>NW_024424675.1:35261823-35305795 GCF_017311325.1 Ursus maritimus | reverse complement strand
CCCCTCCTCCTTCTGACAGGGGACAGCGAGCCTCTTGTCAATGATGTTCCTTTGACCAAGACTTTATCCCCCGCAGCCGAGCACCTGATGTCCCTGACTTCCTTTCACATGCCGCCTCCTCACAGAACCCTTCCGGCCTCTTCAGGGTTGGGACACCGTCCTAGGGGCTCCCAACACGATTGGGACACGGCTGTTCACACCTGCGTCACGCGCCCTGGAGGACAAGCCCGGGAGATGAGGTTGGGGGCCGTCCCCACTGCCTGCCCCACGCCCGGTACTCGGTAGCGCTTGGGAGCCTGAGCCGAGGGACTGAGGATGGAGGGGGAACGTGCCGCGGAGCAGAGGCAGGGCTGACGTGGGGCCTGTGCAGGACAAACGGCCCGTCTCCACTGGCCTGCCCCTCGGCCCTGAGGACAGTGCTCCCTCTTTGCTGATTTTCCCAGTCTCTGTCACCAAGAAGGTCTAATCAGGCCATGTCTATCCTCCTCCTTCTGTCCATGTTCCTGCCTCCCAGAGCACAGGGCCACCCAGCCCAGAGAATTGCTTCCCACCAGGGAAACCCCCAAAGGAGATTTGCAGGACATGCATGTGCCCAGGCTGTTCCCCTCCCCCCCGCCCCCCGCCCTCGCCATGACTGTTTTCCTGGGAAGATCCTTCTGACGGTGACCCTCGTCCCTCCGGCATTTCCACCCTAATTTCTCTGGTTTCCCAGGTGAAGAGCAGAGCCAGGGGTCCAGCCCGCCTCGCTCTTCTCAAACCCCAGCGAACATCAAGACCCGCTCGAGGGCTCCCAATAACGCTGATGGCTGGGCCCACACCAGAGATTCCCAGTCAGGGGGGCTGGCCTGGCGAGCAATCTGACATTTCTAACAAGGCTCCAGGGGCCACTGCTGCTGCTGACCTTGGAATGACACCCCAAGAGCCGCTCCACTAACACCTGTCTACCCAAAGACCGTGACCACTGGGTCATGGGCCACCTTCCTTCTGCTTTGCTCGGTGCCCTCCCCTGGCCTGTGGGGCCCTGTGCTGTGGCAGACAGGATGCCTCGTCCCCGCCAGCATCATCTCCTGTCCTTCACACGGCTCCAGCTGCCCTGGCCTCCTGGCCGCTCCTCCCCAAGGATCTCCAAGGACGCTCGTGCCTCAGGGCCTTTGCACCTGCTCTTCCCTCTGCTTGCTGTGCTCTTCCCAGGACTGGCTCACTTCTGCGTGAATAGGACCCACCCTGCCCATGTATGGGACCTCCGCCAGCAGCTCTGTTGTCCCTCCTCGTGATTATCACCTTCCTACAAGTCACAAAATGGTTGAATCAATGACTATTTCTTGTCCGCAGACTAGAAGGTAGGGTCTGTGAGAATGGGGACTTTGTTTTGTTTCCTGCCGGGTCCCGACACTCAGAGCAGTGTCCACAGGGCAGGGCCCAGTAAACACCTGTTAGTGAATGACTCAGAGGCAGGGCCTTGTCCTTCTGATCTCATCTTTCTTATGCTACTTTTGAATGGCTTTCAGACATCATGTCCTCTCTTTATTGATTCTTAGATCACAGAGCCTCCCAGCACCCTTGGGACAGTGCCTGTTTTCAAACAGGAAACTGGAAAGCGGCTTCACTGTGTGTCGGGTCAGGCAGGAAAGGTCCCGCTCCCTGAGAAGGGACCTGGGGCCTGCAGGTGCGTGGGGTCGGACTCCACACCGGGGCCCTCCGTGCGGCTGTCGTTCACGGAGTCTTCTCTCGGCCGGCACTCAGCAAGCCAGCAGCTCTCCCCTGGCTTCTGCGTCCATCCCTCGAAGCAGCAAAAAAATTAAAAACAAACGAAATGCACTTACGAGCACGTCTTCAGAGTTAGCGGGCCGCCCCGGTGAAGTGAATGGGCTCCTTTTGGGGTCTTGGTGATCATCAATTATTTATGGAGCCCTAATTATGTGCCTGGCGCCACCAAGACAGAAAGGAGACAGGGTCTCTGCCCTGCGGGGCTTCCCAGGGGAGAAGGGAGAGTTTGTGAAGCTAAAAGAATGTTCCAGCCGAAAAGACAGTGACGTGTCATGGCTGGAGGCCGCTCTGTGCCTTTATTATAGCTTTGCTTTTAACGACGTTCATTTATTTTTCTGACCGGAAAGGTAGTGCACAGTTTATAAAATATTCCTGCAAAAGATAGAAAAATACAATCCAACTCCAGGATTTTACTGCACATATAAAAAGTCTCCTTAGTGTATAAAATAAGGGTTTCTTCTGAATATGTTCTCTTCAGATTCTGCTTTGAGCTGTACCTCACACAGCATCAGAGACACGTCCCTGTGGCAGACGACAGAAGCGTAAATGGGGACAGCTGTAAACATTCCATCACAGAGACGTGCAATGAGTCCCCTTTGATGAGGGAGGAGGTCGGCTGAGGACAAAGCGCAAGCTGACACCCAGCAACCTCTCTCTACCCTCCCCCCCCCCCCCGCTGCTTCTGGGTGGGACGTGTGTGACATTCTTCTAGAAAGCCCCCAACCATCTCAGTGCTCATGCCTTGCTGGAGGGAAAACAACCTGAACTTGACAATAGCAAGGCTGCAGAAGCCTGTGCTGAGTCTTTAACGTAGGAAAGTGCTTTCTCAACCTCCTTGTTTCCTCACCTCCCCCCACCCCATAGTATCTAATCAGCCACCCCTCCCAACCCGGTAGCAGCTCTTTCTGCCCAGGGGTCCTGTCCCCCTGCTTTCATAAACCACCATTTTGCACCAAAGACGTCTCCTGACCATCGGCTCCAGACTCTACCCCACCGAACCTCGCCTATAGTCCAAAACCGCATCACCTTTGCTGACTATGATGAGGAATAAAAAGGCGAGCTGAGGACAAAGCAGAAACTGACACCCCGCAGCCCCCCCACGGGATGTACGTGACATTCCGCAGGCACTCCTAGCCGCCCTAAAGGGCAAAAAAATAGTTAACCTAGAGAGACCACACTCCTTGAATCTCCCTCAGTTTACAAATAGCGACCTGCAAGAACAAAGCATTTCTATCAGTATCGTAGCTTCCAGAAGGAAATGTAGATACAATTAAATGTCCCTATAATCTGCAGCCTCCAGGAAGTTCCCAGCTATCTTCAAGTTAATGCCTTACTAGAGGGGTTAACAACCCTCACTTGACAATGGTATCCTGGGAGTCTTCTTCAACATATGAAAGCATTTTCTCAACCTCCCTTTTCCCTCACCTCCCCCAACCCCAAAGTATATAATCAGCCACCCCTCACATCCCCGGGGCAGCAGCTCTTTCTGCCCACAGGTCCTGTCCCCATGCTTTAATAAACTACCATTTTGCACCAAAGACTTAAGAATTCCCTCTTTGCGGTCGGCTCCGGACTCCACCCCACCGAACTTTACCTATATTCCAAAACCACATCACCTTTGCATGACTATACGGTGGTTTTCTCTATTTTTTGTTGTTGTTTGTTAGTTTAAGAAGAAACTCCCATAAACATCCATAGCTGGGAATCTTGAATAACTCATGTGGTATTTGAAGTTCCTGATGGAGAGGAAGGAAAACAGAAACCTGAGTTGAAAGTAAATACACAGGCTCCCAGGGTTCTGTTCGCAGACCTGAAGGGGAGCGGGAAGCATGCGGGGAGCCAGAGAAGCCACACAGGGGCCACACATGTGCACCACGAGCCCTCGCCTGCAGAGCCCGCTCTCCCAGGACCTGCCGCTCCGGGGCAAACCCAGGGCAGATCTTTCAGCCTGAGGCACCCCTGCACCCTGGGAAATGTAAACAATCCTGTGCAAATTGGTTTTTTTAAATGGAGCATCTCTGTATATTCTTATTTTTTATGTCAGTGTAACGAAGGGTCTGTTCTGGCGCAGGTGCGCGAGGCTCTGAGCACCGTCCTGGTTGTTGGATCTCGGAGTGGGGATCCGCGGGGTGTCCTTGGAGTTGTCGGTGGGGAGCCGCCACACCCAGGACATGTCTCTCTCGCGCTTTCCGGGAGCAGACGGAAGAAAGGTGGGAAATTGGACACCTCCAGTTTAAAACTGCCATGTCACCCAGGCGCTCTCTGCTAAGAAACCAGCTCACATATTCCTAAGCTCATTTGACTTCATAGAAAAGCTCAAAATTTCAGCCTGAGAGCGTAGTACTGAGCTATCCTTTTACAGAATTACCCTTGAATGATTGTCCACAAGTGTCTTTTCTTATCACAACGAGCTGCTCTGGCCCTGGGTCTGCGTCTAAGGGGACACATGCACTGTCACTGCCACATCTTCTTCCAGAAGAAAAGGCTCCATGTGGCTTCACACCCCTTGTCATGGATCCCAAGGGGATGAGCCATTCTAATTGGACATGACACCCTTTTCATGAATCCATGGCTCCTGACAGTTCAGGAGCGTATAGGTCAAGACCATTGATTGCATGTACTAGAAAGACAACTCAACCTAGATTTAAGAAAAAAAAATTAAAAGCAATGCATCAGTTTCATGAGCAGAGAACACCAGGGCTAGGGTGGGTTGCAGGCACGGGTGGATCCAGGACCCACACTCTCTCCATCATTGGCTCTGACTTCATGGTTTGGGGCTCCTTTCTTGGATGCTCTCACGCTGTGGCAGAACGGCTGCTGGCAGCTCTAGGGTCTCACCTTCACAGCTCCGAATCCACAACAAAGAGCATTTCATCCCTGCCGCGGATCTATAGACCTGCTCCTACCTTTCCTGAACGTGAGCCTGCTCTTTATGCCTCCCGAAGGCCTATATTTCTACTTAAAATGAGACAACACTAAAGTGACTACGTAATTGCCCAGTACTTCAGTGTGCAGACAAGTGTTTTTATACAGAGATGATTCTAGTAACACTTCGAACTGTAGCTTGATTTTCCTGAGCACCCGCAGAGCTACAGAGCAGCCGGATTTTCCCAGACGTTTGTACAACAATTATCAACAACCTTACAACTGTCTTCAGGCTTCTCGCACGTTCATGCTCCCCTTCTCCCACTCAGACGGTTTTAGAGAACATTTCTTTTCTCCCTCCAGAAATTTCCACCTCTGTAGCACAGGGGTAATGATGTCACATCAAATCGTATCACATACGTTTGTTTCAAGTTGAAACGAGCAAGGGCCGGAGGAGTGCTCAGAGCAGGGCCGAGCACAGTGTGGGGCAGAAGCTGGTCTTCGCTATTAGTGTCCCTGTTAATGCCCGGTTGTACCCACTCCCTCGAATGTCTCATTACAGTGTCATCCCCCTGACAATTTACACTTTCTTTCTTTTACTGTGAGGAAAACTAATGGTCACGGGGCAGATTATCCTGTCTGAGGAGCGCAGAGCAGAGGTTAGGGCCCTGGAGTCCTAGGCCTGCTACCTAACAGCTGTGTGACCCCCAGCAAGTCACAGGCTCCCTTCCCCATCTGCAGAATGGGTAGAATGCCAGTCTCCGTCTGTGATGGTCGGGACGAAATGGGCTGACATCTCTGAGCGCTCAGCACAGCCAGACCCGGGAGGGGCCGGGAGAGAGAGCACTGAGGCAGGAGTCAGGAGCGGGGACCTCAGCCTTGGCCCTGCCACCCACTACCTGGGGGTCCCGGAAGTCCCTGTGTCCCCTGAGCCTCGCCCCACCCACCCGCCCAGGGGGTGGCGGCAGCTGTCAGGCCACGGAGGTCCCTGCCGCTCTCCGGATCCGCGGTCCGCGCACACGTCCCCAGACCCTGGGCCTGGCAGCTCCCACAAAGCCCAGGGGCGCCCCGTTAGCTCAGGGCAGGGAAGGCATTTCTGCAACAAAGACTGTGCTTCCCAGACAAGATTTCCCAGGGTTTCCTTTCTTCCTGGAGGGTTTTTCTCCCTCAGCCTGCGGGCGATTATTCACATGTGTCCCGCCTGTGGTGGGGGCCTCTCAGAGAACAAACAGGGGCTCTTCTTCCAACCGCCTGGCCCGGGGCAGACGCCCCTGCCTGACGTCCCCCCACAGACGTCTCCATCCTGGAGGGAGGCAGGAGTCTGCCAAGAGCTGGGCCGGCTCTTCCCGGGCCTGGGAAGGGCTCCTGGCCACCCCGGTCTCTGTCCCCCCAGCAAGGACGGTTTCCAGAAAACACCCGTTCCCAGATCCCATCATCCCACGGTGGGAAAACCCCCGATGATAAGCCTCACTCCTGATCACACACAGAAGGTTCCTAGGAAGAACTTGGGGTAACCACGTGTGACTTTAAAAAGCCCATGCTGGTATGTGCAGGCTGTCGTGACCCTCCCCCCTCCCCTGCTCCGGGCTCAGAACCCTGAGACGCAGGACTGGGGGACGCAGGGTCGGTCCGTGCACCTCACTCTGACTCCTGCGGCTGCTGGGCAGGAAGCCCCTCAGCCTGGAGCCACGGCCCGACCTCACGCTGCGCCCTCGGGGCCCGATTCTCTCCGGGAAATCAGACAGAGAGGGACTCGAAGGCTCCCCACGGATCGGCGGGCCTGGTGGGGACTCCCACCCACCGACTGCAGAGAGGGCAGCCGTGTCCCCACCTCAAAGCTTGGGGCCGAGAAGGAAAGGAAGTCAGGCCTGCGGTCCCCTGGCCAGCTCACCTGCTCACCCCCCTGCCGGCGGGTCCTGCGAATCATCTCTGCACCCCACGCCCTGAGCCGTCGGCGAGGACGTGCCGGCTGGAAGCTGCAGGTGTCTGCGTGAGTGCGGGCCATTCCTCAGTCCTGGGGGAACATGCAGGCAGCCTTTGTCCCTAAGATGATGAGGTCCCGTTAACCATGACGTGGAATGGCTCACCCCTACGCCCCATGTAGTGTCAGAACGGCCAGTCTCCTAAAAGTCGAGTTTTCAAACTTGCAGGATGCACACCCCCGACGGTATGGTGATGATTTGGGGGTGTCCACAGACGACACAGAGGTTACTGGGTGTCCCTCGGTGTCCATTATGCCCTTTGTGCAATATTAGAAACCCCAGTTCTCAGCTGGGCACGTGGCGTGCTAAACCAAGCCTGAATTTCCCACCCATCAGGTGCAGGAAACACGGAGCCCTGATCACCCTCCTGCCCGCTGCGGGGGCCTTAGCACTGAGCCCCCAGGTGCCCGGCTGGGCCCAGCTCCCTGACTGGATCTCGGATTGTTTGCCACATTATGTGGCTACGTATTCCAGCGCCCGCGTTGCTGCGCCGTGGCCTGACCTCCAAAGGTCACTTTCTGAATTTGCTCACAAGGCCTGGATTGCTGACCCTGCAGTTTAACCCCTGGTCCCCCCTCCTCTCCTCGCCCCTCCTCCAGGAGCATTCACACAAAAGAGCTCATTGTCCCATAGCCTCAGACCCAGACGTGCACTGGCCTTCCATTTCCGCAAACGCCCACCGCCTGCCTTGGGTCAGAGGTCACCCAGCACCCACGGCATCTGCGTGGTTGGTGTGTTCCCAGCAATCCCCAGTTTCCATGTGATACCAGCTCGCCAGCAGGAAGCCCGGGCTTTGCAGAAGCAGAGAGCTCAGAGTGGACGGGATGGAACATAGCCCATGAGACAGTCACATCGACTTCCCAGGACAGTGGGGAAGATGAGACTGTCCCTTTTATTGAACAGAGCTCTCTTTCCCCCACGCTCGAGGGGACACACGTGTCTTTACTGACTGTGTCTAACACTTTCTGGGGAGCAGAGGGGATGTTCCCAAGAGGCAGCGATGTGACCTTCACTTTGGCTCGAGATTTGAAATTCCCTTAATGCTCATCCTTGAATCTGTATACGCCGAGGTGTGTTAGAGCGAGCCGTCCCCGTGAGCTCGGCAAGCTCCTTAACTCGTGTCTCTTCACCTGTAAAGAGGGGACAGTGATTGTACCGGCCTCGTGTGCTTGTCAGAAACAAAGGGGTCCGGGCACGAAAACCCATGGGCAGGAGAGGGTCAGAGCATGAGCCGTGTGACAACTGACACAGGTACTCAGTGGGGAAAGGTGGTCGCTAGGTTCTAATCAGGGAAGGAAGTGCAAGCCTGTCTGAGCTTGAAGAAGAACACAGACCGAATCCCCGTGTCTTGCCGGAGCTCCGTGGTCTGCAGAAATGGACACGAGGGCGATTATGGAAACTCTGCGGACAATGGGCAGAGCAGGTCACTCCTGCCGCCCAGACGTGCACCTGCCTTCCCTCGGCCACCCCGCGTCATCAGCCAAAGCCAGTGTGCTGAGGGACCGAACCACCGAGGAAGCCCAACCACAGGCATCAATCTGCTGTAAGCCCATTTGCTTAAAGCATTCAGACAAATGCCTGAAGCAGGGTCTGGAAGGGTTCAGGGAATGTGACTACTGTCAGCAGGGGCCGGGGCAGGGACAGAGGCAGACCTAACAATGCGCTGGGAAAGGCAGACACCTGCCTGAATTCAGCATTCTTTTTTTTTTTTTTAAGATTTTATTTTATTTATTTGACAGAGATAGAGCCAGCCAGCGAGAGAGGGAACACAAGCAGGGGAAGTGGGAGAGGAAGAAGCAGGCTCATAGCAGAAGAGCCTGATGTGGGGCTCGATCCCATAACGCCGGGATCACGCCCTGAGCCGAAGGCAGACACTTAACCGCTGTACCACCCAGGCGCCCCTGAATTCAGCATTCTTAAATTAGAGTTTTTAGGGCATAGGCATCTTCCCCCTGTACCGCCTGTCTCTGTCCTCAGCACACTGTGAACAATCTCCAAGGTAGTCGGCCCCTCACCCAGCCCACGCCCGGAGCAGGACGTCAGTGAGGCCGGGAAGTCAGGAGCCCCATTGTGGCTGGGGTGCCCCCCGCCTCTGGTGTGTGCAAAATAACGCGTCTCGGCTGCACTCAGTGAAGAGTAACCTCAGGCTTGTCTGTGGACAGACGTGGGTTCTATTGTCAAAGTAGCATCCCCTCAACTCCCTTGTATTGTGCAGACACCCAGCCCAGAGATGTTTTCATCTCCCTCAAAGGTTCTGGGACTTGGGGCGCCTGGGTGGCACAGCGGTTAAGCGTCTGCCTTCGGCTCAGGACGTGATCGCAGCGTTGTGGGATCGAGCCCCACATCAGGCTCCTCCGCTGTGAGCCTGCTTCTTCATCTCCCACTCCCCCTGCTGTGTTCCTTCTCTCACTGGCTGTCTCTATCTCTGTTGAATAAATAAATAAAATCTTTAAAAAAAAAAAAGGTTCTGGGACTCAAGAGTATCTAACAACTTATAAGACATTTTTCCCCATTTTCTGAGATTCTGTATGTGAAGTCAGGCAGATTGCCAGAGTGCTGCCGCCTAAGCTGATTCTTAAGGAAAAATCCAGGAGGTGCTTTGCTGTTCCCCTGTCCCTTTGTCACAAGAATCCTGGGACTCAGCAGGACCTGAGTGCTCCCGGAAGGGTTGGCTGGAACCTGGGAGTTCTGGGGTTTGGTCAGCAGCTTGGGGTGAACTGAGGGAGGAAGAGAGGAAAGCAGTTCATGGGGGCCTCCTGGCTCCCCAGACTCTCCCAGGGGCAGAGGCACCAGCCTGCTCTGCCTTTCCCCAGGGCTGGTTCAAGGCCCTCCTGGAAGTTCCCCCACTGGGTGAGTCCAGGGAGCAGGGGCAGGCGTGGGCAGAGTTCTAGAAACCTGCCCTGGGTTCCCAGCCTAGGTCCCCGTTCACCCCAACACGGAGACTGGAAGGGACGGCCCGTCGCTCTGTTCATCTTCTCCGCAGCCCTGCAAGGGGTGGTCTCCATGGTTCCCTCTCTGAGAAGAGCTCCCAGGAAACTGGGCCCAGGAGCCCCGGGGCACGGGGGGGACAGGAGCTGCCCCAGATCCCGCGTGCAACGCACAGTGTGACAGTAATGGATGAAATTAGCAGCCTTAGCAGCGTTAACGAATTTCCTCGTGGAGACTGTGACGTTTGTTTGGCAAAAGGAATCATTAGATGTGTGCAAACATTGCACGTGCCGTGGAAGGGCCTCGGGCGCTGACAAATGATAAATGAGGAAATTAGAGGCTTCAGGAGAATGTAAATATCATCCTTTGTAAGTCTGTCCCTTGGCAAAACGTTTCCCCCCCGGGCAGTGTCGCCCCGCAGAGAAGGCAGTTCTCATGCATGCATGCATATACGCCCTCAAACATGCAGCAAGTATGCACCTGGAGCCAACTCTGGGCACTGGGGACGCGGCTGCAAGCACGCCAAGGGACCCTCGTCCTCATGGGGCTGACGCTGTGCAGGGACAACAGACAGTGACAGAGCAGAGTGACCATATGCCCCACGTCCCAGGCAGACGGATGCATGCAGACCGACAAAGCAGAACCATGGGAGACGGGGCCAGGAATGGGGTTCCAGGGTGACCAGGCAGCTAGGGAAGGCTCAGCCAATGGGGTGATGCTGGAAGGAGGGACGGGTTGGGGCACAGTGTCGCAGGCAGAGGAAACAGCAAGGGTGACGTCCTGAGAGGGGAGAGTAGCATGAGTCTGCGGAGCAGCCAGTATGGCTGGAGCCAAGTGGGCCAAGGAGAGTGTGGGGGGACATAAGTCCAGAGAGGTGACAGCTGATGGCAGGGAGGGGGTGACAGATCCTCTAGGGCCCATGGACCCCTGTGAAGACTTCGGCTTTTACTCAAGGGATGTGAGAACCACCGGGACAAGACCCGGTTCACATTTGAACAGGATCTTTTGGCTGGTGCAGGCCGGGCATGGGGCCAGGGCTGGAGTAGGGGACCCGGGAGGCCAGGAGGAGGGGCAGGTGGCCGGAGGTGAGAGGGAGTCATGTGGAGCCGGCAGGATGCGCTGCTTGCTGCTCGGTGAGAAGCGGAATGTGGAAGGGAGGAGGGAGGACGGTGCCCAGGTGTTGGCCTCAGGGCTGCGCAGGGCCATTTACCAAGGAGGGTAAGGTTGTGGGGTGACCTGTGCTTTCAGAGCTCCTCCGGCCGGCTGAGAAACACCGTGGAGAGGGTCAGAGTGAGCGAGGGTGACATCCAGGAGATTTATTGCAGTTCTCCAGGCAGCTTCAACTACATAATTTGTGGAGCCTGTGCAAATGAAAATGTGGTCAAAAGCAGGAACAAAATGCTATTAGAAGTTCTAAAATAAGAAAGCTTTTTCTTTTCTTCTGTGGTCTCTCTTGTTGTTCACGATTTAATGGGTATGGAGGCACGGGGCAGTGCAGACCCTCATAGATCAAGCCTCCAAGAGGATCAGAGTTAGAAGCAATCCCTGGGCAAGTTTATGCTCCTGAGCAAATTCTCCAAAGCGATACCTTTTCACTAATTCTTTTTAAAAAACATGTTGGCGTGACCGTTAAGACTATAATGAAAACTGTTAGCAGAAGCAGTGAGATATGTGGGACCGAAGCATCAGCAGAGGGAATGTGAGAGGCACTTGGAAAGGACTCTGGAGTAACAGACTTTGTGTGGGCTTGGACCTTCACCCCACTACAGCAAGGCCCCGCCCCTCCTGTGGCCCCGCCCATGACCTGTCTTTGTCCCCCCCTCCTAGATTAGCCCCGCCCCCGCCCCGCCTTCCAGCCTGACCCCGCCCCTGTCCAGACCCCGCCCATACTGTGGCCCTGGAGAGCGGGCTCACACCCTCAGCGCCCCTTCTGCATCTTGGCGCACCTGTTTTTAGCCCACCAAACAGTTCCAAGCCATCAGAGAGCATTTGGATCTCTTTGTTCTAAGCAGATGAAACGGCCCAGGCCTGTGTCCTTGAGTCCCTGCCATGGCCACCTCCTGCCCACTGCGGACAGGCCGTTTCTTTTGTGGACTGGCAGAGGCCAGGACACCTGCTCTGCTGGGTGGGAGCCCTAGGCTCTGGGCCCCCAGCAGTGAAGGAAGCAGACCAAGTCCCCATCTGTGATGACTGCCTGGTGACCTTTTGGAGATTCGAGGGACAAGAGCGCACGGGTGAGGAGGAGATTAATGGCAGAAAATCTGAACAAGGAAGGGCTAACCCAGCGGTGGTGGGCTCTCCCCGAAGAGCGCTGTGCTGTGCAGAGTGAGGAGCGAGGAAGAACTGGTGCCCAGAGCAGAGGTGGGCGGAGCCTAAGACGCGGCGTGTGGAAGTGCAGAAGGGTACAATGTCTAAGCATACACGTGTGCATGTATACACACATTATACACGAACACACGTGTGCATACATATGTACACAGTCCTCATACACACACGCATGCACGCACAAGTGCATCTATGTACGTACCTTAAAACCCCACAAGGTAAAGCAATGATCTATATACAGGTAGAAACATCTATTGCCCAAAAGCCTGTAGAATCCACCTGTGAGTCCCGAGCCCCTCCCACTTCATTGCTGTCCCTGCCTCTGCGCCTGGAAGCAAAGCATGTTCCTGCTTCTTGGCCCCTGCCCCCCCCACTCCCGCTGGACTAGCCCTCCGCCAGGTAGCCTACCCTGACCATCCACCTTCCATTTCTTTACCCTGCTCTCTATTTTGTTTGTTCACTTTCTTTTTTTTTTTTTAAGATTTTATTTATTTGTTTGACAGAGAGACAGCCAGCAAGAGAGGGAACACAAGCAGGGGGAGTGGGAGAGGAAGAAGCAGGCTCCCAGCGGAGCAGGGAGCCCAATGCGGGGCTCAGTCCCAGGGACCTGGGATCACACCCTGAGCCGAAGGCAGACGCTTAACGACTGCGCCACCCAGGTGCCCCTGTTTGTTCACTTTCTGACTCCTTCAGTAGAATGTATCCTCCATGAGGGCTTGGCATAGGGTGGGTACTCAGTTAGCCTTTGTGAGAGCATAAATATGTACATATGTTACCTGAGAAACCAACCATATAGACAACAGCACAGCGGAAGCCCGTGCAAGGGCTTTTCATCACAGCTCACTGGTAACAGTGGTTATGCGTGGGCAGGGAGCAGCCAGAGGAAGGCAACAGGGACTTGGACTCATCTCTAATGTTTTGATTGTCTTACACAGGGAAGATCCTTATGTACTGCTTGTGTAATGAAAATTAATTTTAATTAAAAAATCAATTTCATGCAATATCGACTTTACAATAAAGAAACAGAATTATCAGTGCCCCTGATTGAGATATCTGACACCAAGTACTCTGTCATCCTGAAAGAACCAATTTCACAGTAAACAAACAAATTTTGGTGCATGGATAATAATACCAGTAAGAACCATAGCATCTTCTGCTAACCGTTATTCAGGGATTTGCTGATTCCAAAGCGCCTGCCTCCTTCCTTTGATTCTTATGACAATGTTGCCAGGTTGGAGTTTATGATTATCAACATTATCATAGTCCTTGTTCCAGTTTTGCCGAAGAAGAAGATCCAGTGACTTTCTCCATGTCATGGGGACCTACTGGAAGATGGTAGGCAACTATTTGGCACCCCCTTCTTCGCGTGACTCTGAATCTCCCCGCCCAATAGCCTAGTGGGCCTGGCCCAGCCCAGCTCCAGGAGCGTGTGGGCCACGACTGTCCTCACCAGTCAGCTCGTCTCACTCCTTGGGATGTATGATATGAGCCTCCATTGATTCAGGGATGCACACCTGGCCCAGGTGGGCACTGAGATATAAGGAGACATTCGCCTGGGCTCCCTGGCTCTTCTGAGGTTCTCTCTAGACAAAGTGGGTGCAGACGCAGCCCTAGAAGCATGAGAGCCCTTTCTTCCTGCCATGAGAGAAGGCATCTGAAATCAGCACTGACCCTTGAAAGAGAAAGGCGCCAAGAGAAGTTCAGGGAAACTGAACCATTGCCTGATCAAATCATTCCCGAAGCCTTTTATCTCCAGGATTTTTTAAGGCTTGAGCCCATCAGTCTCCTATCATGCACGTCTGTTTGCACTGAGTTCTCTGTTCCTTACGACCACAGCCCTCTGTCTATCTGCTCCGGGTCCCCTAAGAATAAGAGGTTGATTAAAGCAAGGCCTTCCCTCGCTGATCCCTTGTGTGTGATACACACCTTCCCAAAAACAGCCCGATTCTCAAAACCTACACGTGGGTGGTAGATAAGAGTCTGTCGAGCTCACCCAGCTCAGCCCTCGTGGGCAAAGTGAGGCCGTGAAGAAGAGACAGGCCCAGATCCCGGGATGGGGCAGGGAAGGCCCTTCTGCAGCGAGCTGCTCCTGTTTCCAGGTTCACACGGAGCAAGAGGCCAACAGGGGCAAGACAATCAGGGCCTCACCTACCAACGCAGAGTTCGCGTCCACACACCTCAAATCAAGTGGCAAACGTGTACAGTCGTAGACCGTGCAGTGAGAAAATCTCTGCTCCAGGGACCTGGACGGTCCCAGTTATAAAATGGGGAGGAATTCTGGTATATTCTGTCTACGTGGGATTTTGCTTTTCTCTGCTTCATCAGATGACTTAATTTGTTTTACTTGATGCTGTTGCTTGGGAATAAATCTGAGGTGTGTTTCTAAGTACGTGTTCCCATTCAAAAAAAAAAAATCTCGAAGGGGATATACGTGCAGAAAACATTATTAACATATATTTTATCCTCCCACCTCTGGACTCTCCTATTTGGGGGTTTTGCTTGCATCGTTGCTGTCTGCTTGTTGGGTGGTCTCTTCTCACCTACTTTCCTCCGAAGACGAGAAGACGGGGACTGATGTACCCCCCGCCCGGTGACCTAGAGCAGGGCCGTGAGAGGCGGACCCCAGATGGGATTCGGCCGGCACCGGCACGGTGGAGCGCTCGGGGGCAAACGAGCAGGGACCCGGACGAGAAACTGCAGCTTTGTCAAGGGCAGCGTCCAGATGAGAAGTCTCCCTCTCGGGGCGTCACCTGATTGGAAACATTCGTCAAGGTAACAGCAGCCTCTTGAGGTCCGAGCGCTGTCACGGTGAAGATTCTGACACATTACGGTAAAGGCAACGGCAACTTTAGGTCCTTGTAAAACGCCTTTGGTGTCGCTGAGCTGCCGACAGGGAGAGCTTAGCGACAGGGTTTCTGCGCGCGCTGTCCTTGCAAGGCGACGTGGACGTTCCCTCACGTCTCCCGGTCTGATAAGCGCTTTGACACGAGAGCAATGTTCGCGGTCTAGTGACTTTGAGGAGAAGTCATCTTATAACTTTTAATTAGTAAAACCATCATGCGACGCAGACTTGAAGGAAAAATTACAGGAAAATCACCCGTGTAGTTGCAGTGACAGGCGTGTGTCCGTGAAGACGGGGAGCTTTGGGATCGAGGAGATCGTATTCCAATCCTGACTCCGTCGCATACCCGCCACGTGACCCCAGGGAAGACACTCACCCAAGGACATCGCTTCCCTGACAATGTCACTTCCCTGAGAGGTCACCTACCCGAAGGTCATCTACCTGAGGGGTCACGTCCCTGAGGGTCACGTCCCTGAGGGGTCACGTCCCTGAGGGGTCACTGACCTGAGAGGTCACGTCCCTGAGAGGTCACGTCCCTGAGGGGTCACTGACCTGACAATGTCACTTCCCTGAGGGGTCACTTCCCTGAGGGGTCACTGACCTGAGGGGTCACTTCCCTGAGGGGTCACATCCCTGAGAGGTCACGTCCCTGAGGGGTCACGTCCCTGAGGGTCACTCCTGTACGTCCTGAGGGGTCACCCTGAGGGGTCACTTCCCCGAGGGGTACACCTAGTCATCCTGAGGGGTCAGTTCCTGAGGCCTGACCTGAGGGGTCACTCCCTGAGGGGTCAAGGCATCCCTGAGGGGTCACGTCCCTGAGGGGTCACGTCCCCCTGAGGGGTCACTGACCTGAGGGTCACTTCTCCCGAGGGGTCACTGACCTGAGGGGTCACTGACCCTGAGGGGTCACTCCCAGGGTCAGCCTGAGGTCACGTCACCCTGAGGTCAGCGTCCCTGAGGGTCACGTCCCTGAGAGAGGTCACGTCCCTGAGGGTCACTGACCTGGAGGGTCACTTCCCTGAGAGGTCACTTCCCTGAGAGGTCACACCCTGAGGGGTCCTGACCTGAGGGGTCACTTCCCTGAGGGGTCACGTCCCTGAGGGGTCACGTCCCTGAGAGGTCACGTCCCTGAGAGGTCACTGACCTGAGGGGTCACTTCCCTGAGAGGTCACTTCCCTGAGAGGTCACTGCCTGAGGGGTCATCTGAGGGGTCACTTCCCTGAGGGGTCATGTCCCTGAGGGTCACGTCCCTGAGGGGTCACGCCCCTGAGGGTCACACGTCCCTGAGGGGTCACCGTCCCTGAGGGGCTACTGAGGGGTCACGTCCCTGAGGGGTCAGCCCTGAGGGGTCGCTTCCCTGAGGGTCACGCGCCCCTGAGGGTCACTGACCTGAGGGGTCACGTCCCTGAGGGTCACTTCCCTGAGAGGTCACGTCCCTGAGGGGTCACGCCCCTGAGGGGTCACTTCCCGAGGGTCACGTCCCTGAGGGTCACGTCCCTGAGGGGTCACGCTCCTGAGGGTCACGTCCCTGAGGGGTCACGCCCTGAGGGGTCACTTCCTGAGGGTCACGCCCTGAGGGGTCACGTCACCTGAGGGGTCACTTCCCTGAGGGTCACGTCCCTGAGGGGTCACGTCCCTGAGGGTCACTGACCTGAGGGGTCACCTGCCTTCTCTGAACCAGCTCTCTCAGTTCAAGGATTGTTAGGAAGGTTCAAAGTCAAAACACAGGCCTTGCTTCTCAGAGTGGGGTCCACAGCCCAGCAGCCTCTTCCTCACCTAGAAGCGTCCTGAAACGCAGAAGGTCAGGTCCCATCCAGGTCCTGCTGAGGGACCCAACGGTAGCCGGACCCCCAGGGTGGCTGGTGCGCCCGGAGGCGGGAGCGCGTCTCACGGGCGCCGCAGCAGCCGCCAGGTGCGCGCCAGGAGCCCGTCCGGGCTGGGTATTGACGCCGCTACGTGGTAGACGGTGTCTCACCCAACCAGCTGTTCTTCTGGCTCTTTCCAGTTTCCCTACTAGTTCCCGAATCCCACCACGTCGCGCCCCGCGTGGGCGGCTGCCCAGGCCTCCTGCCTTGTTGCCCTCGTGCCTGTTGCCCGCTGCAAGTGCGGGCCGGAGAGCGCACTCCGTGGGCTTCGCGGGGTTTCCTTCGGGAAAATAAAACCCAAACTAATGCACACAGAAAAGGAAAGAAGAGAAAAAAGGAAGAAAGAAAAAGAAAAGTTCTGTGTCTGTCCCTTCAGAGCCGGGCAGGGCTGGAAGGCCGCGGGGGAGGCAGCGAGCCGTCCCCTGGCTGCGTCTCCTGGGCAGTCGGGGGGCGCGGGGACGAGAGTCACCGGGTGGGCGCCGAGCCGCCGGGTCGCAGGACGCAGCAGGGGCGGCGGCCACTCCTTCGGGCCCCGCGGCCTGGTCACCAGCTCAGTCCTCGGGGAGGGCTCCCGCAGCATGGCCCCAGCGCTCAGGAACCGAGTCCGGACAGCGCGGATTCCTGCGGCTCGGGGTTCACGGCCCCTGTGACAGGGCCGCAGCCACAACCACCCTGCAGTCCGGCGTGCGGAGCCCTTTCCCCGCACTGGTCTCTGGGCTCCTGGAGCTGAGACCGTTGTGCCTTCACGGACAACCTGATTGCAGGGAGCCCTGGTGTCCGGTGACTTCCTCGCGCCCTCAGAGCAGGTCCCGTGGCCTGTCCCGTGGCCCGTCCAGAAAGCAAGGGGCCAGTGGTGCTCCAGGCGTGGCCAAGTGTCCCCTCACGCGTCCTGTCCCGGGCCATCAAGGATACGCAGAACTCAGCGGGGCGCAGAGCCCCAGCCCGACCCCAGCAGACAGCCTCACCCCTGCAGCCCTTCCACATGGGCCGCCTGCAGCTCTGAACCCCGTTTGTAAAGGGGGCTGGGGTGGGGGAATGGGCCTGCCCTCTCTCCTAGAGCTGCTGCAAGTCTTTCATGAGCTAAAACTCTCCATACAAAAGCTCTGACTGCAAGAGCTCGCATTCTAGAACTCAGCCAGGTAAATGAGCAAGACATGGGTGTGTGCAAGGTGAATGTGCTGTGGGAAGAAGAAAGGGGGTCTTGGAGAGTGGGGGTCCCAGCTGTGGGGGGCCAGCCTGGGGAGGAGGGAGGACCCAGATCCTGGGCGGCCTTCGCCAACTGACCTGAACAGGACAAAGGTGAAAGCGAACCAGCCTGCGGGTCTCCGGGGAGGTGACGGCAGAGCGGCTGTGAGTGGACAGGGAGGGAGTTGGGGGTCTTGTCAGGGACCTCTTCCCTCCTGCCTACACGAGGAAGCGTGGTCTGCAGAATATTCTGTGCCGTTGCTGCATCCGTGGAGTCTGAGGAACACCAGGGCCGCCTGGTGGGTCAAAGCGTCCCCTGTGAGCTCTCCTGGTACTCAGCAGAGGGAGAACCTGGGGCCAGCCCCTTCTGGAACATTCCCTCCAGAGGCTGTTGCTGGTGAAGTCTCGTCTCACGGGAGACAGCATCGCTCCGAGCTCCCAGCAAGGCCATCGATTAAGCGCCACCGAGGGCTGCGGTGACACGGTCTGCGGTGACACAGTCTGCGGGAGGCAGCTCGGCCAGCAGCAGGGCCAGTGTGATTGATGGCCCTGCTTTCACAAACGCCCCACTGCCTCGGCTCCCTGCCCTTGGGCAAGTCACTCCGGAGTTTAAGAGTAATTAAGAGAAACGACTCCTTTTTATAGCCAGTTCCCCTTTCTCTCAGGTGCAGAGGTGGTGCTGGAGTAAAAACATGATGAAAGTCGCAGTGAGCCCGCTCAGACAAGGCAGCAGGGACAGCTGGTCGGAGAAGCCTGAGTGAAGCAGAAGGAAAAGGCCGCCTCTGTCAGGTTTGAAACGAAGGGGAGGAAGGAAAAGAAAATGCCTCCCAGGCCCTGGCTCCCCTCTGGGGGATGATGTGATCTCCTTCTGTCCAGGGCCACTCAGGGCCCTTATCAGGGTCCCTGTAAGCTAATTAGGGCTGAGGACATGCCCTCAGGGGCAGGGGGCAAGGAAGGTCCTCAGAAAGGCAAAACCAAGCAAGCATTTCCTCACAGCCCTATGGGATTTAATGAAGACACCAAACAGCCAAGTGTCCAGATGCCCCTTGAGGGCCAGAGAGTGGACCTCCTGGCCCCTGAAGGGCAGGCAAGGTCCTGTCCTTTATAACGTGGACCACCGCTCCAGTGACCGGATCAGAAGTGGAGACTGCACAGATGCCCTTTCCAGTTAAAGCGCCCAGCTCGCTTATTTCCTACTCCCCGCGAGGGATGGCAGTCCGTCCTAACAGCCCCGCTTTCTGCAGATGGGACAGGCTCTTTCCTTTTCTTTCTTTTATATTTGCCGTAATAATATGACTTCCTGGGAAGATCATTTATATTTACCTTAGATTTTGTTCACTCATTCAGACCTGTTTCATTCATTCATTCACTATTTTCTGAGCAAATATTTATGAATCGCCTTCTCTGACCTATGAATGGGCACACCTGGCCTTGGCCTCAGAGGGTGAAGGTTTTAGTAAAGGAGACGCAATGAATGATCACAGAAAAAGCAAGGTTGATAAAGAGGACCGAACTGCTCTGTGGGAAGTAAATCGTGAGTTGAAAGAAAGCAGGGAACCGAGACCATGTTAGACAGGGGGGTCAGGGGCGGCCTCTCTGGAGAGGTGACTAGGAGCTGAGATGAACACGGAAGATTGCAGCCAAGGCAGACGCTGTCAGGAGAGCGTTCCAGGCAACGGGCACAGTACGTGCAAAGGCCTGGAGGCAGGTCTGGGCCAGACAAGGAACAGAGAGAAGGCCCAGGACCGGGACAGTGGGGGACAGTGGGGTGCAGGGAGACAGGAAGTAGGGGATGAGCCTCCAGGGCCGAAGGCGAGACCCTGGGGTTCACAAGAAGAATGGTGGGAAGCAACTGGAGGGGTTTATACGGGGCGGGGAGCACCAGGACTGATTAGCCCTGCCGGACTGCTGGGTGGAACCCACGGTGGGGCAATCGTGGAAACAGGGGGTCAGGCTGATCCCCAGGTCTACGAGACAAGTGACCGTGAGCTAATTGATCTTCTCTGAGCCTCAGTCCTCACCCGTAGAATGAAGGAACAGAGCGGACACCAAATGAGGGGGTGACGCTTGGGAGCAAATGCTGACTGTTAGCCAACAATAACCCAGGAAATGTCCTCAAAACACACGCAGTCGCTTTCTACAGCAATTGCCCCAGGCTGGCTCCTTGGAGCTCCAACCCCCCGGGCTGGGTTGACTGGAGACCACGGCCCTTCCCAAGTGGCCCAGGAGCGTCCCCTTCTCCTTCCAGGTGGAGGAATTGGAATGTGACACCGAGGGGCAGCAGACCAACAAATCCAGACTGTGGGGCCCCTTAAGGCCACTGATGCTGGGAATTCCGCACGGCAGTGACAGGAGCTACAAAAGCAAAGGGAGCCGATCACGTTCCACCGAGAGCCTGTAGAGACTTAACCAAATGCTGGGCGGCTCCCGTTTGAGTCCCAACTCTGGATAAGCAACGAGAACAAGACTTTGTGAGACCAGAAATCTGCCTAGGGTCGGTGATAAGGACATTGCAGTCATGTTAATAAAAAACCCACGTGCCGTCTGGGATTGGCTTTGAAATACTTTGGCGAAAGAGGGGAGGCAGCTGGAGGGAGGCTGGCAGCTGGAGGGAGTGGGGTAACTCCGGCATCTGGGGGATGGGCACATGACCCTTCATTATATTCTTCTGGGGGGAAAATCTCCATAATAATTGTTTAAATGTGCTCGGTTTGTTGTTGTTATTATTATTATTATTATTATTATTTTAGATTGCTATTTACTTGTAGAAGTATTGCAGGATACGGCAAAAGGCGGCCCAGGAATCCCCATTCGGTCCTTTGGGCCCATCCCCATGTTAAGCCCCTGACAACAGGGCGTTTCCCTTGGGCACGAGCCCAGAACAGTGCGTGTTCCCGTTCGTCTGCAGACGGGACTCTGAAACCTTCAGCAGGTCCCGCACGCGGGGGGAGGGATTTTCTTGACACCCATCTGAAGCGACCAGCTTGCTCATTATAGAAGTCAACAGGCTGATGGCGATTTTCTGCAGAGCTGAGCACAACAGCCGGGGCCTGTCACCCCGGCTCTCGAGTGAAGATCCAGGGGTATTTCCAAGCAGAAATAATGGGCCGCCGTGGCTTTTTAAAGAGGTATGATTTATCTCTGGGACGGCATCCAGCCTGGAGCTGTTGGAAGACGATCCCAGGCTCCCTGGCCGGCCAAGAGGTGTTCATACCTCACCGGCTCGTCTGCAGATGGAGGACAGCTGAGCCTTCATGGGCCCAGGCGACCAGGGCTTGGGCTGATCCGTTCTGGGCACAGAAAAGCAGCCAACCCAGGCTGCTGCAGAGAGCGTGTCTGTGCACCCCCAGGAGGTAGGAGATTTGGGGATTTCTGTTGAATCTGAACCACATGATGGTTCACTGGGGCAGCTCGGGGCCCGGTGGGATATTTGCAGGCAGGATCATGTGTTTGGTTGCCTTCATTACTCAAAAGCAGGAATTCGTGCCTGCGAAGATATGAATTATGCACCTTTGATTGGAAACAGCTGCGCGTGTCCTCTGCACACAAACGCCAATCTTTTGAGCCAGTTCTCTGGACTGTGATGCTCACCGCCAGGTGTCCAGCCAGGGCATGCCTTTCCTTCCCGCTCACCGGACCCGACGGTCACGAGTCCCCTAACCCTTAGCCAGCCTTCCCCCTCTCCTCCCCCTCTCCTCCCCCTCCCCTCCTCCTCCTTCTCCTTCTCCTCCGTCCTGGGGCTGAAGGAGCAGCAGCATCTGCAGCCACAAGAGATGCCCAGGGAAGGCCCAAGATGAGGACGGAGGGCCACAGGGCAGAAGGAGTGGCCCTTGGTGACATCGTGCGGCCCCCACACCAGCCCTGGACCTGTTCATCAGGAACAAGGCAGGCCACCACTGGCCAGGCTCCCCGAGCTGGTTTCCGGGGCACAGAGCCCAGCGAGGTCCTGGCTGGGAGAAGAGAGCACAATGGGCCCCTGGTGACCAAGAGGCTGCATACACTCACTGGGGCCTGGTGTCACAGCAGGTGGGGTCCCCAGACTCCCTTGTTCTCTGATGCAGACAGAACGTAGCTGTCACCTACATTCAGGGACCATGCTCAAGGTTATAAATTCCCAGGGGGCTGAAGCATTCAAAACTAAATCCGGAATTCGAGGAACTTCTTCGGCACCAAACATCTGACCCCTCCGAGGTGCTCTGGCGCTGTGGGGCGTGACCCTACACGCTCCTTCCTGCAGCGAACACCCCCCTGCACCCTCCGCCATCCGCTTCCCCTTCTGCTGTAGACAGAACTGAGTGGCATTTGAGAATTCACCTTCCTACCTCGATCCATGCGGTTGGGGTGACCCCAAACCCCAGTCCCCAGGGGGAAGGGGGCCGCACCAGCCACCACTGCCCAGCAATGGGTTCAGTGACAGGAGGGACCTAAGCTGGCTCATCCGTGACTCTGGGACTCCCATGGCATCATGCTCTTTGCCCTGGACTTGGACCTGAGCGAGTGTGGGGCTGGAGCTGGAACCGTGAGCGGCTGACACTGTGCACAGGGCACCTGCAGCTGCCTGGCCCTGAGTGGAGACTGCAGAGGACCCAGCACTATGCGGGGGTCACGGGAGACCAGCTGAACCAGGGGATGGCCTCTCAGCATCCAGACCCGGCTCCGTCTGAAGACCAGGCGCCAGCGCACGAGCCCATGACACCCTTGGCCTGAGCCGCCTGCGGCAGGCCTGGTGTCCCGGCACCGGGAGAATCCAGGAGCACAGGGTTCAGTCTGTGGCAGGAACCTCCCCGGCCCCTTGGGAAACCTCCAGCCTGCCCAGAAATCGAGAGAACATTGCACCTGCTGAGTTCTTTCTCATGATCACCCTGTGTGGGCCTCGCCGAGGCCTTGTGGGGTCATTGTCTTTGGCTGAATTCATTGAACTGTCAGGGGACCATATCGGGGCTTGGTTTTGCTCAGTTCCTGCCAGGAAAACACATTTTGGTCTGTGTTAAAGCCTAAATGACGTCATTACACCCCGCACATGCAGAGATGGAAAGTTCTTATTGCAGAGGGAACTGTCAGTACCTTTATTTCTGAGGTTTTGTTCAAGGAAAGCAGCCCTGCCGGGGGCGCCTTGCCCGACGTCAAACTCCGCTGTCCCTGCGGCTCCATGGTCCCCTTCCTGCCTCCCAGCGTCCAGGTCCGCGGGGCGGGGGCCCCGTCCCTCCCCAGCCTCCAGCTCTCCCTGGGCCCTCGGTGGGGGCCGCGGCACCCCCGTCAGGCTCTGGCCTCCTGCAAGCTTTGTCCTGGGAATGGAAAGGCAGTGACGGGCACACAGCTCTGTCCGCGGAGCTCCCAGGAGCAGGGCTCGCAGCGCCAGGGCTGAGCGGGAGCCCGGGCTGCCTCCTGGACGGACGACGTGCCCAAGCCCACAGTGTGCGCAGAGGCCCTGAGGGGCGGGGTGCTAATGCCTCCAGAGCTGGACACGAGAGCGGCCCCCACAGGGCAAGCATTAGGTCCAGGGCCAGCCAGGGCCTCCCTGACAGTCTCTCTGGTCCGTCCTCGGAATAAACTCCGTGGACGGCTGGGACCACTGCTGCATTTCACGTTCTCTCCGCTTTCTGGGGGCCCCGGCGCACCTCCAGGCCCAGGCTTGGGGCCACGTCCTAATTCCCAGAGCTCAGGGGTGCCCTGGCCCCAGGTCCTCCCTGCCTTTCAGGAGGTGGTCTCTGGAACATCTCACTCCTTGCCCTTTCAAGGGTCCGAGTCACCCCCGACCTGTAATTTTGGGTTGCCCAGAGATGATACGTTTCCCTAAACCAAGCCCCTGCCTCCCCCCACAGACACTAGTCCCCATGATACGACCCCACTCTGCTTTGCTCGTGGCATCTGCTGTTTTCTGAAATTGTCTTGTTTGCTGATTTATCCACCTCCTTCTCTCTCGTCTGCCTCCCCGGACTAGACCATGGGCTCCCCGAGGTTGGGGTCTGCGTCTGCCTAGTTCTCTTGTGTTTCCCTGGGGTCATCACAGGGGTCGGTCCCTGGAAGGCGCTCCAAAGATGTGGAATGAATTCGGTGAGTGAATGTAGGATCGCATGAATGAGGGAGAGAGGACCTTTTGGTCAAAGCTCCCTTGATGTCTCATGTCCTTCTTGCCTGGCGCCTCTTTCCCACCCGATAACTTGCTAGATTCGAACCTTGTCCGTCTGGCCGGTGTCGTCCACGAGATCTTTCTATGACGATGAAGCTGTTCTGCCTCTGCCCTGCCCAGGACGGTAAGCCTCGGCCACGTGTCGTTACAGGGCCCCGGACATGTGGCTCGTGTGACCCCGGAGCGCAGTCAGGGAAGGGGCATGGGACCCCCCCAGGCTTCCTCTGGGTCTCTCGGGCCACGGGCCGCATGCGGGTCACTTCCGTGGAGCAGGGACCGTGGGTGGTTGGAGGACAGGCTGGGAACAGGGGCTTTCAATCCTGGGGCGGGCGGCGGGGGGTCGTGTGGGAGGAGGGAGAGAAGAGCCTCAACTCCTGATGGATGGAGGAGGGACTGAGACCAAACGATACCGGAAAACAAGACTTATGCTGAAGTCCAATGGGAGATGCAGGGTACCACCCTCATAAGGACACGGGCTTGTGGTGACCCCACTCTTGGAGTCTGGGGTGCGAGAACGTGTGGTGAGGCATGTCTCTCCATTAGTTAGGGTATTGCCCCAGCATCAGGTTCTTTCTCTCTCTGGAATCATCAGAGAGGGGGCAGCCCAGGTTGGCATGGCAGCTCAGGATCCAGGCTCCTTCTGTCTTGTCCATTCACCACCTCGTGGGCTTGCTCTCCTCTCCACGGTCCATCGTGCCTCAGTGCCATGCTTGGACCCAGCCATCAGGACATGGGTAAAAAGGAGGAGAAGAGAGACTCTCACCTCTAAGGGCTCCACCTGGAAGCTGGACGTATTGCTGTTCTTTATCCCCCCTCCCCCCGGGAAACAACTTAGCCACGTGGCCACACCCAGCTGCAAGGGAGGCTGGGAAATGTAGGCTTTATTCTGGGTGGCGCCGCGCCCGCTTTCAAACGTCAGAGTCTCTTCATCCTAAGGAAGGGGGGATAGATGTTGGAGAACAGCCAGCAGTCTTTGAACAGAAGCTTCTGGTCCAACTACCTCTATAGAAACTTGGCTCTGCAGAGTCAGGGGAAATAAAGCAAATTCGCCCCATAGCTCCAACTGGGCTCCATTCTCATGCAGAACATCAATCTGGAATATTCTGTGCGTCATGTTGAATATGTGGTGAAATCTTTTTTGAACACACCCTTACTCATTGCAAAACCAAAAGATTTCCCTTGGAGAAATGATGTGGCTTCAAAAATGACTGTTACAGAGAAGTCATGGCGTCCCCGAGACATTGAGGCCTCTGTGGGTGGGCACACACAGAGTGCGTTCCCCTCTGCCTGGGTTTTCCCGGGGCTGCCCCCAGGCCTGCTGGGAGCGGGAGCGGGGGAGGAGAACCTGTAGAGAGAAAGCAGAGAGAATGCATAGCGGTGAGGACCGTGGCTCTGGAGCCCAGCGCCTAGCTTCAGACCCCAGCCCCTCTCCCTGCATGCTGGGCCGCACGAGGCAGGTCATTTCGCCTCCCTGTGCCTCAGTTCCCCTATCTGTAGAGCAGCGATGATGATGATGATGACGGCAAGACCCTACCGCACAGGTGGCTGGGAGGATTAAGTGATTACAGGCTGGACACTAGGAAGCATCAGCTGTTACTATTTATGGGGTCCACGTGGTAATTAGACAATGTTCAGTGCGCACAGACACATGCAAGCACACACACATGTGTGCACACGCCCCGAGACCCCTCAGCCCGAGCCCTGACCTCTGCTCAGGGGCGCAGTGACCGTGACGGGGCCGCTCCTGTCCCCTCGGCTCTCGGGTTGCCAGAGCTCCCGCTGTCTCTGCACCTCCCAGCAGTTGTGTGAGACGAGAGTTCTGCTATCAGCCCCACTTCTCAGAGGAGGAAGGCTGCACCCAGACAGGAGGCGTCCCTGTCCCACAGTCAGGGGGCCAGTAAACAGTCCGCGGGACCGGAGCCCAGGACTCCAGATGCCAGGCTCAGCCACCGAGCCGTCCCCTGGCCACGTCCCTGGCAGCCCCTCTGGGCCACGCACTGCTGCCAGGTCTGGGCACACGGGACTCTGCAGGAGAGGCGGGTCCCTGTGTCCTCGGAACTCACACGCAAGAGGGAAGGCCAGGGAGATGACGCCATGGAAACATGCCCCCGGGGTCATTTCTGATGGTGGTGAGTGGTACCCAAAAGAGAAAACAGAGCGGCATGCTGGGAAGGGCCTGGGTGGAGGGGGTGACTGTGAACAGGGCAGTCAGGGGGCCCTGCTGTGGACATGACACCCGGCAGATCCCTAGAAGGTGAGAAGGGGCAGCTGGGCAAAGAGCTGGGGACAACCTGGAGGAGGCGGCACGGCCCAGACAAAGGCCCTGGGCTGGGACAAACCTGGCACGTGGGTGGCACGGAAAGAAGGTCAGTGAGTCCAGGGGAAGGGGGATGAGGGAGAGGGGTGCACAGGCCTCCACGTGCCCCCAGGGCCTGTGAATCCGGGAACATCTCCGAGGGTTCAAGCATGTTCTCAGGGCAGAGAGAGCTCCCACTCTGGCCAGGAAGGGCCTGCGGGGGGTGGTGGGAGGGCGCTGGGGCGTGGGAGGCTAGCCCCTGCCGTCCCTGCTGGAAGTCCACAGCTGCCTCAGCCAGCGGCCTCAGCCCAGCCTGCTTCTTTCCTCATTGGGCCTCTGCCATCTGGCTGGGTCACCTCTGAATGAGGGGCAGGAAGTGTGACTGTCACAGGCAAACACCTGCTTCCCAATTTCCAGACCCAGGTAACATCGTGGCTTCCCTGTGCCCGCAGAGGTGACCCTGACCGGAGCAGGGGGGGCGGGGGGAGGTGTTCCCTCCCTTGTAATTCCCTTCTGCTTCTGCCCACGTGAAATCGGCCCGCTTGATCCTCCTTCTCTGTCTGTTTGGTTCTTAGACTCCCCGAACAAGATGTAAAGGCAGAGCGTAGGCAGGATGTGTAGTTACAGCCCTCGGATTTGTTTAACGCTATCTCTGCGACTTCCCAAATATCCACGCAGCTAATAACACTAGTGTATAATAAGACGTGCTTTGGGGAAAGTGATCTAACTACTACTAAGAGGAGAAGGAGGCAGCTCTCACCAGCTCTCCACGTGTGCCTGTGTGCACGTGAGTGTCCCGTCGTGTCTGTGTACGTATTAACCATGTCGTTTGTTCTGGGGGGTGCTGATGCTTTGACATCTTGACCTTGCTGCCCTGCAGGGACTGCCCTGCCTGGAGTCAGCCAGCTTTGAGAAATAGCAAACAACTGACCTGGAGTGCTCTTTTCTTCTTCTCCTTCTTTTTTTTTTTTTTTTAAAGCTTTTACTTATTTTTTTGACAGAGAGCACGAGCACAAGCAGGGGGAGCAGCAGGCAGAGGGAGAGGGAGAAGCAGACTCCCCACTGAGCAGGGAGCCAGACGTGGGGCTCGATCTCAGGACCGCAGGATCATGACCTGAGCGGAAGGCAGGTGCTTAAGGGACTGAGCCGCCCAGGCGCCCCGGAGTGCTCTATTTTCCAACACAAACCAATCCAGAGGCCACGCCATGCAGCCACTTCCTTTTCCAGGCTCTCACATGCTTGGCCACTATCCTCGGGCCTTCATCACTCCAGCACCAGGTACCAGGCAGCTGGGGACCAATCCTGTGCCTAGAGCCTGCTGAAATCATTCAAACCAGCCATTCCTAAGCCTTCTTGCCCTGCCTCACCAGCTTCCCCTGCCCAGAACCACAGGAAGGCCCCCTACTCACAGACTCCCCGCCTCTCCCTCTGCCGCCTGGTAGACCCCAGGGCTTCTTCACTTGGCCCTGTGTGGAGTGCCATGCCTCCTGTTTCTGTAAGTCTAGAATAAACTCCCCCCTGCGACTATCATTTCTAGGTCTACACATCTTACCATACAGGTAGATAACAAATCCTGGACACCCGATTCAAACAGTACGTCTCTGCATGTCCCATCTTGCGGCGTGCCCATAACAAGGACACGCAGATGGACGGGTCCCTTACGTGTGTTTAGACAACATGGAACTTTGCATCACAAAAGCGCCAGTGATGTCAGAGGCGCCATGAATCATAATGACAGCTCTGCGGTCCGGTATCCAGGAGACCTCAGCTTGCAGCGGAGTCACCGGCCCCCGCTGTGAGAACCGGTGGCTTTATTGGAGCCTCGAGCTGAAGGGAACGAAATTACATGTAGCACAACCCACATTGTGCCACGGCTAATGACCCAGTTAACCTCCGGATCATTTTCTGCTCCTCGGTGTCCTGGGAACGGGTGGTGTTTACTCCACTTGGGACAAACCTTTATTAACGTGCATAAATGTGCCGGGGGCTTTGCTGCTCTGGGCCGAGGGTTTTCACAGACAGCAGCCGGTGGGCCAGGGCCTGGCAGGAGCTGCTGCATGCGAATGAGGCCCTTCTTTTTACCCTCTCCTCGCCCTGATTTGCATGACTAAGCGTTTCTGCCTTTTTAAAAAATGTGTTTGTTTGTTTCTTGGTGGTTGTTGCATCTCCTACCGAGGAAAGCAATTACTTGCTCACTGGACAGAGACGTAAATCTGGCAGAAGCCCAGGTCTGCTCCGCCTGGCAGAGGGGAGCCAGCCAGCCACACTCCGTCGGTGGGGACCATTCCAGGACACACAGCCCAGGGGGGTGGGGTAAAAATCACTCGGGTCTTCAGCAGCCTCCTTAATAGCGCAACAAAAGAGAATTAGATTGGACCGGAGGGCAGAAAGGACTCTGTCCTGGTAAGAATTCCGCTCAAGCTAACAAGTGGCTCAAAGGCGTCTCTAAGGGCAGCTGTGGGTCCCCTGGGGAAAGAGACGACGTTGTTAATTCTGTTCAGACTTGTGGTTCTCGACTCTATCAGAGCCGATGACTGGTTTTGAAAACAAATATTTTACGATTTCTATTCAACCGAAATGAAATTCCTCGTCAATATAACCTCCCTACATACCTCTTTTTTTTTTTTTAAAGATTTTATTTATTTATTCGACAGAGAGAGAGACAGCCAGTGGGAGAGGGAACACAAGCAGGGGGAGTGGGAGAGGAAGAAGCAGGCTCATAGCGGAGGAGCCTGATGTGGGACTCGATCCCATAATGCCGGGATCACGCCCTGAGCCGAAGGCAGACGCTCAACCGCTGTGCCACCCAGGCGCCCCTACATACCTCTTTTTTAATCCATGTCCTATCCCGAGTATAAGACAAAGGGGAAAGGAAAGGTCTTTATAATAACATAAAACACTTTTCAACATGCAAATACCCTGAAATGACTCAGCTGGAGGATATTATTGTGAAAAGATGCCTGAACTTGGACAGAGATCCCAGAGATGAAGCTTTGCTGGGTGGGGACCACTCGGATGCCACCAGAGGCTTTGCCCTTGGTAATACAAGTTTTCAATCTGGTGAACAGACCTCGGGAAAGTCCCGAACAAATCAAAGTAGGATCTTCCCTCAGTGGATGTCGTAGTTTCATGTCTGAACACTTGGTATATTTTAAAACAGTGGACAGAATATTTTTGTGTCTATGTGAAGTGGAATTTGGTTCTGGGCTCAGGCCATCTTACGCAGCTTTTTCGTCTACGGGGACATCCAGAAGGGCGTTCGGGATTCGTGCAGGTGCATGACGAACTCCTAGGAGCAGTGGGCTGCGGAGACCAGGCCCGGAATTCGCCCAGACGGCGGGGGGGATCCCATTGGCAGGCAGGAAGTGAATCCAGAGAGAAGCAGCAGCTCACCAAGGTCCAGCAGCCAGAGAGCGGCAAGGTTGGGGCTTACACGGAGCGCTGTTGGGACAGAGGCTCTACGTTCAGCTCCATCGTGATTTCCGGCCCTTTTCGGCCACCTCTTGGCCAACACTGCCTCAGTCCCCACACAAGATGGACAGATTCCATCTCTGACTTTCCCCTGAATCAGAGGAGGCCCACTGGGCCTTCTATCAATAGAAGGTTGGCAGGGGTGGTGGTGGGGTTGGTGCCCTGCCCGGACCCCCTCTCCTGACCTCGTGTCCCAGCTGCATGGAGTCATAGCGGAGAGAGGCCCACAGGTGGCCCTGCCCAGAGTGAGAAGAGCCCGAAGGCCAAATGGAGCAGGCCTTTGAGCGGGAGCTGTCACCCCCACCCCACACAGGGGAGCAGCCGATCACCAATGACGGAGTGACATGGAGGTACAAATGTCAGCCCCCTTGCCTCAAGCTGGGACCAACTCTGGGATACAATTCATGCTCCAGGACTCCCCGCAGGCTCAGGCTGAAGTGGTTCTCCTTCTTGCTTAGCTTCTTGCCCTGCCCCGTTCTGCACCTCACCCCCTTCTCTTAGGCGCACCTCCTTAGTAAGTCACGTGCGTAAAGATCTCCGAGACAGACCCAGTACAGGGTCAAGATGAAGAGACCAGTGAGGCGACGATGGCAATAACCAGGTGAGAGAGGATGGTGGCCTGGACCAAGACGGCAACAGGGGTCGGTGGAGAGAGCCACTGGTGGATGTCTGGACCTTTGGTGACCTCATTCGGTGTTACTGCACGCCAGCCGTGAGCTAAGCCAGGGGCCGGCAAACTACCTCCTACAAAGAGATCTGAACCCCCGCCTTGGGAAGGGGCCCCCTTCCAAGTTTGTCCTTCCTGAGGGACTCTCCCTTAGTCCTAGGAAACCAGCTAGTCCTATATCCCATAGTGACTCTTTTATCATAGTTTAACCATTCTTTATACAACACTTCCCCGTGTAAATCACCCTACGGTTCTGCCTCTCGATGGGGCCCAGGCTGCTGCGATCTGCATAAGGTGGGACCCAGCAAACAGCCAACCGGTAAAGGATAAGCGGGATTTACAGGAGGATAAGCGGGATTTATTAAGTCCTGACTATATTCGAGCTTCGCACGTGTTGGGTCCCCTTGTGCCCTGCCACCCGCACAGGCTCACGCGCCATGTCACTCCTCTGCACAAATCTCTCCAGTGATTTCCCATCAAATGCAATCCAGACTCCTTACTGCGGCCCAGGAAGTCCTGCATGATCTGTTCCCTTAGCCCTCCTGTAACAGGCCACGTCCTTTCTCACTCGGAGCCATGGTGCTGCTCGCCCTCTCCCACCGGGGACCCGTGTTCCCGAACATTCAGCCTGGCCGGCTGCTTCTCATCAGTAAGATTTACCCGTCAGGGAACCAGTCCCTGGCTGCCTTGAAGAAAGCAGCCTTCCACGGTCATCAGCTCCTGTCTTGTCATCCCGTGTGTGCCTTTCGTTCACGATCTCAATGTGCTCATTTATTCACTTGTTGATTATCTCTCGCTGTCTCCCCAGCCAGAACAGAAGCCCCAGGATGACAGGGACCTTGTCTGCCCCGTTCAGGACTGTATCCCCAGCAGCGAGCCCAGTGCCCGGGATAGTCGGTACTTAATAAATATTTATGAATGACTAAATAAGAGAAAGTAAGTGGGATCGGTCGTAGACAGCCTGTGGTTGTTTACCCACTTGCTGTTTCTAGGAGCCTAGTTAAGCTCTTACAAGCACCATCCTCATTCACCATCCGCCTCCCTGGCTCCAAGCACTCGCACCACGTGTGGGTCAGGGCAGCTAGCTGAAAACAGCAGAACTCACACCAGTAAATGGAAGCAGAAAAGGAATTTACAAAAACATAGTGGGTAGCTAGGAGATTTCCCCAAGGGGGCCAAATAATCCAACGTAAAGGCCACATAGCTAAGAACTTGGTCGAAAAATCATCCCACGGAGCTATTCACGTGAAGATACCTCTGGAACTTCCAGGCACAGACACCGGGGCTCCCACTGCTCACCACACTGATGCGGAGCCCCTCTCACTCTCTGTCCATCCCCAGAACCGATTTCACGAGGTTCCTATTTCTCAACATGACAAGACTCCCGTTGAAAGTTTGTGTATGTAGGTGCAGGTGACGAGCACAGCCGGAGTCGTCTGCCCTGGCCCTAGCTGCAAGGGAGGCTGGCAGGTGCAGGAGCCGGACACCTTATAAGGTGTTAAGTGTGCTGAGCGCAGGAAAGGAGCTCAGAGTTTCTGTACAGCCAAACAAAGTACAAATGCTCGCTCAACTCTCCAGGCCGGTGGCCGCGGAAGAGCTATTTTCCCCTGCAAGCCACGGGCTCTTCCCACACCAGAAGGCTGCAATAAATCATCCCCCAGTTACGTCTCTCCTCAGGGGTGACACACAGCGCTGGAACCGCTTCCCCAAAGGCCTCTCTGTCTCTTTAGCCACTTTCCTTCAAGGCAAGGGAGAGACGGTTGAATTGTTGTCCAAGTCGCTTGAGTCATTACTTATTCCTGCTCAACACGAGGTCAACCTCAGGATCAAGGCGGTTGCTCCTGATAGATTTCTATGTGCTAAACATCAGATGCGGACACCGCCCGCGAGATGATGGAGCCAGTCCACCCGGGGTTTACACGTATGACCTGGGGAAAGCAGGCAGAGAGAGGGCTGCCCTGCTGTCTACACTAAACGTTCAATCCGTTCCTTTTCTCTTGCCTTAACAAATCAGTATTGACCGCGCTGTGCCCAGCAATGTGCTGGAAGCAGGACAGACGCGGCTGAGAAATAAATGGGCACAGTCCCTGCCATCGTAGATGGTCCATTTGGGGTAGAGGGCGGAAGGGCAGATACTAACCAAGCTGTCGTTCAAACAAATGTAACACGCAGACTAAGACAAGCACATCTGTCAAAGTCCACACAATCGTGGTATCACCCGCTCAGAAGCCTCCGGCTTCTTCCCCACTCCCAGAGTGAAGTCCACAACCTGCCAGCCCCACGGGATGTGACCGTCACTACCTCTCTGATGGCGCCCGACGTTCTTCCCAGGCTTACTGGGCGCAGACACACGAGCCTTTTCTCTGTTTCTTCTTCTGTATTTAGACCACTTTGAGCGTCTGCTACTCACAGTCAAACCAACCCCAACTGACACGGCCCATGTGGGAGCTTTTGTCTTTATTTATAGGGCACAGTGAAGCCCTAGAAGCATTTGGAGAGCAGCGGGACATGGGTTTGGTGTACCCAGTGATGGGTCTGGCTACATCGAAGAGACCAGGCGGGTACTGGGGGAGGTGACCGGTGAGCCCTTCTGTCCCCACCGTGTAGAGGACACTGAGGCAAAGGCAGGGGAGGGGTTATGTCAGGACAAGCCAGGACCCGGAAGGTCTTGGTCCCTAAGTGGATCCCCAGCGCAACTGCAGGGTTTGAGATAGGTCGCGTTTCTGGCCCCCGACTTTGCTCTCCGCTACCCCAAGCAAACCCATGTGTCTTGTCAGAAATGACTAGAAGAGGGGCGCCTGGCTGGCTCAGTCGGTGAAGCGTCTGCCTTCGGCTCAGGTCGTGACCCCAGGGTCCTGGGATCGAGCCCCACATCGGGCTCCCTGCTCAGCGGGAAGCCTGCTTCTCCCTCTGCCTACCCCTCCCCCTGCTCGTGTGCACTTTTGTTCATTCTCTCTCTGACAAATAAATAAAATCTTTAAAAAAAAAAAAAAAAGAACAGAAGAGGAGGCAGAATGAATGGCATCTGCAGTCATGACGACAGAGAGACCCAGTAGGACAAGCGGCCCTGACGCCATCGGACAACAGGCTGCATTTGGCCCCTCACTGTGCATTGCCAACGCTAGGAGGGAGAGTGACCAGGGCTGGGCAAAGAGCTCTGTCAGATACACGGTCAGGGAGGCCTCACTAAGGAGACAACGTGCGAACATGAAGTCACCAAATGCAGATCCGGGAAAGGGCAATCCAACTCAGCCTTAATGACCCCGAGTGCTCCTAGAACTCATTTAATCCCCACAGCAGGCCCGTGTAGTAGGGGTGATTGTTGCCCCATTTTCCAGAGGAGGAAACCAAGGCACAGAGGTGAAGCACCCGGCCCAGGGTCACCCGATCAGGTGCCAGAGGAGTCAGGATGCTTCTCCCCTGTGCCCAGGAGAGAAGCCGTCCCCGGGGAGAGGGGGTTCAGGCTGCATGCACCACAGAGACGTGGGTGAGGGGGACGATGAACAACAGTAATCCCGGAGCATTCAGCCAGCACTCACCCTGTGCTGGGCCCCCATCTAAACTTCACAGGGCCCCACATCGACGTTATGAGGCAGGGGCTGATGTCAGCACGTGACAGCAGGAAACTGAGGCACAGAGGGTGTAAGCAATGTTCCCGAGGTTGTTGCTGGATGCAAGCCCAGGCTGTCTGAGTCCGGACATGCTGCTCCTAACTGCCACACATGCGTGCGCGCACACGCACGCACACGTGCACACACACAAACACACACGCGCACACACATATGTGCCCATGCACACAGATGCCAGAGTCAGCAGCAGACGAATTTTCCACACACTGGGAGTGCCTGAGTGGCAGCCCAGCTCCGTGGTACATGGTCACATATAAGAAGGGGCTGGAGAGCATGGAATCCTGATTTCCGTGATTCTAACACATTATCTGCTTTCCTCCGCCAGCGTGGGGCTTCTCCGATACAGCAGGTGCAGTAAACAGGCTGCAGCCAAATCCAGGGTCTGTCTCTCGCTAGCTGCGGAACAAGTAGCAGCAAGCCCTTCACCATCCTGGGCCTCGGTTGTCCCTCTATGAGACACGGCTAATACGACTGCCCCAGTCCAAGGGCCGTCGTCAGGGTTAGAGGAACACCTGTGCGTGCTTAGAGCGTGCCCGGCACACCGTAAGTGCTCAATAAGTGTTGGCTGGTGTACTTCAGCCCGTACATAAGCGGTCCCCTCCCTGACTCCCCAGCGCCAGACAGAACCCTGCGAGCCTCCACGCGGTGTCATTGTTTCAAAGCGTCCTTGTGCCAAGCGCCCGGTGAACCGTCACATGCCAACCGGAGAATCGCCCGGCCTTTGTCTCGCTGCGCTGGGACGATAGGATCCAGCGTCACAGAGCTGTCTTTTCTCCTTTTCTCCACCTGTTTCTTTTCTCTGTGGATCAACAAGAAAGATAACAGCTGTGCTTGGATTTTGTGTTTTAATCATTGTAATAATGCACAGGAAATTGGGTGGCTTAGGGACCCGGCGTCAGAGGGGAGCTGTCACTGTGTGGACAGACCAGGTGGAAGAGGGAGAGTCAAGGGCAGGGAAGAGGAGGACCCTCGGGGAGGGCAAGAGAATAGCTTGATAGGCATCAACGGCCCAAATTAAATTAAATAAAATGTCGTGAAGGCTTCCTCCCTGTCAGAAGTCCCCAGTAAGAGAGAGAAGGGCATCTCCAGGCAATGAGTTGAGATGAAGGTTTCTGTCCGTTGCCTTCCCACAGAGAAAAGACCTGTCTTCTCACCAGGGCTACGGGGCGCTGACCCCCTGTCCTGCCAACCTCACCCACCTCGACTCTGTGCTCCCCACCCCTGCAGCCACATTGGCCCGGCTGTTCCCTGAAACACACCCCACGACTGTCCCGCCTCCCAGCCTACCTACTTGCTCTTCCAACATCTTCACGCACTGCCTCCTCTTCCACACTCAGGCCTCGGCTCTAGGGAATGGCAGCTCCATGAGGCAGGGATTCTGTTGTCTGCCCTGATGGCAGCCCCCCTGTCGAAGCTAAATCTCACAGCCAGAGGCTCAAAAAGCATGTGTCAGATGCAGGAATATAATGAGGCTATTGAGGAAAGAGGGGCTGACTCTCACGGGCACCCCAAAAGGCTCAAGAAGGTGAGTCTAGATGGGTGCTTTAAAGCACGGTAGAGGCATGTTCATTCAAGAATACTGGTTGAGAACCTACCATGTACCAAGGTCTGCCCTTAGGCCCTGGACAGAACAAAATCCCTGCTCTCTAGGACCTAAACTTTTAATGGGAAGAATGACAATGACCACCACCAACAACAACAAAATAGAAATGCAGGGCGCCCAGGTGGCCCAATCAGTTGAGCATCTGACTCTTGGTTTCTGCTTAGGTGGTGATCGCGGGGTCATGAGATCGAGCCCCACATCAGGCTCCACACTCAGTGTGGAGTCTGCTTAAGATTCTCCCCCTCTCCCTCTGCCCCTCTGCACACTCTCGCAATCTCTCTCTCACACATTCTCTCTCCCTCAGATAAATAAGTAAAATCTTCAAAAAAATATATATATAGAAAAATATATATATACATAGAAAAGCAATACAACATCCAGAAGTGAAAAGTATTATGGAGGAAATAAGGTGCAAAAGAAGGCGGAGAGGGTGAAGGCATTATTTAGATGGGTGGCCGAAAACGGTGTCAAGAGGGAGAAGATGTTAGAGAAGCAACCTGAATGGAGGGGGTGGGGGCTCGCATGGTGTGAACGAGGTGGGATGCACAGAGAGACACCCATACAACGTATGGGAACTAACACGTTAGTCGTACACGGTCATGCATGTAAATTACACTTTGGAGTATTTTGTCGTATTTGAGTATTTGACAGCAATTACTATTATGGTATCGTAAAATTCCTCAGAAAAGCTCTTTAGGCAGACAATCTTCTCTATATTAGTAATATGTCCCATCTTGATTGGGGTGTAAGGATTTTAGGAAGGAGATCTCATCCTCCCCACCCTGACCTCCTGATCTCTTGGCACAACCTAAATTTGTCAGGACGATCACTTCATTTTTTTTTCTTTTTTTTAAAGATTTTATTTATTTATTTGACACAGAGAGAGACAGCCAGTGAGAGAGGGAACACAGCAGGGGGAGTGGGAGAGGAAGAAGCAGGCTCCCAGGTGGAGGAGCCTGATGTGGGGCTTGATCCCAGAACGCCGGGATCACGCCCTGAGCCGAAGGCAGACGCTTAGTGACTGAGCCACCCAGGCGCCCCAGGACGATCACTTTAAACAGCAGGGCACAAAAATGTCCAAGCCCCTTCCATGTTCTGCTGCAAGGCTTTGGCGATGATTTCTGTCCCTTGCTCTTAAAAGGACCAGGGTTATGAAAATGAGCACTGACCCCAGAGATCAAAACATAGTCCCTTCCATCTCACGCAGCCCGACCAGAATACAGGGAAAACGGGAGCCCCTCCCTGCCCTCCGTCATCCAGATGGAAGGCAGTGGGATTACAAAGGAACCCACAGAATCTCACCACGACGATCGTGCCCTTTTCTGCTTACGAGCTAATTTGGTCAAGCCCTGGTGGGTTTGGTTTTGTGCGAGGTTTAACAGGATTTCAGGCTTGGGGGGTGGTCGTCTCAGATTTTCTCCTTCTTTTTCCTTTTGATGCTTAAAAATACGCCCATGACACCAAAGAAACAACCGTGGCCGAGAAGATTAGAATTACACGGGATGTAATTCCCTTTCACGTAAGTGCCAAAGGGCGCTGGGTCATCTCGAGTTGGGATTTTCCTCAGACAGGAGCCAAAAAGCTGAGGACGTTGGTCAAATCAAAACGGCTACGAGCAACGTGTCATCTCAAGGACCTCACCCTGAGGGTGAGCCTTCAGACCCTAAAATCCCAAAGCGGAACATTGGTAAAGCAGAAGCCATGTAGCATTCGGTCAACTTTGTGCCATGCGGCGACAGTGTGGAGATCAGAGAATATGAGTGAGGTTTCCTTAGGTCTGGCGTGTGTGTGTGTGTGTGTGTGTGTTAATGCAGTGACTCAATGTGTATAGTATTGTCTTATGGGGAGTTTGAAAAGTTGTGGGATTAATTTGGAGTCACCCAAGGATGGGGATTGTGAAAGAATGATTTTTTAAAAAAGGGAAAATCACGACTGTCGAACATTCAGAGAATGTGTCAAAGGTTATATTTAACTCAGTAATGAATGAAAGAACCAGAAAAGTTTTAAAGCCAAATCAAAGAAAAATCCAAAGTACAAACACACTTATAGGCCATTGGCAATGTTGAAATGAATTTCATTAACACGTATAAAACTGGCTTCTTCCATAACGGGGGAAGGAAGTCAATTAAACCCTCCCTGGACATAACATGGTTTTCTATGAACAGGAATTATTTGCGTTACAATCAGTTTGCTACAAACTAACTTTTGTCTTTCCAGAATTGTAAAATCACCTAGTCAAAGACAAGGAAAGGGAAGATCATCTAGGTTGGTGAGCTAGTTAAGACACCCACCACATTTCAAAATCGCCCCCAAGCTTTCCTTACAGGGGCTACTGGCCTTTCGTGGACAGGAGCCCAGGGTTGCTACCACTCCTGCCACGTGCAAGACAGCCCCCCTGTGTCCCCCATGGCTTTGAAGTGTCTTTCTGGATCTTTCCATAAGAGCCGTGTATATGAATAACAGCCTCAACCCTAGGGACACAAAGGACTTGCACCTGTTAACGCGCACGGACTAGGTTTGACTCCACTGTCCACCCCACATCGGCTCTTTCATTTCCAATATTTCTTGTACAGGCTGGTTTCCGAATGTCTTGCCACCTTTTTGCAGGGGGGCACAGGAGGGGTGGGGGGGCAGGCAGAGGGGAGCGAGAGAATCTTAAGGAGCCTCCACGCCCAGCGCGGAGCCCAACTCAGGGCTGGATCCCACGACCCTGAGCTCCTGACCCGAGCCGAAATCAAGAGTTGGACGCTTCACCGACTGAGCCCCCCGGGCGCCCCTCTCTTGCTGCTTTTCCAGGCACTTATGCGTCCACAGTAGAAGCAAACACCTCACCTATTCTTTAAGTCTTGGAGTATAACTGCCCCCCCGAGTGCACATTGACTATCCTTTGATTTTGTATAGTTCGACTGTTCTATTATTTTGATTGTAAGCAATATTCTACAAGTTAGGTTCCTTCTCTTTCTCCTTGATGTTATGGCCAGGACAGTATTCCGATTTTGAAAATTACGTGTATAGGTAGGTCATGTTATCCATAAACTTCATTTCAGGAGTGTGGGCAGCGTTACACAGTGTTCGCGCGAAGGCAGGTGTTGAGTGAGTCAGTAGGGTTGAGAACCACTGCTTCCATGGAACACCGCCATCGGATTTTTCTCTTTCCCCAATAACAGCCGTCCAGTTCTTTTTGGGGAACCAATTTTTCACCATCGGATACAGGCTGGAACATGTGCCAATCAAGGCGCCTGGTCCCCTCAAGGGGTGGCCACTGACCCAAGCCTGGACAATTTGTTCTCTCTCTCAGAAGCTGTGTCTTAAAGCCCCATCTCAGCAGGGTGACCGAAACATCAAACACACTTGAAACATGTCCATTCTGGCAACCAGAGCAGGTTCTTGCTGCTTATAGAGTTCTCAGCCCCCAAACAAACAAAGTCAACCGACGACAAACAAAACACCGTAAAAGATTATCCCAGTCTTGGGGGCCTGGGTGGCTCAGTCAGTTAAGCGTCTGCCTTTGGCTCAGGTCATGATCCCAGGGTCCTGGGATTGAGTCCCGTATTGGCGGTGGGGGGGGGGGGGAATCCCTGCTCAGCAGGGAGCCTGCCTCTCCCTCTGCCCCTCCCCCCTCACTTGTGCTCGATCTTGAGCTCTCTCTCCCCTCCCACTCTCATAAAAATAAATAAATAAATAACATTTTTTAAAAAAGATTACTCAAATCTTACTGGAATATCTACCTAAAATAATAATAATAGCCCTTGAAAACCAGATGAAAGGAAATTAAATTGGGACAAAGAAACCTTTCATTACCGCTCCCCCAAGAAGCTTCTCCTGGATTCCTACCATGGGGCAGGTGTGACACTGCATAGTGGGGATCCCATCCCCCATGGAGTGTGAGCACAGCCAGGGTGGGTGGGACCCCGATGATGGGCAGGTTAGCACCGCGGACAGGTCTTAAAACATTTATGGAAAGAGCTGTCCAAATAGAATTTCTATAAAACAAATCGCATTCCAAGTTCTGCTTCTTTGAACATGATAAATACTTATGTAATATGAGTGGCAAACCTCTAAATTTTTTTTGTCTCTTATTTTTGAAGTTCTGGATTCCCTGTCTGGAGAGTTCCAGAAGCACGGAGCCCTGGTTCGGCAAAGGTTGTTTTCATCTGCATTTTGAAGTCCTCCAGAGACTTCAGTGCCAATCAGCATGAGAAACTATTTTCTCAGAGAATCCTTAATTTACGTAAAACAGCACACCTTCCTTTACTCACCTTTTCCAGTTCCTTTGCGGGCTCCTGGCTGGGACTCTGTCAGGGCTGGCGGTGGCATCCCTCAGGGGCCCACGTGACCTGTGGGTGCAGGGGCTTCACCTTCAAGGCCATTCGCATATGAGATATCCCCATCTTGTCCCCCCCAGGGAATGAGCCACGTCTGCTGAGCCACTCTCAGGCCAGAGCCACCAAGTCCTGGTCACTTAGATGATTAATCTCCTTGGCTTTGGACTGACTTGTGTGGTTCTATACGGCTGATCTCTATTGTCTGCTCATCGGACTCTTAAATATCCAAGCGGAACTTGAGCGAGTGGGGAGTGCACTTATTTACCTGGAGCGATAACTGAGGGTCCGTGGGCAGAGAGAAGAAACAGACCCTTTAAGTTTTATTAAATTAAATAACACACGTTTTTTTTCAAATTAGCAGAAGTACGAAAAGGCTGAGAATGTAGCATCTCTCTTTGCTCTCTGCCCCCTGACCTGCAGTCCACATTCACAATCAACCACTGTTAGTGGCTTCTGATCTTAGACATGTCTGAAAACAACACACCTATTTGATAATAACCTTTACCTATGCTGTGGCATGCCTCCGAAGTGGGTCCCTTTCTGCTGCTAAGTAGTATTCCACTGTATGGATATTAATATTATGTGTTTATTAATTTATTAATTATCCTGTTGATGGACACTTGGGGTGTTTGCCATTGAGGGCCATTATGGATAGAGCTGCTGTGAACGCGTTTGTCCTATCTTTCTGTGGCTATGTTTTCATGCCTCTTGCTTACATACCCAGGGGTCGAATTACTGGGTCAGGGAACAGATGTACATTTTAATTTTCTGAAATGGCCAAAGAGTTTTTCAAAGTGGTGGTACCATGTTACACTCCCACCACCGACGATGTGTGGACGATGCGTTTGCTCCCCACCGACTTCTAACAGCCTGAGACATCGGCCGACATGCTGCCATAATATATGACAAGTCAGGCCTCAGTTTCCCCAGGAGGGTACTGGTTGCCAGGTCGCAAGCGAAGCTGCGTAGAACTGAAGGTTGGCTCTGTCACTCACTGGCTGTGGGGACTTGGGTGAGTTATTGCTTTTCTCTGTGTCTCCATTTCCACATCTGTGACATTATTTTTTGCGTATCAGACACCAACCCTTGAGGAAGAAGGGATATTTGAAGATGTTCCCCCTGGTTTGTCCTGATATTTGGCCTTCGATCTTGTTTCTGACACAAAGCTCCTAAATTCCTTGGAATTTCCCGGGTGATCGACATGCCTTCTATTCTAATGAGGTGACTCTTGGTGGCCTCCTGGATGGCAGCTGGTCACCAGAAAGACCAAGCCGAGGTAGAAGTCTGGAAATTTCAGCCTGAGCTAATCATGGATCGTGCCTGAGTGATGAAGCCTCCATAAAAATCCCTGAACTAGGGGGTTCGGAGAACATCTGGGCTGGTGAACACATCCACATGTTGGGGGGGATGTACCCCAACTCCACAGGGACAGAAGGGCCCACAGTCAGGACCTTTCCAGATCCTCCTATGTGTCCCTTCATCCCACTGTTCCTCTGTACCCTCTACTATGCCGTTTATAATAAACCAGTAAACAAAAGGAGGTATTTCCCCAAGTTCTATGAGCCATTCGAGCAAATTATCAAATTCAAGGAGGAGGGCGTGGGAACCCCAAATTATAGCCTGTCGGCCAGAAGTACAGGGGACAGCCTGGGACTTGTGATTGGCATCTGAAGTGGGGGTGGTCTTGTGAGACTGAACCCTTAAGCTCTGGGGTCTCCAAGTAGACAGCGTCAGACCTGAGCTGAGTGATAGGACACCGAGCTGGTGTCGCAGAATTGGCGCGTGTGGAGAGAAGCCCACATCTGGTCCCAGAAGGGTTTGGTGTGAGCGATGAGTGAGAAGAAAACAGAGTTTTCCTTCAGTGAGGGTAGTGGAGAGGAGGTGGCGGGTTTTTCCTAGGCAGCAGTGGGGACGGTTTACTGCCTACTGCATCTGCGACCGCTCACCCCCCGCCCCCAGAAAAGGTCCTTGACTTCTCAGGAACCTCCTGCTTCCCTCACGTCCCATGGGACTCGGAGGAGCTGGCCGCCCCCGCCCCCCCCCCCGGTGAGAGTGCTGGTCTGAGGGTGACCCCATCCATTTCCTTTGGCAGTGATTTCATCAAAAGCACACGGACGACACAGTTGGGGCCAAGAATATTCCAGAAAGGGTTTGCTGGACTTTTCTAGAAAATCTCCTGCTTGCTCCTCTGAGAAAGTTTCCAAAGCTTTCTGCACCTTATTCTTTCCTCTGCACGCAGTGACCTTCAGTACCAAGGAAGGTCTCCAGCCTCCGGCAGAAGCCCACCCAGGAGACCACAGCCGAGATGGAAAGGATCCAGTCCTTGGAGACCTCTTTGGATTGCTGACTCACGTGTTGAGTGATGGGAACCCACATACTTTGCAAGTGTTTAAGCCAATGTCAGCCCAAGTTTGTTACAGTGTGTGGGGCCGAGCTGTGAGCCGATTCCTCACACTATCTCACATTTTCCATAAGACTGTTCAAAATTCAAACCGGGTCTGGGCGGTGTCCAACACCTGACAACAGCAAGGAGGCCGTAGGAGGGAGAACACTGCCTTTGAAAGGGAAGTGACTTGTTAATGATTGATATTGGGTCGTATTTAGAAAATATAATGCTCCCAAAAGTTAATCAATAAAACAGTTCAAAGTGCTTCCAAGGCTGCCAAAATGACTCCGATTTTCTCCCGAGACAATTGTTTTCTCCAGTTATTGGGGTAACTGAATTCTGGGGCCTGTTAGCGGAGTTCAAGAAAAATCACTTTATCTGGCACCGAGCTCAGTTCTGCCCACCTAACCTCGGCCAGGTGCGAGTGTGACAAGGAATAATCCCACCCATGTTCGGTTGCTGTGTGAAACCACCTGCAGGAACCCAAGACAGGAAGAGAATGAGGAAACCCCCCCCCATTCACTGTTTCCCGAGGTTTCTCTTTGCTCTTCCACCTCCCCAAGCCCGCTCTCCAGACGGTGAGTGGTGTGACGGGGACGTCCCCATCAATTGCTCCAGACCTAAAACTCAAGACTCAGAATTCCTTGTTGCTCTTGGGGATATTTTAAGGTTTAACGTTTTTAACCATATTCCCTTTTTATATACATTTTCCCAACCATTTCCAACGAATGTAATCCATATGGATGGGGTTTTTCTTAAAAGAGAAAATGGGATTTGGGTGAGAATGTTAGTCTCGCGACGCTTCCCCCGGGCCCTCCACCCATGGGCTAGACTCACCCCCACGGAAGGAGAGGCTGCGTTCGATATAAACGCAAAACGCTCCAGACACTCGGGATTATCTGTGCTCCGCATGAATACCGGCAGCAGCTTGCAAGTGGGCAGGACTTGGCGGGGAGGCCCCTGTCGCAAATCCGCCAGCGCCACACCGCCACGCTCCCCCGAAGTGCCTGTGAAATCCGCCTCAGTCGCTAATTTCACACTCCGGGGACCGAGCCGTGAGCAGCCCAGAGCCCATCGTTCTCATCTTCATAGCGTTTCCTTAACCCGCAGACACCCCTTTATGGCATTTTCTCCACCTTTTAAAAAATTAAAACGTTCAATTCTGTTCAGGTTGAATCTCAGGTTGTTTTGCTTAATCATCTCTTTATGGCCTTGACTTTGCAAACAGCTGAGATTTTGTCTTTAGATCTTTTGTGAGGCTTTCTCTGGCTCCGTTGCATTTTCTAGAAAAGCAAAATGAATCGTTCGCGTATTCCACATTCATGACTCGCTCTCCTGCAGCTTTCTAAATGATGTAGGGACTGGATGCTTCTGTGATGAGCACGGAATGCATTTGAAATGCGCTGTTAAAATATGCTTTTCATCTCCCTTCAGATCATAAAATGAGTTTTCTTCTCTGGGTTTTACAGACCTGAGAAATACTCCTCGTTTCACTCAAGGAGGGTTCTATGGGACAGAAGAGGTGAAGATCTTGAGTTGACTGCAAGAATTTTGGTGGCTGGATCCTAACTGGTTTGTCAGTGAGATTAGGGTTTAATTATTTTGATTGTTTCCGTTGTCCGCTAACTCACATGGGCATTTCTATCAATGAATAACTCAAACATCATATCTATTCACGTCATAAAATATTGTGAAAATCTGGTTCA
>NW_024424675.1:35230893-35261815 GCF_017311325.1 Ursus maritimus | reverse complement strand
GCAGTTTCAGAAAAAAAAAAAATCACGATTTGTTCCTGATATAAATTAGCTGGTTAGGGCTTCTATTTATGTAATAAGCCACGGGTCTCATCATAATACTTAAAAATAGGATTGGTTTAGCAGTCAATCAGGAAGTTAGAGGCATACATCTCAAATTTTAACTCCTAATTTAACAACAGAGCCTGACTTTATTTTAAAATTTGATAGTTTATTTATTGCAGATTGTTTTTGCGTTAGTTTTGATTTTTAAAATATCGCCTTAAAATCATATTTATCTGTATTACTGAGATTTGGGGGCACCCCCCAAATTTTTGTGCCCAAGGCGAGTGCCTGACCTGCCTCAATTTAGCCCCAGTCCTGAATTACTTCAAGATCAAGGAAGTGGTGAACCTGGGGGTCCCGAGCCGAGGACAGGAACCCGGGAGCCCTCGACCTTTCCCTCATCAGAGATCAGAGATGGTGTGAATTTCAGTCTTCCCTGGAGGAAAGGAAAACCTAAAGGCTAAAGTGGGTCCCAGGCTCTTGGCTCTCCTCTATCTTCCCAAAGCCCAGGAATGAGCTCCTGCCTCAACGTCCTGGCTCCCGACCTCCCCACTGAAGTGCCCTCCTCTTCCTTCTCACCTTTGGGTTCTCTGGACTTGAGACAAGGCCAACATCACACCTCCAGCACCATCTCATGGGAGAGCAATGGAGTGCCACAATATTCCTTAGGGGACGGTCTCGGAGATGAAACCTCAATGTGCCAGGATCCCCACATCATTATTGTGTACATGTTGGGCTCCCCGTGGGACCTGGGGAGAAGGGCCAGGATTTCCAAGCAAGAGTTCCAGATTGGCTGTGACCAGGACAGCCCTCCCCAACCCTGCGCTGAGGCGGATATGACAGTCAGCTTTGTAACCCACGGTGCTCTTAAGTGCCTGCTCTCGCGACGGAAATTAACAACCGGAAGTCTTGGATGTGTGGCTTCGAAAATGCCAGCTATTTAGAAATTGGAAAAATCTACTTGAGTCAGGGATGTTTTCCCCTGGTTTTTCTTGTGCAGATGATTGAAGCCCCATCCCTCCTCCCCCTATATGTGTTTAGGACTGGTTATTGTAGTGGCCAAATGTTGTTTTCATCACCCCACAGACATGACCCAGTTTTCATAATAACTGCAGGGAGCAAATGCACCACGGAACCCTGGGGGGCTTGCATGCATTGGCGCAGGCCTCCTGGGCAAGGCTGGAACCGCAGCTCCTCTGAGTTTTGGCAGAATGTCTTATGACCCTCCTGGAGCGCAAGAGGATGGCAGGTTGCGAGGAGGTGCCCCTGGCCCGGCCCGGCCCCCACTCTCCTCCCTCTCTCCCTGGGAGGCAGTCATGAGACAGTTTCTCATCACCCACCAGGTGAGTTCAGACGCTCTCTGTCTCACCCCTCGGATGCAGCTGCAGACCATGAAAATGCTTCGCTGCAGCCTGAACTGGCTTCTTGGCAGCAGGGCGTCCCGTCCCATCCCGTCCCTTGCTGTAGCCATCTAGCCCCCTTCGTTAGATGCCACCTTGCACCCTAAAGCTAATGCTTTCCCCGTGGAGACAAGTGTGAAACCCCAACTCAAACAGGCAGAAGCGAAAAAGGACATTTATTGACATACTAACTAGGGGCCGGCTAAGATAGTGATTCTTAATGGAGGCAATTTTACATACACGCCCCCAGGGCTATTTGGCAATGTCTGGAGACACTTGGGGTTGTCACTGGGGGGCAAAGGAGGAGGTGGGGGAGAATGTGCAGCATGCTATCTAGTGGGTAGAGGCCAAAGATGTTGTTAAATGTCCTCCAATGTACAGGACAGTCCCCCCAACAAAGAAAGATCCAATCCGGAAGTGTAAAATCGTTCTGAGGTTGAGAAAACCTGCTCCAGGGGTAATGGCTTCAGGCATGGCTGGATCCAGGAGTGCTAATAATGTCTACAAGGCCCCACTTCTCTCCAATACTTGGCTGCTTTCCTCTGCATTGACCTCACACACAAACAGGACCTTTCTGTTCTGTGGCCTGGCTCACAGCCTCACAGAAACAAGTCCTGAGAAAAGAGAGAGACTCTTTCCAGTAAATCAAACCGAGTCTGGCATTGAGTTCCATTGGCCACCCAGGAACCACTTTGACCTAAGAGAGTGTGGGTAGGGGAAGAGAGGGAGAACTCTCTGATTGTCGAGGCTTGGGGCACGAGGCCAAATCTAGAACTGGAGCCTAGTGGATTGAAGAGGGGAGGAATCGTCTACCCAAAAGAAAATCAGAGCACAGCTGCCAGAAGGAGGAGGAGTGGATGCTGGGTGGACAAAAATCACAGATGCCCCTGCCACATGCTCATGAATGAAAGGGGTGGGGGCATGGGTTTGTCGTGTTAAGCATACACTATGGAGAAAGGCAGGGATAAAACGGAAGACGAGGGAAAAAATGCAAAAGTGTGTCATCGTGCTTACCAGAAAGTATGCACAACGGAGGATTTGTAGGCTTTTTTTTATTTGATCTGGAAAAGAATTATAAATATGTGTCACACGTAAATACCTTCCACACATTTCGATGAGTACAAATGAACTCGTGCATGAGAAAATATTTTTGCAAAGTCTAACCCTTGACGCAAGCAAAAGGGGATGTGGAAATATTGCCCCAACTGCCGGAACTGTAAAACATGTATTTCCCTTGGGGTCCTGTTTCGGTAGAGAGATCAAGTTTTATTTACCTGTTTTTGAAGATTAAAGTATTGTGTCTAATTCCTTAACAAAGAGAAAGCAGGCGTATCTTAGGGTAATGATGATCAACGGCTCCTTCTGATTCGAAGCTCTCCGTGACTCCTCAGCCCGCCTGGGGCCGGGTTAATATGTTTTAATGTGTCTGCAAGAGCCTTTGATAAACAGAGAACGGGTGGCAGCCAGCAGAGGCAACCTGCCACAGCTGATGGAGATTTAAGGGAGAAGGTTAGGGCTCTTCATGAGCTGCAATAATGGGAAGGTTCTCCCGGTCTCTGGAGCATAGGGCTGGACACAAAGCCCTCGGTCACCAAAGTCATAATGACATCCCTATTCCCTCTTCTTCTGTCCCCATCTCCAGCCACTCTTACACTTTATGTCTCATGCACACTGGCCTCATTTCTGGTCCTTCAATTCTCAGGCCCTGTTTCCTCTTCTGGGCCTTTGCCCTGCTGTTCCTTCTGCCTGGCACACTGTTCCCTCAGATCTCCCACGGCAGCCCCTTCTCATCCTGCGGGACTCGGCCTGCATGTCACCTCAGAAAGGCCTTCCCAGACCACCCAAAATGAGACAGTGGCCCCACCCCCTCATTATTATCCCATCCCCCATTCTGTTTCCTGTCCTGCATTTTTCACAATCTGGAATTTTCTGTGTATTTATTTGTTTAGCTGTGTATTGTCTAACCTCCTGAACTGGAACTTCGCAAGAACAGATGGATCCATGTATCTAGTTCACTGCTGTGTCCTGGAAGCCAGACGGGGTTATGTGCAAAAGTACGCGGTCAATACTTGCTCAAGGAAGGAACAGAAGTGGGTGATTATGTTGCTAGTTTTCCCATGTGTTGCTTTGCATTCGGTTTGTTCTATTTTTCTTGTGTAATATGGATCTGACCAGGGAGTGATGGGGCCTTGACTCCGAGAAGAACCTTCGTGTACTCAGATTGGACAATAAATAAATAAATAAATAAATAAATAAATAAATATTCTCTACCCCATTATTCTAGACCTTCAAGGATAAATCACTATGCCTCACATGGGCCTAGGAATCTTGAAATACGTTTTTTAAACAAATTGTTTGTGTAGACAGAGACGGGGGGCGAGGGCAGGGGCGGGGGCGGGGGCCGGGACTGGTCCGTGTGCGCGCACGCATGCGTGTCTGTGTGCACCCATTTACCTGTGCCTCGCACATTCTAGGTGCGGCCCCGCAGTCAACCCTGTGAGGTCTGGAGCTGCGCTGGCCCTTCAGAGCTGCACTGAACTGAGTCAAGGGGGCCGAATCTTTATAGCCCTGCCTTTACCAGTCTTTGGAAAGGGACGTCTCGCAGGGAGGACCTCAGGCAAGGCAGCTCCGTCGGGCCAGGGGCATTCCCTAGGGAGGGACTCCACCCTGACCTCTCCGCACCAGCCCAACGGGCAGCAGGGAGCGCGTGTCTGGTTCTGAAGGCGAATCGGGGAACACATCACAGCCTCTGGCCCCAGCCGCCGGCCTCACTCACCCAGGCTGCCGCAAAAGCTCCCCAGCAGGCCTCCATCCTTCCAGCGTTGCTCCAAACAGAGGATTTCCCACCTGGCAGCCCGAGAAAGCTTGTGAAAACCTGCGTCAGCTTCTGTCCTTCCTCTGCTCAGAGGCCTCCTGGCTCCCACCGACTCGGGGTAAAACCCCAGGTCTTTGCCACGGCGCTGAGGACCCGCCCCCATGGCCTCTGTGACCTCCTGTCCCACCTCTGGCCCCCTCGCCACGCGGCCGAGCTCCGTAGGCCTGCCCGGGCTTGCTGGACCATGCCAGGCACACACCCGCCGCAGGCTTTGTGCTCACTGTGCTCGTTCTGCAGGCTCTGCCCCCAGGAGGCCGTGGCCCACTGCCTCGGCTGCTTCCGTCTGCCCAGCGAGGTCCTCCCCCACCGCCCATTTCAAATTGCCAACCACAGTCTGGAGTCGGCTGAATAATGCACCCCCCCCCCATATACGTCCATGTCCTCGTCCCCAGAACTTGTGCATTTTTACCTTCCAGGGCAAAAGGGACTTTGCAGGTGTAATGAAGTGAAGGAACTTGAGATGGGAAGGTGATTGCCTGCATGGCCCCAAGAGAACCACACAGGTGTTCAGAAGGTCCTTACAAGAGGGACTCTCAGAGTCCGAGAAAGTATAACGGCAGAAGCAGGGATGGAGCCGGTGCGCCCTGAAGCTGGAGGGAGGAGCCACGAGCAGGGAATGCAGGAACACAATGGATACTAGAAGCCAAAGGCAAGGAGATGGATTCTTCCCTGGAGCCCCCGAAAGGACCCAGCCTTGCTGCCACCCTGACTTTAGCCCAGGGAAAGGGACTATAGCCTCTGGCCTGCAGAACCCTAAGAGAAGAAGATCTGTGTTGTTCCAATGAGCCACGTTTGTGACCACTTGTTACAGGAGCCCTAGGAAACGAATACACCCTCCCGCACGCCTAGGCTCCCCATCCCCGCACAGGCATCTGTTACTGTTGCAGATTTGTCTCTCCCTGCCACTTGATCGCGTGCCTTCTGGAATCACAGCCCCAGGATTGTTGACGGACCATCCACCCCCGTGGTGTGCAGCAGCCAAGCACGGGGCGGAAGCACCAAGAATCTAAATTTGGTCTGCACGGGGTCAAGACCCCGCCTGCCACTGACCAGCCAGGTGACCCTGGGTAAGTCACTTTACCCCCCAGTGACTCCATTTCATTATCTAGGCTGGGAGTGTAATAGTAGCCTCTTTCATGGACTTAGGATAGAATTAAAGGAGTTTGGTACGTAAAAGTCTTAGAACAGTACTGGCACGTCATATGCACCCTAGATATATTTTAATTATTATTACTGTTCATTCACCAAATGTCGACTGAAACCTATTTGAGGCACACGGGCTACAATTGTGAATGGGGCACAGTCTCTATCCTCCCAGAGTTGACATTTGATTGGGGCAACAGACAGACATGACAATTACAGACAATAATCTGTGCTAAGAAGAGGATAAAGTAGGGTGGTGTGATGCATGGTGAAAAGGGGGCGGAGACCTCTGTAGACGAGGTAATCATGGAAGGCCTCGTGGAGGAGGTGTCTTTTCAGCTGAGCCCAAAGGATGAGGAGGAGCTAGAAGTGCTCAGAACCAAGCAAGGAGAATCTCAGATGGGGTCAGTGCAGCAAAAGCAAAAGCCCTGAGTGGGTAAAGGACCTGGGTGTTGAAAAAAGAGCCAGGCCTGTGTGAGCCGAGTGGAGTAAGGTTACAGAGGCAGCCAGAGACCAGAGTGAAGAATTTCAACGTACATGTGATGGGAGCCATTGAAGGGATCTGAGCAGTGGAGAAACATGGTCTGATTTTCTCTCTTCCACGGTCCCTCTGACCGCTGTGTGGAGCTAGAGTAGAAGCTGGGAAACCACTGGGGCCGCAAGGCAAGGGTGGCTGATGCTGGGGAGAGGCAGGGAGATGGGGCCAATGGACCCATGCAAGGTGCCTTCTGGAAGCAGATCCATGGAGATAGCTGTGCTGTTGGGCTGGTGGTGGGGAGAGATCGAGTCAAGGGAGACCCAGGGCGTTGGCCTGAGCCACTGGGCCCCCGATGCTTGACCAATGCAGATGTCTGGGGAGGAGCAGAGGAACCCACTCACGGAGACCCATTTGCAGGGAAAAACTCCCAGAAAGCCTGAGCCCCACGTGTGTGTGTGCAGGGAAGGGGAAGCGTTCCTTGTGGTGGGGCAGTGATTAGAAAGGCGTGCCGGGGAGTGACTGTAGACAATTTACCCAGAAGAGGCGTGGCTCCCTCTCCTCGTGGTAATTAGAGCCTGCAGTGCATTCCATCAGTGGGGACCCGGGGAGCGTGGATGTGTCAGGACTCGTCCCTCCTGCAGCCTAGGGAGTCCAGGGCCTGGCGGTTCTCTTAAATGTGCCCACCAGTTGTCCCAGGGACAGCCCCCCCACCAAGTTTAATGCTTACTGACTGATATTTGAAAAGAAGGAAAGCCCATGGAGGACAAAACAGACACCCCCATCACCCGATTTCCAATTTCAGTCGGTCTTGGCGGAGAATGTCAATAGGGGACATCATTGACGTTTTGTGCAAGGCAATCCATTACGAGGGACTGTCCCAGGCATGGCAGTACATTTATCTTTACCCCAATCGTTTCTACAACTGAAAACACCCCATTCATTTCCAGGCACTGGGGTTGCGTGCAAATCTAACTCTTAAAATGCCTTAGAACCTCAGTGGGGAAGCACCCCTCTCTCGTGCTCCACTGCCTAGGCAAAACCCTTCACAAGCATGCCAGACTGGTTAGTTCTGAGCCCTGGTGTCTCCAAATATTCCGTTACTGACCAGCCACATTGCCAGAGAAAGTGGACACAACCTGGTTGAGCACCCAGCCCTGCAAAAAAAGACAGTTATAACAAAATGCGAGAAAATAGGGGGGAAAAAAGGACGTCTGCATGGAGCCATCCAGGTAATGGGCATTTACAGAGCAAACACAGCAGGGACAATGCCCAGTGTCAGGGTCCAAGGAAAAATCAAGGCACCATCCCACAGAACCAAGAGCTCACACTGGGTCCAGGAGATAAACAGAATTGTTACACATTGTGGCAAAAGCCATGAGAGAGAACGTCCTCACGCAAGATGAGATTTTAAATGCTGGTACTGAGTGATCCATTCGTGGGTTCAATTTATCACATCTTGAAGAGTATTTTTCTGTTGGAATAGAAAGGGATGAGATGGGATGGGATGAGATGAGATGGGATGGGATATAAGGAATGGAATGAAAAAGAACAAATCAGAATAGAATAGAATACCCTAGATATATATATCTAGTTATATATCCCGGTTGCTGAAAGTTAAGTATTTTCTGTGCCCATAAAAGGGTATATTGTCAAGTGACGTAAAATGTATTTCTAAATTTGGGTCGTGGTCAAAAAAGTTTCCAGCACACAGTGTATATAATATGGTATTCTGAACAGGATTGTAGAACAGAAAAAAGACATTAGTGAAAACTAGTGAAATTTGAATAAAGTGCAGAGTTTAGTGGATAGTAATGGGCTCGTGCGGACTACGGAGGAAGCTACCTTTGCAATAAGGGCTAGGAAGACACGTGAAAGCATGTCATGAATTGAAGACTTGACATCAGATTTGGAATAATTTACAGGGGTAGGGCAACTACACGCTCAACAAACATGTCCTGGTTGCATCAGTTTGGGTAATTCCCCAACAACCCTGGCAACCGTTCTCCCCGGACTCCGACCTGGAGGGTCCTGCTGCTCCTACTGCCCCAGAATGAGGCTTCACCGCATCCCGCCATCTCCAGGCGCCTCTACAACGAAAGCAACAGGTAGGTTGAGAAAACTCAATTTAGGTTTTAGGAAGAGACTCCCCCGCCAAGATTGCACGGGCGCAAACTCCCCTTGCTCCTTTCTTGCCAGAAAATCTTGCTGTTGGAACTGCCCACGCTTTTCTCTAGCGCAATCAACTGTCAGCGCCTAAGGATGCCACCTGGTTTGAGCTCAGGATGTGGCCAGGGAAGCAAATCTTCCAGGTGTTTATTCCACTGCCTCCTGGGCCCACTGCCCCTTGGAGTAAAAGCCAAAATAGAGAGAGGAGGAGGAAGGAGGAGGAGGAGGAGATGAAGAAGAGAGAAATGTCAGGATTTCTTCCAGAAGAGAAAAGCCAGATGAAATGGGGAGGATTGAAACCCCATCCTGACTGGCGATGGGCGAGCCTCCCCCCCGTTTATGTTCCATTCCCCCACATGCAGGTGTGTGTGTGAGGAGCAGGTCTTTCCCACACCGCCCCCTCCCCTCCCGGTGTCCCGTGGTCTGCTGGTTTGGGCCACCCTCACGGAGTGGGTTCCGGAGGCTGAGCTGAGACAGGGACAGATGACTCCCCTCTTTACGAGCAGACTCTGGTTCCAGGCTACCTAGGTCAAATCCCAGCTCTACCACTCACCAGCTAGGCCACCTTGTGCTAGTTAATTAACCTCTCTGTGCCTATTTCCTCATCTGTAGAATGGAGATAACAGTGGCATCCACTTCATAGGGCTGTTATGAGATGAAACAAGATACTGCCGTTAGCACAGTGCCTGGCCTGAGTGTGTGTTGTCTACCATTATTCTTCGAGTGAAAAAGCCCAGAATGCTGCAAGGGATTCCCAAAGAGAGAGAGAGAGCAAGAGCACACTCGATGTGAGTAGACCAGATGTCCAAATTGACGTGCGAAGGGTATCATTGAAAGACAGGTATCGTTTTCCCAGAGCCTGTGCCTGCATTTTTATATAGACCAGGAACTGAACAGCAGCCTGAAAACTCTTAAAGAAAAATTAATACCCCTGCTGCCTGCCTCTCCCTACACTCCTTGTTTAATCTGCTTCCCCCCTCCCCACCTACCCCTAGAGATTTCCTGGAGTTGCTGATTATACATGTGCAGGGGAGGGATGTCACCCGGGGCTTCCAACTGTGAGACACGGGGAGCCACCCGGACTCGGCGGGGAGGCTCTGAGAGAGGAGGCCATGGGAGATGGGGAAGCAGGGGAGACGAACACCCCCGCGGGGTGCTTTCTGCGGGAGGGAGAGTGCAGCCCTGGGAGCAAGCCTGGGCTGTCACTGCTGTGCAGACACCAAGCACGAGCAGCAGAGAAAACAGAAACGTGGGGCAGGGAACGGGGAGAGGACAGACAGCAGGAGACACTGATGGGCCACCAGCAGGGCCATGAGCCTCCGTCCTTGCAGTGACCAAAGGGAGACAAAGTGACAGAGACCAGCGTATTCGTGGGTGTGGGTCCCTCCCAGGAGATCTCCGTGGACAGGGAGGCTGGGCAAGCAGCATGCAACAGGGCCGGCTCTGTGCGGCCACTTTGGGACCTGCTGTCCCCACAGTCCGCTGCAGGGCTGCCCTGGAATCCGAGTCTCAGCCCTGGCACGAGGGCTCCCACCTCCCCCACTCTCTGATCTGTGTGACTGGGGTGAGCACCAGGTCTCCATCTGGGCTCCTGGCCGCCTGCCCGTGACCTGTGCCTGGTGATCGGATACCCTTCTGCCGCATCCCGCACCCCTGCCTGCCTCGGGCCCGTGCACAGCCTCAGACGGGCGCCCCTCGGGACAGGGAGGGCCTGGGACACACCTGGGGCCCCTCCCAGCAGAAACGGTGCTTGCATGGCTCCTGTCCCTCCTGACACCCCGTCTCCTGGTGACGGCCAGAGGGGTTTGACGCTGGCCCTCCTGGCCATAACCACCGTTTCACGAGGAGAGGAGAAGGAGCAGAGGAGGCACCCTGCTGACCAGGGCGGCCGCGGTTTCTGCAACATCCCGCACAAACAGATGAGCGGCCTGCCCTCGGCTGTGTCCAGGCGGCTGAACACCGGCAGATTACAGACGCCCGTGAACTTGCGGAGTCCTGCCCGGATTTCAGTCTTAAGAAGTCATTTGCAAGAGATAATTTGCCGGATTGAGCGGCTGCCAGGAATCTTGGCTGGTTGGCGTTTTCTCCTGGAGGCTGTTCTCAGACTCGGGAGCCAGATCGGGGCTGGGGCTCCGTGGCCTTGGTGGCCCCTGGCCGGCTGCGGGGAGCCACAGCGCACACAGGCGGGTTTAATGGACATTTAGGGAGCCCTGCGGGAGGCCATAGCTAAGCACGCTCCATCCTAATTAAAGGACAGCGGCCAGTTGTTCCCCATCAGAGCTCACAAAGGATGATTGCTTTGCTCCCCAGGAGCGAATGGGAGACGTCAGAGGCTGAAATCTGGCGCCCGCCACCTGGCATTCTTCGGAAGTGACCCTTTAGGGAGAGACAGCTGTTGTGAGGGACACGGTTATTGTGGGGCTGCCATCGGCCTCCGGAGGGGTCGTTCTGGCCACGAGGGCCAGGAGGACAGTGTCCAGACGGCCTCTGCCCTGGCCCAGCAGGACTCGGAGCTCAGCATGGGGGTGGGGGGTCTACAGATGCAAGTGGCTGCAGGCCTGGGTGTCAGGGGGCACGTGCAGGGCGGGGGGAGGGGGTTAGGGGGCTCGGCCACAGGACCAGCCCCGTCTCCAGCCGGTGGAGGCCACATGGAAATAGGGGCCCAGCACTGCCCAACCTTCCAGCAGCCAGGGCAACCTCGGGAAAATAGGGGTCACTGTCCGCTCTGGGACCGTGAGCTTGTCAGGACAGCTCCCGTCACATCCCAGTAACTCTGTGTCCTGCCCCCACCCAGGGCGCCCTCCGAGGCTCCCCAGCTGCGATGGAGAGGTCACCCCTCTGACTCTGCAGCCTGAACAGCTCTAGGTCAGTGGACGGTCGGTCACCCCCGAACATGACTGACCGGCTGAAGCAGGTCTGATTCTGGGGGGAGACGCCCTCATCTCATTCGTCCCTGTATCCCCCACACCACCCAGCCCACCCATGATGATCACAACATTCTGGAAGGATTGTTTCTCTCCACGGGTCAGAGGTCAGGCTGGCCCAAAAGCAGGCGCCAGACGTGCCCGCTCTGTCCCCCTTGGTGTTTTCTGAGAAATGTGAATCCAGCATCAATGTGGGAAACCTGGAGATTTCCCCTGAGGCTCTGATAGCTTGATTCCCCTGAGGTCTCGGGAGGTGGGGCCACCCTGGGCCCACACACCCTTGTGTAGCGATCGGTGGGCGAGTCCCGCTGCCCTGTAGATGGGCCCGTGCCCGCAGTGTGGACGGTCTCCACAGCTTCCCATCGTCTCCCAACACAAGGCCCGGGACCTGCCCCCCAGACTCCTGTGCCGTGTCATCCACGCACCCCTGGCCAGCGTGTGACCCGGGCCGGCTCCTCGGCCTCCCTGGGTGCTGCCCCTTCATGACCACAACGGTAATGGGACCCACCGCTCCGGCTGGGGATGGGCCGGGTCCATATTCAGACTAGCGGGGACCATGCCTGGCAGGTGGGAATCCCTCAGAAGGTGCTGGCTGCTGGGGTGGGGCCCTCACTCCTTTTGCCAGTCGCCAGGCCCGTCTGGGCCTTGGGGTCTGAGACCCTGCTAGAGATGGAGGAACAAATTCGGCCCTTTCTCTCCAGCTCTCACCTCCTCTACCTTCTGCCCCAGCCCACCGTGCACCGGGTCCCAACGCAGAGGTGAGCTGTGCAGAGCGTGGAGTCCTGCCCCGGGGGGCCCGGGTTCTCCACAGTCCTCATCACCCCCAGTCCCTAGACACCCCATGGGCGGATACATTTGAATTTTCTCCATGTTTTGTGTGCGGATGTGAACCCCCAGCGTTCCCACAGCGACTGCAGGACTGCGTGGGAGGTGGGATCGAACTTGCCAGTGTTCTCTCTTCCCCCCACCCCCACTCCATCAGGGAGACCCCTCCGAACTCACCAGATGTGATGAATCTGTGGGATTAATACACACGCCACTTTACGTACTTCGAAAGCAATCAACAACCGTACCCCGAGGATTATTGGCCGTGTGTTTCACGCTGTTTGGCCCCAACCTCCTCCTAACTGCGTGCCCCGCTCACCCCACACGCAGAGCAGATGCCAGTTTTGTGCCTCGCTGCCCCACGTCACCGTGGGGGTGCTGCACAGTGAACAGCCGATGTGCACACGCGCACGTGCGGGACCTGCAAGCCCTGGAGCTCTCGCACCGACAGGCAGGAACGGGGCCGGGTTGCCATGGAGAGCAGGTGGCCGGGCGCCAGGGCTCACCCTCGGGACACTGGCCACCAATCAGCAGGGTCACACGGGGCCGTGCGAGGAGGCAGAGGCACGGCCTGGCGTTCTAATGACACGGGACTTGCAGTGTCTGAGTGCCCGAGTGTGCGCGGCTGTGGGGCGTGTGTGCGTGTGTACCGGTGTGTGAGTTGTGTCAGTCTGCACATGCTGAGGTCCAGGCCCCGCGGGTCTGGCATGGAAACTGGCCCCAACGATCTGATGGACACGTCTCCTGGTCTTGCAGAGTTCCTCAGCTCCGAGGGGCCACTGAGGGACACTTGTCCTTCCCCATCAGGCGGCTCCGGCCTCCCAGCTCCACGAACACCCACCTCACCCCTACTCTCCCTCTCCCACTCGCCACCCCTCCCTTTCCTCCTTCCTCTGTCCCTCCCTCACCTGCCTTGCCCCTCCCCCTTCCCTCTCTCCTTACCTCTGTGCAGCTTCTAAACTGCACTTCCCGCCCCGTGAGGGAGACGGGAGAGAGGACAACAGCCTCCCCGCAGAGAAAAGCCTTGACACAGGTTTGTACCCCTGTCTCGGTCTTGCAAATCCCCCAACTCAGAGAAAACACATACGTCATGCCTGCATATGCACACACATACATACAACATGCGTGCAGACCAGACACGAGCCCTCCACGCTGTGTCTTGGTTTGGGTTTCCCCAGAAGCAAACCCAGAGGTGAGGTTTCAAGGTCAGGCAGTTTATTTGGGAGGTGAGCCCAAACAGCGCCAATCGGGTGTATGGGGCAGCGAGACCGGGAAGGGATGGAGCCAGCAAGCGTTCTGCCTGTTTCTCTGGGAAGCAACCAGGCGTGGTCTGCAGGACTCCAAGCCGAGCCCCAGGGCACCTGTCAGAAGATGGGCCTGAGGCTCCTGGGAAGGGTTGTGTCCCCTCTAGCAAGTTACCACCCCGGACGAACAGAGCCTCGCCCTGCTGGGGAGCCCGCAGCACAGACGTGCTCCTCGGGGTTATCCCATCCAATGGCCAAGAGAGCTGGCCATTACCCCAACTCCATGGGACCTGGCAGCCCCCCCCCCCGCCCCACCGGAGCATTCATTTCTCAGCAGTGTAAGGAGGGGGAAGCAGGGACATGGGGTAGGGAGTGAGTGACAACGAGGACAGCGATGGAGGACAGGCCCAGTACTCACAGCTGTGCCAGCCTTGGAGCTGGCTCGCTGTGACCCACCCTGCAGCTCCGTCTCGCTTTTATTTCCCAGGTCGTAGGATCTCCCGCAAATCAACAGAGCCCACGCCTGCTGGGCGCCCCCACTGACCTCCCAGCCAGGTGGTGTGACACGAAACTTGTGAGACAGTTTTTCAACCTTTTTAAATACAGCCCACACCGAGAAACACACTTCACACTGCGACACGCACACGCACGCACACACATGTCTATTTATAGAAGAATGAAGCAGAGTTTTCCCCAAACACTGCCTACGCTTTCAGCGACTGCCCCACACTCAGACATTTCCCATCTAGTCTATTCTCTTAAGCGCCGGGCTCGACCCTCTACATTGATTGCAACGCCCACTAATGATACAACCTGCGATTTGACAAACTGCACGAGCCAACATCGGGTGTAGACAGCGTTCGACCAGACGCCATTCATCCTACAGTCATGGGGGGGTAACCCACTTTCTCCTCCAGGCAGAGGGGGCGCAGGACGAGGGCAGTGCCCACCAGACTCTGAGAGGTCGTGACCTCCGGTGTTTGCCCAGAAGCCTGCAAAGCAGGGTGTTGGGGCTGGGGGCAGAGGCCAGGTGGCAGAACCCTGACCTGCAGCCTCTCAGCCCTGGGGTCTCCCGAGCCCACCTTGGGGCAAGTGTGAGAGCTGGACCCCCAAGGGAGCAGCAGGCTCAGAGCTGGGCCCAGTCCCCTTCCTAGGAACCCCAGACCCATCTTCGGACCGTCCTCTGGAGCGAGTTCTCAGGGGCTTGCAGACAACCCCCCTCCCGGGCCCAGAGAAACATTTAATATGTTAATTAATATTAATTATTACAATTCATATTACAAATAAAATATAATATTATTTTGTATTTTTATATTTTATTTTGTATTTAATATTTATAATAAAGCAAATTCTTATAAATAAAATATGCATATTAAATCTTGTTCATCAGCTAGCAGGAGTTATTCCTTCTGTCTCCAGGGGCTGCCAGCAGCTTCCATTAGCCCGGCCAGCACCCTGGGCCCACCGCACGCTGCTTCGCTTGGAGCTCACAATGGCCCTGGAGGCAGACACGATGGCTTAGGTCACTGTGCTCGCGGTGGCAGCAGCAGTAACAAGGACCGTAAACAGTGACACCCCCCGGTTCCCGCAGCTCCCGCCTCCCTACCCCATGGTGCTGAGGGATCGACTGGATCCCTGGGGGAGACCAAGTCCTCCTCACAGGCCAGCCTCTGCAGGCTGATGCTGCTGCCATCCTCTTTCCGTCGTCCACGACGTTCTCCTTGCCTCGACTGTCTCTCGACAGACATTGTCCCTCTGGCCCCCTGCATGTCCATGCCGCAGACGGGGACAGCCTTCCTGGCCCTGCTTGTGACGTGGCCTTGTGGGTTCTGATAGACTTCTTTGCAGCTGGATTTCACCTGATTTCCCATACAAAGGCAGGTTTTCCTTCTCAGTCCCTCTTGGGGGTGGGGGGGGTCTTGTGTTCAGGAGGCCATTGGGGCCAGGCTGCTGGCTCGGGGCCCCAAGGGGGCCAGTGGAGGGAGGCAGTGCAGCAAAGGACACAACCCCCACTCCAAGCAGGGGTGACAGCGCTGGTTCCAGCCCCAGACCCCCTGGGGATACCTGGGCCACCACAGTCCTGCCACCTGAGCCCAGTGTTCGCAGCACCAAGGACTAGACCCCAGAACTCTACACTTCAGACCTCCAAGTCCTGCTCCAACCTCTTGCTTCCCAGAGAAATTCTGTGTTCTTCGGGGGCAGACATTCTCACTCCCCTTTGAGGCCCCAGAGGTGGCAGATCCAAGTGGAGAACGACGTGAGCTCGGCAGTCCCCTCCCCGGTTCAAATCCAGCTCTGCCACTTCCTGTTGGGTGACCTTGGGTAAATGGCTTAAGCTCTCTGTGTCTGTATCCTCATCCGAAGAACATCCTGGGTGTCAGGGCACAGGATAGCAGTCTCTGCTGCCCACCTACCCCACCAGGCATTAAGGCTTTGATAATGTCTGTCCTCTTATAAAAGTTCTTAAGAGACCCATCTTTACCTATTTTTCTAATTATTTCCCTGGGATAAACTCCTGCCTATGGAGCCTGGGGCCTGAAGTCATACACTGTCAGCTACAGTTACTCTGCCAAACTCCCCTCCACGAGGGGGGTAGCAATAAACTCACCCAAGAGGTGTGGTTTCATTTACTGGAAAGTTCCTCCACCCCACATTTCCTTTAACCCACCCTTTGCCTTTATTAGGCTTATACCTCTCTTCCAGATCCTTGTTTCCTAGTACATAAGCTCAGAATTTAATACACTTTCTCCTTTCGGGTCATTACTAATATGAGATACACCAGACTGTGTGTGTGAGAGCCCCGCCAGAGCCTTGGGAAAGAGATGTTCCTTTCAGAGCTGCAAAGAATAGAAAGTACTTGTCCGCAGAGATTTTGAAACTCAGGGTGGTCAGGGTGGAAGAGAAAGAAGCCGTCTCTGGGGTCCAGCCTCGCAGGAGGGTCTCCTCTGACCCAGGACCCAGCCAGCCGTGTTGGTGCCTGCTCCCAGCACCCCCAGACCTTCCCACTGAGCCAGGAACGAACCTAACACTCCTCCCCCCCGCCTGGAGACTGATGTTCTCTGCATCCCTGACCTTCCCCGACCACCGCAGACACCTGCTTTTGCCGCACTCAGCCCCACCAGCCTTCCCACTGTCCTCGAACAGCCTGGCACTGGCTGGCTTCTGCACCTCGGCAATGCTGTTCCCTCTGCCTGGAAACCTCTCCTCCCTGATGATTCCCTGGCCTGCTCCCTCCCTTCCTGTCCCTGCTCAGTGTCACCAGAGCAGCCCCCTGACCACTTATGTAAAATAGCGCATCCCCTCCTTCTCCAGCCCTTTGTGCTCCTTTATGGTCCCTGCATTCGTCTAACAGGCATTACAGCAAACATTCGTGTTGCTTGTCAGTTTGTTGTCTCTCCCCCACGAGAGCGGAGGTTCCATGAGGCCAGAACCTTACCTGTTGTGTTCACAGCGTGTCCCCAGTGCCTGGAACGGGGTCTGCTCAGGAAACACAGTGCGTGCTGGGTGAATGAATAACTCGTTCCCCGTGTCTGCAGCTGCCGATCTCACCAGGTGTGACTGAGACTGGCCACCTGCTCACCAACCCCATTTGCTCTTCCTGGATACATAGGACAGTGACATTTCCCAGCCTCTTTGCCGTGACTCTGGAGACATGTGCCTGAGTTCTAACCAAGAGAACAAAGGTGCAAGGGATATAAGACAGTGCCAGACTGAGCCCTAAACCCTCTGAGCCTCTCGTCTCCCATTCCCTCACTCGGTGACCTTGAACACAAGGTTGAGCATGGTGACGTCATGAGATTGAAGGAGCCTGAATCCCTGAGCCGTGGCTTAGAGGAGATCTCGCCAGGAGAGCTTCTCCACCCAGGGAGACTGAGACAAGAGCCCTGTGTGGGTCCACCTCAAGGCTTGGAGGCGGTTGTCACAGCAGCCGCTGACACTCGTCCTGACTAATGCACAGACTCCGCGTATGGCAATGTCACCTGGAAACGTTGTTGCAGTTTGGTGCGGTGTGGCCAGGAGCGCTCTCAGGCTCATTTCCCTTCTTGCCCCAGGGCCACGGAGCGGGGCCCATTATCTGAGACCAACCCCACACCTGCACACCTGCCATGGCCAGAGCAGTGCAGGCCCCACGCACGAGAAATCCAAACACAGACCTTGTCCCTGCCCTCCCAGAAGTTACCGGCCAGAACGCGGACCCTCCAGCATGGCCTCTGCACACGTGCTGTTCACCTGGGCCGAGGGGGCAGCAGGGCTGTCACCACCAGACCCTGTCCCCCTCACCTCGGAGCCGCTTAGGGACCCGCGCTTGTAGGTCACCCGGGGCTGACGGTCCCGGCCTCCAAGACACCCCGAGGCCTCCTTGGCTGCTGGGCAATCAGACCAGGTACCTGTACGGAGGCGTGGCTCTCATTTCGCGTAATTGAAAATCCTCCTCATCAAAGAGAGCGTCCGCGCTCAGCGGCCCTTTCTTCCCTCGCCAGTGACCATTAACCTTTCAAAAGACGCTTTATGAGCCATTTGCTGCGCCTCATTCTCTGTGCCAAGGTGTAATGAGGCTCATGAATGGGCCAGGCTCCGGAGGCAGTGAACGTGAGAAATGCCACAAATGAGAGGCCCGGGCAGAGCAGGCCCTGGGCCACCCAGCCACGCTGGTGCCAGGAGTGGACGTGTCAGCAGCCACGGGACTCTGAAACGGCCCAGACCAAGTCCTACTCAAGAAGTGAGTTCAACCAAACCAACAGTGGAATGAGGTCCTGTCGTTCCTTTGGTCAAAACCGTCTGCTGCTCCCACCTGACTCAGAGTAGAAGCCATGTTCTTACAGTGACCTGGGGGCCTGCCCGACTCAGCCTCTCCTCACTGCTCTGATTCCCCCTGGCCCGACCCCTCTCTCCCTCCTCTCTGGCTTTCCTGCCCTCCTGGCCATGCCTGGAAATACCAGGTGCAGGCCTACCCCAGGGCCTTTGCACAGCCATTCCCTCTGCTGAGAAAGCTCCTCCCCCCAGAGAGTCTCGGGGTTGCTCCCTCTCCATCACTCTCTTGGGGCAAGCTCCAAGACTCTACTTGGAGAATTATATCCCCCACCACATCCTGCACACTCACTGCCCCTTCCCTGCTTTATTTCCCACCAAAGCCCTGGCCAGGACCTACAGAATTCCTTCTACTGATTTACATCCATGGCAGTGTTGGTCTTTCTTCATCAGGAAGTACACCCCACAAGGGCAGGGATCCTTCTGTTCGTGTGTCTGGTTTTCTCACTGCTTTATGCCCAGTGCCTAGAACGGGGTCAGACACGTGTGGACACTTCCTACATCTCTGGAATGCATGAGTAAATGCATCCATGCATAAAATTACGCTGATGGGCAAATCTCTGGGACTTGGAAGGACTTGTTTATTCTAAAATAAATAGGCTGGAGTTCTAGAATCTGCGTCCCTCCATTTGCTGAAGGGAAAGATTAAGAAACACAAACTACCCAGTGGAACACCCTCACGCCGGGGCCGAGGTGGCAGCAAAGTGGCTGCCGCAGCACTGCCCTCGTCGCAACAGCACAGAGACAGGAGCGGGAAAGAGGAGCCTCGGAGAGGTTGCTGCTCCCCCAGAAGAGACGAGTGATTAACACAGAGTTTATGGGAGTGGCTTCTGGTCCTTTACACTCTGCTTGGAGTCCTCTCCCCCCGGACCCTCCCCAGGACGGCTTCTCCCGTCCCCTGGGTCTCAGCATGCACACCCCCTCCTCGGGGAACTCTGGATCTAACGGCCCCCCCCCCATCATGCCCCCGCGGTTTACTTTCCTCGATGCACTGGTCACCCTGAACCTCTCCTGGTCCCGCGTCTGTGTACCTGCTTCTTCTCTGTCAGCCCCCGTGAGGATAGCAGCTCCCCGCCTGTCTCGTCCACGGAAGCCCCACCCCTCGCTCCGGGTCCCACACGCACTAGGTGCTCTGTAAACGTCGGTGGCATGAATGGTCAGGGGAACCAGCCGTGTGCACACTCGGGGACTTGTAAAGTCGTCCTGCATATTTCCGGTTCTTAAAGGGCCTATAAACAGAATTTGCTGTTGTCTCGGGGAGTGAGGTCCTGCCTGACTTGAAACTGGAGCACAGTCCACTGGGCTCCCCCAAATCCCCGCTTGAATGGAGCCGCTACGGGCTGTACGTTCGCCGATGCGCTGGGTGAGCGTGCAATGATCCTTTGTGCCTTCCCTCGTCCCCTCCCAACCCCTCCCCGCTTCTGTCGGTGAGACGCACACGCAGGTTCCCAGGAAAACCACCCCGGCCGACTCTCCACGCCAGTGTGTTCCATGAAGCCGGCCTCCCTCCCAGCCCCGTGCACGCGAGCCAGGCTGAACCGATCCGCACAGCCCGCCCACGGCCACAGTGGTTTGTCCAGGGGCCAGCCTGTGACCCAGGGTCGCCCAGCACTGGTAAGCCCCGAATGGCCTTCCAGGCTCTCAGCTCTCTCTGCTCAATAGTGAACGTGGTTGTGGCGTCTCTTGGCTTTGCTGTGTGGCCTCGGTTATTCCACGGGGAGCATTCCCATAGAGTTCCTAGCTTGGGAGGCCATTTTTTAGTAGAAAACTTACCCAGGGGCGCCTGGGTGTCTCAGTTGGTGAAGTGTCTGCCTTCAGCTCAGGTCATGATCCTGGGGTCCTGGGTTCAAGTCCTGCATCGGGCTCCTTGTTCAGAGGGGAGTCTGCTTCTCCTTCTGCTTATGCACATGCGTTCCCTCTCTCTCTCTCTGACAAATAAATAAATAAAATCATTTAAAAAAAAAAGAAGAAGAAAAAGAAAAAGAAAACTTACCCAGATGCTGGAGCTTAATGCAGTGGCAAACCAGCTGTGAACTTCCTGCCAAGAGGGGCTGGAGCGTCGGCAGGAGCCCCCGACGGGCATTCTGGGCTCTGTCCCCACGCCTGTGTTGGGATGACCATCCCCACCCTGTGGCTTTCTCCTCCGTGGATTCCATGAACAGGTGGGACAGGAGACAGGCAGTGAGGACACGGGACACCTGGGAGTTAGGTCCATCTGAGCTTGGATCCTATCAGGACCCCGCACTAGCCCCACAGGCTGACACAACTACTTAGACCGTCCATGCGTCTATTTTTGCATTTGCAAACTGAACCTCAAAGTGCCCACCTCATGGGCAGTGTGGTCTCAAAAGCGCCGGTTTGGGAATAAAACAGACTTAAACTCTTCGCTTGAATTCACCGGATGCCTGAAGTTGCGTGAGCGGTTAACCTCTCTGATTCTCACTGGCCTATAAAATGAAGATAAAAATACTGGCCTCACTGGGGTTTTGTGCACATTAAGAGAGGCCATCTACGTCAAGCTCTTCGCACAGTTTCTGGGTCCTCATGAGAAGGCAAAAGATGCTCACCGCCCCCCCAGAACCCCCACCGCCCTGAAGAGACTCTCTCCCAGGCTCAGGCCCCACCCCTGATTTTCAGGATCCCTCACATTATCCACAAACTAACAGAGGCTTTCTTCAGGTTGATGCTGGGATATTAGAACCAGTATTTTCCACACATACGGCCACCAGGATTCAGATCCAGACCACACGAAGAATCCCCTCAGGAAAGGGAAAGTCAAAAATGCCAACGATCCAGGAGAAAATGGGCAGAGACTTGAGCCAGCTCTCCACGCAAGTGGAAACGGGAGCGAATGGCCAAGAAAAACATGACAACATTCCTAACCTCATAGCACTCGGGAAAGGCAAATTAAAACATAATGAGACACCACGTAACACACACCAGATTGGCGAAAATCACAACCCCACAAAGTCAAGCGTTGGGGGATCACAGAGCAGGAGACCTCTCACCCACTGCCGGTGAGAGAGAAGTTGTCACAACCATTTCCAGAGACCCATCTGTTTTTTTCTAGTTACTATGGTGCCGTGCACACGCGATGATGCAGCGATTCCACTCCTAGGTGTATAAGCAAGGGCAGGGCTTCCATCAGTGAGTCTTCAAAACACCAGCATTTCTGAAGCAAATAAAAGAGATCCAAGCACCGTCCCACATTACAGGGATAAGAATATATCGTGATATTGCTCTGTCACACACGCATGTGAAAGTGTGTGGGGGGGTTATGATGCAAATCACATTTCTTATCTAGGGTGAAATCAAAAAGTGAAAAGCCACTGGCGAGAGGAGCCCTGCACTCGTGCACAGGAGAAATGCATCAGGATGTCCGCAGCAACGCCATCCTTAATAGCCCCAAGGGGCTCCTCGGTGGGAGAATGGATGCATAGCTCCCATCCCCATCATACAATGAAAAGCCATGCAGCCGTGACACATGAACAAACCCAGACGACTACGTCCGCACTCATGAATCTCAGGAAGAGAATGGTCAGCAGAAATCGACATCTCTCCGATGCCCGTAGCAGGCGGGCGCGCAGAAACATTCACGCCGTGGAATTCCTAGTATCGAAGTTCCGAAACTAACAGCGATTGTCTTCGGTCTGTTTGGGCTGCTGTAGCAAACCGCCATCCACTGTGGGGCTTAAACAGCAAACATCTGTTTCACATGATTCTGGAGGCAGGAGGCCCCAGATCAAGGCACCAGCAGGTTCTGTGTCTGGTGAGAGCCCGCTTCCCCGTTCGTGCCCGGCCGTCCTGTCACTGCGTCCTCACACGGCAGACAGAGCGAGAGAGCTCTCTCGTGTCTCTTCCTATAAAGGCACTAATCCCACTCCCGAGGCCTCCACCCTCAGGCCCTAATCACCCAAAAGCCCCAACGCCCGATATCATGATTTTGGGGGTTAGGATTCAACCATAAATTTTAGGGGGACACAAGCATTCAGTCTATAACAGCTGTATTATACACACGCGTGACGCACACACCCATGGCGGAAGTTGGAAGAAAACACCGGAATAAGAAAGACAAAATCAGGGAAGTAGTTCTGTCTGCGGGGGAAGGGAAGGGGCTGCGATTCCCGAGTGCCCCACCCCCCCAGGCACATCAAAGGTTCTATTTCTTCAGCTTCTATGTTTTAAACTCGCGGGAGGTCACATGCATTCATTTGCATCCATGTTCTTTACATCTTACCCAGATTGTATCAATGCTCTTTTTTCTAGTCAATATTTAGTAAAGCAACTACAAATAAAATGCATGAACGGCAGGAACGTGGATGAACATCGGGAGGACCAGAGATGCTCTTCCTGCCCAAGGGACTGGCCTCCTCTCACAGATATTTATCAGGTAGCAGAACTCCCCCTAACCAGGCAGAGGCGGGACTAGCTGGGGCGCCATGGGACACGGCTGTGACACCTGCGGTGACACCCGCCCTATCACCAGGCTGTGCCGCCAAGGCTCATGGGAAATCGTCTGCACCCCAATGTAGTAAGGAACATGTTAAATTCTATGTTTCCCCGTGAACAAGAGTTCTCAGATCAATCTCTGCTCTCCATTTCTTCTCCATGAAATAACTTCCTAAAGCTTTGCTTGGGTCTAATTTTCTATATATTTTGTATTTTAATATTAGAGTGAAAAGATAATCACAATTATATATAATTTTGTCTCTGCCAGTCATGATAATCATGGCTTAATTCCTCTTATTATTATCTAGGTTTTTTAAGCTCTGCAATTCCTGGGGATATTAATCAGGATCTTTGGTTTCCGAATCATGAGCGAAGAAAGAATGGTCGCCATTGCTGAGAAGTTCATAGGCTCCTCTTACTCAAGGAACAGCTGTGGCCAGAGTTTCGAGTGGTTCCTGTGGGTTCCCCCATCTGCCCTCTCTCTTTCTCTCTCTCCCTCCCTCTCTCTCTTAACTGCGTCTTCCTCTTTTACTTCATTCTCAAGAAGGCTCTTCTGATGAGGTGGAGAACAATGGCACCAGTGGCTTTACAACTTGGCCTTCAGGTCGGTGACTCCAACAGAAAGGATAGCCCTTTCTCCACAGCTTCAGCGAAGTCCCAGCTGTCTCTCCCCCTGTCCTGCCTTGAGCGAGGGGCCCGTCTCTGGGCCAATCACAGTGGCCAGGGGAACAGAATACAGGACCCCTTGGCCTGAGCATGAAGGCATGGAGGTTCCTGAGATGGGGCTCTCGGGAGACATGGGCAGGAAGAAACAACAATAGATGACCATTGTACCAGGGCACAGAAGATGGACATCCTACCCGTCTTTGATATTCAGAAACCAGAAGGTTGAAAATCCAAACCCATGCACGATGGTTAATTTTGTGCCAACTTGGCCGGGCCACATTGACCAGATATGTGGTCAAACATGATTTTGGATGTTTCTATGAGTGTGTTTTGGGATGAGAACATCATTTTTCTTTTTTTAGATTTTATTTATTTATTTATGTATTTGAGAGAGAGAGTGTGTGAGCTGGGGGAAGGGCAGAGAGGGAGGAAGAGGGACAGCAAACTCTGCACCGGTGTTTTACTGGGATATCTTTGGAATAAAGGGCACTCCAAAGATCCTTACCTCTGGGTCATCAGCAACATGGTGCCAGGTTTCATCCATTGCCACCTGCTGACGTTCCCTGCATGAGAAAGGCCATTTTGCCAGGTTGAAGTCCCCTCCCCAACTCCCCACCTGACTCACGGGGCTCTCTTTTTCATTTTAGAGACCGAGGTACAAAGAGAGGCAAATACAAGACCACGTTTGGTGACAACTGAAAAACGGCGTTTCAATATTGAGAGTCATTTTGGTGGTTTGTGGCTGATTAATACTCCCTGGGGAAGGAAGCAAAGAGGGGAGACAGGGGAGAGGGAGGGAGGGTCCCAGCCAGGGTCGGGGAAGAGGCATCGCGCTGGGGACAGGTCCTGGGGTGGACGCTGGAGCCGTGGCCCCGCCGCCTGCTGTGGGTGAGGGCACATGGGTTCTCCCTGGAGGGTTTAATTCACCCTGAGCCCCACCCGTCTGCCCCGACGGCAAACCTCCCGTGTGCTCCTGCTGTCCACACCCCAAGGACAGAGTGGTCGCCGCCCTCCGAGCCTGGTGCCCTGCTCCCCACGTCCTCTGGTCACGTCCTCTCGTCCTCGCTTCAGAACTCGGCGTGGATTCTGCTGCCTGCGACCCCAGAGCCCCGACGGTGCGGCCACCACCTTTTTCACCCGGGACAGGTTCTCGGAGGCTTCGGTCCCAGGAGGGTCCTTCCTGGCACAGGGTGGGATGATGGAGCCTCTCCAAGGAACCACGGGACCTCAAGGCCCCAGGCAGCACTGAGAGCCGCAGGAGGGAGCCCCTGCTGGGAGCCACCATGGAGACCTGCGGGGACCTGTGGACAGGCCGGCACGGGCATCCAGCAGGCCTCGGCGTGTCAGTGCAGACTGTGGCTCATGTCCCCCCTCCCCGAAACCTCCCGCCCACAGCCAAGCCCCTGCTCCCCCACTCACGCCCCGTCGCGCCCTGTTTTGAGGGCTGGCCAGGCTGTCCCCACAGGTCTCCACCAGGAGCAACCAGGACAGCGGGAAGGGAGGGGCGGTGGGCGTGCACAGACCCACGGGCGTGAACTGGGTCAGGTGCCTGGTGTCCTCTGGGCCTAACGACCGCCCCAGAATAATGTCCCTCTTAAATTCAATTAAACATTTCTCAGATGTATTTGCACAGGAACGGCTGTTTTCAGGGGGGCCTGGATTCCCATCGTTGGTGGGTATCACTTCCCGCCTCCACGGCCTGATGTGAGTCCAGCGCGCTCTGCTCCCCTCCCCGTCCAGCCTCCTTCACGGTGACCAGATGTCTCCCAGGGCCCGGCGGTGCTGCCTCTGGTGGGGGCCCAATGCAGAGCTCGATGGGGGTTGGGTGGTTTTCATCAGAATGGCACAGTGCAGACGGTTCCGGCCGCGGGCTGTGTTGGGACAGCGGCTGAGCGAATCCCTGGGGAAGGAACTCATTACTGATGGCACAGAAAAGTCCTCCTCATCTTCCTTTCGAAGGAGCCGTGAAATAGGCTCTGGGATCGGCCTCCAGGAGGACGTGGTCACAGCGCCTGGTGCCCAGATCGTCGGGTGAGGTGTCAGACGAGGGGGCGCTGGCGGGACACGGTGCTCGGGGACACCCTGCCACACCCTGTAGTAGATAAGCCTGTGTCCCCAGGCTCCCCGAACCAAAGACGCTGGGAGGGACGGGTCTGGAGCCTCTGCAGGGTCCCCGATCACCACGTGCTAACGGGGCGGCCCCACTGGGGGGACCGAGAAGCAGAGCTGGGTTCCCAGGCCTCCCATCAGGGAGCAGGTGAGGATTCCGATACAGAACTGTTCCCCGTCTACACTCTGGGTTATGACCATTCTTCTCCAAGTGAGTGGGGGCGGGGGCTTGTCAGACGGGCTGCTGGGGCCCAGATGGCTCTCGGGCAGGCAGGGACTCGGTTTCTTCTTGGCTTGACGCAGAGTCCCAGTCCCCCTGACAGGGAAGGTAGAACCCAGGCCCAGCTGGTCCGGCAACGAGTTCTCGGCACATTAAAGGAACAAAACACATCAAGTCAGATTTGCACAAACTCTTCAACACGTACGACTCTGTGCCGGTGAGGACTCGGGTGACAGGGGCACAGAACGCCCACAGTGCAGGTCTCAGAGGGAATGCCACTTCCCAACGCGGGGTCGGGGAGACAAAGCCAGGGCACTTTGCTCTCAGATGACAGACGTGCCCCTTCCTGACCCGCTCCTCTGGGGTTTCAGAGAAGCTCCAGGAACAGACACAGAACACCTACCAGTGGGGCTTTCAGTCCCAGTGTTTTCAAAAGCAATTTGGTGGCCCCATCAAGAGCTTTGAAAAAAAAAACCACTAATTCCCAACACAACCATTATACATGTACGACTTTATCTTGAGGAGTTATTCATATATGAAAATTATTCAGGGTGATGTTCATTGCAACATAAATCTTAACAGCAAAAATTGAACACAAATGTCCAACACCATAGGAATGGAGAAGATTGCATAAATTGTCCAGGGAATGTTGGAGGATAATTTTATAATAGGTTTACATGAAGTTTTTAATAGGATGGAAAATGTTCATATATCATGTGAAGTGAGAAAAAAGCAGTAGATAAAACTATGTCCGCTGTGCTCTCATCAGACTTACACCCATATTCAGGGAAAATCCTCAAGAGATAAACCAGGACACCCACAGTGGTAACGTACGGGCAGTATGGTTAGAATTGGCTTCCATTTTTCTGCAGTATTTTTCCAAATTTTCAAGAATGAGCAAATCTTTTAAAGTCAGAAGAAAAAAAGTTACTTAGAGTTGCTCACAGCTACCAGGTAAACAGCATAATATTCTCTGGTAATTTCTGAAAATATAAAACCTTTTGTAAAATATACAGGCCTTTTAATAATTGATAGTTAATTTTCAATTAAAATTCTGATATCAAAGCTGATAAGATAATTCGAGGAAAGAAGTGTTCAAAGCATTCATTAATATTCTTTGTTTGCATTTGACAAAGAAACACAGCAGATTACTTTGGAGAGTATAAAAATTGGTGACTTGGTTTTAAATAGATACCTTTAACATCTTTGTGCCAGCCAGTAAACTTTTCTGCTCTGTCGATCTTTTTTTCTTTTATGTTTATTTATTTAAGTAACCTCTACACCCAGTGTGGGGCTTGAACTCATGACCCCGAGATCAACAGTCACATGTTCTTCTAATGGAGCCAGCTAGACACCCCTCTGCTCTGTCGATCTTAAAATGCATAACTATCAAACATGAACCATTGGGACTTCATCCAGATAAAAAGCTTTTGCACAGCAAAGGAAACAGTCAAGAAAACCAAAAGACAACCAACAGAATGGGAGAAGATATTTGCAAATGACATATCAGATAAGGGGCCAGTATCCAAAATCTATAAAGAACTTACCAAACTCAACACCCAAAGACCGAAGAATCCAATCAAGAAATTGTCAGAAGACATGAACAGACATTTCTCCAAGGAGACATACAAATGGCCAATAGACACATGGATTGTGTTTCTAAATATCAGCAATAAACAAGAGGAATTTAAAATTAAAAGTTCAATTCCATTTACATTAGCACCCAAAAAATGAAATAATTAGGTATAAATCTTACAAAATATCTACAAGTCTATATGGGAAAAACTATAACCCCAATGGAAGAAATCAAAGTACTAAATACATGGAGAGATAGTCCATGCTCATGGATGGGAAGACTCGATATTGTCAAGATGTCAGTTCTTTCCAACCTGACCTACAGAGTCCATGCAAATCGAGTCAAAATCCCAGCAAGTTATTTTGTGGAAATCAACAAACTGATTCTTAAGTTCTTCTGGGGAGGCAAACAGACCCAGCATAGCCAATACTGTATTGAAGAGAAGAACAAAATTGAAGGGCTGACCTTACCTAATTTAAAGACATACTATAAAGCTACAGTAATCAAGATAGTGTGGGATTGGCAGAAGAGTAGACAAATAGATCAATGGAAGAGAGCTCCCCATCCTTCCTCACCCCACTCACCTCCAGCCTCTGAGACGGTCCTTTGTTCCAGGAACCCATGGTATCCTCCTCACCTCCAGGCTTTGGCACATGCTGTTCCCTTCGCCTGAACCACCCTTCCCCTTCCCCCACCTGCGGTCATCGGCTAATTCCTACCTCCCCTTGCTGTCTTCCCTTCCATATGCTTTCCCTCCATTCTCAACCCCTAGGCCCTAGGCCTTGTCCCCTGACCCCAGGGAAAATGCTAGACTTTCCCAGAACCCACTATTCCCCTCAGAGCCTTTTGCACACTCTCAAATTATTGTGTGATCATTCTTATTTCTTCTTTGAATGGCTGTCTCCCCTTCTAGACTGAAGTCTCCATGAGGGCCAGGAAAGAATGCATGCCTGCTCCCCAGGATGTTGTCTGTTAACAAATACTGATTGACTGACAAATGGATTTGCAAATAACTTTGGCCTCCGTGTCCCTGTGCTGGAATCCACCTCTGCAGGTATGTTTAGCCGCGTTACCGAGCTGACTTTCCTTTGTCAAGGTGCCTCCAGCTTTAGTTAATTGACAGTCCCCGTGGAGGACCAAGAAGCTCCCAGTTGCCTCCCACTGTTGAGAAGAACAAGAAATTCACCTGAAAATACCATCACAAGCCCTAGGCGGTCTGCAGGCAGTGAAGCATGAATATTACAGGGAACTGTGGGGGGTCAAGGGACTCTGGCCCCCCCATTGCCTTTCTCTGTAGCACTTGGAACCCTCTAAGATACTAAATCATGTACATAGATATTTGGCTTCTGCTTGTCTGTCTTGACGGAAATATAAGCTCCATGTGGGTAGGTGCTGTGTCTTCTCCATGACTGCATCCTGAGTGCGAGAACATTGCCTACCATTCCAGTGCTTGATAAATATTTATTCAACGATTGAATGATGAATTTATAAGGAAATGTACCACACAAGAGTGCCAGCATTTGTTGACCTGCTACACATCAGTCATCTCTGACATGAAGAAAGCAAAGACCCTTTCTTCTGTACCATGCCTCCACATTCCTGCTGCTGTCCCAACCCTGGAGTCACTGGAGGGAGCAGAGGGGGAAGGTTGGAGAAGAAGGATCAGCTGGTGCCCTCCCCACTAAGGGACCCCAAACATTAATGAGACCTGAATAGGTGGAGGGATTAGACTTGAGAGATGCAGAGAAACTGAGGCCTGGTGACATTTTCTCAGCACCTGGATACAGCCATACCTGAAGTCAGACCGTTTCTTGCATTCATTTTCTACTGCTATGTCAGATTACCACACACTCCATACCACAAGACACCTGTTTTTTAGACCACAATTCTGTAGTTTAGAAGTTCAGCACAGCATGAGTAGGCTCTCAGCTCAGGACACCACAAGGCTGAAAGCAAGGTGCTGAGTTCTTATCTGAAAGCTCTGGCGGAAACAACATGCTTCCAAGCCAGCTCATGTGGTTGGCATAATTCAGGTCCATGTGTCCCTCCAGCTGCCCATGTTCTTGCTAGAAATCCACTTGGGACCATCCACAGCTCCTAGAGGACTCCCACCGTCTTTGTCACCTGGGTCCTTCTTCAAGCCAACAACAGAACGTTGAATCCCTCACATGCTCCGAATCTCCACCATCCTCTGTCTCTGATCCCTAGACTCAGATTGGAAGGGCGGGAGTCAGTAAGTCAGATGAACTGCGTGATCTCTCTTTTGATTAACTCAGATCTACTAGTAACAACGTGAACTAGACTTGCACAATCCTCCTTGTCACATAACATCACGTAACCACAGGGCTAATATCTCATCATATTTATAGGCTGCACCCACACTCAGGAGGAGGAGATTATAGGAGGGTCATTGGGGATCAGCTCAGAATTCTGCTCACCACACCTCTGGGCTCGTTGATGGTGTGAGACCTTCCATTGCTTTGTTTGCTTGCTTGCTTGCTTGCTGAAATTTGAATCATCCTACACTTAAAACCGTTGCATGGGCTATCACGCAACCATAAAAAGGAAAGACGTGTGCTGCAATGTGGATACATCTTGAAAACATGAGATGACATAAAAGAAATCAGGCACAGATGATCCCATTTATAAGAAATGTCCAGAACAGGCAGATTTGCAGAAACAGAAAATAGTTTCTGTGACCCCCTAAAACAGTTGGGGGGAGCAGTTGCTCATAGGTGTGGGGTCTTTTTGAAGGGATGAAAATGTTCTGGAATGAGTCGTGATGGTCGCACAAGCTTGTGAATATGAAAAACCATTGAATTGTACCCTTTAAAGGGGCAAATGTCATGGTATGCAGTTTATATTTCAACACATTAAGACGAAACCAAAAAAGAAAGAAAGAAAGAAAGAAAGAAAGAAAGAAAGAAAGAAAGAAAGAAAGAAAGAAAGAAAGAAGAAAGAAAGAAAAAGAGAGAGAGAGGCCTGATTAAAAGGAAGACCAAGAACATCAAAGCCCAGCATGGCCGGGGAAGGCGGACTTGTCGTGCTCTCTCTGTGCGGACACGGAGCCTTATCCGCGGAGCCCTTTCCTTGATGCTTTTGCCCACGTTACAGCTCACCGGGGAGGGGAGATGGAGGGAGATAATCTAATTATTTTTGAGACTTCTCATATTATTGACGGTTAGCCAGACACGCTGCTTATGAAAACTCTTGCTCAAAACTGCCTATAATTTGATAGGGTTGCGAAATAAAAATTCTCCTGGAGTTCATCCCACAGAATTAAAATTAATGGTTTATGATGAGTGTTACAAATCAGTCCTTATCTCAAAGGGAAACAGACCCGGGCTGTAAGGACCAGAGATCATCTTTATCCCTGGAGCAGTTGCCAAAGGGGCCATTTATTAAAAAGTAACTTGTAGATCCCTCTGATAGGGGGGCGGGTTACTCCATTCCGACACTCGGCGAGGGAGGTGTGTGTCAACGACCTGCACGATGTCACTGAGACAGACACCATCGCCAGGGCTCCGCGGTGGACGAGCTTGGAGGCCCATGGCCACCTGCGGTCCTTCTCCCAGGCCAGCCCCGCACACTTGCCGGGGTGGCCTCCAGCAGCCACGTTTGACCTAATCAGGGCCAGTAAGAATGTGCCAAACATCACTGAACTAAGGAGACATACCCTGGGTGACCAGGGGCCACAGACTCCAGCCATCTCATCAGAGAGGCAAGAAGAGGACAGAGAATGAGTAGATGGCCAGGGAGGACACGAAGCCCCAGGGGAAGGGGCAGAATGGCCACCTGGTATGGGGTCAGCCTGCCCTCCCAAGCCTGGGCCCCACCTCCCGCTTGCCACTTCTGCTCAGGTCCCGTGTCCTGACAGTGCACGCCCTTCCTTGAGGCCATCAGTCTCACCTGGCCTCCGCACAACAAGAACGGACCTTACAGGGACCCTGTTTTATCGCCTGAAACAAGATCTCAGAGTTTCAAAAGGGATGCGGC
>NW_024424675.1:35132122-35230883 GCF_017311325.1 Ursus maritimus | reverse complement strand
AAGAAAGAAAGAAAAAGAGAGAGAGAGGCCTGATTAAAAGGAAGACCAAGAACATCAAAGCCCAGCATGGCCGGGGAAGGCGGACTTGTCGTGCTCTCTCTGTGCGGACACGGAGCCTTATCCGCGGAGCCCTTTCCTTGATGCTTTTGCCCACGTTACAGCTCACCGGGGAGGGGAGATGGAGGGAGATAATCTAATTATTTTTGAGACTTCTCATATTATTGACGGTTAGCCAGACACGCTGCTTATGAAAACTCTTGCTCAAAACTGCCTATAATTTGATAGGGTTGCGAAATAAAAATTCTCCTGGAGTTCATCCCACAGAATTAAAATTAATGGTTTATGATGAGTGTTACAAATCAGTCCTTATCTCAAAGGGAAACAGACCCGGGCTGTAAGGACCAGAGATCATCTTTATCCCTGGAGCAGTTGCCAAAGGGGCCATTTATTAAAAAGTAACTTGTAGATCCCTCTGATAGGGGGGCGGGTTACTCCATTCCGACACTCGGCGAGGGAGGTGTGTGTCAACGACCTGCACGATGTCACTGAGACAGACACCATCGCCAGGGCTCCGCGGTGGACGAGCTTGGAGGCCCATGGCCACCTGCGGTCCTTCTCCCAGGCCAGCCCCGCACACTTGCCGGGGTGGCCTCCAGCAGCCACGTTTGACCTAATCAGGGCCAGTAAGAATGTGCCAAACATCACTGAACTAAGGAGACATACCCTGGGTGACCAGGGGCCACAGACTCCAGCCATCTCATCAGAGAGGCAAGAAGAGGACAGAGAATGAGTAGATGGCCAGGGAGGACACGAAGCCCCAGGGGAAGGGGCAGAATGGCCACCTGGTATGGGGTCAGCCTGCCCTCCCAAGCCTGGGCCCCACCTCCCGCTTGCCACTTCTGCTCAGGTCCCGTGTCCTGACAGTGCACGCCCTTCCTTGAGGCCATCAGTCTCACCTGGCCTCCGCACAACAAGAACGGACCTTACAGGGACCCTGTTTTATCGCCTGAAACAAGATCTCAGAGTTTCAAAAGGGATGCGGCTAAGAGCTGGCCCCAGAGGGTTATTGTTTCCTCCAGCAGCAGGAGGGCGGGAGCTGGGGGACATCCTCACCTAGACGGCCAGGCCCGCCACGGTGCCGTCGAGGTCCTTGGCTGCGAGGGACAGAGATCCACGTAGGTGACGGGAGCACAGCGGGCTTTCTCCGCAGGATCTCGAGCCCCACAGACCGGAGGGGTCAGGGGACCAGGTGGGAACCATAGGAGCGATGGGGCCAAGAGACGGCATCTCACACGGGGAATCAGGTGACAAAGAGGCTGCCCTGAGAGACGTGGCCTCCCCGCGCTCGCCCTTCTTTCCTTCACTCGCTCAAACCAAGTCCCAGGAAAGAGCATGTGACAGGCCAGCCTTAGACCAGCGGCTGATGCCAGGAAAGCAGAGCGGGAGAGGGAAGGCCTTGCCCCTCCGCTTTCACGGTGCAAAGGACCCTGCAACACTTCCATATAGGAAGGGAGATTCCCAAAAGGAGGGCAGGTAGACCCAGGGAGGGGGAGTGGCTCATGGGAAGCCAGAAATGACCCTGTGATGGACCACTGTGAGCCTTGAACGCCAGACTAATGACTCTCAGCTTCTCTCCACAGGCAGGCGGGCTCAGGGGACACATGACGGCTCTTTACAGAAAAGACAGTTCTCCTATTCCAGCATTTCCAGCAGAAATGCTGCAAGGCCGTGCTCACGGGATTATTTATTTTTACAACGAATATTTACAACTTCAATAAGAAAAATGATTTTTTCATTTAGGAAAACAAAGCCACAGTTTCTGAAAGTAGCAAACAGAAGCCGAGGCTCATGGGTACAAACGCCTCGGGTCAGGTCATCTGCACATTTTCTGTCCCCACTCTGGCTCCCGCACTGTGGTCAGTGCCTGGTGGTGTCAGGACTGTCGTTCTCCTGGAAACAGCCGCCTGCCGGGGCCTCGCTGGGCTTTCCAGTGACTGCAGACCATCCTGTCAATTCTCCGTAACCGGATGAGAGCAGGAACAAGTGACCGGTCGCATTGGCCTCGTGGAGACACAGCCGACACGTACCCACGTGCCACTGCCCGCACTTCTCAGGGACGGTGTCATTCCTCAGATTTCCACGTTCCCTGCAGCGGCCGCTTTCCTTGGGCCCATCGTGTGTTGTGCCGAGCAGCACGTGTTGGGGGACTGTCACCCCTTCCCAGAAGAGCGGCACCAAGGCCACAGCCGTGCACATGCAGGTCGCTCACTGCGCACCTCCAGGGCCCGTTCCCACCGGGGAGCACGGGACTGGTGCCCCGCAGGCGGGCACGCCAGCCTCTACCGCCTGCCCTGCCCTCGGGGCCTCGGGGAGCCCTTCCCCATCCTAGAACGTCCGGTCTGGAAGGCACCTGGGAGACGGCTCATCCCGGTCTTCCCCTCCGTTTCTCTGGGAGATCTCTGCTCAGAGCGGCCTGGCGGTGCTCCCGGGCCGGGGGCTTCCGGAGAGACCCCTCCACCCCACCGCCCAGGAGAGCAAATCCCAACGTCACCAACGTCTCCCCATCCCTGGTAAAGGATGAGGACCTGAGGCCCAGAGAGTAGGCATGTCCACCAAGGACGCTCACCAGGCCGAGCCGGACCGGGCGACCGGGTGGCGGTTTATAATTCGCAAGGGCCTCTCGACCCCCCAGGTCACATCTGACCTCACAACAGCCGGTCAGGGGCAGATGACACTGCGTCTCCCATGTCGACAAATGGACGTGATGATGCATCACCGTGTCATGTGTCACTAAGCAGGACAACAGTGACAGTGAGATCACGATGTAATGACAAGGCCCAGCGATCAGAGGACACGACCAGCTTAGAGGGCCATTTGCATGGAAAAGGTGCATCTCGGTATCCGAGAGATTCCATGTTCCTTCCATTGTATACACTCAGAAGCTGATTCCAAGAGGTTCCAGCCCATTCACACATACCCGGCTGGTCAGAGATCAAGCCCGGCTGGGACCTTTGTCCCCTGGTGACCGTCCCCAGTCGGGGGTGGGCGGGAGGTGAGATGCCCCCATCTGCCTCCAAGGAAGGATTTGCTGCCCAGGGCGGGGAGTGTGCTCAGCAGACGGCCTCCTGCTTCTTTACACGACTCCCAAAGGGCACGGAAGGACAGTAACACGTTACCTAAGGAATGACAGTTTCAGCCTGGGTGTCCTCCTTCCTACCGCGAACCCCAGCCTGGGATTGACGGAAGAAATGGGATGTCCCCAAGTGTTGGATCAAAGGCAGCAGCTGGGAAAGCCTCTCCCCAAGGGGAGGGAATTGGCTGGGAGTGGAGGGGACAGGGAGGGGGGAGCAGGACCATCCCCACCCACCCAACCACTCCGCCTCCACCCTGGGAGGCCAGACACGGAGCAGGCGAGAGGCTGCAGCTCGGGGAACGCCCGGAGGTTCCCTCCACATTCTCTACAGTTGCTCTTGTCGAGAACCACAGCGTCGTCCTGTCCCAGCCAGGCTGCTGTTGTGACCACCTCGGCTTGTACCTTGGTTCCTTCCTGAGCCACTGAAGACTTACCTGTGCGCTGGACACTCCTTCAAACCCTTGAGATAGAACAGGGGAAAAACAAATTCTTCCCTGGGAGCTTATATTTTGGAGGAGGAGATGGGGACATAAAGAGGCAGAGGGTAAGGGACACGTATCAGATGCAGGATACATACCCATCCGATTTTTGCAGCCCCAGCTGTCCCCACTCCAGATCCTGTCTCGCTGCAGGTCCACAGGACCCCACCGCTCTGACCTCCACCTACTCCCCACCTCGGTGAGCGAGGGCTCTCCCGCCCCAAGTAGGAAATTTGGTAAGTCGAAGGTTTGCTGTTCCATTAGAGAACGTGATTCCTGCACACGCATTTGCAACTTCAGGGCGTCGTTCTCCCCAGGACACACGTCAGGATGTCCTCAGATGGAGACGCTTCTGGGAAGCTCAGCAGAAGCAGGTTCTCTCCCATCTCTCAGGCTGCTTTGTCCTGCACTGGGCAACACCGAGGAAGGTCGGAGGGGGGTGCGCTTTATAAACGCGGGAGCTGAGACCCAGGGAGGGAAGGTGGTCAGCCCCGCTCTCGCGTAGTGGCAGAGCTGGGACCCCAACACCTGCCTTCGACTCTGGAATCTCAGATGCTTCGACACGTGCTCCAGATGTTGGCATAAACGTTGAGGCTCCTTGACAAGCGACAGAACGCACCACCCGTGGCAGAAGCTACAGGCTGTGCCTGGATGACAGCGATGCTTTTAATAAAAGTCTTTTCCACCCAGATTCCCTGGGACATCGACCCGCTTTCCCGTGCTCAGCCTGTGCTGGTTCTCCTGAGTACTAGCGCGTGAATTCACACTGGCATCTGGGCCCCCTGCTTCTTACTTCCACCTGCCGGGAGGAGGGTGAGCGAGGGGACCTATAATAACCTATTTCCACTCTCTGCTCCCATGATATTAATTTGACTACACAGGATCGTTCATGCTTCACCATTACAAAGACGCAATTTCATACATGAATGAGCCAATGTCAAGTGGGAGGAGGACGAGGAGGGAGGGATGCCACGTTTTCCTGACTCCTCTCTAATGGTTTCTTATTTCGTATGGCTACAGATCAGGGGCCATTGGATCATGCCGACTAGCTCACAGAGGATCTGCTCCTCACCGACAATGCCAAGGTCTTGTTTTCCTGACGAGCAGCTGATGCTGATTGCAGAGGATGTCTGTGGACTTGAAGTTGCGTGGTTTCCCCTCCAGGGACCTTGAACTTGAGCCCTTCCTACTCCACACAGAGGTACAGATGACACACATGGCGTGCGTGTGGCCGAGGGACACGAAGTAGAGCAGTTGGACTGAGCTGTAGGAGAGGGAAGGACGCGTCGCTAATTGGAGCGCATTGCAGGCTTCCGAGAAGCTGACATGGCGTCAACAGCGACAGCCCACACATGACAGGTGGAGATGACCGCGTCTGGAGCCAAGGGTCATTAACACGGGCAACTGGCGGGCGCCGTGATCGGAGGGGGAGGGAGACGCACTCCGCCACGCCACAGTTTGTAAACATGGGACTGTACTCTCTTTCACCAGCCAGAATCTTCCGATCATGACGTCAGGGATCCTTTAAGGGGGGAGTGGATGGCCTGACAGAGGACTTGTCGCATCGCCCCCTCCCAATGGGAGAGGGAACCACCAGCAAGCCAGCTCTGCTGAGCAGAAAGGAGCATTTTTCAGAGGAAACACTGCGAAGTTTACAACAATGGGAGCCCAGGGAAACACAAATACATCTCGCCTTCTTGACAAATAAGATTTAATTAGGAGACTCGTCACGCTGGAAAACAAAGGCTCGCCCGTGCCAGGCAGGGAGAAGCTACAGGCCGAGCAGGCGTCTCGTTGAAATACAGCCGGATGTTGGCCCCTTAATTATTCACGAACGTCCCCGTGACCAACTGCACTGCTCCCCCGATTTTTAGTTAATTCTCTGTATTTTACTCCAAATGCCGCTTGTGTTACTTAATGAAGTCGTGTGTTCACCCCGCAATGAGCGCCGACGAGACCGAGAGGCCCGGGTGCACCCCCTCGAGGAACTGTGATAATTCTCACATCTCGCAGGGGTGCAAGCCGTGAGCATAGAGGGTGTTTGCAGGGATGCCCCTGTGTCTCCTGGTGCCCTGCGCACACAGTCCCCTTGGTGGGAGCTGAACTCCTGGCCACGCGGTGCTGCTGGTCGATGCCCCCAAGGCTGGTCCTTCCATTCGGAGCCCCTCGACCCCGTGACTCTGGACGCGTCCCGAGGCTTCTGCTCCAACCCCTGCATCTGACTTGGCCCCAGAACAAGACACCATTGCTGGCTGACTCCAGACCCCTGCCACCCATGCCAGAGTGCCCTGCTCAGTATTTCCGACTCTCTGCACTGATTTTCTCTGAGACGTGACCAAGGCCCTAAAACAGAGCTCTGCCGTCCCACCCAGACCCTTCACTGTGAAACAGGCTGTGATGGGGAATGAGGAGGAAAACAAGAGCCCCAGACCAGGAAAGCATCCATTACAACAGGGAACATCCAATAGGCCAATCTGATCCCAGCCGCACCCCCGCTTCAAGCCTTCCAGAGGGCCCTCAGCCCTTAAGACGGAGCCCAAACTCCCCCGGGTCCTTGCCCCTCACCAGACCCACCACCCAACACTCACAGTGTCCACGGGGTCCCGGCCACACTGGTCTCTCCTCTGGCCTTGGACACACCTGGCGCCTCGGGACGTTTGTACCTGCTGTTCTCTCCTCTTGGAGTATCTGCCCCACCCCCAACCCCTCACCTAGTTACCTGCAGCCCACCTGTCAGGTCTCAGATGACATGTCACCTCCTTGGGGGACTCTTCTGTGTCTCTTCTGTCTGATGACAGCCCACACCCTGGCCCAGGGCCCACGTCTGGTCCCCCAAAGCGCCTCTCATGATGCCACATGCCTTCCTTCCCACCGAGGACCACACATGATGACACGAGGTCTCCATTATGTGAGGATGAGCCAAACAGATAAAACGGCAATTTTAGGCAAATCCAGTTAATTTGGTACCAAAGTTTCACAGCAAACGTTTGTGATGTATTTAACCACCATTTACATGGGACCTACTTCAGGCCAGCGCTGTTGTCAGTAATCCACATACATTAAAGCATTCAGTCCTCCACACTATAGATACTGTTATTATCAACCCATTTCACAGATGAGGACGCTGAGGCAGGAAGTTTGCCCAGCTAGTAACTGGCAGGGGAGTGAGCTCCTGTTCTCAATCACCTCTACTGAACAAAGGCTTTATCTAGAAAAATGGAGCTGAATTTGACGGAAAAATAAGTTTTTATCACATATTTAACAACTTCTAGGTGTTAGTGGCAGGTGCGCCGTAAATCTTAGAGTAATCAAGAAGAATCGAGCATTAACTTCTTTGCATAATTTACGGATAGAATTGTAGCACCCTCACAACCCTTCCCGCCTGTTTGACTTCCACAGCCTGAGCAAAGGACAGTCCTTCCCAAGCAGCCTCAGGGTTCTGGAGCCTCCCCGGCCTCTCCTAGTCCCTCAGGGTGGGTTCTGTCCCGGAGAGCCCGCCCGTCCTCGGCCCGCGGGCTTCTCTCCTCCAGTGTTGACTGGCCTGAATCCGCCGGATCCCCCTCCTCCGTGAGGATCGCTCGCGGCTGTGGGCTGAGATGTGCACGCCCTCCACGGCCCCATGGTGGTCCCCGCCCCGACATCTGCCAGGAGACCCCCTAGAGGGACCCGCCTGGTCACTCGCACCCACTGTGTGCAGAGGACAGCAGCTCCGCGAGCCACTGTGGAATGTTCAGGAAGTTCACTACCTGCTCTCTTGGCATCGGCCCGGCGGGAGGATTTACACCGCAGAAACCAGCAACGGCAACAGATCAGGGCCATTTTCTCCTAAAGCACCAGGGGACCAACGCGCCCCTGGGGTCACAGCCCCGGCCCAAGGCTGACTTCTCGGTGGAAACCCTGTGTTCCGATTTGGGCTCTGCCCCCAGTGTCCAGACCCCAGCTTTCTCCTTTCCCCCACTTCAGGGCATCGTGAGCCCCGAAACTGCTGTGCTGACACCGCTTCTCTCCTCAGCACCTTCCAGAAGGAACGGCAGAAACTGGTCTGGGAAGGGCCACTGTCTCTTGACCTTGGAGTGAGAATCATTTCAGATGCTTTCGGTAATCAAGAAATCCTTCATTTTAATTCATCGTTCATCGGAGATATTTTTCCTTCCTGAGATGTTGATTTGGTTCCGTTTTTAGTTTCCTTGTCCACGTGGGAAGTAAACAGCGAACGGCCTGAATGTGGAATGTAGTTAGCGGAGCGCCTTAATTGGCTAATTTGCTTAAATCTCTCCCCGCGTGCAATCAGACAGTGTCTTAGCAATCGTGTCCTTTCCTTCCCGGGCTGCAGGGCATGGAGGGGGGCGGGCTGGGGAGGGGTCGATGTACCCACCCATTCACCCTCAATAAAATATCCTGCTTTTCGCACGCCTGCCCCTGCATCGTGGGGCGGAAGGCAGAAGCCCGCATGCCTCGTGAGCTCTTCCAATGGAGGAGGAAGCCGCTTAGTTTCTGCCCGTGGAGCCGTGACTCCCACGGGGCGCAGGCCAGGGGTCCGGAGGCTGCACCCTGACCCGGCCCACCGCCCCCTCGGGGCTCAACTGCAGGCCATGTCCCCAGCAGCTTCCTTCCCTGCTGTGAAGACAGGGGTGGGCCACCTGCTGGGGAGCGGGGCCAGGCCTTCCTCGGAACAGGTACCAGGCAGAGGGGGACGGCACCTGCTCTCCCAGACTCGCCCTCTGAGCCAAGGTGCAGCTGAGAGGAGAGGTCCGGGTGGCTTTTCCAGCTCCAGCCCGAAGGACTGAGCCCCTCCTGCTGCAAAGCTCTCTTTGAAAAGCAGGTAAACCCCGGTCAGTGTGGTGTCTCTGCAGAGCGGATGGGGAAGGACGGGTGAAGGGGTTCACCTGAGGCAGGGGACGGCAGTTTATGGAACACAGCACAAGAGAGCAGTGGGCAGGTCAGCAAAGGAGAGACAGTCTGCCCCGAGGCAGTGGGTGGGGGCTGTATTTCTAGGGGGAAGGTGAGGTATGGGGACGGTCGGCATTTTCTGGTAACTGTGCCTGGTTGTAAGTAGCCCGTGGGTCAGTTAGGGCCTATGGATATTTTGAGGGGGGTCGCCTGATGGGCCTGGCTGGATTCTGTCAGAGGGTGACCATGGGCCCTTTCTATCTTCCCTCGCTCAAGCCTGTTGCCTAAAAGTGGCCTCTACAGTCAGGATGTGAACAATCTCGATGTTCAGGGAGCTTTTGACTCACTCTCCTTATGACTAATTGATTTAATCATATTTCTCTCCTGGACATTATTATCTGAGATGACCAGTTTTTATGTTGTGCCCACGAGACAATTTTTGACTCCTCTAAGCCGCAATTTTCTTGTCTTTTAAAGGCTGTTGTTAGAAATAGATGAATAGAAATAGAAGATGTTAGAAATCGAAGAAAGTACCTAGCATAGCGCCTGGCTCAGACATCCTGATCCTTTGATCCCTGCCTCCCATCCCTCCTTCCTCTTCATCCTTCTTTGTTTCCTTCCCTCCCTGCCTCCTCCGTTGTCTTATTATCCTTCTCCTGAATGACAGAGAGACAATTGCTCTTCAAATCTGTCTACAGCGAACCTTTAGTTGGTAAAAGCAAATGGCGCGTAGATTCCTCCTGTCACACAGGGACAGCGGTGATAGGAGCTCTTTTTCCAGGGCAGCCAAAGGGCGGAAGGCTTGTCTCCGCCCGCAATTCCTGTTCTCTGTCTGATTTATTTGATTTTATTTTTGTTTTCCCCAACTGACTATTTTAAAAAATGTCAAAGCTACAGAACGTTTTAAAGCGTAGGACGGTGAGCATCTCCATACCGCATCCCCTTTATCTCGATCCCCAGCGGCTTGACACCGAGCGTGCCTGCTTCTGTCTCTATGTGCGTTAGTTATAAAATGGGTCTGGATTTTTTTCCTTCTTTTTTTTTTTTTGACCAAATCCCTTGAGAGTATGATGCAAATATGATATTTCATACCTAAACCCTTCAGTGTGCACGTCACTTAAAAATGATCTCCTACGGGGGCGCCTGGGTGGCACAGCAGTTAAGAGTCTGCCTTCGGCTCAGGGCGTGATCCCGGCGTTATGGGATCGAGCCCCACATCAGGCTCCTCCGCTATGAGCCTGCTTCTTCCTCTCCCACTCCCCCTGCTTGTGTTCCCTCTCTCGCTGGCTGTCTCTGTCTCTGTTGAATAAATAAATAAAATCTTTAAAAAAAAAAAAATGATCTCCTACGAAGTGTCCAAACCCTATGTACCCTCGTAACATTTAAGGTGAACGCAAAAATACAGTTTAAAGTATAGTCCACACTTAGAGCTTTTTTCCCTTAATTCTAAATGATTGTGTATTGCTTTTGGTTGACTTGGCTCAAACAACAATGACCTGCCTTTCTGTCTTTCATGATTTTGCCATTTTTTTTGAAGATTTTTATCTTGTACCAGAAAGCCAGGAAGTCCCCAAAGGATGAAGAGACAAATCAAGGAAATGGACCTGGATGAAGGGGCTCCCACTGCCAAATCTAGGAATACTTGCTCATCAAACAGTTATGGTAATGGATGTGAATACACGGTGTTAAAAAAAAAGAAAAGAACCCATGAGTCCTTGACATTGAACCCATGAGACATTGACATGGGCGATTAGAAGAGACGGTTCTTCGTAGAAGAAGGGAAGCTAATAAACACACAAGGCATGACGGGTAGACAATCACCACGCGCAGCCGTCAGACTCAGGCACAGACCCTCGGTGAACGCCAAAACCATTGGGGGAATCGGAGGAAAGCTTGGATGCCCACATGGCCCCGAAGTGTCACCCCACATGCTATTAGCAGTTACAAAGGGGGAAGTGTCCTCGCAACAGAGAAATCTGGTGAACACCGCCCCAACCAAGGACTCAAACCTGACATCCTGATGACAGATGAACGGATGTCACAGTCTCCTTCCCTGCGAAGGGCCACGGGGACCCTTCCTCTCTAGCAATCCCAGCATAACATCTGGCCTAAATCTATCGGGGAACAGTCACACTCATCCCGACTATGGGACATCCTACAGGCCAGTGGGCCGTGTCCCCTGTGACCTCACCCGGGCGGTGGGTCACTGGCACCCCTTGCTCTGAGCTCTGCCTCATGCCCGGCCCTGGGCTGGTACCACAGATGCAGAGAAGGAACCTTGGCCTTCAAGCCTGGAGGCAGAGCCCAGGAGTCTGTGTCTATGGGGTCTCAGCATTCAGACCGTCCGCATATGATTTCCAGATGATTGCAACTTCTCCACCAAAAGGAGAAAAGAGAAATACATGTATTTATTGCTTTCTTCTCCTGAGCAAACCAGGCGGTCTGGTTCCAAACAGATCTCTCCTTCGAGGGGTGCACTCAGGAGCAATCCGCGGGCTCCTGGCCGGCCCCCCAGGCGAGACGGCCAAGGTCACTGGGGCAATCACCACGCGGCTGCCATCAGGATCCGTGGCTGCGACAACATCGGGCGTCTCTCCGGGAGCGTCAGCCCAGCGCCGGCAGGAGAAGGAGCTTCTATCGGCAGGTCCGTCCGAGCCCCTCTGATGCCGAGACCCAGCTTGGCTGCCAACAGCAGCGGCAGCTTCGGAACAGGCAAGAAAGCCACGGCGGACGTCTGCCAAGTGCTGGAGTCGGGGCACCGGTGCAGCCTCCGGGCTCTTGGGGGGCTGCAGACGTCCGGCTCAGCAGCACGACAGCGGGATTCTAAGGCTTCGGTCGTTCGTTCCGCCCACATCTCAGGAGGGCCAGCGATGCGCCAGGTGCGGCGGAGGCCCCCGGGCATGCGGCAGAGACCCGGCTCCAGGAGCTCCCGATCTATGGAGGGAGACACACAGCAAGCAGTGACAGCCTGGGACAGCGAGCACAGCCCACAGCCAGTGCCACCTGTCCTCTCATTCCTTGACACTTGCCCCTCGGGTCTTCTTTCTGCCCCTGAGGCTCTCCCGTGGAGGCCGCTGGCTGCAGGAGCCCACGTGGCTGGGAGCCGACATCCTGGAAAGCAGCCCTCAGCAAGGGCCAAACGGGAGCTGGTGACACGTTCCCCCAAGGCCTGTCCCACACCATCTCCCACAGGACCCCAGAGGGACTGAGCCCAGTGTCCCACCGTGGGCATCTGCTCACAACCCACCAGGGTTGATGCGATAATCCTTTTCCTTCCCATCTCCTTTTCCCGATGTCCTGCAAAGCTCCCTCGGTCTCCTCCAGATAAACTGCTATACTCACACGCAGTCTCAGGGTCGGCTTCTGGAAGAATCCAGCATAAGGCTTTATGTGAGGCATAAAGTCATCAGGTCGTGGTGAGTAGGCCTGGAGAAACGTGGAGCCGGGCAGGGGTGGGGGTGGTCGTGGAGGGAGAGGGCAGTCATGGAGAAGGAGCCCATGGAGAAGGTGACATTGGAGCAGGTGCCCCAGAGGTGAGGGAGCAGTGGTGGACATCTGGGTAAAGAACAGAGAAGAACAAACCAAAGGTGAAGACCTAAGGGAGGGAGCACTGGGCCTGTCCCGGGAAGAGCTAGTGTGACAGGAGTGATGGGAACCCCAAGAAGAGATTAGGGGGCAGAGGAGGCCACAGGGAACTGAACCCTGTCCCCCGTGTAAAGGGCTCTGCACAGAGCAAGGCTGGGAAATGGCAAGCTCAGTGCATTTGCTTACGCTGCTCCCTTTAGCTAGAATGCCCTTCCAGCACTTCTGCCCGTCCACATCCCACTCATCCTTCAAGGACCATTTAGCCTGCTCTTGCCATCCCAAGAAACCCCCCAACACCACTTCCTCATGAGCTTCCCAACTGGACAAGAACGTCCCTTTTCTTGGAACAGCCAAATCACTCCACCGAAATTTCTCGTAGATGATAGTTGCTTATAGAAAAAAATCCTCCTCGACATAATCTGAACTGAGTCCCCAGAGTTACTACCAAGTCACAAAGAGTCAAGGTCACCACAGTCCCAAAGTGTCCACTTACTACCTGACCACTGATAACCTTAATCTCCAAAATCAGGTTCCCACCAGCACCTGTCTCCCCCCCATCAGCCACCCCATGTCCTCACAGGCACGTGTCCCTGAATCTGCCCACGGAACACAAGTAAACGAAAACCAATCACAAAGTGAGAAAGCACATCCTGCAACAGCTCCAGGCTTTCGTGAATTTCCTGAAAGTGACGTGAGTGAGAACAGCTCACAAAGCCAGTTGGCGCCTGAGGGCAGGGCAGTGAGACCAGTGAACAGGAGACCAGCATGGGTGCTTGTAAGGAGAACTCTTTGTGTAAGAAAGAATGAAGAATTCCGTGGGGGAAATCCATGAGCCTGGAGGTATTTTGCAAAAACAAAACTTCCTTTGTTCGAACTGTGAACATTCAGTGGGAGGTGCAGGAGGGTTATAGGAAAATGACACCCCCAAATCAGTACTTTCCTCATTCTCTGTTCAAAATATCAGTGAGTGATTGCAATGAGAGCATCATAAGAAAATGCACTTCCTTTGAAACGTTTCACTTGACTTTGGAAGTCAGAGCCTCTAACAATTTCCACTGGACCTGTCCTCATTATTTGAAGCATTGGAGTCCCTGTCTTTGGTACATTCCCTTGAAAGGACTATTCTCCCTGGTTGACAAGGGCCTCCCTGGTGCTTGTCTTTTTGGGGGGGGGGTTGGGGTTTTTTTACTTCTAAAATTACTTTTTTTTAACGTTTTCCCCAAATTTTTATTTAAATTCTAGTTAGTTAACGTATAGTGTAATACTAGTTTCAGGAGTAGAATTCAGTGATTCATCAGTTGCTTTTAACACCCAGTGTTCATCACATCACGTGTCCTCCTTAATGCCTGTCACCCAGTTACCCCATCCCCCCACTTCCTCCCCTCCAGCCGCCTTCTGTTTATTCTCTATCATTAAGTTTCCTATTGTTTGCCTCTCCCTTTCTCCTTCTTTCTTTTTTCTCTTCCCATATGTTCATCTGTTTTGTTTCCTAAGTTCTACAAATGAGTGAAGTCCTACGGTATTTGTCGTTCTCTGACCGACTTATTTCGCTTAGCATAATACCCTCTAATTCCATCCAGGTCACTACAAATGGCAAGATTTCATTCTTTTTGATGGCTGAGTAATACTCCTCCCATGCTTGTCATATCTCATATTCAACCAAAAGAAAAACACAGAGAATAGAGAGAATAGACATGTTTTTTCAGCCTAGAACATAATAGATGCCCGCTAACATCAAATGAACAGATGACCAAACAAAGCAGAGACACTCCAGTTGGCTCTGTGTTCTCAAGCTAGTGAAAGAGAAAACAAAAGTTTGCGCCCAAGATTTACCATCTTGTGGACAAAACAGAATGCAGGGCTCTGGAAAGCCTGGCTTTCCTGGCTGAGCCCCCAAGAAACCACTGAGTAACATAAGATTAAAAGGCTGGTTCGATTCACATGGTCAAGAACTAGCCGTTTAACGAGCCATGCCAACACAAATGGTTTCCCGTTTGCAGGAAAATTAAAGTTAAAATGGATCCCATCCCATGCATTATATAAAATTAAATTCTAGTGCCTTATTAAGACTTAATTATAAAAAATAAGTTTACAAGAAAATCTAGGATCATTCGAACACAGTACAGTAGTTGGACAGAGCTCATAAATTAAGGATGGGAACTCTGAGGAATAAAAGAAAAAATAGACATAGTTGAATATTGAAGTTTTACACATCATAAGATTACATAAATAAAATCTACATGCAAACTATAAATCTGTAGAATTATTTGTAAAGCTAATAGCAGATAAAGGGCTGATTTTTTGGTATACAGGCTGCTTTTACCAAATAACCAGGAAAAGGAGCAAAGGTTATAAAGAGACCACTCCCAAAAGAGCAAATACCAATATTAGAATAAGGAAAGGAAAAAAAGAAAGAGAAGAAAAAGAAAGGAAGAAAAACAGCCAAGAAAAGGGGAAAAGGTGAGGAGAAGATGTTTGAATTCACCAGTAGTCAGGAAATTTCATATTCAACTCTGAGTTGTGACCATCCCTATAAGACTGACAGACATTTAAAAGGGCTATAAAATCCTGCTGCTGGCTGGGCCATGGGGCACGTGTACCCTCCTGTACTCCAGCAGAAACGTGGAACAGTACAGTGTTCTCTGAATGTAATTTGGCGACATTTAATAAAATGTAACAAGTGCAAACACCCCGTGTTTACACCCAGCTCTTGAGCTGCCGGAAATCCATCCTTTCTGCACCCGTGTGGACAGGATAACTTAGTGGGGCATTGCTCAAATGGCACAGAACCAGAAGCAAAGCAAATTCCCGTTTCTGGAGAAGCAGCTGAGAACTTTGCAAGTATATCCGATACGTGGCATAGTGCACCACCGTGTAAAGAATGAACTTAAACTTAGAGCTATACGAGATGACTCCAAAGTGTTTCTACAAAGTGTGGAGTGAGAACATCAAGATGCAGAGAAAAGTCTATTATGTAATACCGTTTTCCTTAAACAATGACCATCCTCCTCCCAAAAAATGCCTTTACACCTGTACGCGTGCATATGTGGGTGACGCACTTTGTAGGATTATGGGATTCTATGAGTGGAAAGAAAAACATGGAAGGATACGCGCTCGCTGTGTTTTGTCTTGTTTTTCCATGCAGGCTGTCTGTGTTGATGGAGCTGGCAGATGTGAGGGGGAGGGAGGAAGAGACGAAAGTACCCACAGCAGGCAACATGGACCGTATGACCCATTCAAGTGAATGCAGACACGTGTGTCTACACTTACAATGCTGACAAAGAGGAAACCATCTGGACTCAGGGAGAGGAAGGTGAACTCAAACTTTTATCTGCCCAAGACCTTAAGAAGGTTGTGAATGAGAAGGGAATCCGAGCCAGGTCTCAGAGGATAAATAAGACTTGGACAAACAAAGATGGCACCAAGAGGGAAAGATGGAAAGAATTCCCAGCAAAGAAACCCTTTTAAACGAAGAGTCTATGTAATAGGCAAAATTCTGAGATCCACCCAAGATTTCTGCCTCCCCCCACCCCGGGGTGTACACACATCTTAGTGGATACAGTCCTCCCCTTGAGTGTGGGTAGGACTGGTGAATACAGTGGGATTTCATTCTCGTGATTACATTACGTTATACAGCAAAGGTAAAAGGATTTTGCAGGTGTCATTAAGGTCCCTAATCAGTTGAGTCTGAGTTAATCAAAAGAGAGATTCTCCTACCTGGCCCTGACCTAATTCAGGGAGCCATTTAAAAGAGGGCCCTGGACCTCCCTGCAGGGAGAAATTCAAAGCCAGAGAGATGCTTTCCAGCTGGTGCTGAAGAAGTAAACTGCCATGAGTTTTGCAACTACAAGGAAATTAATTCTGCCAATAACCACTTGAGCTTAGGAGACCCTGTGCCTCAGATGACCAATACTTTGCAGCCTTTTGAGCCTGGAAGCAGAGGGTCTCAAAGTTGGGATCTCTGTTTTCTTTTCATATGCTTTTTAAATATATGTATTTCTTTTCACAATTGCCGGCTATTTTAGCAAGTGACACTCATTTTCCATTAACAGTAATGACACAAAGTTGCTTTCAAAAATCAACTTTAGGGGTGTCTGGGTGGAGCACATGGTTAAGCATCTGACTCTTGGTTTCGGCTCAGGTTGTGATCTCAGGGTCATGAGATCAAGCCTGGCGTCAGGCTCCGAGCTCAGCAGGGAGTCTGCTTGACTCTCTCCCTCTCCTTCTGCCCCTCCACCCCCATGCTTGTGCACTCTCTCTCTCTCTCAAATAAATAAATACATCTTAAAATAAAATAAAAAATAAAAGTCAGCTTTATTGGGATAGACTTTGCATATGTGAAACTCACCGATTTTAGGTGAATGATTTGATGAGTTTTGACAAGTGAACAGTCATGTAACCATCACAACAGTCGTGGTATAGAACATCCCATCACCGCCTATAAGCTCCCTCCTGCCCCTTTCCAGTCCATTTCTTCCCCCGCTACCAGCCCCTGGGAACAATTACTCTTTGTCTCCTCAGTTTTGAATTTTATGGAATTGCATGTAAATGGAATCATTCAGTACATAGTTTTTTGTGTATGTGGCTTCTTCACTTAGCATCTGTTGACCAGCATTTGTCTTGTTTCCATTTGGAGCTCTTATGAATAAAGCTGCTATAAACATCTGAGTGCCAGTCATTATGTGGACAGAGCTTTTCATTTCTTTGGAATAAATACTAAGGAGTGAGATCATTAGATCCAATGGTAAGTGTATATTTAGCTTTCTAAGACACTGTAAAACTATTTTAACAAAGTGGCTGTACTATTTGAATTACTACCAGTAACAGAGGAGTGCTCCCCTGTGCCAAATCCTTGCCAACACTTGGTCTTGTCAACCTTTCTGATGTTAGCGATACTATTGGGTGCATAGCAGTATCACTTGGTGATTTTGCATCGCATCGACAAAGACATTAAGCGTCTTTTCATGTGCTTCGTTGCCATCCATGTATCTTTCTGGTGAAGTGTCTGTTTGGATCTTTTGCCCTTTTGTATGAAGTTATTTATCATCTCAATGTTGGTTTGGACCCCATAATCGCCACCATCTGATGTGACTTCCACGATCACATTCCATTGCATGGAAAAGGGACTCCGTCGATGTAGTTAAGATTACTCAGCTGACATTACAGTAGGGAGATGGTCCTGGATTAACCCAGTGCATCCCCCCGCCCCCCATCATTATGAGCCCTGACAAGCAGAAGATGAAGGCATAGAGTATTCAAAGCGTGAGAAGGACTTGACCGCCATGGCTGGCTTGAAGATGCCCAAGTCCCCATGGAAGGCACGAGAAGGAAATGAGCTCTAACAACAACCAGCCAACTTGAAAAAGAACCCTAAGTTGCTGATGAGAACCACAGCCCCCGAAGATACCCAGATTTTCGCTGGTACGACCCTTCACAGAGAGCCCGGCTACGTCACACTGGACTTCTGACTTCCAGAACTGTGAGATAATCAATGGATATTGTCTTAAGCTATTTAATTAGTGGTAATTTGTTTTGCTGCAGTAGGTAAGTAATTTACCATCTCTGTATTAAAAGCAAAAAAAAAAAAAGAGTTAATTTAAGAGATCCATATGGTTCAGGAAAAATGTGAGTGCATTTTTTTGTGTGAGTGGAATTGAAGTACGTACCTATGCATTTACTATGCAAACGAAATGCACTGGTGTGAAAAAATACAGCCCACCCGACGCCCCCACACGCACACTCCCACCTGGCCCTGGAGGCCTGTGAATTTCCGACTCCAGTTTCCAGAGTCACACGTCTGAATTCTCCTCTTCACGGCTCCCCAAATGGGACCCCGAAGCTGGGGGCTCTTCATTCAGGGGGATGGTCCCTGCTCACATTTTCCAGATGACGTCATCCCTGCGGGAGCCAAGTCTCTATTTGGAGGTGTTTTCTTCCTTTTTTTGTTGTTGTTGTTGTTTTCCTCCCTAGACCCAGGAAGCAGCCCAAGCCACATTTGCTTCCCCAACATGTTAACGCAAACAGCCCGCCTCGCAAACGAGAGAGGCGCCCGCTACCTTAATTACATGGTTGCTATTGAAACACCCGAGTGACAGACAAAACCCTTCATTTGGGAGGGAAATTAGTCGTACACAAACAAGAACACATTTCGTCTTGAATTAAAATCTTCGACACTCCCTTGGCAGAGAACTTGTTGGCAGTTTCTCTTCCTTTCTTCACTGTGTTTCCTCCTCTCCTCCGTGGGAGACTTTCTTGGCAAAGGGCCGGGCTTTGAGGCCCCGAGGCCTCTCCTGTAATCCCCCTTCTGGTTCATTCTCTGGCCTTTGTGGACACCTCTGTCGCTCCAGCCCACCATGAGCCTCCGCCCGCCCTCCCAGCCCCGGCCCTTCCCCCAGCACTTAAGGAGTAAAAGATGTCAAGTCGGGGAGATGCTGCTCCCCCCCCAGCCCAGGGCTCCCCGAGGTGAACAAGTGATTGGACATGATGAATAACACTTAGCAAAGACACGACGCAGGGAAAGTGCTCGCTTTAGCCGAAACTCCCAGACTTATTGCCGAGTACCACAAATAATGAGGTCATCAATCTTCCACCGACTTAGAAAGGGAATCCGCTGTGGCGAGTTTATACCGGGCAGTGGGGAAAAGCCCAGTGATTAGAGCTCCGGGATCTCCCTGCCCCCCCAACCCCGCACCCAGTCCCAAGAGTCCCAAGGTCCTAGGGACTATCCCCAGTGGGTGCACCAGCCCCAAGGTCTGCCCTGGGGAGGGGATGGGGGGTCACCAACACCCTGACCCGCCACCCACAGGGGCCTGGAGGTCCCTGACCCTGAAACTCACAAACTCTCTTATGGGAGGGAAGGAGCATCCTGAGTCCCTCGAACCCAGGGAAGACGTACCTGTGATAAAGCCAACTGAAGCCGGAGCGCTCCGTCTGCCTCGGGTCTGAGAATGGGCGTTCATGACCAACGACACAGGACAAGGCAAAAATCACAGCCTACGAAATAGGCCCAGACCCAACCCGCTCTCTCCACCTCCACGAACACTATCTGGTTCAGCCCAGCATCAGCCTCCCAGGCTCCGTGCTTGAGCCTTTGGCCCTACAGTCTGTCCTCCCCACCGCTGCGGGATGGATCCTGCCAGAATCTCAGTCGGATCGTGATCCCCCCCCACCGCCCCTGCCTTTATCCACACTCCCCGGGGCTCCCAACTCCCTCAGAGGAAAACCCCTCCCCATCCAGCCCAACCTCCACCTCCCGGACCTCATCCCCCCAGCTCCCCCTCACTCACCTGTTTCAGCTACTCCGGACCTGGTTGATTTGCTTTTCTTCAAACAAAGAGCTCTTGTTCAACAGAACAAATACTCGATCTGCCTCATCCTCCTTCGAGAAAAATACCCAGGTTATGATACAGCGTTTTCCAAAAACAGCAGCACACATACCTCCAGAAACTATTTGGATCCTTCTCAGATGAATGGTGCTTGTTTTCATGGCAAAGAGTACTTGATGTGTCAGACCAAAGTAAAACTAGCCATATACTTAGGAATAAAAAGTTCAATAGATTGAAAAAAAAAAAACCCATAAAAACAGAAGAGATAGTATAGTGTAAATGATAATGGTCACGACAGTAGCTCCCGGATGCCTGAAGTTAGGGAAACTCTGTTGCAGTAGAAAAATCCTAAGTCTGGCTGTCCGTGGCTTGGAGGCACACCCTTCCTCTGCCACTTGCTGAGCCCGTGACTTTGGGCCTCCCGATCCTCTGGTGTGACCTCGTGCGGTTGCAATGGCTCCGAATGGCTCTGTGGTTCTGTGTCCTTCGAGTCCAAAGACTGAGGGTGGTCGTGTGGTAGATTCCAGAGGCGATGTCTGGACCGGGCTGCCCCACGGTGGCTGCTGCCGAGACCTCCCACGTGGCCCCAGAAGTGTCCTTTCCATGCCCGGTGCCAGCCCTCCCTGCGCCCGAGGACGCCCCACGGGGCTGCCCCCTACATCTCTGTGTTGAGTTATGCCGCTGTCACTGCAGCCAAGGGACCCTAATGCTGCTAGACCCTCAAGGCTTCCTGGCCCTTTGTCCAGGGTCCCCTCCCTTGACCTTCCCCGCCCAGCCCAGCTCACCTGTCGGCTCCCCGCAGGCCATCTTCCTGTCCTCCCCTCTCTCTGCTGTGCGGGCCTCTGCTCCCCTGGACAGGCACACCTGAGCCACTCTGCTCAGCATGGCCCCGCTTCCCCACGGAACCGACAGACCACGACGGTGGTCTGGATGCAGTCACTGAGCGCATCGCCAGCTGTGGGACACAGGACTCCTCCTCCTGCTGTTTATCTGGAGCTACACGACCCACCGTGGTCCACTCAGCCCAATGCGCTCCGCCTTCCTGTATTAACACCCTATTTCTCCTGACGACACGGACAGTCTTCAGGCTTGTAGCAGATAGTTTGGCCACTTCCCTGAACACAAGTAGCCATGGGACAGCTTTACTGATACACAGTGGCTATTAAAACACACATTTTACGTGTCAAGGGGGGAGCTTCAGAGCTCCCACATTGCTGAGCTTTTTTTCCCCACCATTAGAACATTCTAAAGAATGCCTGGCACTTACAGTATCCGCCAGTATGCTCTTAATTGTAAATTGATCAGAGTTTATAAATTCTAATGCTCTGAGCACATCTCCATAAGATCTATGTAGCATGACCTTGGACTTGTGCTTGACTCCTTTCACTTTCACATCATTATCAATTCAGCAACAATGCCAACTGGCTCTCCTTTCAAAATATATTCTCAACCTGACCACTTCTTCCACCTCCACTGTCCCACCCTGGGCCCTACGCCATCATCCCTCCCCTGGGTTAGTGGGAACCTCCTCCCTGGTCCACTGTCTCCATCTCGCCCCCTACAGGGCACTTAGCACATGGCAGCCACAGGCATCTGTTCAAACCTTTCCCGGACCATGTTCCTCCTTTGCTCAAAATCCCCAGTGGCTCCAGCCACACCTGAGACAAACCCAAGCTCTTCACCATGGCCCCCAAGGCCCTTCACCCGATCCCGAATCTTCCTAACTTTCCAACTTTATCCCTGGCCTCGCTTCTCACACTCACTCTGCCCAGGAGCACCTGTTCCCTTGTGACCCTCCCCCGCCCACACTCACGCCCACTCAAGGGCCCTCCCTGGGACACTCCCTAGATGTTTCTGTTACCTGTGTCTTAGCTCAGCTGTGACTTCACAGAGTGGCTTTTTCCTACTGCCTTCCTGGGGTGTCCCCCTCTCTCATTCACTCTCCTTCTATCTCACATGCCGATGCCTGTTCTCCACCTTTCTCACTGGCTCTGTGCCCTGGGAGACTGACCCCCAGAGCCTGCCTCACCCAGAACCCCTGTCTTCAGCTCCCCCTGGATTCTGCCGTGTGAGCCCTGCCCAGAGATTGAGGACAGGCTCAGAGAGCGTTGGGACATGGATTCCTTGCCTCCTCTGTGCTGGGCGGTGGCAGTCCTCAACACCCACAGCTCTTGGCCGGCCTCCAGCCCTGGATGAAGTTCAACCCAGCTCCAGGTACGCCGCGGCCCCTCCTCTTGCCCCGCAGGCCACGGACAGCTGGGGCTCGTCCCTGTGGACAGCGCGGCCTTCCCCTGGTTCCCACTCCCCGGCCCCACTGTGAATGGTCGTTCGATGGCCTCTTCATTAAACTCATCTTCTTAACGAGGCATCTGTGCCCTTCCCTGGGCAGAAGAAAATAAATACTGTCAAATGTACTCTGATGTAGCATCCTCGACTTACGAGACACGTGCCAGTTTTAGAGATGTTAAAGATGTGGGAAATGTGCACCTCCTGAAACATATCATGTACTTATGTGTATCTTGTCTGCCTCTCTGCTAAAACGCTAACCCCCTGAGGCAGAGACCGGGTCTGTTCCGTTTCCCGTTGAACCCCAGAGACCACAGTGCTGCTTGGCCCCTGGCAGGGGCTTCATAAACTCTTCCTGAATAAAAGAGAGACATCTGGCCTGTGGTCGCTGGCCTCCCCTGGTCCCCGCTCCTGGCATTCTGCTGTCCCCTCCCGTATTTGGGGCGTATGACCGACAGCACATGGCGGAAAACATGGTATGTCGCTTCCAACATTAGGTTATTAAAGGCAGCCGCTTCTCTCTCTGTCTGTCTGTCGCTGTCTCTCCATCTGTCTCTCTTTGAAGCCATGTGGCAGAGAGGCCCATGTGGTGATGGTGTAATTCTATGTAACGGAGTCTTCTCCAGCTCCTGCAAGACTTGAAGACTGCAGCCCCAGGGGACAAGGTCACTGCAGCCTCCCCGAGATACTGAACCACAAACACCAGCTAGCTGTTCGCAGAAATCTGACCCTCAAAAACTGTGGGAGGTAATAAATGGGTGCTGTTTGAAGCCACTAAATGTGGGGTGCAGTGGGCGTGGATATTTGTTACACAGCAATAGGTGACCGATACACGGCCCTCACTCAGCTTGCATTCTCTTGTCCCCAAGTGTAGCCCTCGCACTAAACGTGCTAAGCCTGTGGTCAAGCATACAAGCCCAACTGCAACAATCTAGAAATGTCCAGCCCTCTTCCCTGCTGAGCCTTTCAAGACAGACTCCATCTTCTTTCTCAGCCTTGCCCCAGGCCTGGCCGAGGCAAGGAGCTTTTCAGAGCTTGATCCCAAGTTCACCTTAAGCTTGGCCCTTCCCCAGTCCCCACACTGCTGCTGGTTCACTTTCCTGCAGACTTGGACAGGTGGGGGCCAAAGTCTCAGGGAAACATAACAGACATTCACGCGAGACAGGCTCTGGAGGTTTGAGGTCCAATATGATCCATCGTATGAGGTTCTTTATACAGAATTTTGTCCTCACCTTGATGTGAACAAACTCCTTTCTTTCTATGAATTTTCCAGACGCTAAGGGGATGTGTGTACTTCTCTCCCGCATCGCACATAATCAGGGGGTCATCGGAAGAAGTGGAAGGTCCCTTCCTTACCCATTTGTTTCTGCGAATGAAGTGGCCGAGTATCATTATTTCAATGGCCTAGGTCGAGCCCACCATTCCTCGCCGCCTGCCTGGCCCATCCCACCAAACATATTCCATCAGGCAACGACTTCTGGTAAAAACATAGTAGTGACCATCATCATTTCAGTTCGTTTTTTCTAAACGAGGATGGCTAGGTAGAATTTTTCATAGGAGAAGAAAACATGAGCATGCAATGAGCAAAGAAGTGCAAAGAGAACAGAAGATAAGGCAAGGGATTCAGGAAGCTGGGAAGTCAGAACAAGGCCAAGGACAGGGTCAGGGACGGAATGAGGCCTTGCGGGGGAGGGGGCAGGGCCAAGGAAACCTAACCATGCCAACAGATCGGAGATCGCTGGTGCGGGGAGACACGTGCAGCATTTTTCCAGGATGTGAGGAATGAGAGATCATTAAACCGAGTTACCAGGGGTTCCAAGAGGCAGTGGGAGTAATTTAATGAGAGAGGCCTCGAAACTGCAAAACTCCAAATTAATTCTTTGCTCAGCTGTTCACAGGGAAGGAGGAGAAAGCAGCTGCCTTCAGAAACCATACTGTATTTCCTTACTGAGGCAAAATACACAGAGAGAGGGAGAGAGAGAGAGAGGAAGAGGGGGGAGAAGCTGGGATGATGTGACCTGGAGCTTATTGGTTCTTGATGTCGTGGTGGGAGTTTCTCTGACAGATTGACTGTACAGCCATCTCAGACCTGTCCCTGGAGCCCTCAGGGGGCCTCCCCGTGAGTCCTGGCTGGTTCAGGGCTTCCAGAAAGCAGCTCCCAGCCCACAGTTGCTCTTCCGGGACATGCGTGTCCTTCGTCCCCGCTGTTGGGCGACTGGTGAGCTGAGCTCCTGCCTCCACTGGCCAGCTCCCTGGGTGGCTTTTCTTACGGGAGTTAAGACACATATGACCATCTGTTCCAGGATTTTGGCACCGCGTTCTGTGACCTGGAGTATCTGTGGTCCGGCAGGGTAGAATCAGGATGAAATTAAAACCCAAAAACCCGGGAAGTCCAGGACGTAAATACGACACATCGAATCCTCAAGTAGAAGAGTGGGGGAGACCGAGGCTCTCTGGGGTCCAGTCTCCCTTACGCGGAGGATGACGGTGTGCCCCTCGGAGAGTGTACGCAGATGACCTCTGTTAACTGGCGATGCCACTTCCTCATCTGGGGGCTGGGTACAGGTGTGTGGACCTCGCCCTGCAATGATTCATCGCAGTCGCATTTGTGATCCGGGCACTCTGCTGATGGAGGTTACACTCCAATATATTTTTACTCCCAGTGGGATTTTGATTGAGGAAGACAAAGACATTATTTAAAGGTGGGCCACCACCTGCCAAGGGTGTCTGAGCCCATCCCCCAGGAACCACTCTCGGCCCTTTCTCTAGGGGATTTGCTCTGGCCTGTGCTGCTCTAAGTCCCCATTCTGGGCTCACCTCCTGCCTCCCTGCCTCGTGGTGTCCCAACGACGGCGGCCAGACCGGTAGGGTCTTCCCAGGACCTGGCTGGGCCGGCCCCTCCCATGCCCAAGATCCCCAGGGGCCCTCCCTGTCCGTGCTCTTTCCCGTGATGGCGAATCCGGACAGGCTGGCCCCAACCACTCCGGCCGGGGTTCAAGTTCATCACAGACCCACCGGACCTCCAGTGTCTTTGGTAATGACGCGACTTTAAGCAGATGCGCCCATCCTCTCAAGCTGTCATTATGGCCTGTGCAATCAGAGGCAAGGCAGAGCTAGCATCCCAACCATCTGGAACGGTTTAGAGGAGCTGAGGAAATGCTCAGGGCCCGGGAGGAGGAGGAGAGAGGGGCCATGCAAGCACCCTGCTTCAGCCTCTCGCTGCCCTACCCCTAGCTGCTCTCCACCCTGCGGTCAGAGCCATCCTTCTAGATGCAGCTCCCCGCACGCCGCTCTCCTGCATAAGAACCTTCCAGCTCCTGAAACAGGAAACTGCCTTCCCTAGCCCATATTATTACTTCCCCAGCTCCTCTGAAAGTTCATTTTCTAGATGCTGATCACGTGCCTATTCGATGTGGGCCCTTATCTTTATTAATTCCCTTTCCCCACTTTATCTCGGTTTATTTTTCCCTTTTCCCCCCTATTTCTTAAGAACTAATTGCCTGTGCCGTCGCTCCTTCCTCTGGAATCACGCCGGCATTCAAGACCACACTTTTCTTCCACCATCAGCTTAGCCACATCCCCGGTTTAGATGTGAACTCTTCTCCCTTTCACTGTTTTCTAGAAATATCACTTTAGTCTTGATTTCTGCTTTGATCTGGGGGTTATTTGGGAGAGGATGCCTTCCAGTAAAATGCACCCGGCTTAAGTGGCCAGCTCAGGGAGCTTGGACAAACGTGTCACCCGGGTAAGCATTATCAGTCAAGACACAGAATATTTCCAGCGTGGATATCTTTTTATTCTTTGCTTTAGGGTCATTTGAGTATGATCAGCCTGTAGCCTGCAAAAGTCTTTGTTTTAAATTTTGTTAAGATTTCCCTCATACCCAAGGACCGATTTGTTTGTTTTGAATTTTATTTTATTTAAATTCAGTTAATTAACATATACTGTATTATTAGTTTCAGGGGTAGAATTTAGTGATTCATCCGTCTTATATAACACCCAGTGCTCATTACATCATGTGCCCTCCTTCATGTCCATCTCCCAGTTACCCCATCCCTCCTCCAGCAATCCCCCAACAACCCTTAGTGTGTTTCCTAGAGTTAAGAGTCTCTTATGGTTTGTCTCCCTCTCTGATTTTGTCTTATTTTATTTTTCCTTCCCTTCTCTTATGATCCTCTGTTTGGTTTCTTAAATTCCACATGAGTGAAATCATATGATAGTTGTCGTTCTCTGATTGACTTATTTCACTTAGCATAATACCTTCTAGTTCTGTCCACACCATTGCAAATGGCAAGATGTCATTTTTTGGTGGCTGAGTAGTACTCCATCGTGTGTGTGTGACCTCAATGTTCACAGCAGCACTATCCACAATAGCCAAACCGTGGAAAGAGCCCAGATGTCCATCGACCTATGAATGGACAAGGAGTGATTTGTAAAAAATATTTAAACATCAGATATCCTTTTTCTGGTGTATATTCCCCAGCTCGCCTCCACTCTGCTCCTAACACGGTCGAGTCCTCTTTCTGTGAAGTGAGAACTGGGCTGCTGGTCAGCCCTTCCGGGCACATCCCAGCCCCTGTCACTAGACCGTCAGCTCCCGGAAGGTCAGGGCCACTGCATTTTCCATATGACTCCCCGTGGTAAAGAGGCTCCATCAGTACTCACCACCCAGAGCTGAAGCAATTACCCCTCGCCTGTGCCCTGGAGAAGCCATGGGGGTGGGCAGGTGCTTTAGAGACCCCTGTCCTCTGCCTGGGGCCTCATCTCTACAGGGCCTCCATTCATGGTAAGGTATTTCCATTGTTCTTTCAAGAGCCTGAATAATTAAGGGAAATCATTTCTAACACAGACCTATTGACTTCTCTGCCAGGACCCCGTGGCTTGAAATAAGTAAATCATTGAAAGCATCCCATGTTTCGTGTTTCAGGGAAGGCACTGAGAGACGGGGAGTCAATGGATTCGATTGGGCAGTGGCGAGTCGGTAGAGAGGGTCCCTGGCCCAGGCAGCAAGGCGGTCCTCAGGGCTGGCGGGGTCGCAGAAATCCAATCCAGGGCATGTCACACGGGACAGGCTGGGCTGTCGCCACTGACCCTCATTGAGCCGCTTTCCTCTGAGCTGGCCCCGGGGGCGCTGCCGAGAGACTGACACATGGGTTCAGCAAATGGAGACTCAAAGTCTCCGTTTATAGCTCAGCCTCAGAGAGATGCACTGGGTGGGGAGGGGTGTCTGGGAGCCCCGAGGGAGGGGCAGGTGGCAAACTGGGGCTGGCCCCTGGGTCGGATGCTGTCCCATCCTTTTCCTCCCCCAGGGCCAGCTGGACTTCAAGAGCACTCATCCAACCCCCCCAGCCCTGGCTTTGCCACCCTCGCAGGGCTCCCGGCTGCCACCCTCGGAACCCCTGACCATGCCCTCAGGCCCCTTCTCTGCCCTCGCTCTCCCACCCCAGAAGCCTCTTCTCCCACCCCTCCCAGCCCCTCCTCCCTGCCAAGTCCTCCCAAACGGCAAATGTGAGGTAATTTGACAGAGCCGACGGATGTGGCGTCCAGTGACACTGAATCCTCGAGTGATTCTTCTCCACCTTCGATGACCTCAAAAACATCGTGATTCGCGGCTGATACGCCTTCAGCCCCTCCCCGGGCCTTGCCTGTCATCCTTGGGAACAAAGAGAGAACAGGCCCGGGCTCGGAGCAGAAGGCAGCCCCTCTGTTCAGACTTGCTGTTCTTATTTCTATGGTTACCATCCTTTTCCAGCAAGACGCGCTGCGTTTCCGTCCGCTCTGCTGACATAGTTCTCTCCCAAGTGAAAGTTTTTTAGTGAAAACAAAAGTGTGTTTAAAGAGAAATATTAAATAAAGGATTATCCTGGTGATGTGTGAATGTGGGGAAAACAGAGACAAAAGCCAGAAGCCAGCGAGTGGTAAAAAATTAGGTAAACGGTCGGGGGGGGGAGGGGGGACGGGTGAAACAGGTGAAGGGAGCCGAAAGGTACAAACTTGCAGTTATAAGAGAAATAAGTCCCAGGAATGTAATGTACAGCACGGGGACCATAGTTAAAGATACCGTATTTTGGAAAGTTGCTAAGAGAGTAGATCTTAAAAATTCTCATTACAAGAACAAAACACTTCCTGTAACTATGTGGGCGGATGGACCCTAAACATACAGCAAATCGTTCTGTTGGACCAAAAGCTAATGCAATATTGTGTTTCAATTATATCTCAAGAAAAGACGGGAAAACTGAGCAACGGGGACGAGCTTCGGCTCCAGGGTAAAACAGTGCCCCGCAAACCCCAACCCCCGGTTAAACCCCTTCTCCGGCCCCAGCCTCGGCTTTCTCGTCTGTGAAATGGGGAAACAGGACCCCCTTGTGCAGAGAAGTGAGCTCCTGCAGGAAAGGCGCAGGCCCAACCCTGGCCTCGAGCAGACGGTCAGGAAGCAGCCTCAATCATGACTAGGAGGGGAGTGCAGAGGAAACCCCTTTCACCTGCTGGGAGGAGAGCAGCTCAGAGGAGAGGAACTTTCCTAGCGCAGGAAGTGATCTAGAAAAGCCACTTGGGTGGACAGTGTGCTCCCCAGCCTGGAGGAAGACTGCAAAGTCGTGGCTGGGAAGCTATAGGGGGGTGATGAGCAGAGTTGGGGGGGCAGGTAGAGGAGACTTTGGGGGTCGCTAAGCAGCACCTCCTGGTGCTGGAGTTGGCGGACATGGCCAAGGGACGGGGGCATCCAGAAAATCACCCACATCACCTGCGTCTGTGCTGCTGCGGAGTCCCCAGTAAAATGGGACCGTCCCAGCGGCCTCTGGCGGGAACCTGGGGGAGGAGGGACCAGGAGGAGGAGGAGCCCTGTGCGCAGGCGGGACTTCCACAGGAGCCAGAAGAGCCTGACAGGTGCAGAGAGGAGTCAGGGGGCAGAGGCGGCAAGTGGGGGTGCGGAGGGGCCATGCAGACGTCAGCCCCGAATCACGGAGACCTTGTAGACGGATGCGGGACTCGAGCACAGCCTCCAGCCCGCAGCCCAGCTTACACCCAGTTGCTGCAGCCTCACAGCCAGCACTGTGCATGCTCCCAACAACCTTACTGGGAAAACAGCAGGCGCGGGTCTGTTGCACCTAGGCCGGGCCCAGGACAGACAGACAGACAGGGAGTCCTTCCCGCATTCCGTGAGTTTCCACAGCCAGGGTGTTCTGACCGTGCTGTGTGTCCCCCGCCAGTCCCTCGTGTGCCTTGAGCTTGGCCGACGTGGAGCCTGTCCCTGGCGGTGCAGCCATCACCAGTGGGACCACCTGCACCCGCCGCAAAAGCGAGAGACAATTATTTGGAAGCCTGGATGGAGTAGATGTTTCTCTTGTTAAAGAATTCCTCCCTTTGGTTCTCACTTCTTCCTAAGTCAGTGCCTGAGCCGCTCTTTCTGTAAACTTCCACTTGCCTGAGCCAGTAAATTCCTTTTTGCCCTGGCCTATGGGGGTTTGTCCTTTGGCAATTGAGAACATCCCCAATTTATAGAAACCAGAGGAGGCAGGCACAATTACCTATCAACTGCACAACTAGGGAAACCGAGGGTCCTTCTACCATATCACCCTGCGCTCCTGTTCTCTCCCAGCCAATGGAAAGAGAAAGAGGACAGGGCCCGCCTCCCACCTGCCACCTTTTGGTCACACTGGAGATGAAGTCTTTATTCCAGGCAGCCAGCTTCCCTGCTACTACGAAGGACATGGAGAAGGATCGTCTCTGCCACAGCTCAGCAACCCCTGCCCTGTCCCCCAGCAGGGCAGCATGTGTGGGGACAGGTGACCTACAAGCCTGGCATCAACGTGACAGGGCATGTTTATTGCCCTGGCCTGACCAGGTCATCCCCGTAGGGGGACAGCACTTACATCCGGGCACTGGATCGAGCCTTCTGCAAACACACAGGCCAGGAGGAGAGAGGCAGTGAGCGATGATGGGGAACAATACCCTCAAAGGCATCTGCTTCCTTCCCGGGATTCCCGGGGAACCCCAGGGCCTTCCCTGGTGCAGCCGGTTCCTTCCCACACCAGACACTAGAGACAGATGCCGAGGTGAGGGGACCCCCAAGGCAGTCATCCTGCGTTGGGCTGGAAACTCCACCCTTTGAGCAAGAGGCTAATTATAGCTTCCGTGTGTATGTGTGCGTGCATGTGCAGTCTGTCACCTGCTAAAAATAGGCTGCCTTGTGTTCTCGCCTCCACAGGTGCAGCTGTGTTTGGGGAAATAAAGCCATTTTTAGCTCTGGTGCCAGGAGGAGAACACTGATGCCTAGCCACTTGAGAACGAGGTCTGTCCGTGTAGGAACTTGTTTGCAGGATGCGACCCCTGGGCAGCGGGCCAGTCAGATGTTCTGCAAGCGCAGGGGCTCCACGGAGAGGGAGCTGCGCAGGTAGGAGACTCTCCCTGGATCGGCCTCACGCTGGGAGGCGGCTGGCAGAGCTGGGCGTATCCGCGCTCAGCTGCCTGGTGCATTAAGCCTCCTCGGCTCCCAAGGCTGAGAGACATTTGTCACCCAAGCAGGAGGGAGGCAGTTAAAGCAGGGCCACAAGGCAGTGCTCGGGCAGGCCCCAAATCTCTCAGAAGAGGCCAGAAAACAGGGATGGGGGAGGGAAGGGGTATGAAGCCCATGGAAGAGGCAGGTGTGGAGGGGGGAGGGATTGAGAGAATTCATTTATTCATCCACTCATTCATTCCTTCAACAACTATTTATGGAGTCCTACTACCTGCCAGGCCCTCTGCTAGGTGCTGAGTTGAAAGGGACGATGGCTGCTTCATTATTTATTAATTTAATAATTTCAACAAAACACATACTGAGCCAGGCACTGGGGCAAACAAAATCCTTTCCCTCCCAGAGCAAAAATTCTAACGGGGTGGGGAGAGGGTTCGCTACACTCTTTCTCAAAAAGCAACAAAGAAATAATAACCCATGGGAGCCACGGGGACCTTGAGGCCATCGGTTCAGGCTTCCATGTCTAGTAGATGCCGTCTTTCCCACCTGGAAGCATCTCCTGTCCCATTCACCTTTGTGGGTCCCCTGATGTGCCCCCCTCACTCCAGGGGGCACCACCACAAAGGTCCAAGTGAAGCAGAACTCTGGGGATGCCCCAGCCTCATTCTGTCTCCCAGATTCAGACAAACAGAGCCACCCCGCAGAGCCAAGTTCATGTGCAAAACCCAAGCTGCAAGAGATTCTGGGAAATGTCATCCTTCAGTACTGTCCTGAGGCTACTCACCACCCATCACACCCTTCTATGCACTCTGAACTTCCCAGCAGCAACGCTGGCTCCAACAGGTCCCAGCCTAGCACGATCCCATGATCCTCAGCAAGGGAAAACACCCTCCTTCCCGGAGAGACCAGAGCCTACCAGTCATTAAGAAAGGGAGTGGGTTGAGGCACATGAGTGGCTCAGTTGGTTGAATGTCTGACTCTTGATCTCGGCTCAGGTCTTGATCTCAGAGTCGTGGGTTCAAGTCCTGCATTGGGCCTACTTAAAAAGAAGAAGGAGGAGGAGGAGGAGGAGAGGAGAAGGAGGAGGAGGAAAGAAAGGAAGTGGGGTTTGGAGGAACAGGTGTGGCCTTCGTGAGAAAACATCCATCTGGTCCCCAGGGGATCCCACTGTTGGCGGCAGCCTGAGAGAAGCATCCATGGCTCCAGGGCCCCCTAAGCCCTTCAGACAAGCCCCTCCCAGCCCCTGAAGAGATGCCCCAGACCAAGGACATCACCCCTGTCCCCGCCCACCCTGCCCCTGTGTGCAAGGACCCCTCAGACCATCACGTGTTAATAAGCCCAAAGCCAGCAAAATCTCAGCACAGGACCTGAGCTTCGGAGGGTCTGAGCTGGGACGTAGGATGTCACGAACGGGGAGCAGGAGGAGCCCACAGTTAGAAACTCCTCAGAACTTCAAGGAGGACGCAGCTCTCCTGCAAGTTCAGTCTCGGGGTGCCGCTGCCAGGCCCCACGTGGGCAGCAGGGCTTGCCACACTGTGTAGACGCACCGTGCACACACTGCACCAGCACCCCACCATGTCCAAACGGCAGGATTCTGTTCAGCAAAGAACAGCAAACTGCAGGCTTCACGTGTTGTGAGTGTTCACTCTCCTGATCCCTGGAAATTGTGTTTCCATCTTTATTACTCATGGGTTGAATGGCCGCCAAGCTCCTCGGGTCACTGGCATGCATTTCTGGTGAGCGGGTCAGGGACAGGCCTTGGATGGCTGTTCCAGCCCAGCTGCGGGCAGATCTGGCTCCACGGAGCAGAACGTCTGGCTCACGTTCAGCTGCAGTCCGGCCCCCTGGGAAGGGCCATCTTTGCTGTAATCTCGGGTTTATGGTCTCACGTGAGAGAGGAGAAATCTCTCCATCCAGGAATTATGGCTCAAAGCCCCTCATTTTCCCGCTGCAGGTGGGTCCCCATGTGTAGCATGAACTTGACCAGAGTCCATCTCGGGACGTCAAACTACAGACCCTGCTCTTTCTCACCTGCAGGTGGACACTCAGACCCCCCCCCCCATCTGCCAATTCTCCAGCCCTTCTTCTCAGGCTCTTGGGAAATGGGGCTTTGTCCGTCTTAGCGGGGGGGGTGGGTAGTTCAGAGTCTAGAGCAGAGACTGGGAGGTCACGGGGGAAGGATGAAGTCTGGAAAAGAGGAAACACCTGGATGAAGTATTTTCATTTTGCATTTTTGGAAGCTGGATGTCGGAATGCTAAGAAATTTCACCTAAGAAAGTCACAGAGTGAAACGGTTCATGCGTGGTTACCTGTGCAGGTAGACAGGACATCCTGTTAGCCTCCTGAGACACAGTCCTGGAGACAGATTCTCCAAGCTCGAATCCTAGCTCACAGCTCAGTAGCTGTGTGACCTTGGCAAGCATTTATGCTGTCCCTGCCTCAGTTTCCTCATCTGTAAAACAAGGATAATGACAGTCCCTGGTGCATGGGACCATTGGACAGATGAAAGCAGGAAGTATCAGAAAGTGCTCAGCAAAGTCAGCCCACAGGACACGAGGGTTTGAAATGTTAGACACCATTACCATCATCGCCATCATCACCATCATCACCATCACCATCATCATCTCCATCATCACCATCATCATCACCATCACCACCCATCAGGAATGCATGTGACGACACTCTGGTGACCTTCATTTCTGACCTTGTCAGCACCATGTGTTTTTATGCTGGGAACAATTTCGTCGCCAGGGTCAGAGCTTTCCCTGCAGAAACGCAGGCTGAGAAGAATGCTCTGAGGTCATCTGCCTCGTCAGCACCAGCAGCCTGAGATATGTCACTAAGCCCATGGCAGGTGCCAGCCCGCGTCCCTCAGATGGGCGGCACTCCACAGTTTGCAGACCACGTGCTGCCTCATTCCACCTTCCCAGCACCGGCTGATCTGGACGCTGGCCCAGCCTCGTCCTGGCCTCCCTGCCCTGCCTCCTGCCCACGAGCAACGCTTCCTGGACCCGTCACGGCACCTCTCTGCAGAAAACCGTCTAGTGTCCCTCTCGTGGGGACAGTCCTTCCTCCAAAAGCCTCCCAGCTTCCCAGTCCAAAGTCACGAGCCACCCCTTCACACGTGTCATGGGTCCAAGAGAGAGAGCTGTTGAAACTGCAGCCATTACATTGACATTCCAGACAGCAGGAAGGCACAAAAGACAAAGAAGGGAATGCCCCCCTCCCTTCAAGAACACATCCCTAAAGTTGCTAACAATACTTTCCCTTACTTCCCTCTGTCTAGGATGAAGTCACGTGACCATGCCTTGTTATAAGAGAACCTAGGAACTACAGTCATCACTCTGGGCAGCAATACACAGCTGATAATCAACAGTTCTACTACTGAGGAAGAAAGCTTGTGGCAGACCACCAGTACTTCTTTCCATAGCCGTTTACCGGCTATTTGGCTTTGGGGGAATTATTGGGACCCTTTTTCACATCTATAAAATAAAATCCAAATGTAAGTTCTAGCCTGCTCTGGCTCCTGTCTGCCCTTCCAATCACAGCTCTTTCCACTCCCCAACTGACTACTCATGTTGTTCCTAAAACTCTAGACTCCTTCTTGTTTCTCAAATGTATCATTCTCATTCCTACCACAGGGACTTTGCACTTGCTGTTCCTTAAGTCTGGAACTGTCTTCAGATCATTTTTTTTAATTGCAGAAAAATAAACACAACTTAAATTTATCATCTTAAACACCTCTAAGTGTATAGTTCAGTGGCATTAGCACTTTCACATCATCGTGCTACCTTCATCACCATTCATCAACAGGACACGTTTTGTCTTACAAAACCAAACGTCTGTCCCCATTGAACAATAACTGTCCATTCCTCTTTCCCCTAGCCCCTGGCAACCACCATTCTACTTTCTGTCTCTATGAATTTGACTACTCTGGGTACCCCCACATAAGTGGAATTATACAATATTTGTTCTTTTGTGACGGGCTTATTTCACTTAGAATGATGTCCTCAAGATTCATCCATGTTATGGCAAATATCAGATTTTCCTTCCTTTTTAAGGCTGAGTAGTATTCTATTGTATGGATACACCACGTTTTTGTTTATGCATTCCCTCATCTTCCACTAGCTTTTGCTTGGAATATTCCTTCACTCAGGTCTCAACTCAAATATCATCTCCTTATAGACAGCCATCCCCCTCATCCCTCACTATCACATCAACATGCTTTATTTGACACTACTTAGTATGGTCTGAAATGACATCATTTATTGGTTTCATTATCCATTTCCTGTCTCTGCCTCCTAGATGTGGTCTCCTTGGGTACAGGGAGCTTGTCCCCCTTGCATACCAGGGCCTAGGACGGAGTCAGATCCACAGAAAGTCCTTGATAAATGTTCATTGAAAACATCGATCAAAGATGGGACTGAGGAGGAGCAGATAGAACCTTCCAGACCCCTCCCAGACATGCTTCTTTCTCTCTAGAGCCCTCTTCTCTGCTTGCCCAGGAAAGACCTTCATCCAACCGGGTTGGTTCCGTGCTGTCTTCTGTGAGCACTAAAAGTAGCTGGAGTTGGTCATCTTAGAGGGGACACGTCACAGTGGCCCGGGATCGGGGTGGGAAGGAGTGTGCCTTTGTCATCGGGGACACTCATCATAATAGCACCACAGTTTGAAAAACCTCCTTTACAGCCTCCATGGAATAAAGCATCCATCACCATGAAAGAGAAAGATAAAAGTTAGCTAGAAAGAGAGGGAGGAAGGAGGAAGGAAGATTTGAGAATGAGCAAGGATGTGTTTTCCAGCCCTGAGTGAGAGCTCGGGTTTCTCCCTGGTCTCAAGATCAAAGGCGAGGAATACTCAGAGAAGAGAAACACTCAAGAAAGACTGCATTTTTGGAAAGATTAGCCCACAGCAGAGTGTCAAGGCATCTGCAGTAATGGAGGCTTTGGGATATATATATGTATATATATATATATATATATAGAGTATATATATATATATATGTATATATATATATATTTCTTTCTTTCTTTCTTTCTTTCTTTCTTTCTTTCTTTCTTTCTTTCTTTCTTTCTTTCTTTCTTTCTTTCTTTCTTTTTTTTAATTAAGAAGCAGAAGGAGAAAAGGCAGCGGGCCCTGAGCCCAGAGCTCCAGAGTGCACGTCCCCGTCCGGCCGCATGACGGCAGCTGGCAGGGTGGGCACCTCTCAGGGAGCGAGGCCACCGCTCCTCCCCACGGCCCCTTCTGATCTCGGTGTAAGGACAGTCAACCTTTCATGGCTCGTCCCTTGAGAGCCATTGGAAGCAAAGTTGCCATTACAGGCTAAATCTCACAGCGTTCCTACAGAAATCTCTCTTCTCAGCCCAAAGCCCTGATTCCAGGACAGTCTCTCGACTTGATCTGTCTGTGACCCCAACTGGTGACCTGCCAAGGACCGTGGGCTGACACAGGGCCCTTCCTGCCGGCGGGGATGGGGGTCCTGAGAGCTCCTGTGCGTTACCTCGGTCACCCCTCTCCTGGATGCAGTCACACGGCCCCGTCAGGAGCCACATGTCCCAGAGGCACTGAGTCAGGTGGGGCGGGGTCCACACTCCCGGGCCCGTGACCACAGGACCGCAGAGCCCGAGTCCAGGCCGCACCATGGACCGCCGGCCGCACGCGGACTGTGCCCTTGCTGGAGGAGGAGGGGCCTCGGTGACAGCCCCAGGCACCAGTATTCCTCTTTCCAGGGCCAAGTCCCACCCTTCTGAGGCAGGGAATCCAGTGCAATGGCATCAACCAAGGCTTTTCTGAGGGACTTGGCATTTTGGCTGAAGTCCTAAAGCTGGAGGTGTGGGAGCCAAGTCGTTCCAAAGAGAGTTCTGGAAACGTCCACGAGCCAGCGACCACCACCCCCACCTGAGAGAAGAGGGACGTCTGGAAGGAGAACCCGGGGGGAGTGCACAATAGGAAACATTCAGACTGGTTCTGAGGTGGGGTGTCCATCTATCCTGGAGTGGGTCTACTTCTTGAACGACATACCTATTCTTCAAGCTCATGGGTCCGAGTGTCTTTGGCGGGCGCCTAAGTTGTCAAGCAGGGGAGGGAGGGACCGTGGAGCCTTCGTCAGCTCGGGCTGCTGGAACAGATTCTCTTCTCACAGTTCTGGAGGCTGGAAAGCCCAAGGTCAAAGTGTTAGCCCGTTCGACTGCCGGCGAGAACCCGCTTCCGGACTTACAGGCAGCCACCGCTCGCTGTATCCTCACACGGCAGAGCAGAGAGAGTGCGCGCATGTTCTTGTCTCCTAGGGGTCTCTTCTGAGAAGGGTGCTAATCCCATCATGAGGGTTCCACCCTCGTGAGTTAATTGCCTCCCAAAACTTCCGCACAAACACCATCACGCTGCGATTAGGACTTTGACATCTGAGTTGGGGAGACAGAAACGTGCAGTCCGTAGCCTGCGTGCAGTTAAAGCCATCAAAGGAAGCATGCACTCAGTTCACAGATTATTTCTGCTTCGAGACAACAACCTGGGAGTCCCCAAATTTCAGTCCTTAAAGCCTGAATTCATAGCCTTAAAGCCTTCGCGTTAGAGAGACCGATGAAATCCCCAAACAGGCAGGATTCTGTTGGGTTCTGAGTTACAATGGGCTTATTCCACGTGCAGCCAGAGCACGGTGTCGAGGACCGGGCAGCTCTGGGGCAGGAAGAAAGCAAGCCCGGGATGACGTCAGGTAGGTAGGGACTCGAGTCCACCCTATCCCTCGGTGCCCTGTCTATGGGATCCTCAGCACATTATTCTCCCTCTTGGAACCTCAGGTTTCCCCATCTCTAAAGTGGGACTCATGGGGCTCCGGGATGGCTCAGTTGGTTGAACGTCAGACTCTTGATCTCAGCTCAGGTCTTGATCTCAGGGTCATGAGTTCAAGCCCTGCATTGGGCTCCACGTTGGGTATGCAGCCTACTTAAAAAATAAAATAGGGGCGCCTGGGTGGCACAGCGGTTAAGCGTCTGCCTTCGGCTCAGGGCGTGATCCCGGCGTTGTGGGATCGAGCCCCACATCAGGCTCTTCTGCTGTGAGCCTGCTTCTTCCTCTCCCACTCCCCCTGCTTGTGTTCCCTCTCTCGCTGGCTGTCTCTCTCTCTGTCGAATAAATAAATAAAATCTTTAAAAAAAAATAAAATAAAAAATAAAAAATAAAATAAAATAAAATAAAAAAAATAAAATAAAATGGGACTCAACATACCTGCCCTGACCTCTGACAGCTGCTATAAAACCCAGGAGGAATCTCCTTATCCAGAACAACTAGGATCAGCAGTGGGTCCATTAATAAAAGTACAGTGGGTAAATTGAGGAATAAAAAAATTACAGTCATATCCTTACACGGGTTAACAAAAAACACATAAGTGTCCATTAATTGGTGAAGATTTTTATGACAGAGCCAAGACCTTTTTTTAACGTGAGTCTCTTATTGTCTCCTTCCTTTCATATAATCATACAATGTTCAGTTTTGATTTATTTCACATGGAATGAGGACTTGCAAAGCAATCTGAATGCAGAATCCTTCCAGACCAGCACTGTCCATAGAAATAGAATGTGAACCATGCATGTCATTTTGAAGTTTTTAGAAGCTACATTAGGAAGAAAATGAAAAAGAAACAGATGACATAATTTAAATGATATATCTTATTTCACTAAACGTACCAGAGACATCATTTCAACCTATGATAAATATTAAAATTAAGATATCCCACCTTTTTTTCATATAAATCTTCAAGATCTGGCAGGCATTATATACTCACAAAACATCTCTATGTTTATCAGAAACACTTGATCTTCACTTAGCGTTCAAGAAATTTACGGTTAAAAGTAGATTCATATAAACAACTCACCCCAAATATATTTCAAAGTTTTCCAATAACTGAATCATGTATCTGCCTTTAATAACTTAAATTAATTAACACTAAACAAAATCAAACACTCAATCTCTCAGTGGCTTCAGCCACGGTAAGGGATCAGTAGCCGCACGCGGCAAGCGGCTAGTATCACGTTGGGCGGGGCACTTTTGGATATTTTTCCAGTTTCATTAAGTGTTTTTCTCTTATCAAATCTTTCTTTTTTTAGATTTTATTTATGTATTTGCAAGAGAGAGAGAAAGATCAAGAGAGAGCGGGGCAGGGAGGGGGGGAGCGGAGGGAGAAGGAGAGCAAGAATCCCAAGCAGACTCCCCACTCAGCACGGAGCCCGCTGTGGGGGTAGACCGCACGACCCTGAGATCACCACCTGAGCCGAAAATCAAGAGTGAGACACTTAACTGACTGAGCCACCCCGGCGCCCCGCAAATCTTTCTAAATAAGTTATGGAAGCGGCAGCTCGCTCCCTTTTTTGTGCTCCTAGTTATTCGCTGGCTACGCTGAAATTCTGCAATCCCAGTATCAAGTCCATGGATCAAGAAGTATCAAGTTTACCCGAGTAAACAGCTTGGGGATCAAAACCACTGACTTTCAGGGACGCCTGGGTGGCTCAGTCGGCATCTGGCTTCAGCTCAGGTCATGATCCCAGGGTTCTGGGATCGAGTCCCGCATCAAGCTCCTTGCTCAGCTGGGAGCCTGCTTCTCCCTCTGCCTGCCGTTCCCCCAGCTTGGGCGTGCTCCCTCTCTCTCGCTCTCTCTCTTGCAAATAAATAAATAAAATCTTAAAAAAAAAAAACCCACTAACTTTCACTCAACAGGCATTGAGGCAGGGGCAATTCCAAGCTGTAGGTTTCTCTGTCTACGTGTTTAGAGAGGAATGGAGAGCTCCAGGTCATCAGGGGAGTGAGATGAGGGGCTTTGGGCAGGAGAGGTCCTGCTCTGCACCGAAAGCCCTAAGTGCAATGAATGGATTGTAAAAAGTGCTCATTATTATTAAATTATGGTGATGGTGGTAGTGGTTGCCTTTGCTAGTCTAAAAGCTCACCAACCCACCAGTGCCCTGCTCAGATAGCTAACCAACATCCCTTCCCACATTCCTCTTTCCAGACAGAAGCTCAACTTTGCTCTGCTGTGCAGCCAGGCCCCCATGCAGCCCCTCGGCGCAGGGGACGCTGCCCTGAGCCTCCGCTCCAGGGTCACCTTGACAGCAATCCCCTGGAGGTTGTTAGTGGTCCCGAGTGGGCAATGGGCTAAGACAGTCAGTTGTGCAGGAGAGATGGTACGTCCCCCACTCGCAGGCTTCTCTCTCAGTGCCACCTGGACCAGGAGACATGTGGCCCCAGTTGCTGCTGGCAGCTATCTTGTGACCAAGAGGGGAACAGACAACAGCAGAGAGCAAAACAGAGAGGCTGGTGGAGGTGGAGGCCACTGAATCAACCCACCGCAACGTCCACGTATCCCGTGGACTCTGTCCTGGGAGATAACCAATCCCCTTACAGTATAATCCAGATTTCTTAGGGGTTTCAGTTACACGTCAGCAAAAGCCAGCTAACTGACACACCATCCCTTCCAAAAAGCCTTCTCTCATCCCCCAGCACCCAGCAATCCCTCCCTTCTCTGAACCTTAGGACCTTTCTCACTGCACTAAGCCACACTGTACTCTGTGTGTGAATTTCTGTCCCTGTTCACGTCCCCCACCAGCCATGCCTCTGAGAACAAGATCGGAGCCATCTCTCTCCTCCTTAGCCCAGGGCCCTGCCCCTAGTAGGTGCTTTGTAGATTTCAGTGCACAACTAAATGTATATTTCCTCTTTACCTGCTTTAGAAAGCCAGATAGATGGGTAAAAGCACTGCTTGGTCTTTTGTTTTTAAGAGACTCATCACTGAGCTGTAAACTGCTCTGCTGAACAACACAGCAGCACTTCGATGCCAGTAAAGACGGGTTTTAAGATGTTTTATTTTATTGGGACAAACTACACGTCCATAAAAGCCCCATCCGTCTTTTTCCCAGCTGATGGTATTTGAAGACTCAGTAATTTCCTTCCCGCAATTGAGATCCCTCTTTAACATTCAAAATCCCTCTAACAGATGTGGCACTTCCCGACAAACCCATCTGGACAGGTGGCAGCCACGTTTAATCTCCTCCATGGGCCCGGGGCACTCTGGGTGCTGATGGAATGTTCATCCATTCATTCTTTAACTGAGGGACTGCCCTTCCTTAGGGGGAACGAACCCCAGCTATTAGAATAAAATACAGGCTGGGTCTTTAAAAGAGAAAGTCAAAACTGCCCTGGAAACTTCAGAGATGGGATTTCAGGGAGGAAGTGTTGGTTCTTGATTAAATCAATTAGTGTTGACTTTACCTGTAACTATGGCCAGAATTGGATCCCCTCCCCAACTCCACCATGAATGGTCCAAACGTCTGCCATCTCCTGCTGGACGATTGTGGCTTCCTCCTCACTGGGCTCCAGCACTGACTCTTGCCCACCTCACAGTTCATCCTCCACAGGGAGCCAGGGGGATCCTTTCAAATATCGAGTTGAACTCTATAAAGTTCTCTGGGCAAGCTCAAATCACATCCCATCTCTCTCAGAACGTGACCCAAGTTTCTTTGCCATGGCCTAGAAGGCCTTACATAATAACTCTGGCTACTCTCCCCCTTGCCCCCTCCACTCTGACCTTCCTAGAACATGCTGGGCATGCTCCCACCACAGGACCTTTGCGCATGCTGTTTCCTCTGTCTGGAACATTCTTCCTCCAGATATGCACATGCAAGACTCCCTTAATGCCCTCAGGTCTGGGCCCACCTCAGAAAGAGGACTTTCAGGCCCCTCAAACCAAAGTACCCCCCCCCAGAAGTCTCTATTCCAATACTTTGCCTGATTTTTACAGCATCTATTACTACCTAAAATACAGTAATATGTATATGTATGTCGTGTGTGTGCATACATGTATTTGCATGTCTGTGTGCACACATACATGCATGTACGTCTATGTGATTGTACTCGGGGGGGGTGCCTTAATGTTCACTGCCCCCTCCCCCTCTGCTGGAAGGTCAGCTCCCTGAGAACCGGGCTTTGGTCTGCTCCATTCACAGCTGCAGCCTCGGTGCCTAGAACAGCACCTGGCACACAGGAGTTGCTCTGTAAAGAGTTGCTGAATGAATGAATCGAACGCGTGAATGATTCTGTTCTGAGCCTGCTGCCTCAAAGGAGAACGCGGGGAGACCAACAGAAGCTGGCCTGGAGCCCGAACCAGGGGCTGGATGCCTTGTCCGGTGTCCCTCAGGACGACCCTGTACGAGCCCGAGTTCCACTGGGCTTGGTGTCTCTCAGCACAAAAGATCTCCGCACGGTCATCTGGCCACAGGGATCACCGTGGAGCCAGAGCCAGGCTTGGCCCTGAGTGCACTTTCCTAGAACGAGTCTGAGACTGCAGGCTGTGCCATCTCCAGTGGCCCAGTTCCTGGATGGTCAGCCCGGGCGGCCCCCGTGTCCGTCAGGACAGAGCCGGACAGTCAGGGACATGTGAAGCTCGATGAGTCTGAGGTCTCATCCCAGGCTACCCACACTCCAGGTGGGGAAACACAGGTGCCGAGGGGACGTGAACGGCCACGGGCTCTCAGGGCGCTAGGGCAGAGCTGGCCAAGACCAGCTTCCTCCCAGGCCAGGGCGCCTCCCTGATGGAAGTTTCTGGGAGCCTTGGCCCTGATCCCTTCTCTCACCACGCCTTGTGAGTCAGTAGGGCAGGATTACCAGAGCCCGACTTGGCAAATGAGGAAACTGAGGCATGTCCAAGGTAAGTGGCTCACCTTTTTTCAAAGGGCTCATTACCATGGGCCCAGAGCCAGGTGGTTACAGTGTGGGACTGAGCCCGCAGGCTGGGCTGGGTCCTGGCTTGGCCACTTTCGAGCTGAGAAATTGCTATTGCGTGCCTCTGTTTTTCCATCTATAAAATGGGTACTATGCATAATTGACCCTCCGCCTTTCATCAGCAGGATGAAATCGTCGGGAGGAGCCTGACTCTGGAACCTGACTCTGGAACCTGATGGCTGGTCAACCCACCAGCCCTTCCATTTGCTCCCTCTAGGACCATGGGTGAGTCACCCACTGCCCGTCTGCAAATGGGAACAAGGACAGTGCCTCCCCACAAGGTTCTTGTGGGGATTGGAATGTGTCATGACTACATGCTTTAAAACATTTACTTAGCTGTTTTTCGTGTTCGGAAAATAACGAGAACAGTGCCTCCACGGAGCAAGCACAAGTATCTGTTAAATAAAAATATTAACCCTAAAATGCATGTGAAGGGCTCAGACCACTGTCACTGTCTGATGCCTGGAGCGCTTGGTGAATTTGGGCTGCTGTAGTTTCTACTGATAAAGTAAAAACAGGCCTGGTCATCCTAACCCATGTGACCCCCTCCTGTTCACGTCACCCCCGCCCCCAGGCCCCATTCTCAGGCTCAGCCGCCCACAGGCACACCTTCCCTCCTCTGAGGGAACCTCTCTGCTCGTCTCTCTGCTAACCTCCTCCAGACTCTGTCTGTCTACCTGTCCATCTCTTTCTCTCTTTTCCTCTCTCTCTCTCTCTCACACACACACACACTGGCCCGTTTGCACACTCACTCTCATTACACACACACGTGCATGTACACACACACAGCCTCAGCTCTGACGGGGAAGGTCTGCACACTCTGCCCCTGGCCCCTCTGCAGACCCACCCTGCCCACCTGCTCAGCCCGGGAGCAGCCCAGGAAACCTGCTGGGCCTCCCTCCTCCGCTGGAAGGACCAAAAGGGCCGCACAAGGCCTTCCTGCATCTCCCTCCCACCCACCCCTGCCTCGTCCCCTTCACAGCCACGTGGCCGCCCTGGGGCCTCCTGTTCAGACCTCGGCCTCGGTTCTCTAAACCCAACCCAGAAGCACCCACAGCCACCAGCCCAGGCTGGCTCTGGTCTCACGCAGAGCGGGGGACCGGAATCCTGCAGGCTCCGTTTGGTCACAGACAGGACCACACCGTGGGGCCTGAGAAGGGGAAGGTCAGTGCTGAGCGGGCGGGGCCCTGGGCCCATCCTGGTTATCCTTCTCCTGGCTGCGGGCCCTCGTTGTCCAGTCACCCGAGGAGGTCCCAGGGACACGCAGGAGGGAGCCATGGTCCCTCCTTCCCTCTTACGCAGGCTCCCTGGGTTCAAAAGTGAGATGACAGGAAGCTTCAGAAAGCAGTTAAGCCCTATTAGCACCAACAGAGACTTTCCTCTTTGAGGGAAAGGAAAATTCAAAAGGACGGGCTTTCAAACCGCGTGTCTCTATGTTCTGTCCTGAGGGTCCGAGTCACTTAATGAGCGTCATTTGTCTTCCCCCCCGCTGGGGAGCAGACACTGGCCGTGCCCTGCACGGAGCCCTGGAACCCTCTAATGCAACTACCAATAGCTGCAGCTCTTTTTGTCTGGGGGCTTCTGAACACAACCTCAGCAGACCACTTGGCCCACACGAGGCCGGCAGAAAGTGCCAGAGAATTAACACCCCCTGCAGCAGCCCCCCAAGAAGGATTTGTCAGAGTTGGTGTCCCTGGCTCCCGGGGCAACTCACCCACATTTCATTGGCTCCACCTCCCAGGCTTTGTTGGTGAGGGTGGACTCCAGCTGTCCTCCCGACCAGCAGGCTTGAGAACACGCCCGGAACTGCTCTGCTGCCCTCCCGCTCTCGCTCCCTGCTCCCGGCCAGTGTTTCCTGGAAACACCTCCCAAGTAAACTACTCGCTCTCGAATTCGTGCCTCAGAGTCTGCACCTGGGACCTCCCAATCGAAGGCACTGATCATCAGTGACATTTGTCCCACCCACTGCCCCCGACTTCAGCCCCCAAATCTGAGAGACTCAGCTTGCTCGTGTTATAGATGTGAAATCAACTCAGGAGAGCCTGCATGGCAATGGACTCCGGGAGGGGCTGGATTCTTCCGTGAAATCCTTTCATCTGGCATTGATTACTGCAAGAGAAGCTCAAATGGAATCAATCAGACCTGCGGTTGGAAACACTCTCTCTGGCTCTGCCCCGAAGCAGGGGTCTAGGTGGTGTCAGGGCATGCACAAGGAGCCCAGTCGGGCCCCACCGCTGTCATCAGAGGCGATCCTGGAGGAGACTGGACAGGGTGGCTGCCCTTGGCTGGTGTTCAAGAAGGCTGATGACCAGGAATTTACAATGGATTCAGGTGGGGGAGGAGGCTGAAGAAGAAACGGACTTCTGACTTGTAATGGATGGAAGTGTCAGGCACCCCAAAGACAACACAGCAAGAGGAACGGGTTTGGGGAGGGAGGCCATGAGTTCAGGCTCAGGCGCGTTGAACTTGGAGCTGCCTTCAAAAGATCCAGGTGGTGATGTCAAGAGCCCGTGGGATATATGGGACCAGAACTCAGAGGAGAGGCAAGCATTGTAGAGACCATCTGTGGGCAGATGTAAATGAGGAAAGGGATGTGAATTTTAAGAGAGGGGTGTGTGTGTGTTTCTTGTTTGGTTTGGGTTTTTTATTGTGGTAAAACATACATACAATTTACCATCTGAACCAACCATCAGTAGACACTTGGATTGCTTTCACCATTTAACCACCGTGAATAATGCTGGTCTGAACACGGGTGTACATACATCTCTTTGAGACCCTGTTTTCAATTCTTTTGTGCATAGACCCAAAGTAGACTTGCTGGATCCTATGGTCATTCTATCTTGAATTTTTTGAGGAACTGCCAACCTGTTTTCCATGGCGGCTACGCCATTTTACACCTGCCCCCACCCCCAACCAGGGCACAAGGGTTCCAATTTCTCCACATCCTCGCCAACACTTGTTATTTCCTGGAGTTTTTGTTAGTTGCCATTCTGTCGGGTGTGAGGCGGTTAAGCAGTTTTAAATTACCCATGCGGAAGAGGTACAGAGGAAGAAAAGGCCTTGTATGACGTCATAATAAGGCTGGGTTACATTAGCAATACTCAGCTCATCACCATGAACCTGGGTCTGCGGGGATGCTCTTGGCTACGGGTAGCAATGCTGCGAGGGCATTTACTGTTTTCTTAATACAAGGGCCCCAAGTGCTCGGGCAGTTCTGGCTGTCATCGTCAGCCCATCGGTGACACTGTCCCCTCCTGGCCCTATGACACCTCCCTCCGTCCAGCACTAGGCATGTGCGCACCCAAGTCCGCTCCTGGAGGAGCAAGAAGGGGCCCTGGGGTCGAACCTCCACCTTCTAAGATCTCTACCTTTTTAGCAAGAAGAAAACTATTTCCCCAAAGCCCCCGGCAGATACCTCCTCACATCTCATGGGCAAGAACTGGCCATGTGCCCACACATACGATGGGGGAGGGGGGTGGAGCAGGGGACAATTTCGGCAGATTGCGGGCCCCACCCTCAGAGTCAGGACCAGCTGGGATGGGGTGGGCCCGAGAGTCTGCATTTCTAACAAGGTCCCAGGTGAGGCTGATGCTGCTGGTCCAATGACCACCCTCTGAGAAACCCTGGCTTAAAAGGTTAAGCCACCCCTACGGTGGGGTACATTGCTCCCCAAAGAAAATCAAGTTCCTATTGGCAAGGGACAGAAAGCAGCAGACATCAGTAAGAACGAAGAAGATGTTCTGCCGCAGACTCTGTGGTCAGCTCGGTCGATGTATTTTTTTCTCCTGCCAGACCCTAAGCCTCTGGAAGCAGGGTCGTGACAGTCACGTTTTGGGCCCGAGGCTCTGAGGCTGAGTTACAGAGACTTAGCCCCAACTTTAAACACATCTGTCAAATGAATGAATAACTGAGCATCTCACCCCAGATGTGCAGTGCTGCTGGGATCGCTGATAACTCTGATCAAGGCACCTTCCAAGGCCAGGCCAGCCCACCCCAGTGCGCTCCCCAAAAGCAGCCCATGGGGCTTCCCTCTGCATGTCTCCCCCCAAGGGAGGACCAGCACCCTGCCTGTGGACACCCCAAGAGCGGTGCTTGTTTGGGGGGGTCTTTGCAGCTGTCTGCACCCAGGCGGATGCAGACAGACTGTGGCCATCCGTCCCCAGTGGTGTCTGTTAATGGCCCATGCGGTGTGGTCCCCGTTCAAGGCAAAGAAACAAGCCCTCAATCCATGTCTTGTCTAAGCAGACAACCCCAAGAGCTCCTATAGCCCCACTCATGATTCCTTATGAAGCAGAGTGAATGCACTGCCAAGAGACATTCCCAATTATCCACAAGTTGCTGGTGGGGAATAAAGTCAATGAAGAAGAGAGCTGTCCTGCCACTGACCCTTTCACTCTGCACTCACAACCACATTTGATCCAAAGGACAGTCCTGGAGGGAGGGAAGTGGGGCAAGATTTAGGTGCCCATTTTACAGATGAGGCTCAGAGAATGAATGAGGCCCAAGGCCGAGCGACAGGAAGCTGCACCAGCGCCCCAGCCCTCTGACCACGAGCACACGATGAATTTTATGAGATCTGGCTGAGAATGGTTGGATGCCCTGTAAGTGGTTTCCTGCTTCAACCAAAGGATTAAGTGAGCAAGAGAACAGAGTCCATCCTGTGACTGCATGGGCCACAGAAAATGGTTCACTTGTGGTTGGGGTCCCAGGCCAGCCCTAGGGCATCTAGATGGCTGGCGATCTGTGACATTTTCCATCTAGCCCTGAGTTTGGAAGGTTGATGAAGGTTCTGGAGTCTGAGCTCCCTGCAACCTTGGACACATCACTTCCCCTTGCTGATCCTCGGTTCCCTAACTATAAGGACGAAGTTAAGATGAGAGACGGGGAGCGCTCGGCCCACCCTCTGGCACACCGCAGATGGAGCGGGTGTTTGTCTTTTGTGTGTCCGTGGCCACCCGATGCCCTCTCTACATGTTGCCAACATCCTATGAGGAGTCCCGCCCTCCCAAGCCAATTCCAGAAGCTGGAATTCCCACACTTCTTTGCAGCTGGGATGCAGTCACGTGGCCCAGGTTCTGCCCATCGGACACGCCCACGTGCGACAGGGATTCAGAACAGAGCTCTGTGCGGTGGTGGCTGTGCCCAAGGGATCTGAGCTTCTAGAAAACACTGTGGCAAAGCTTTGGGTTCTCCCTGGGGCTCAGCAGTGGCTGAGGCTTCAGAGTCCCAGCCCAATTTCATCAGGACAGTCACGTGCGGCCCGTGTGACCAGCACAGCCCCCGTGGTGTCGTGGGAGACTTTTCTGGCTGCCTAGCTTCACAGCCTGAGTTCTGACCCTCCCGCAGATCTGAGGATACTTAAGATCTTCTAACCAATCCCTTTCTTCTCTTAACGAGCCGAAGCTGGTCTTCTGTCCGCAACCACGTTCCCACAGACATAGGCAGTCAGCGCTCACGGTGAAGGTAGGTGTTCTATTCTTAAGTCCTCTCTCCAAGGTGAAGGGGACAGACCAGGATAAATCCAGCTGGTGGCGGAGGCCTCTGCTGCACTCTTGGTCGGCAGCCCGGCTCGCATGGGCACGGCACCTGCCAGAGCCACAGGCGACCGGCTAGAAGCACAAATGGATGAGTCACCAGAGCAATCACAGGACGACGATCAGCCTGGGTGCCAAGTGACAGCGATGCGGCCAAGCCACGCAGGAGATGGCACTGCGACCGACAGGAGGCACTTCCTGGGACAGAGCCATGGGGCGAGGCAAGGTCTCCCTGGAAGGAAGATAAATGAACACGTTGGGCTGCGAGAAGGGGCCGGCCCTGGACACTGGGTGGGAGAGAGCCAAGCCAGCCGCTCTGCAGGGTCCTCCCAGGCTCAGAGGACTGTGCCAAGGTGGGACGAGCAGAACTCCTGGGGCCTTCGCTCTCCTGTGTTTTTGGCCTGCTGTGTGCCTCTGGGGATGGGGCTTCACCCCTCTGGGAACAGTGACTCCCCTGGGCCTGCGCTGGACCACACGGGGGGCCATGCGGGTGGACTCCCCCACAGCCATCCCGGGTCCTAGTCCCATCCTTCCCTCCTAACCTCCAGAGGAGGTGGAAAGGTGGAGTGTGCCCCTCCCTCCTCAGCACCCCCCACCCCCAGCACCATCCACAGCCCGGAGCCAGGCACACGGGTGTGGACATGGGCTTTGGCCAACCCATCCCAGCAGCCCAGCCTCCACCTCTATCCCCACCCACCTCACCACAGCCACTGCTCCAGTGGAGTTTTATTGGCATTCTTTTAAACACCTATGCTCACCTCAGTGTCAGCTGGGGGCCTCAGCACCCTCTGGGCAAACTTAGGCCACTCTCCTGTCTTTCCCGAGGCCCCCACCCCTGAGCAGGGCTCTCAGCCCGGCCACGGGTCAGAATCACCTCGGGAGCTTTAAAACGATTCATGCCCATGAGGGACCTTAATAGGAGGGGTCATGAGAAAGTTCTAGAACCGAAGGATGGTGATGGTTGCACAACTGGGGAAATGTAAAAATCAATCCGTGGTAGCCTTAAAGTGGGTGAATTTTATGGTATGTAAATTATACCTCAATAACGTTATTTCCGAAAAAATAGCCACATCTAGACCCATCACTACCACATTAAATCAGAATCTCCGGTTTGGGGCCTGGGCAGAGACCCCCACTCTGGCGTCAGCGTGACTCCAGACCTTTCATTCCACCAGCACCATCATCCACACGCTCACCCACGGGGGGAGGAGTGACCCCGTTCATCTCCCGGGGCTGCCCTAACAATAGCACAGCGTGGGAGGCTTCAAACAGCAGAAATGTATTCTGTCCCAGAGTTCTGGAGGCCACAAGTCTGAAATCAAGGTGTCCGTGGGGTCACGCTCCATCCCGGGATTCCAGGGAGGACCCTTCCCTGCCTCTCCCAGCTTCTGCTGGTTGCCCACGATCCCCGGCGCTCCTGGGCTCGCAGCAGCACCACTCCCATGCCTGCCTCCCTCTTCACGGGGCCTCCTTCCCTGTGTCTCTGTCGCTGTTTGCTCTTCTTATAAGGACACCCATCATTGGACTGGGCCCACACTTACCCAGTATGACCTCATCTTCACTATTCACATCTGCAAAGACCCTTTCTCCAAATAAGGTCAAACACTCTGAGGTGTTTGGATGGACATGAGTTACGGAGGGACGGTATTCAAGTCCAGTGGGAATGGGAGCCCAGCGAACCTCGTTAGGAGCAGATGACCTGGGGACAGGGGTGGCCCCCTCCTGCTCCACTTCCTGCAGTAACTGTGTCTCCATCAGGACCCCAGGCCTCCTCTAAGAAACAGGTCTGAGATGCCACCACAGGGACTGAGCAGGCGGGACACGGTGGTGTCTACATGTGTCGGCTCTGGAGGTCCCCCCAGGGGCTCCTAGGCCTGGGGGGATGGGAGGCAGGGGAAGGAGGATGTGGAAGAGAAGGAGGAGGAAAGACCAAGACTGTACATGGCCCACAAAGCCTAAACTCTTTCCTCTGTCCCTTTACATTAAAAGGCTGCCAACTCCGGCCCTAAACCAGGATGCCTCCCACACCCTCCACGGCTACCAGAAGAGGCTCAAAAAGGACACCGAGGCTGTGGACAGAAATCTATATCCTCAGGGTCAAGGGGTAAGATACACGTGAAATGATGGCAAATCACACAAGCACACAGCTCCTGACTCAGGCCCACGACCCAGACGGGGCCAATCACGGCGCCATGGGTCATGTCCCCGGGCTTCGTGACACGTTCAGGCCGAAGCTTGGGAAATAAGCCAGGTCAGGGGGATGGAGTCCTGGGATTCTGCTAAAAAGCAGGCTTGAGAGCTGAGGAGGAGGGAGAGGGGGGTTTACTGGCTCACGTCATTGAAAGTTCCAGTGCTATGACTAGCTTCAGGTGCAGCTTGATCCAGGTTTTCACACGTGTATTTGTTTCCTTTTGCCGCAAGACGAATTACCACCAACTTGGCAGCTTAAGCCAATCTGGATTTACTATCGCACAGTTCCCATGGGTCAGAAACCTGGCCATGGGTGAGCTGGGTCCTCTGCTCAAGGTCACAGAGGGCTGAGATCAGGGTCTGGCTTCAGTAACCTTAGCTACAATGTCATTTCACACTCGGGATCCTCTTCCACACCCCCTGGCCATGGGAGAATTCAGTTCAACTTTTAGTTATAGGACGATGATCCCCGCTTTTTTGCTGTCTGTCAGGCAAAAGCCACCCCCTGCCAAGTGGCCTTTTCCATGGGATGGCATTTTGCCCTTTCAAGGCCAGCTGGAGCATCTCTGATTCCAGGAAAGGCCCAGTCCCTTTTAATGATTTACACCTGATTGGGTCAGGCCCACCCAGGATTTTCCCCTTTTGATTCATTCGAGCTCAGCTGAATGACATCTTCAAAATCCCTTCCCCTTAACTTAATCATGGAAGTGAAATCCATCATAACCACCGTCCCACCCACACACAAGGGGAGGGAATTCTCCGGGGCCTGTAGAAGGAACCAGAGAGGCAGGAATGTTGGGTGCTGCCTTAAAATCACAGGACAGGGGCGCCTGGGTGGCATAGCGGTTAAGCGTCTGCCTTCGGCTCAGGGCGTGATCCCGGCGTTGTGGGATCGAGCCCCACATCAGGCTCCTCCGCTATGAGCCTGCTTCTTCCTCTCCCACTCCCCCTGCTTGTGTTCCCTCTCTCGCTGGCTGTCTCTATCCTGTCGAATAAATAAATAAAATCTTTAAAAAAAAAAATCACAGTACAATTCATCAACCTCATGACTCCGCCTCTGATTCGGTTCTAAGCCCACACGTGGTATCTGGTGGCTTCTTACTGATCACCCGGTTCAAACCCAGAAGAAAGAAAGCTCCTGTCACTCAACAGAGCAAATGAAAATAGACCATTGATTCCCGATGGCCCCAAATGGATCATGTGCCCACGTCTGAACCACTCACTGGTCACAGCATGGAATACACAGCATGGATGCCCAAATCTGGAGCAAGGGGCCAAATTCCCTCCACCAGAGACTCGGGGACTGAAAATAGGGTAGGGACCAGTTTCCGCAAAGGCAAGTAGAGTTCTCATTATAAAAGACAAGTGGACCCTGGAAGCACCCCCTCTTTTCCTCCCAAAAGTGAATATCCATATATTCCATACACACTCTCCTGAATGAAATACCTTATTTTATCTCCAGTTGGATGCAATTTTTTTGTTCAAATTTCCAACACTTTCCCTGACTCCTAACCCATATGTTATTGCAACTTTAGCTTAAAAACTTGTATTTCTCTACACGCCCCTGCATATGGACATCTGCCCTGAATATCCTTTTTAAAAAAATGCACAGGCCAATAATAAGGTAAAATTCCTAACAGTCCACCTACCAAGGGCAGTGGGAGGGGACCTGCTGAGTCAAAGCCCATGCCACTGGGTTCATTCTCCTCCAACGACAACAGGAGGCTCCTTTGTCCCCTCCTCTCCGGGTTCCCATGCCTTGGCTCCTGGGTGAGCCTCCAAGGGTTGGTCTCAAGGGTGCGAGTCAAAATATTTAGCGATGGGCCCTGATCCATCAGCTCAGATGCCCACTGAAAACAAACAGAGCCTTTTCCAGGCCTCGCTGGCCTCTCACAGGGCAGCGCGGGGCCAACAGTGTGGCCATGTCAGCACTTCCAAGAAGTTTTCCCTGGGGCATTCTGCTTGGAGACTGTTCCTGTGGGAGCCTGTGAGTGGCCAACGGTGCTTAAAATCACAGGCCTCTGGCCAGCAGACTTAGCATTAATTATAAGTGCACAGGAAGGCTGGTCGTTAGGTGCCAGGCACTGTTCTAAACACTTTGTGTATAAACTCATTACTAACTCACAACAACCCTAGGAAGTAGAGACTATGGTCATTATCCCCATTTGGCAGATTTATCCCCATTTAAGGGACGGAGGCCCATAGTGACCCACAACGGGTGAGTAGTAGCGCCGAGATGGAGCCTCCGTGGCTTTGCCTCTAAACACTGGGGTCCCAATCTCTCCATTTTACCACTTCTGTTTGAAAACATCCCACACAGGTATATTCATTCATTCATCTCACAAATACCTATGGAGGAGCGAGTGGGTGCCAAACACTGTAACGGGCACGGGGCCTCCAACAGCAAACAAACCAGATGTAGCCCCACTCTCCTGCAGCTGGTGTGGGGTGCAGGTGGGGCGGCGGGGGCGGGGGGCAGCGAGCTGCTAAATGGACTGTGGTCACAGACACAGAATAAAAACAGAATTGTAGGAAGGCAGTAAAAGAAGAAGGGAGGTTAGAGAGTGAAAGTGACCAGGAAACATCTTTAGGTAAAACAGACAGGAGAGGACTCTCAGGGACTCAGGGACATGACATCTGAACTAAGATCTGAATGACGACAAGGAGCAAAAGCAGAGAGAGGGCACAGCAAGTGCAAAGGCCCTGAGGCAGAAAAAGGCTTAAGGAACAAAGAGAAAGACACCATTGTGGCTCTGTTAATGTGAGCAAGCTGGGGAATGATTACGGAATTACTGGTCATTTCCTTAGGTGCGATAATGAGGGGGAGGTCATCTGGGAGGCCAGCTTATTCTCAGGAGATGCACGCGCAGGTGCCAAGGAGGGATGGGCCGTAATGGCCACCACTTTTTTTTTTTTTCAAACGGTGCAGCAACGCATAATGCACATGGGGCAAAATGTTAATGACTGTTGATTTTAGGGGGAAGGTATAGCATAGCCACTGTACTAGTCCTTCAACTCCTTGCTTTCAGATTTTCAGAGTGAAAACAGACGACAGAGCTCTCCCTTGTCCACAGATTTGCAGCTGCGCTGCCCGGGGCCACGTTACTCATTTTAATACTCAATTACCTGGGAACTAATGCTTGTGTGCCCCGTTTCATCACATCACAAATTACACAAAATTCACGTAGTTAATCTTTTTTTTGCCTACTTATCCCAAAGACAAGGCGCGGTGTGTTGTTAAGCAGCTAGACAAATTGTGACTGTTATCTGTGTTCTTCCCTGGGAGTAGCGCGACTGCCTTTCATTGGTAAGAATTCAGAATAAACATCATGGCTCTTCGAGATCACTCATAAGCAGCCCCCAGGAGACTGCAATTACACCCACTTATAATTCTCCTACCTCCCAATCTAACCCTTGATTCATGAATGTGCACTTTTAGGCGTCGGGCGTTGGAATAAATTAGACTATACAATTACATGTAATTAAGGGGGGGAAATGGGTACCGTGCTGCAAAGATTAGCCCTGTTTTGCCGAAGTAAAGTACGTCTGTGTCAGCTTGCCAGCCCAGGGAGGCAGTATGAAATACAATTAATGTTCTTCTGATTTAAGGGGGGTTTATGGGGCTGTTTTTCATTATCACAATATCTCAAGATATGTAAACAGTTTCTAACGCAATTGCATTTCTACCGACAGGACAGCTTGGGTCTAAGTGAAAACTCAGCAGAATTAACCACAAATGTATAAGGTTACGGATGATGCTGGGATTTGAATCTTAAAACCCGTGCAAAACCGTCCCCACTCAGGACATGAGAAGGTGGACCCCAAGCCCCTGGGGGTGACTCTACTTTGTGCCAAACTTGTGCGGGTTATTAAAGCCACCTGTGCCCCAGTTCGGTGTCGGGCTCGCATTCCCAGGCCTCCCGTCCGCTGCCATGTTTCCACTTCTAACGCTTCTCCTTCACACGCCAATTTGTTTGAGACATGTTAAAAGCTTGACTTTTACAACCTCGTAAAATCCCATCTACTCCAACCCCAATGCAGCCAGAAGTGCTCAGACCATCAGATTGGTTTCAGCCTCTTGACTGTGAAAACACACAGCAGGAGTGATTTTTTCTTTAATTGTTGTATAGGAGTTCCGGAAATAAAACAGCATTCTGGCTTCGCGAGGGGGATAGAAGCAGCCAGGCGTTCTGCACTGAGGGACGCCAAGGAACTCACAGAAGGATGAAATGAGGCGTGTGGGTGTCAACAGAAAGGTCCCCTCGAGGTTAAACCGGCAAGGGAGTGGGGAGTCAGGACCAGCATGAGGAGCCCGGAAAGCCCGATTATCCAGCCAAGACGCTCACAGAAGTGCCACCAGGGTGATGAGGGACAGGAGAGGAGAAAGGCTGTCCCAGGCGGTGGGGTTGGAGACGGGCAGGGGCTGGAGTGTCAGGAAACCCGGGGGTCCCGAGAATCACACTAGGGTCCCACCCAGGCCCCCCCACTCTGTGGCTGAGCCACTCCCCAGGCCGGGGGACATCGGAGCCCGGAGCCCGAGTCCCCTCAAGTCTCCCAGGCAGACACTGAGCTCCTGAATGGGGCCAGGAGTCCCCTCCTGCCTGGAAGGTAGCTGGAAAAGTCAGCCTGAGGCCTCAGACCCAGAGGACCAGGGAGTTGGCTGTGAATTGCAAGAACGAGATGTGGCCGGAGGCACTTTGCAGCCCCCTGGACTCTGCGAGCCTCTGGGCTGGTGAGTGAAGTCCTCGCCTGAAACCCGATCCACAGCCCCTACCTACAGTGTGCACACACGTGTGCTTGCACACACACGTGCACACACACACACAGGCGTGTGTCCATGCATACAGATACACACACACAAAGAGGCACTTACAAGATCTGTCTCCTTCCTAAGGAAGAATAAAGGGCAAAACACAGATGTTCGGTCTTTTACAGCAAGAATGGAAAGAATAAACACCCAAAAATGATAATCAAATGACATCACCTCAGCCCCACCTACAGTCCCGTGTGGGGACGGCGAGGTGCCCCTCCACTACTCGGGGTCCCTGTTGAGGAGGGAAGGATGGAGGAGAAAATTGTGGGCAGGGCCCATTTAGGGAAAGGAGAGCTGCATTCATGAATTTGCGGCCTAAAGGAAGGCTGTGTATTTTTTAACCTTTTTGTGGTAGACATCTCCCACCTCTGAAATATTCTCCAATGTAAAAAGCAGGCAAAAGACCGATCTCACCTCCCTCTCTACCCCAGGCCCTAGAGTGACCCTGTGGGGTTCTGAGGACCCAGGGAGAAATTACTGTCACAGGAGATACATGTCCCCAAACCAGGCACAGTCTCAACTGGGTTAAAATCCTGCTTGCGAACTTTGTGACCTTGGTCACAACCCTTGACCTTTGTAAGCATAAGTGTCCTTGAAAAATTGTCACAAAGATTGCATAAGATAACCTGGTGGAAACACTCAGCAGTGGACCACAGAACCTACTAGAACTGTCCTTTCCTTCTTCTATGGGAATCCCAGCCTCTTATGACCGGTCCGAATTGTGAGACGTTGTAAGTGTAAAACACACATTGGATTCCAAAGACTCCCTAAGAAAAAAGACTGTGAAATATCTCATTAATAACGTTTATATTGATTGCATGTTGAAGTGATATTTTGGCCAGACTAGGTTAAATACATTATTATTAAAATTAATTTCACCTGTGTCTTTTTACTTTTTCACGCAGGTACTAGAAAGTTTTAAATTACAACCAGGGCCTGCTCGATGCTTCTGCAGGACAGCAATGTCCTAGAAGGTCTGCGGTACATGTATCCTTCCTCCTGCGGAGATGGAGCAGAAGGGAAGGGAGTCCCCGTTATTTTTTGGTCTGTGATGGTAAACAAGCAAGCCTGACATTTTGTTCTAAGGCAAAGGAAGGGCAGATCAGCAATCCCAGTGGTGCCAAAAGCGAGGCCAGAATCTGATTTAGAGAAAGAAGTTCCAGGTTTTCCTGATTTATTTAGATTATACGACTCTAGCGCCTCCAACAGGGTTAGGATATCCAATTTGAATTTCAAGTAAAGAATTTTTTAGTACATCTTGCAGACCCCCTGTACTTTTATTTACTAAATATGACACCCCTAACTTGCATGAAGGAAGACGAAGCCAGAGAAAGGAGATGCTGGACTGAAAAGTAAATGGCCTGGGACTTAGCATAACTCTGGAGCCAAGCTTCTCAGGTTCAAATCCTGGGTCCGTCACTTAACAAGCGTGTGACCTCGGGCCAGTCACTTAACCTCTGTGTGACCTGATCTCCCTATCTGTGTTATGGGCATAATGATACTTTCCTTGTAAGATGGTTAGGTCTACACTAAGTCACTGGTGCCCGCCAGTGCGCTTATCTACAGCAGGGTTTGTCTCCCCTTAGCAACTCAGCGCTGTTTCTGCTGCTACTGGTTGGTTGTCTGCGGGCTCTTTGCCCACCCCTGTCAGCCCCGTCCCCATCCGGCCTCTGCTGTGGCACTGGGGACCGTGAAAACCGCGGTGGACAGCACCACCTTGAGTCGAATTCCTCCCCTTTCGGAGGAGGAAGCCGGTTTCTCCTTTCTTTCCTATTCCCGGACCATTTCCGAGCAACAGCAGCTCTTTCCACTTGAGTTCAAGTTAGTACCTCGGGAAGGCTCCCGGGCGCGTGGGCAGTTCCCCCTGCGGTCTAGCTGCGGGCTCCGGCTGCAGCCGGCAGCTCCAAAGGCAGATGCGTGTAGTTAAGAGGCGAGCGCCGGGCTTTCAGCAAAGGCGGTCGGGTGTTTGCAGACCGGGGCGAGCCCTTGTGAAAGCAGATAAAAGAAAACATTTATTAACGTGTCATTACGAGGGGAGCGCCCGGCCGGGGCTCTCACACGCCCCGCGGAACACTGGCTCCTTCCAGCTCCGAGGGAGGAGAAAAAGCAGAAAAGAGGCAAGGATTCTCTTCGTTTCCAGCCAAGCGGACCTGATCAATGGTCCTCCTCACTTTATTGCAGTATTTGATTTATTAGCGATGCCCCCCCCCGTTTGTGTGTTACACACACACACACACACACACACACACGGCTCTGGCTCGCGTCCCTCCCTCATTTCCAGCTCCTGGGCGAATCCCACAGCTGTTTCAACTCTCCGCCGAGGGCGAGCGGGAGCGAGTGTGTGTCGGGTGAGTGTGCGTCTGTGTCCCGGCGAGGGTGCGCGCTCGGCGCCGGGAGCGCGGCCAGCCGGGTCCCGAGGCATCGAGAGGCCGAGAGCTGCCCGGACCCCCGCTCTCCGCCGCTGCCCCGTCCGGGGCCGGACTTCGGGACCAGGGCCGTGCGCGGGGGACAGCAGGACCGGGCCGGCCCGGCCGCGCGTCCATCGAGACAGAGGTAAAGCGCTGGCGCGCGGGGGGCGCGGGGAGGGCGCCGCGGCGGGTCCCCCGGCCCCGGGCCCCCGCCGCCCGCGGCTCCCGGTCCGGCGCCCCCGCCCCGGCGCGCGCTCGGCTTCCCCGCTTGGAGGCCGGCGGGCGGGCTGGCAGGCGGGGAGCCGGGCCGCGCCGTGCCAAGGGGCTGGCTCGGGCAGCGCGGCCGGCCGGGCTGGGGCGATGTAAGAGCGGCCCGGGCGGGGCGCGGAGCCGGACTTTGGCGAGGGCGGTGCGCCGGGGCGGGGGCCGGGGGGGCGGTGGCTGAGCCCGGGGCGGGGGAGGGCGAGAGCGGGAGGACGGAGGGGAAGAGAGGAGGAGCGGCGGCGGCACTCGCCGGGGATGCGGCGGCGGCGGCAGCAGCAGCAGCGGCGCGGAGTCTCCTGCGCCCCGCGGCCCGGCCGGGCTGCGGCAGAGGCGGTGGCGCCCCGCGCCGGGTGAGGCCGCCGGGGCCGTGCGCGCTGGTGAGTGGGGCGCGCGGGGCCCAGGTGGGCGGGGCGGGGGCCCCCAGCCGCCGCAGCGCCGCCCAGGTGAGCGGGGGCCGGTCCCGACCGCCCGGCTCCGGCCCCAGCGCGGCGCGCGGAGGTGGGACCAGGCGCGCGGGAGGGCTCCGGCGCCGGCGGGCCGCGGGGGATGACCCGTTTGACCCCGCCGGCGGGCCGGGTGAGCGGGCGAGGCTTCCCACCGCGCCCCTGACCCGCGGAAGCCACGCGGAGCCCTAGAGGACCCCGGGGGAAGCGCGCCGGGGCCCGCCGGCCGCGGGGGGATGGCCTCCTTGACCCCTTTGAGTTTAGACCCAATGTGTCCATGCATACAGATACACACACATGCACATGTGCACACAGGCACACACCCGGTGCACACACAGTCACTGCTTGTACAAGAGCACATGCGTTCGCTCCGTGAGCACTTGTCGAGCTCCTCCCCTTGCCGGGCTTTGCATTACGTTTCAGGAAAACTCAGATGAATAGTGTCCGGTTCCTGTACACCGGAAACTCTTGGTCCACTTGGAGGACCGCTGGGACTAGCAATGGGGTGTCAGGGTGGAAGAATGTGAGGAGACACCCAAACACCCTAGTTTTGCACAGTGACCTCTGTCCGCGATTTCCTACCTGCTCTAAGACCACGTCCCCTGCGCGCAGTAGGACAATTCTCACCCTCCTTCCTGAAAGTTCTGCTTCCTTCCCTGCCCCCTCGCCTCTCTTGCCCGCAGCTTGTTTTAAGCACTTTTTGAGTTAAAAGTCAATATTTAATTAACCACGTAATTACATTCAGCTTACGTTTGAATCTGGGTATTTGCACGTCTGTGCCTGCCGGGATGCCCACCCCGGCCCCCTCCATCTGCCCCTGCCTCCTCGCCACAGCGCCACCCTCCCTTCCTTCGGGGCAGAGAAGGGGAGGCTGCTCTTGAGCGAGTTCTCTGGGGACAGAGAAGTGGGTAGGATGGGCTTTCCCTGGAGGACACCGGTGTCTCTCCCCAGAGCAGCAAGAGCCGCTCTCATCTTGTAGTGAATACTGAAGGGGATTTCTTATCTGTGCTACCCAATGCAGAACCAGTGGAGGGTTTTAATTAAATTAAAGCCATTCATACATGTATAAAGGGCGTGGGGAGACAGACTGGAGACCACTCACCTTGTGAGAGAGGCTCTCCCAGCTTTGCTTGTCCTACATCATGGAGGGGAGAACGCTCATCAAAACAGCTGGTCCGGGGGTGTAAATGAGTGTTCTAAAGAGCAGCTTGAAGGGCAGCCGAGGCGGGCTTGGCTGATGGCTCCTCGGACTTTTGCACATGAAGGACCTGCCTTCCTCGGGCCAAGTGTATGTACATAAATGCCCAGTGTTGACATAACTGCCATGGCTAAGAGTCAGTGTGGGTTTGGGGTTTGGACTTTGCATATAGTTTGGGGTGTTTTTTTTTTATTTGAATTTATGGCTTTTTAAAAAACCCTAATAACATGTTAAGTTTTCAAACTTAAGGGTTGAATAATGAGTTAATTGTAAAAAGCCTGGGCTTGGAGGACGACCGTGTGGCTGTGTGTGTGTGTGTGTGTGTTCAGGAACGCACACACGCATGCGTGTGTCCCCTGCCCAACAGCTCTGTTCAGCCGCCATCCGGAGGACCTAGTTGAAGTGCAGTTGCACACCCTAACGTGTGCGCCCTTTGATTGGGGACGACCTTTCCCTCTTCCTTTCCTTGGATAGGTTTAGTTTATCTGTTTGGACACACCTCGAGGGGGCAGCTTCTGGTCTCCTAAGTTAGCCAGACTGAGAATATCACCGGACTCTGCCAAGTCTGTTCTTAGGTTTGGTCCCCCAGAAAGAAAAAGCCTTGTCTTCCAAAAGAATATCAGAATTACTGACCAGCTTGCAGTTGGAAGAAAGAGCTTAATCTGGACTTATGATGATGGATAACACGTAGTGTTTTCTGAGCTAAACACTGATCTGTATGCACATCTGATTTGTACACAATAACTCACTTAATCCACACAAAAACCCTGTGAGATAGGTCCTGTGATTTTCATCATGTTAAAGAAGAGGAGAGGGAGGCACAGAGAGGATCGTGACTTCCTGACAATGGGTCCGTGGTACAGCCCGGATCCTGAGGCTCCAGGGTCCACTCTGACCCGCTGCACTCTCCTCCTTCCATGACTTGGTCTTTCTTCCAAACGTTGAAGAGGAATGTGCTCAGTGGAAGAAAACACATTTAGACAATAAAAGTTGGAAAGGCGGAAGCCCGTCGATAATCCCACTTCCCTCCAAGAGTCTCCACAATTTGGGGGAATCTCAGATTTGTATTTGGTTTGCAGGACGGTTTTGCCCTAAGGAAAATGTGCCATGTTTCCTGCCCTCCCCCACCCCCTGCAAGTGTGCACACACTCTCCCCTACTCGGAATGCAAAGGGACAGATCAAATGTGGCTGATCGAAAAAAGCACGACCTCTGGGGTGAAGGTTGATGCCCGCTGAAGGCACAATGGTGGAAGGGTTAACATTCTCCTACAGGTGAGGCCCTCTTGTGGTTGGCGATGGAGTCACATTGGCTTGTCCCTGGAGAGGTGGCCCTGAGGTTCCCAGCTTTGTGTCAGGCCCGGGGCCCTGTGTAGCTGGGGGACATGGGAGATGGGGCTCCTCAGGGCTGACCTGCAAGTGAGGGCCTGAGCCTGCCTTGGGATGAGCCCTGCCTGTGGAGTCTGCAGAGCCCCTGATCAGATTCGAGGAGCTGCCTAATTGGAAGATCATTAGGATCATTATAATTAATTGGCATCCTGATAAATGGCGTGATTGCCTAATTAGGATGGTTGCTAGGGAACTAGGCCTCCCTTGGAGCCAAAAGGGGAAGTGGCGTTGGACTGGCCGTGGACGGGTGTTAGGGTTACACACCCAGCAGTGAAAGGGGTAGGGGAGGAGGCAGGGCACGAGAGCAGTCTCCACGCGCATCTGTTGGTGTTTACTGAGCAGCTGCTGTGTGCAAGTTGCACATGGAATATCAGGGGTGTTTTCATAAAAGGACTGTAAAGTAATCAGGATCCTTTCTCTTGTAAGCCACAGAAAGAGAGGGGGAAAAAATCTCAAACCAGCATAAGGGGGAAAGAAGGGACATGTTGGCTTTTATAATCAAAAGCACGCTCAGGTAACCAGCTTCAGGCACAGCTGGGGTTAGGGCTCCAATGCTGTCCCGAGTATCCGTTCCCCTGCATCTCTGTTCTTTCTTCCATGGGGCTGGTTTCCCTCCGGCTCCAAGGGGGTGGGCAGGCCCTGGCTCCATGGTTAGGGGAGCCAGACTGCCTGGCCACCTGCCCAGCTGTGTGATCTGGGACGCATTAGGTAACCTCTCTGTGCCGCGGTGTTGTCATCCAGCAAATGACGACCGTAGCACTTATCTCCTGGCTTGTGGTAAAGGATGAAACGAGATCATCAATGTCAAGTGCTTAGCACAGCGTCTGAGCTCGGCAGGGCCTCGGCGAACACTGGCTGTTATCATAATTGAGGTGTCCGTGTTGGCTGCCTAAGAGTGGTCCTCTTGTTGTCTCTGGTTCAAGCCCAACAGGAAAGAACAAGCATCTTTTCTGGAAAGGCCCATCCTCGCCCCAGGCGTCCCTCTGATGGGACTGGTTTATGTCATGTGCTCACTCCAAACCAGCACTGGGTGAGGAAGTGATTCCGCCAGGCTCCCGGGCCCCACCCTGGAGCTGGGGACCCAGCAACTGAGCCCCCGAAGCCCTGGAGAACACAAATTGGGGGGATCCCAGTGCAAGGAAGCCTCGTTACTGGGGAGGCGAAGAGCCAATACCTATGACGAGGGGGAACGCTAATGTGGTCAGACAGGCCTATTGTCATTTTGGTCAAGATGGGCACCGTGGAAACAGCTGCTGGGTGAGCAGGGTCCCCTCCCTCTCCCCTCAGCAGGCATCGGAGGCCTGACTTCTCTGCCTTCATGTCTGAAAAATCTAGCCTGGCCTTGTTTCTGTGTTTTCTGGCGGCCAGGGGGCAGATGTTCTCATTACATGAGAATCATCTGGACGTATTTGTTTTTAAAAATGCCAAGTCCAGACCCTGCTGAATCAAATTCCCGAGGAGGGCCCTGGGTGCTGGGGAGTACCACGTGTGGGCTTGGGAAAGGGGCCTCTGGAGTCTGCCTGTCTTGTCTTCCTGCCTAATGCAGGGGCTGCCAGGGGGCAGGGGAAATGCTCTACGTGAGGTTAGGGGTGTGAAGGTATTAGGAAACTGCTGTACCGAGCAAGAGAGCGTTCCTCCTATTTGTCAGGCCACACGTGTTTAATGAGCAGCTACTGTGTGCCGGGCACTGGTTGGGCACTGGGATGAACAGGAGAGAACCCTGCAGATAACACACAAGCCAAGTCCACAAGGAAGGCGCTTTCGGGAAGTGACAGGCGGTACAGTGGGAAAGAAATAGGCTCTGATGGGGAAGGGGCAGGGGGGCACACTCTGGCAGGTGACAGTCAGGGGAGACCTCTCTGGAGATGTGACCTCTGAGCTGTGACCTAAATTTTGAGAATGGGCCAGCCTCGGCAGGATCTGAGGGAAGAGCATTCCAGCTAGAGGGAACAGCCAGTGCAAAGGCTTGGAAGTGGAGAGGAGTGGCCTGAGACACCTGTTCAAAACACAGATAGAAACCTGGGCGGGAGGAGGGGCCGAAGATGAGGTCAGGGGTGAGAAATATGGGTCACGGTGAGAAATTTAGATCTTATTTCAAAGGACATGGAAAACCACCGAGGAGTTTTAAGTCTGGGAACGATACGGTTTCTGTTGTAGAAGGATCTTTGTGGCTAGCCCGTGACGGATGCTCCATGAGCAGCAGCTGGGGCGGGGGGGCGCTGCTCCTGGCCTGGGTGGCAGTGCTGTCAGTGGACACAGAGTGAAATGAGTAGATTGGAGATCATTTTGGAGGCAGAGCCTGCGGAACTTTCTGGTGCGTTGCATGTTCCGAGTGAAGGAAGGAGCTGTGGCTTCTCGGGCAGTTTCACCCCCCAGGGGACATTTAGCGATGTCTGGAGACACTTTTGGTTGTCACAACTGGGGAGAGGGAGCTATGGGCATTGAGCTGGAGGCCAGGGGTGCTGCTGATCACCCCCCGGGGCACACAGGGGCCCCCCCGACAAATACCATCGTGCCAGACGCAGAGGTGACTAGACAGCCTGTGGAGGGGGAGGGGTTCCTGAACGAGAAGATGAGGAGAGAGGTTTGGGGGCAGGGGGACGACCTAGAATCGGTCGCGGCACTGTTGCATTTGGGATGACCAGGGGGTCCGAGCGCTCGGCGGCTGCTGGCTACGCAAGTCGAGCTGGTGGCGTCTGGCCGCCTACATTTGGGAGTCATCGGAGCGCCGATGTTATTTGAGGCCGTGGGAATGGCCACGATCGTCCAGGGAAGTGTATTTTGTTCTCTGGTGCGCTCCCTCCTCCCCTGGTGCCTGTCCTGCGCTTACTTGGTGAATATTTTTAGCACACCCCACATGCTCCCCTCTTGATGACGCTCCTGAGAAATTCCCAAAGGCCAGGGCTGAGCCTCCCCTTGTCCGTCTCCTCGTTGCTCAGTGATGAGCAGTCAGAGCTAAATAGGCACCACCTACGACACATGCCCTTGGGAATTTAAGGTCAGGTGGGATCTTGGGCCTCACAGGCAACAGGATGCCTCCCTGGTAGAATACCTGTGGACGTGGTCTTCGGAGCTTCTGCTCCAGCCCAGACCTAGACTGAATGGAATTCTCTGTCACCAGAGACTGCCGCCATTTTGAATTCTACACAGTCTCTTCATATGATTCCAAAGCATACGTTGTCCAGGGGCCCTGGCCTCTGACATGTCGCCTCGTCTTATAAAAGCCTGTCCTGCTGCTTTGCACACCTGAGCCCTGCTTGAAACACAGGTGAATCCTACCCCAAACTCAGAGTCATGAGTAGGTCTTGTGAGTTGATGGACAGGGCCATCCCCCAGGACCATGAGCAGTACCCAAGGTGTGTTTGGCCAGGTGGAAGCCAGATGTATTAGGTGAAGAGTGTTGCCAATAGACTTTCTTCTTGGCTCCCAGGCAGGGCCCCAGTGGGTGACTTGACCCACCTCAGCAGCCAGAAGAGAGGAGCTTTTTGAAAAGAGAATGACAAACGATGAGCTCCCAGAAGTTCAGGAGATATTCGTGCTCTGGTGAAAATCGGATCACCCAAAAGCTGCATTACTGGCCTGAGCTAGAGACAGGCACTGTCCACAGACTTGTGAATGGAGGCCGCTTTTCTGGATATTTCCGAGAAGAGGAAATCCTACTACAGTTCTTAGTGGCTTAGTACCCTAATCATTTGAATGTGAATCAAGATGTATTCACTGCAAGTAATAGAATTCCTGGCTGTTAGTTCTCACTTAACAAGAGTCTGAGGCAGGGGAGCCTTGGAGCCAGTTTGTTTGAACAATAATGTCTTCAAAGACCCAGGATCTTCCTGTCCTCTGGTTCTCTGTCCTTGTCCTGTCTTTGGCCTTGCTGCTTCATGGTCTCAAGATGGCTGCTGCAGCTCCAGACATTACATCTCCACACAAAGTGGAAATAAAGAGCAGAACTCCATGCTGTTTGTCTTTTAATCAGAGAGCAGAATCCTTCCAAGAACACCCTCCCCCCAGCAGACTTGGCTTCATGCCTCTTTGGCACAGGGTTGGGTTTTGTACTCACATTGGCAAAGGGAAATGGGCTTTTCATTTGACTTAGCTTAGTGGTTCCCCAAATTCACAGATCAGACACCTTCTTCTTAGAGCAAATATTTTTGCCAAGCTTACCTGAAATAAATTCATAGATAATATAACCTATCTGCACGTTTTTTATCTGATCAAATACCCTGACCGTAATTTAAAGGAAAACCAAGAGGAAAGTGAGTTATAGGTAAACCTATGTATGGCAGTATCTTAGACACAACTGTGCTGGAGGACATGACGAAGCAGTCAGATGCCTGCACTCGTGTGAGATCACAAGAATTTCTGACCGTTACAGACGCAGTGGGGTATGAACGTGTGGTTTGGACAGCTCAGATACCACAAGTGCTACGGCCATAAACAATGGGATTTTCCCAAATAGTGAACGATTACCCCAAATTTTTAAACAAACTACAGTCTTCCCTCAGTTTACTTAGTGGTTGCATTCCCAGAAAATTCGGTGTAGAGTAGAACCAGGCAAAACATCTTTTGCGTTTATATGTGACGTGGGGCTCATTTCTGAGGTCAGGTAACTAATTGTAAAAGCTCTTTCACCTCCGTGACTGTCTTGTGGGGCATTGGAAAGTCGTGCTGGAAATGGGGCTGTTCTTCACTGCAAATTTGCATCCCTCTACCCCCACCAGATGCCAGAAACATCCCCTAGTCATTGTGACAACCAAAAAACCCTAACAAATTTCCGCGAACACCCCTTCAGGCTGATTTCACCCTTCTCAGAACCATGGGCTTATTAGACTAATGCTGGTTTATTGCCAAGACAAGGGTCCACCTCCTTAACGAAGTTGGGGTCCTATAAACCGAGGCATGACCTTGGAGGGGGCACCCAGCTCTGCCTCAGAGCTGTCCCCAAGCTCCTCTTCCTGCTCGTCGCCCTCCTTATTGACATGTTCTTGCGTGCGTCTGGGTATCAGTGGCTTCCATCCGGGGAAGGAGATGAAGAAGGTATAGAAGACCGGACATAAGACACATCTCTGAGAATCGGGGTGTCCCAGTGGTTAGGAGGGTGCACTCTAGAACCAGACCTCCTGATTCACATACCAGCTCTGCCCCTCTGAGCCTCAGATCCCTCTTCTGTAAAGTGGGGGTAATCCTGGTTAGCTTCCTTGCACCCTCCCCCCACCCCCCCGCCCGGCACTCACAGCGAGACACTAGCACAGTGAGTGGCTGCGTGGAAATTGCTTCCAAAAGTCAGGCGTCATTGCTTATACTTGTAGATCCTTTTTACCTTTTTTTCGTTAGAATATGATTGACCTATAACAACATATTGGTTTTAGGTGTACAATATAATGATTTGATACACGTACATTTTGTAAAATGATTACTACAGTCAGTTTAGGTAATATCCATCATCACCCAGTTAAATGTTTTTTTTCTCGTGGTGAGAATTTTTAAGATCTATTCTCTTAGCAACTTGCGAATACACAACGCAGCATCATGAACTATGGTCACCACGCTGTACATTGTCGCCGGTTATAACTGGAAGTTTGCACCTGTTGACTATCTTCCCCCAGTTTGCTCACCCCTCACTCTCCACCTCTGGCAGCCACCAGGCTCTTCTCTGAGTTCCGCGTTTTATTTGGAGATCCCTCACCTAAGTGAGCTCGTACAGTCTTCGTCTTTCTCTGTCCGACTTACTTCGCTAAGCATCATGCCCCCCACGTCCATCCACGTGGTCACAAGTGGCATGGTCTCCTTTTTCGTGGCTGAGTGATATTCCGTGGCACGTATCTACACACCACCTCTTCTCCATGCGTTCATCCCTTGGCGGACCCTGATGCTGTTCCATGTCTTGGCATCGTGAATAAGGCCACAGCAGAAGTCGGGGTGCAGGTAGCTTCTCGAGACAGTGAGTTCATTTCCTTCATATAAATACCAGAAGTGAAATTGCTAGATCATAGGGTAGTTCTGTTTTTAATTTTGGGGGGAGCCGCCCACTGCTTTCCACGTTGCTTTCTTTTTAGCTTCTCGAAGGAGTTCTGCACCACCTCTCTCAACCGCCCTGCCTCTAAGGAAGGCTGTGGTTCCCCACCCCCCACCCCCGCCGCAGGGGAGGGAGTCCAGCTCAGACAGATGGACGCAAGTAGAAGAGTTAACTAGGCCTAGAGCTCGAGTCTGGGGCTCCCTGAGCTGAGGGGCTCCACCATGTGCCACTCCCCACCCTGACCCCAGCCCCCTGACTTTTAGGCCTCAATCAGGCCAGCTCAGGAAGGGAGCAGACCTTGGGGACCAACCCTGTAGGGCTCCGAGCCCGTCCTGAGAGCCCAAGGTGGGCTTGTCCCCACGTACTCAGGACCTGCTCATAAGGAAGCAGGAGTTCCTAGCCATCTCCAGGGCCGCTTGTAAAACTCCCAGCGCCCAGGCCACATCCGGACCAATTAAATCAGTGCCCCGGGGGTGGGGCCGGGGAAGCAGGGTAGTTTAGCGCTCCCAGGTGACTCCAGTGCACCCCTGACGTTTCAGACTGCTAAGATGGGGTGCCTTCTGCTAGGCGTTTCTACAAATGGGTGGAGGCAGCTGCTGTGATAAAACCCTCCTCCCGGAGGCCTGTCGTGCCCATAGTGAAGTCCAGACTCCCTGCCAGAGGCTGCCCTGCCCCGCGCCGCCTGGCCTCCGCCCCCAACTCACACCCGGCTCCTCCAAGCTTATTACACTGTCGCACTGGCCATATCAAAGCTTGTTCCAACCTCGGGGCCTTTGCACTTGCTGTCCTCTCTGCCTGGACATCACAAGTCTGGCTCCTTCTGATCCGTCAGGTCTCAGTGCAAATGTCACATCCTTAGATAATGCCTCGAAGGATGCCTGTTTTGTGTTTATAACACCACCCTCTGGAATCATCTCAATGTTTCCTTTGTCCTCCCACCTCTCACTAAAAAGTAAGCCCCATGGCTACATGAAGCTGTTCTGTCTCATTCACCTCTGTATCCCCAGCGCTCAGAACAGGGCCTGGCACTCTGCGTGCTCAGGAGATATTCTTTGGGTGAAGGAATCTGGGAAGGAGCCTTCAAGATGCCCTGCTGGGTGTGAATCTAGTGTTTGGGGATCCGTTGCTGAAGGCAAAGGAGTCAAAACCAGTTTGTCATTTGCAGAAAGCAAAGGTGGGAGTGGGGAGGGTTGCTTTTGCACGCTCACCGGTCTGCGGACCCTCCCGGCATCTGGCATCCAGCCCAGAGCCGGAGCTGGGGTTGGTGCTGACATCGCTCACAGAGGGGTGGCCATCGCCCTCAGGCCACAGCAGGGACGTCAGGCACTGCGGAAGGGCTGGCAGAGGGCTCCGCTTGGGAAGTGAATGCTAATGCACGAGCTCAGTGGCGTGACATTTATGCAGGTGCCCTGGGAAAGTCTACTCTCCCCCCACCCATATTGGCGCCTCCAGAAAGGAGCTGTCACAGCTCATGAGACCCACTGCTCGCACCTCCTCTCCTGAACTCACTCCTGAAAGCTCACATTTCTACATACCGGGCAGCGTTCTAAGTGCCTGCTCAGGTGAGCGCCTGATAACGCTGTGACACTGGCTGTCTTCGTCCGTTCAGGCTGATGTAACAGAAAACCAGAGACTAGAAGGCTTATAAGCAACAGAAATTGCTCACCAAGGTCAAGGTGCCAGCAGATTCAGAGTCTAATGAGAGACCGCTTCCTCGATGGCAGATGACACCTTCTCATGTCCTCACGTGGCAGAGGGGCAGGGGAGCTCTCTACGGTCTATTTTAGAAGGACACTAATCCCATTCACGAGAGCTCCGCCCTCCCAAAGACCGCACCTCCTAATACCATCCTATTGGGGATTAGGCTTCAACATATAAGATTTTTGGGGAGACACACACATTCCATCGAGAGCACAGAGACCTTCTAATCCCCATTTTTCCAGACTAGGAAAGTGGGGCACAAAGAAGGCTCTCCTTGTTCTGTCCTATTATAGTAGGACGTCACAGGCTGGCTAAACGGGGCCTGTATTCAGCTCCCAGAAATGTTTAACCTTCACACTGTTTTGAACATTGTTTCAAGTTGTCAGAACTTTAAAAATTTGAGATTTTATCTTTTAAAAATTAAAGTTCCCAGCTTGTGAAAAATAGGGAGGCGTGGGCCACCCTGAGTTCCCATCCCCACTGATCATGGGTTCTCCACTTTGCCACAGCCCCCCCCCCATTCCCTCTTGTCTGAGGCTACAGTCGGGTTCACTTGCCATTGGACATGGCACTTGCCCTGCTGTTCTCATTGTGGAGAACGTTTCTCATTTCTTTGTTCTTAACGCCTCTATCCAAAGGGTAGAATGAGAGCCAGAGAGAAGGGAGCATGTGGGTTTTTCTTACGCTGGGCCCACTTCACTCATTTCCGTCACCTGCCTGGCCCACGTGGGCCTTGGAGTTCCTCCTCCACTACAACTTCGTTCAGATCAAACAGCCCCATTTCTAGAGGCCACACGTTGCAACTTTGTTTATGATAATAAGGGAAGTCTGACATCTGTGGGGTGCTTGGCCAGGCATTTCCTCACCACTACAGTGCTTTCCATCAAGGCCTGTTACCATCTCCATTTTGTGATTCGGGGAGCTGAGGCACCCTCTGTGGTACCCCCACTGGAGTAGGAGCTCTGTAGGCTTGTTCATCTTGGTACCATCAGTGCTCAGCTCACTGGCTGTTTGAAACAATGACTGAAAGAACAAATGAATGAGTTCTCCTCTAAGTGTTCATCTGATTTAAGCCATTGGCCACTGGAGACCAAACATCTTGATTCATCATGAGTCATTTGTGACATTTTAGTCAGAAGAATGGGCTCGAATTCATGTCATTCAAGGCTCTTTGGTTGTGTTTCTGCTTTGTGTAACAGCTCGCCTTCAGCTCAGTGGCTTAAAGCAACAGTGTGTTTGTAACAATTCTGTGGGTTGCCAGGCTGGTTCTCTTGCTTCCTGTGATATCTGCTGGAAGGTCCAAAATGGCTCCCCTCAAATGGCCAGCAGCTCGGGCTGGTCACCAGCTGGGAGTTCATTGGGGCCATCTGCTGAATCCCTCATCCTCCTCCCCATGACTTCTTCCCACGACTGTTTGCACTTCCGCACAGTATGGTGGCCTCAGGGTAGTTCCTGATTCCTAGAAACACAAAAATGAAAGCTTCTAGGCCTATCTAAAGCTTTAGCTTAGAAAGCTCTAGGGCTCCCCAAGCAGGAGTTGCTGGAGGAGGCTTCCAGTGCGACAAGTGCACCCCTGATTTTTCCTTCTGCTCTTGACATTCCTTTTAAGAGTCAAAAGACCCACAAGAGGGTCTGACTGACCAGCTTTGGTCACATGATCACCACTGGGTCACATGGCAGGAGAGGGTGACGCACCTTGGCAGAAGAGAGTAAACCCTCAAAAGGAAATTGGGCTTCTAGGATCAAAGAAGAGGACCAGATGCTGGACAAAGTTAGAAACCACTACACAGCCCCCGAATAAGTGACTCCCCCAGGGTGAGCAGTTAACATTTTTGAATGAATGATTAGAAGATGGATGGTTGGATGGATGGATGGATGGATGGATAGAAGAATGAATGAATGCATTTTTTTTAAATCTAGTGTAAGTAGAATGCCCAGTGGGCACCTTGGGTGGCTCAGTCGGTTAAGCATCCCACTTGATTTCAGCTCAGGTTATGATCAGGGTCGTGAGTTCGAGCCCCGCATCAGGCTCCACGCTGGGCGTGGAGCCTGCTTAAGATTCTCTCTCTCCCTCTCCCCCTCCCCACCCCCCAAAAAAGAATGCCCAAGTCTGTGTAACATCTCTTCTAGAGCAGGGGCCCCATAACTCAAGCACTGCTGGGGGTCTGAGAGCCCTCTTTATGGGGCAAAATCAGCTCCCAGAATTCCTGCTGCGCCTCAGCATCCTAACCCCAAAGATGGGGATCATTTGAGCTGGCTTCTAGAAGCGAGAGTGTGGGCAGTAACGAGGGAACCACCAGCCCAGGGAGTGTGCTCCCACCTCCCCAGACCCCACGCCACCTGGACTCTGGCAGCCGGTCCTCACGCCCTCTCAAGCCACCATACACAAAGTACACCTGCTGATACCCGGCGAACCGCCGGTGGGAGAAGCTGATCCGAGCTCAAGGAGCACCCCTAACCGATGGCTTTCCTCCCTTGGCAGTCTAGTTCCAGCTGCTGATTAGACTGCACAGCCGGCCCGGGTTGGAAATGGACCTGTCATGCGAAATTCGCTCCATTCGCGTCTCTAAATTTAGTGAGTTATTTGGTAAAAGTTGCTTCCGGCTCCTTCCCCCGCCATGAGTACAAGCTTCTCAAATAATTGTAAGGGCCGGGCCGTTTCCAAGGTGAGCTAATGAGAAGCTCATCTGCTAATAGCAGGGGCATGACGGGTGAGGGTGGCACACATGGCTGTGGATTGGGTGGAAAGGGAAGAAATAATTGGATTATTAATACTGGGGCTGCCAAACTAGATCTTGATCCCTTTATGTTCTTCTCAAAGGGAACTACAGTCTCTGGAACCATAAATATGTGTCCCATGGGGGTACTGAGAACGTGTGGGGTTAAAAAACAGAGGGGACTGGAATCCTCAGTCCCGGTCGAGGCAGTCTACACTGAGAGCCAGCCCACAATTAGGGGTGAATAATGACTCTGTTCAGGTCCAACCTTATTGCTTTTGGCCAAAGGCCTTTTGCAGAAATAACTTTGTAACTTGCTGCCAGGGAACTTTTGTCCACAGCTGAGACAGAAGAACAAAGAACAGAGGTGGGAATTTGTATCTGATTCCCATTTCCCCTAAACACCTAGCAAGAACAACAGGTGTGGCCTACCTGGAACGTGTGGGCTGGGGGAAGGTGATGGCCAGCCTCCTCTATGGCAGGCTGCCACTCCTGCTCCCGCCATACTGGTCTTTATTCTGTTCTTCATACCAACCAAACTCATTCCTACCTCAGGACCTTTGCACTTGCTTTTTCCTTTGGTTAGAAAGCATTTGCCTTATAACTGGCTTCTCACCACCTTCTGGTCTCAGCTCAAACATCACCCCTTCTTAGGAGCCTCCCCTGATTTACTCTCTGTCCCATTTCCCTGACAGTTTTCTTCAAAGCTCTTAAAACGACCTGAAATTCATCTTCATTTATTATCTGTCTCCCCCACCAGGATGTCAACCCATTGAGGGCAGAGGCCTGATCTGCTCCATGTTCATGGCTGCTCCCCAGCCATCCTGCATAGCACCTGGCACATAGTAGGTGCTCAGGAAAGATTACATAGCTTTGAAGGGTTACAAATAGGCCTCCGGCCAAGCTCCAGAGTTGCTTTGTTTGGTGTGCTCAGTGTTTAAAGTGTATTGAATGTTTTCACTTTAGAAATGACGTCTCCATTGCGGTCCAGTCCCCACCCCCCAACCCATCCCCCTAAATCCAGACCATGTCACTCCTTTCTCCTGCCTGGCCCCTGCAGGCATTTGAGTTTGAGGCCCCACTTTAGACAAAGGCCACTGCAGACAGGTGTCTCTCTCCCAAAGGTAACCCAGCAACATCCTGGCTTTTCCTGAACCTAGACCATGGGCCACTCTGCTGGGCTCTGCCCAACCCCTTTCCATTGACTTGGTAAAGGCACGGTTTCTGGTGGGCAGGACCCAGTAGTCTCCTCTTAGGGGCCATGTTTTAGGGGTCATACCATAAATGACATGTAATATCATTGTGTTCTCTTCTGAGCCTTCTGAGTCACCAGAGAGGGAGTCCCTGTAACCCCTCCTTTGTGGTCTTCAAGGAGGCCCGTTCCCCTTGTAAGAAAAATATCAGTGCCCTTGGCAAGCAAGAAGCCAACTGCAATGTCTGCACCTGTTTCTTTATGTTGCTCTCCGTTTATGGCAGGGGTTCTCCCCTGGGGGTGATTTTATCCCCCAGGGGACATGAGGCAATGTCTGGAGACATTTTTGCTGTCCACGGTCGGGGGTGGGTACTACTCACATGTCACCAGTAGGGAGGCCAGACAGGCTATAGACCCCTATAAATGCACCCCCTCCAAAGAATGGCCCAGCACCCACCCCCGACAAGCCAGCCAGCTGCCCGATGACACGGGCACAGTGGCCTCCCCTCCTGGATGGCTTTCGTGGGCACAGTGGCTGTGGGCTCAGAGGGCCAAGGGGCGAGTCATTTCCCAGCACGGCAGGAGGGAAGTGAGGGCAGTTAGGGGCCAGTTCCCTGAAGCCAGGTCCCACACTTCACTTGGGGTTTCTGGGTGTGTTGGTGGCTTCCTTTCTACTTAAAAACGAGGAGAGAGAAGGTTTTTTTAAAGTGGGAATTAATGGTTTCCATGCCGATGTAACAGGAGAAGCTCCATTCTCTGAAGTATGGGGGTCTGTGGGAGTGCTTGCTCTGGCTTTCCACGTCCAGCGCAGGCTTTTCTCTTTGCCTCTTCGGCTCCCTTCAGAACCCTCTGGACCTGACACCACGGAGGCTCATATGTGGGGTCTGGGGAGCCTTTGGGTCACCCAGGGCTTCCTGAGGCTCGGGGATCTTTGAATTGGGCGTGGGTACAGACTCCAAAGCTTGCTAGATGCAGACACGGAATCTGACTTGGTTTAAGTTTCACTTCCTAGAAAGGGTCCTGTGTCCCCGGGAGAGGCCTCTGTGGCTCTCCCTGCATGGTCTCTGGGCCTCCAGGACTTGGCAGGTCCCCCTGTGTTTCCAAGACAGCTGCAGGATAGCCGGCATGCTCATCTATGCTGTGACCTTGACAGTCCTCCATGGAAAGTTGGGGTCCCTGTCCCCTCCTTTTGAATCTGGCCAGTCTTGTTCAATATAATCTAGTGGGAGTGACACTGGGGGGACAGCAGAGAAGATCGAGTTCAGTTGGAAAAACCGAGGCAGCACTGCCCATCGCTGGGACACCTGCCTTCCAAGCAGGAAGCTGCCACATAAGAAATCAGAGCCCACCCTGAGGCCACCATATGGGGAGGAAGCCCAGGCCACAAGGAGAGCCCCCTCTACCCCCGAGGTCCTAGCCAACTGCCAGTAGCAGCCACCTGAGGAATCAAGTCCCCAGCCCTTCGGTCATTTCAGCTGTGGCCTCAGCCATTCTAAAGCAGAGACCAGCCAGCCATGCTATGTCCTGCGTGAGTCCCCGATCACGAGTCCCTGAGAATTTAAAAAAAAAAAAAAAAAAAAACTTTATTCTCTTGCTAAGGTTGAAGGTCAGTAGTTACAGAGAAATAGTCATTGGAGCATGTGGCATGTGCCAGTCTGTCCTCCACTCAGTCATCCTGCATTAATTCAACAACATCTAGAATCTCACATCTCGCGCCCCTCACTGCCCCTGTCCTGGTCCAAGCCCTGTCCAGGCAGCCGTCCCACCGGCCTCCCTGCATCCGCGCTCACGCCCTACAGTCTCTTCTCCACATGCAGCCAGAAGGATCCGGTTAAAACCTACATTCAATCTCCGCTTTCCCAGCCTGGAACCTTCCAGATCCTTCTCTCCAAATATTAGCCTTCCCATTGCTCAACTCCACCGCAGCCATACTTGGCGCCTTTCTGTACCTCACACCCCCAGGCACACGCCTCCCCCAGGACATCCGTACTTGCTTTTCCCTAGGCCTGGAACACCGTTCCCCTGAGTATCTGCAAGGCACGTTCCTTCACCTCCTTCAGGACTCTGCCCAACTGACCCCCCCATTTAAAGATGCAACCTTTCCGCCCACCAGCACTTCTGACCTCCCTCCCCTGCCTCACCCCCTTAGGACTCATCACCTCATGCCTATGATTTATATGGGTGTCTGACTCATGACAGATTGTTTATTTCTGGATCCCCAGCACATAGGATGGGGCCTGTGTGTGGTAGGTGCTCAGTAAATATTTGTTGACTGACTGGAAGAATGAGCACCCAGGCTGTGCCAGGGCCTGGGACTATTCAGAAAAGAGACAGCCCAGGGCGCCTGGGTGGCTCAATCGGTTGAGTGTCCAACTCTTGGTTTCAGCTCAGGTCATGGTGTCAGGGTCCTAGGATCAAGCCCCGCGTCAGGCTCCCCACTCGGTGCAGAGGCTGCTTGAGGATTCTCTCTCTCTCTCTCTCTCTCTGTCTGCCCCTCCCCCTGCTTGCAAGCTTGCTCGCTCTCTCTCTCAAATCTTTTTTAAAAATCCTTCAAAAAGAAAAAGCCCTATCCCTGCGGAACTTCCAGTGAGAAAACAACCCCCACAAAATGAAGACCAGAATAGAAGAGTGCGCAAAGAATCACGTGTGTGATGAGTGTTCTGAAGAGAACAAACCTTGCATGAGGCCAAGAGTAACAGGGGTGCTTGCTTCCAGGAGGGCGGCCAGGGAAGGCCCTCCCTCCACCTGTCAGACTCCACCCATCCCAAACTTCAGAGCTGTGCCCAGGGAACAGTCTGTTTGGCTTGGCAGATGAGGAAACTGAGACCAAACTGGGACCAGAATTCATGACTCCCACGCCCACGTTCCTTCTGCTTTCCCACACCACCTTTTTCTTATCGGTTGACAAATAAGGATGAGGAAAGTTTGCCTACAGTAAGGCAGAGAGTTGGGCCCAGGCCCAGGCTGAGGGCTAGCAAGCCGTCTTGTCAGGTCTCTCTGCACAGAGGCAGGAGGCGGCTGGGAAGCCACCTGAGTCAACACTCCGTCTCTAGCTTGCTCTACTGTTTGGGCTCATTGAGTTGCAAGTGACAGAGAAAGCAACTCGGAGCAACCTAAGAAACAAAGAGAATTTGGGGCGCCTGAGTGGCACAGCGGTTGAGCGTCTGCCTTCGGCTCAGGGCGTGATCCCGGCATTATGGGATCGAGCCCCACATCAGGCTCCTCCGCTATGAGTCTGCTTCTTCCTCTCCCACTCCCCCTGCTTGTGGCTGTCTCTATCTCTGTCGAATAAATAAAATCTTTAAAAAAAAAAAGAGAGAGAGAATTTGATTCATGTTCCTAAGGAGTCAGTGTGTGAGAAAGCTGACCTAAGAAGAAAGAAAGAAAACAACTCAAACTAGTCAAAGGGGAAGAAGGAAACTATTGGCGCCTGAAACAAGAATCCAGAGGGAAATCTTCCTCCTTCAGGCTTAGCTGGATCCAGGTCTCAAATGTTTCCAAATCCAAGTATGTTCCAGTTCTCAGCTCTGTTTTCTTCTGTGTGTTGGCTTCATTCCTCCTCTCCATGAGGCAAGATGGCGTCCGTCTTCCCTCACCCTCACGGTGGAATGACATGGAACCAGTTAGCCAGTTGGAAAGGGTAGGCATCTCCTAGGTTAAGGCGTCAAATTACTCTGATTGGCCAATCACTGAGGCAGAAGGATTGGAAAGCTCTGATTGGCTCAAGTCTGGATCCCATGGTCTAGCCTTGGAGCTCTGCTGCCTGCGGCCTAATTTAAACCTTATGGACCAAGGATCGGCAGAAGAAGATCCCCAAATGAAAACTGGATGCTCTTATAGAAAGTATGTTGGCCCAAACCCAACAAATAACACTAGACAACACATATTGGGCACAACAGTCCTGTTCTAAAGGCTTCACAGGCATTAAGCCATTTCCTCCTCACAATTCTGTAAGTGCTCTTACTGGCCCCACTTTACAGATGAAGACACTGAGGCCACAAGAGGGTAAGTTACTTGCCCAACAACTAGTCCGTAGTGGAACCAAGATTTGAACGCGGGCTGTCTGCTCCAGATCCCATCTCCACCCCTTCTCTGGCCTGTACCCTGCTGCATTTGAGCACATATCTCTGCTTGGCTTTCTCCACTCTCTCTGTCAGCTCCGTGAAAGTAGAGACTTGTGTCTGGTTTTTCTCCTGATCATGAAACAGTACTTGCACATAGATGCTCAGATGTTCGGGCGTGAGAATCACATGGCCTCAAACACCCCCTCATTTTACATACAAAACCTTGTGATGTTCAGCTTTCCAGCACCTTGAATATACTGTTTCTAAGCTTTCTTTGAGTTCTAACTATACTTTGTGGTCCCATCCGAAAAGTTCACCGTGGTTTGCTGTTCGAGTCCTGATGCTTCTCACTTTTAGCTGGAGGTTTTCAGCTCTAGCTTTTGATCTGTTGACTCCTTGGAATGTGAGCTCCAAGAGGGCAGGGTCTTTTTTTCTTTCCACTGCTTTATCTGCAGTGCCAAGAACTGTGCTGGAACTGGCACATAGCAGGTCTTTGAGGATGTCTTGTTGAATGAATAGTTCTGCAAGCAATGGGGTTCCTAAGCCCTTCTCTCTATGCCCTAATTTCCTTTCCAGATCCTGAGCCCTTGTCTTGAAACCTGATCTTTGTCCCCTCCCTTTGAAAGACCCTTCTCTTGTCCCGTGCCCTTCTCCGGAGAGCTGGCTTGGTTCCCTGCCTCCAGCTGGAATTCCAAGACCAGGCACAGAGAGCCAGCAGATGCCCTGGCCCTGGGTAGGGAAGACAGGGAGAGTCTGTGCCCATAGGTTACAGGAGCTCCTATCCTTTCTTTGACAGCCCTGGAGAGGAAGGGAGAAGGCTGGGAAAAGCCTGTGACCAGGAAGGGGAGACGCCAGGAGAGTGTAAAGTTTAACAGATGTGCTTGTGTCATCCCGTGTCTAGACAACTTCTGGGCTTGTGAGGTGCGGGACCACACATTTCCATCCCTCCCACTCTGCGTGCTATTTGCTCAGGCCGTTTCCTGTGCCGGAAGCACCCTGTCCTCCACCCTCTTCTTCAGAAAAACCCTGCGGATTCTTCAGAACTTTGTTCCTCTTAGGCTTCTTAAACTTTCTTCCTTAAGACCTCCTCCAGGCAGCCCTCTCTGACTGCCCCCCAGGTCAGCAGTTTCCCCCTTCTTCTTCCTGTTTGTGCAGTATACTTAACCGCAACTTCTTATATCACTCATCGGTTTCCAAGTGAGCATAGGAGTCAAGACAGGGCTCTGGGGTCAGGCCGCCTGGGTGCAAATCTCAGCTGTGATGTCTGCTTGCTTTACCCACCCAGGGCCCTTCAGGAAACAGATGACGCCCTCCAATAAAGGTGTGAACAGAGTGCAAGAAAATGAGTAATGAGAGCAGATCCTTGGGGCTGGGGACAGTGGGGAGCATTTGCTGGAACCTGGAGAGGGCCACCCACAGGAGCTGTGGCCCCCAGCAGAGCAACAGCGGGTGTGGACAGTTCCCAGCACCTGGGCAGGGAAGACGCCTGGCAAGGCTCCAGGCCCCTCCTCTCACCTTCCCTTCTCCGGGCAGTGTCCCCCTTGGCCAAACGCCGTCAGGAGCGAGAGAGCACGGAGCCTGTTGATGTGGTCCATCCAAGGGAACCTCGAGGGCCCAGGGAAGCACAGAGGATGGGGAGGAGGTGGGCCAAGGGACGATATTCAGCGGCTCTGCCTCCAAACTGCATGACCGTGGGCAAGTTCTTGAAACTCGCCGTGCCTCAGCTTCCTCGCCTGCAAATAGAGCATCCAGCTTCATAAGGGTGTTGTAGGGGTGACAAGAGCTAATGGAAAGAGCGCTGAGAAATGGGCGGGGCCTGTGATAAGTACCCCCATAAATATTATTCTTCACCAGTGTTCTTTAAGGGTTTTTAGTGTGTTGGTCCTAGTGCTTCCTGTTGCAAAAGACAGCCCCTGCTCAGCCTATCTGACAGCAAAGGCTACTCGTTTGAGCCTGTGAGTAGCCATAAGGTTCAGCCCAGCGTCACCAGCATCCCCTCCGAGCCTCCCCCTTGCTGGAGGGAAGGGCTCTCGCACTCCCTGCACCCAGCCACCCACCCCCATGGTGTCTTCCCGTGCTCTCCCATTGGCCAGGCCTGGGTCACATGTCTGCCTCTGGGCCAATCACTGGAGCTAGGAAGCCGGAACGTGCTGATTGGCTCTACCTGGGTCACAGGTTCTGCCCTACAGTCAGGCTGCCCCTACCTAGCGCTGGAAGGGGGCAGCAGGGACCCCAACCACACCTGGAGGACTGTTGGGGGGGTGGGGAGAAAATTCTTTGCTAAGACAATAAATAGCTTAGGTGTCTGCTCTGTGTCAAGCACTGTTTCAGGAGTTAGGGATACAGATGTGAAACAAAACTGACAAAAATCCGTGCCCTCTAATGGGGGTGGTGGTGGGGGGGGACCCATAAAGAAAGGTAAAATACGTAGTTTGTCAGAGGTGGTCAGTGCTAGTGGGAAGGGAAGAGACTTCTGTGCTAACCTACAAAGCCAAAATGTAAGCAAAGACCCAAAGGAGGTGAGGAAAGGGCCCTGAAGGTATCTGGATGAGGGCTCCAAGCAGAGGGAAGAGCATGTGCAAAGGCCCTGGGGTGGGGACATGCCTGGCATGTGCAAGGAACAGCACAGAGGCCATGTGGCCAGAGACGAGTGGGCTAGGGGCAAAATGGAAGGCGATGAGGTCAGAGAGGGGATGGGCAGACCGTGTAGGGTCTGGTTGGCCCTTTGGAGGGTTTGGGGTTTTATTCAGCCTGAGATGGGAGCCCTTGAAGGCTTTTCCGTGGAGGGAGACACCCTGTTTGGTTTTAACAGGATCCTCTGGCTACTTGATAGGAGGAGGAGAGGGTAGAAGCAGGGAAACGAGGTAGGAGGCTGTTAGGATCCAGGCACGATGATCCTGCCCTCTCATTCTGTGCCTTGCACATAGTAGGTCCTAAATGGAAATCTGGAAATCTGTAAAGTAAATGAAGACAGACGTGAGTGGTCGGGCTGTCTGGACCACCTGGCCCCAGGACATGGGCATCTCCTCACACCCTACAATCCCCTGTCTTCCCTTCTCCCTGAGGGTTCTTCCATCCAGTCAGTGCCTTGTTTTGTCTCTGGCCATGTCCTCCTCTCCCACCCCCTCAGCTGCCCGATCATTCCCAGACTCCTCTTAGCTACTTTTGCTGGCAATTTGGGGATCCTCAGAGGAACACTACCATCTGGGTCTTTCTGGACAGGCCCGGGTGCAGTCCTGGGAGCTTCCCCGAAGCTGTGGTCTGTGGGGCCGGGGGTCATTGGTCCCCCAGAGACTTGTTCCTCTCTGCAGATTAACAGATAAATCTAGAAACAGGAGTGACGTTGGGATACACTTGGGATACTAGACGTTTCCAGAGCTATCTTCCTCGACTGGCAAGCCTTTGCCAACGTCTGTGAGATGACACAGGACAAAGTGAAGGAGCCAGATGGACCTAGCAGCGAGCTGGTGGGAATGAGACGAGGTGTCCGAGGGAGAGTCAGAACATCGGGCCGCTGGTGGCGTACAGATTCACCACATACTGTCCGTTTAACCACTTTGAATCTTTTTCCAAGAAGGAAAAAAAAAAGGAGGCAGAATCCCATGTGTCATTTTTAATTGATTTCTTCAGCATCCAGAGAGAGGCTGGCACAAGGCCAGGGGAAGTCAGAGCTGGGGGAATTCATCCAAAATCGACCTACTGATGACTTGATCTGATGAAATAATTAGCCCCTGTTATTCTCCAGTCTCCAGTCTCAGAGCTTTGACTTCTATCCAGAGAGGGAGCTTCCTGGCTGGTGGGTTATAGTTGCTGGGGAGCAGGGGGTGAAGGGGACTCTGGTTGCGGTGGGGGAGGGGCATGAGAAAACCAACGTGGGTGCCAGGAACAGAGTCCAGCTGACCATGTCTCCCAGCTCCACACACCATCTGGCCCAGAGCTCCCAATACAGGCTGCAGCTCCCGGCTCCGTACCTCCCTTGACATGACAGGTCCAGAGCCCAAAAGACCCTCAGAGGACACCTGGCCACCTGCTGCTCCATTTGGCAAATGAGGAAGGAAACTGAGGCTGGGAGTCTCAGGACTTTGCCCAGCAGCCTGCTTCCAGGGGCTTCTGTTGGAGCAGTCTGGTCGAGCCAGATTGGGTTTGAACCCCGTGTCTGCCACTTATTTAACCGTGTGATCATGGAAACAGTACTTTTAACTCTCTGTGCCTCGGTTTCCTTATCGATAAAATGGGTATAATATGGATGGGCGGAAATGCGGATTAGATGTAAAATGTATAGAGCGGGGGCTGGAGCGTTGCAAGCTCTCCATGAGCATTTGCTGTTATTGTTTCCGGTAGAAGAGAGTTGTGGGGCATCCCTTGGAAAGTCTCTCGATGTTATTTTAGTGCTTGACGTCTGTCTGAAGGCACGTGGATGTGCGTTTCACACATGAAAGTGGGCTGGCGGGCTCATCAGTTCAAGTGCAAAGCATGAACCACCCTGGTGTGTTTCCAGGGACAGGTGGGACAGACTGGTAAACAACATGATTTGAAGACCACCCCATGATTTGGGGTCATTCAGGGACCGATTTGATGGTGGAACATGTCTCTTCTTCAACCCTCTCCCAGCCTCCTCCTCCCTCCGGCAGAAAGTCTGGGACGGTGCTAATGCGTTTTGACTCTTTTCAACACCTAAAAAGAGTGTGTGTACAGGCGGGAAAGCAGGCGGGCATAGAGCTCAGCTTAGAGCCTTAGGAAGGAACGAGAAGCTGTGGGGCTGAGTAACAGTGTCTGCTTTCTTTCAGCTGGTGTGACTTAGTTTGATGCAGAAGGGGATGCCAATTTTCCCTTTACCCCTGGATAGAAAGTTCGCGTTTTCAAAAACACGGATTTGTGTTTTTATTTTTAAATGAGGCCATGTCACAGTGGAAGGGTCATGCAGCTAGACCGGCAGCAGGGGCTGTGGCACCTGGATGGGGGAGGTTGGGCAAGGTGCGTGTAGGGGAGCAGAGGTCAGACCATCTCTGCCATTTCCTCCCCGGGGTGATCTTAGGACCGTGGTTAAGCCCCCATGTTCTCAACTGTAAAATGGGGACAGCACCCGTACCTGTGTTGGAGGTAGCTGGGAGTGGAGGAGACTGTCCAGGCAGAGTGGCCGTCACAGCCCACCCACAACTACAGCAACCAGCCCGAGAATGGTTGACTCTGCGAATGATTGTTCTGGGTCATTCCGTGTGCCGGGCTGTGGTCTCGGTGTTTCATCCTCCACGCCCATTTTATAGATGAGGAGACTGAGGCACAGAGGTGTTATTTGCCTGGGGTCACCCAGCAAGTGACTCCAAAGGCCAAGTCTTAACCATCCACAATGTGGCACACAGCAGGTGCTCAAAACACAGTTGATGGGCGGCTCTGGCTGTCGAGAGGCCACAGGGTGGAAGCTGGTGCTTGCCCGCGGGGCCTGTGAGAGTCACAGTTCCCGGGTCTGCTCCCCTGAGAACGTGATCTTCATCTCCTCTCCCTGCACAGATGTCCTGTCGGAGGTCCCTGGGGAGGGAAGCACTGCGCGGAGCCCTCTCCTGCTCCCAGCCTGCCCGGGGGAGTGTCAATTGAAGGCATTTCTTCCAGAGGCAGTTGGGTTAAGGGAGCCGACAGGGAATCCTGCAACACCCAGAGGGAGCTAGCAAGGGAGGGGAGCCATCACTGCCCGCAGGTTCGAAAGGGCAAGAGGAGGCTGAGAGGTGCCCCCAGGACTGGAGGAAAGTGAGAACAGTGGCCAGCATAGAGAGACAAAGGCACTGGGGTGCCACTGATGCAAGGGAGGGAGGAGAGTTGGATAAACGTGCTGATTTCCTGCCTCCCCTGCCCAGCAGCCTCCCAGCAGAGTTCCCACTGGCAGAACCAGCAGGAAGCCAGACTGGGCAGGTGCGGTGTGCAGAGACGAGACCGGCTTCCTGGGGCACAGAGCAGGGTGGAAAATGGATCAAAGGGACAAAGAGCAGCCCACCCCGGGACCCTTCCTGGGGGAGGATGACAGGGGAAGGGGGTTGGTGACACCTCTGAGCCTCCATGCCGAAGTTATGGCATGGCCCTGCCCAGCCCCATGTCCCTCACTCTGCAGAACTCAGAGGACCTTAACAAAATCTCCATTCCTTTAGCTCTCAGAATATTTATTTGGCGCCTACTACTACGTGACAGGCATAGTACTAAGTGTTGGTGACCGAGCTGTGATTAACACAGGCCTACCTCCTACCCTCATGGAGCTGACCCTTTAGTGGGAAGAACTGGGCAACTAAGATAACTGCAGGTTGTAATAAGGATTACGAGGAGAATAAAACAGGTTGTAAAATATGGAGAGTGCCTCAGGTGGGGACACCGCCTTAGATAGGGCAGTCAGGGGAGGCCTTTCCGAGGAGGTGACATTTGTGCCAAGGCTTGGCAGAGGAGAGTGAGCCCAGTATAGAAAATAAATCTGGGAAAAGACTCTTCCAGGTTTAAGGAAGGGCAAGTGCAAAGGCCCTGGGGCAGGAACGTGCTTGACTTGTCAACAGAAAGAAGCCCGTGGGGCTGGGGAGCAATTGGGAGGAAGGAGGAGAGGTAGGCAGGGGTGGATCACTCGAGTGACCTGTAGGCTCTGGTAGGGAGTGTGCATTCCATTCCTTGGGCTGGAGGAGCCAGGTGAGAAGCAGGTGAGGGACAGGACTGGGACTAAAGTAAGGTCAGTGCCCTGTACTGGTACCACCCGGAGTGAGTGAGTCCCTTCTGCCCTGTGCCCTGAACACCTCGCTGGTCTCAGCCTGGGCCAGGCCTCCAGAGTGATAAGATGCGAATTGCATTTTAAGAAGATGCTTCTGGCCGCCCGAGAGAGGATGGAGGATGGGGGCGCCGTCGGGAGAAATGGGGGGCCCCTTAGAGAGCTGTTGCCGAGACGCATCCCCGCCTATGTACCAGATGAGCTCCCTGAGCTGGGACTTTCGTGGGGGGCGGGGGGGGGGGAGGTGGGCAAACAGAGTCCTTCAAGGTCACTTGGCCCCACCTCCACCGGAGCTTGGTTTCCTCCTGATGCGTCTGCTCGCTCACTCTCTCTCGTTTTAAATAAATGAGACCTAAAGTCTATATCTGGAAAGACTTGAAGGCTCATTTCCTCAAGATGTAGAAAAATGACCACAGAGAGCAAAGAGCAGAACGAGATCAGACCTGCCCGAGCCAAGATGCACCATCCCGCTTTCCCTCCCCCCATCTTTGCTTGTGACCCCATCTGACCCCGGGGGGGGCCAGGGGTGACCGAGGTCGCACAGACTGTGACAGCTCTTCTCCCATAGCTTTTTAGCCCTCGATTTTCTCTTTTGTCCTTTTGTTGATTCTGCAAACTTAAAACTCACGTGAGTAACTTGCCCAGCGATGGGATCGTCTGCAGGCCGCCTTCACACACATCCCCACTGCTTCAGCTCCTTTAACAACCTCGTCTCCCCATTTTATTCACGGGAAAACTGAGGTTCCCTACTGGCTTGATGGGGAGGACACCCAGGGGGCGAGTGAAAAGCTGTGACTGGAACACAGCAGCCCCGCTCATCCACCCCCTGCCCGAGCCACGCACTGCCCAAGAGCAGGGACCGCGTCCTGCTCACCTCTGCCTCCCCGCCCCCACCCCACCCCCAGTGCGGGGGGGAGAAGGGAGACCCAGAAATATCTGCTCACCCAGTCTGGGCTCCTTCTTTTCCTTTCTGTGGGGGCTGATCTGTCTATCGAACCAGCCTCCACCAGCACGTTCAGGAGACTGCTGGTCGGGGGGAGACGTCTGTCTGCCAAAGCGGCCAAGGAAAGCTTTCCTGCCACTCTGCTGTCCAAGCACACTGCACATTCTTTCCTTCTCCTGTTCTCCGAGTTCGGTTTCCCCTGCTCTCACTCCCCCTGATCAAAGGAACCCTCGTCGTCCATGCCAGCAATCATTATGCAAGCCCGAGCCATCAGGCGGCCTTTACGTAAAGACTGACCTCATTCTCTTCCTCCTACTTCAGATCCGTGAGTAGAGCGGGAAGAAGGGACAAGAGACACAGCCACGAAACGCGACTTCAGACTCCTGGGTCCTGCAAGAAGCCCGGATCGGCAGAGCGCACGATGGCCCCCCCCAGCCTCCTGTTTTGCTTGCTCTCTGCCACCGTTTTCTCTCTGCTGGGTGGAAGCTCGGCGTTCCTGTCACACCACCGCCTGAAAGCCAGGTTTCAGAGGGACCGCAGAAACATCCGCCCCAACATCATCCTGGTGCTGACGGACGACCAGGACGTGGAGCTCGGTAAGCAGCCGGCCCGCACGTGACACCTGCCAGGCCCAGGCCACCGCGCTGGGGCTGAGGCTCCCAATGCGGGTTGGCCGTGGAGACCTGCGGAGCTCGCCTGGCTTTCAACCAAGTCACAGGGGTTGTCCCACACACGTGCGTTTGCAGCTTGGTCCGCAAGGCCAGGGGTCTCCAGCTCGTTCCCAACACAGAACCCTTCCTGGATCACTCCAGGAGTCTTACGGAAGAGAGATGTTTAGGCCAATTCATTATGTTCACCTAGTTTCTATTGAGTACCTGCTGGTTGCCAGGCAAGATCGTAGGGCCTAGAACGGCTGTAATGAGTAAGACAGACATAGTCCCTCCTGTCATGGAGGGAGGGACACAGTTCATCAGCAGGGTCACCCGGGAGATCATGTCAAGAAGGGAGAAATGAGCTGGTGACACTAAAGAGGGCTCTGTGCCGGATTGGGGCAAGGGGGGGCGCTACTTTGGATTGATAATCAGGGAGGGCCTCTCAGAGGGGGTGATGTTTGAGCTGATACTGAAGCTAAGTAGGAGCCAGCCGGGGCCGTTTGTGTGTGTGTGTGTGTGTGTGTGTGTGTGTGTGTGTGTACGTACACATGCACCTGTGGGCCCTGCTCCTCCAATCTAAACCACTTCGAGGGGGCTCAGCCTTCCTTGGTGGCATCCAGGGACAGGGAGGGCAGACAGTTGCTAGTGACCTGAGGCTGTTCACAAAGATCATGCCTCAGGAGGATAAGCTTGGTCGCCTCCTATCTGGAGCTTCCTCCCGTCACGATGCTTTGGCTCCGGGTAAAGCGGGCGAGGACAGGGACCCTTACCAGGGTTTAGCTCACACACACCCACAGCGGGCGTGTCAGGGGCTTCTCCAGCTCACAGTCTCCGCAGCGCCTTTATTCCCCACGCGAGCCACGCCCCCAGCGCCTCCTTGGCTCCGCCTCTGCACTCCCACGCAAGACCACAGGCTCCTCCCCCTGAGCTGTGGGCGCTACACCCGTGGGAGGGTTCTCTCACGGTGCGAGGCCGCCAAGAGCGAGCCCTCTAGAGTGCGTCTCAGCTGCACCTTCTGCTCCCCGGGGTTGAGCCCCACTGATATTTCCAGCTTGCCTTTGGGGGTCTCCCTCAGGGTAAACCTTTCTCCCTAGCTTGTGACTTCTCCCCCCGACCACCAGCTTGAATTCACTGATTTTACGGTTCTGTCTCTCCAACAGGAAACCATACACAGAACTGCCCTATAGAAATACAACGGGAGCCACAAATGCAAATGACATAAGCAACTTTAAATTTTCTAGTCACTACATTTTTTAACACTGAAAGAACAGATGAAATTAATAATGTATTTTTGTTTAACCCCACATGTCCAGATGATTATCATCTCCACATGTAATCAATACAAAAGTCATTAAGGAGATCGTTTACATTTTTTATACTGTTTTTGGAATCTGACCTGTACTTTATGCTTAGAGCACACATCTCAATTAGGACTAGCCACCTTGCAGGTGCTCGGTAGCCTCTTGTGGCTACCATATTGGACAGCACACGGCCTTGTGCGTTTTCCTCCTAGAGATTTCCCTTCTAATCACCAGGGCTGTTGTGTACTGTGAAGACCTGAGAAAAGCCTTTTAAGCAAGGGAAACAGCATGTGCAAAGGCCCTGAGGCAGGAGCAAGGAGACAGATGGGGCTGGAGCCTGGGGAACGGAGCTGGAATAGGAGACTGGAGAGAGAGGATGGAGCCATAACTTGGAGGCTCTTGTGGGTTGTGGTAGAAAGTGCCAGGAGTTAACCAGGTGAGGGGTGGGCTTTTAGCACCTATCCACTGTCAAAGGACAATTGAATATTATTGGTGGCAACAAATGTAAGGGTTTACTGGATAAGCCTTTGCAACCCAACCTGAGATTGTGGTGAAGATCCAACTGGGAATCTACACTCTTCTTGGATCCATTATTAAAAGCACACATCAGGCTTTTTCACTGCTAAGAAAAGGTGATTTGTATACATCCCAGTTGCTCCTTAATGATTTGTATTAATGATCACAAGTATAGATTTTTCTCAGGGAGCTTATCAAGTGCAGGAAGACTTTGCAGCCAGGAAGCAAGCAAAGCCCAGCACCTTTATTGACAGTTGGACACACAGAATACCTGTTGGTCTGGCAGCGTCTAACTTGAACCGTGTTTGATGACCATGGCGAGTCTCCAGATCATGGCCATAGGGACGCAAGTTTTGTTTCTGGTAGAATTTTGCAGAGAGCGCTTGCATGTGGCACCCGGATCTCTGAGTACATGGGTCTTGCTTCACAGGGCCCCTCGATGGTGGTCATGCCTGGGAGTGCAAGACCGCCCAGGCACCCACTCATGCATTCAACAGATATGCATTAAGCATCCAGCTCTGTGCAGCGCCCCAGGCTGGGAGCTAGAGGATGGGGAAGGAGCATTCCAGATCAAGAGAACAGAAAAGGCAGAGGCACTGTGTTAGTTCGCCATGAACTTGGTGCATTAGGACAGAAGGAAGGTGTGGGCTGGAGAGAGCTGGGCTAGACGTGGAGAGAGATAAGGCCAGGAGTGGAGTGGGACCAGGTTGTCAGGGGTCTTGAGGCCATGATGAGGGTTTTGAGTTTTATTCTTAGTAAAATGGACATGGGTTAGGGGGCCTTTAGCAGGGTGCTATGAGCTGACCTAGGTTCCGGCAGGATCCGTCTGGCTGTTATGTCCAATTTGGGATTGCCAAGAGCAAGAGCGGAGACAGGGAGCCCCATTTGGAGGCCTTCGGGAATTGGGCAGGGGGTGATGGAAGCTTGGACCCGGGGCCGGAACAGTCACAGGTGAGGCGTCGATGGTTGGGTGTGGGGGTTAAGGAAAAGAGGAAGATCCAGGGCAGCTCCTAGATTTTTGGCCTGAACGGCCACTCTTAGGAACAACCCGTTTTTACCGTAGCAACGCGAGCCAGCTAAGCCTTGTGTCAGAATGTGATCACACGTTTACATCTGTGACTCTCGAATAAAACCAACAGAATATGCAAATACAGAAAAAGGGTCTAGGGTCATGATAAGGACACAAGAGGGAGGAGAGCAAGGAGAGCCACACCTAACTTAAAATACATAGATTTACTCTTTATTTTACAAAGGGAGAGATTAAGTCACAGGAAAATGAAGTTTCTTGTCCAAGGTCACACCCACGTGACTAGACCATGGCCAGGCAAGACTGAAACCCAGAGCCCATGATTTTCACCACTGTTCTACTTAACCAGTCTCCTGGAATGGCTGTTGGGTTGTTTCTAGATCGTTCGTGGGTTTGTTAGTCGGTGTTCACTGTCACAAATACGATTGCCGGGGATGTCTTTACACGTGCATCTCAGCATACGCGGGCAAGTGCTGCTGTGAGAGAGATTCCAGAAAGTGGATTTGGTGCATTGAGAGCCCTCGCCTTCTGGGTCATCTGTCAGCTCCCAGGCCGTAACCCCGCCTTGCATAGATCCGAAGCCTGCGAACCTTCCCTTCCGCGCACCAGCCGACCCCTCCCCAGCAGAACTGGCTTTTGAAGGAGCTGTGCAAGCTTTCGGGAGGTGAGGGATGGGAAGGTGGTAGTGGGGGGGGAGGGGGGACGGTGGGCTTTTTATAAACCATGAGACAGACCCAGATCAATAATGCATGTTCCAAAAAAGGCCAGCACATTATCTCACAGTCTGCTACGACTGGCACACACAGGGTGGTCCTCAAAAATTTATCATCTGCTATTTTCTGCTCATTCGTGCGGCAGCTCTGATGGTTCTCGGGGCTGAAGGCTTCTCGACTGAGCTAATTCCAGGCTTCCTTCCAGTCCCGGGTGGAGAACAGCCGTCCATCCTAATTAGGGTCTGGTTGAGAGAACTGTGATGGGACATAGAGGGGGCTCGTCCTGTGTCCTCATTGCGAGGTTGGGGTGGGGGAAGAGGGGCCGTAGATTTGTTGGCTCTTTGCTCGCGTGCATCTGACACCTTCCCTGAGTCGTCACGCAGAAGCGTCACATGCCCAGGGGAACTGGTTCCAGGGCATAGAGGTCAGTAAGCAGCCTCCATCATCAGTACATTGTCAAGGTGATCGGGCAAATCCCTGTGTTTGGGTGATCCTCGGAGACCGGCAGGGGCTTGGCTGGCCGCCTTTACCAGAAGGATACGAGAAGGAGAAGCACACAGAAGCCGGCGTCTTGCTTACGTCTGGTGTCCTCGGGTCAGATAGGCTGTGTCACTGGGGAGCCCTGCCAGGGTTCACTGGTTGGAGTCGATCCGGCCAAACCTTGGTGAGCCTCAGCAGCTCAGACAGGCTCGGAGACACCAAGAGGAGTTAGACACAATCCTTGGGGCACATTGGCAGTATCCCTGTGCTGCTTGTTCCATTATTTGAGATTTTATTGAACCAGACTTACTTTTTGAAGCTTAAATATTATTTGAAAAGGAAGTCTTAAATTATGACTATAAATGAAAAACCAGTCTCCACTGCCTTTTGTAAAAGGTCACTGCAAAACCAAGTACAATGAGAACAGCAGTGTTTTTGCATTTGGGCAGGAGGCAGCCTCCCACGAGGCTGGTGTGTCTTTGTTCTGCAGGGTGAGGGCAGTGCACCTCCCCGAGACTTTCCCCTTGACCCGGTCAGCAGGATGCAAGCTGGGAAAGGGAAGGACTTTCTTAAGTGGGAGCCATGGGCTTTTCGTATTGGAGCCCCACTAATATGGGGGCTCTTGTGTCTGAGGGTTTGAGACAGAGCTCCAAACCCCAGAATATCGGGGCTTGGCTCCTGAGGGTCCACACAGGGTAGAAACAAGCTGTCTTTTTGAGGCCCCCTCAGATCGCCAGATTTCGGGTGTGCCCCCCCCCAAGACTGCAGGAACGGAGTCGTGCCTCTGTGGCTGACAAAAGGCCACTAAGCAGCAGTGTTGAGGGGCCACAGAAATGCCGTAGGAACAAGTATTCCATCGGATATAAAAACCCATGTTTCACGACCACCTTCCGTCAGACTGGATTCTCTCAGTGGCGAGTGACAGAAACCCAATTCAAACCGGACTGACTCTACACCAAAAAAAAGTTTATTTGACTCAGGTAAATAAAAAGTCCAAGTGTATTCTGAGCTTCAGGTGTGGTTGGATCCAGGAGCTCTGTCTGGCTCTCATCCGGCTCTTCAGCTCCCTATTCTCAGCTCTCCTCCAGAGTGGCCTCACCCTCAACCCAGCTTTCCATCTAGCATCATCAGACCTGTGTTGATGGTACCGTGGACAATCCTTGTAGAAAGAGTGTCTTTCTTCCATGTGTACCAGTAAATGGCACCAAATGAAGCAGCTTAGATCTGGTCCCTGGGACGGTTGGTCAACCTTGGGACAGCTGGTCAACCGTGAACCAAGCAGGGGGATGGAATACAAGGATCAGCTGGCCTGGGTCACATGCATATCCCTGGAGTCAGGAAAGGGGCCAACCACACAGGAGCCATGAGGACTCAGAGAGGGAGTAGGTGTGTTCCCTAAAGGAAAATTCAAGAGCTGGTGCCAGAAGAAGGCAGGTGCCAGGTGTGCAGTCAAGTCCAAGAGATGCTCTGGGCACGCTCACAGGGCTCTCTCCAAAGCAGGGTCACCAGACTCATTCATTCAATGGGTATGTGCCAGAGGGGATCCAGTAGCAAACGAAATAGGCAAAATCTCTACTCTTCTGGAGCTCGCATACTCATGAAAGAGTTAATAATAAAGATTTGTAAAGCGTATAGTGCCTACGATAGTGGAAAGAGGTGAGGGGTTAAAGCAAAGGAAGGGAAGTCCGCAAGGAGAAGGAAAGGGAAAGTGATGAATTGGACAAAGAAGGTGAAGGAGCCAGTCAAGGGAGTTCCCCCAGGAAGAGCATTCCAGGCAGAGGGAACAGTGGGTGCAAAGGCCCCAAGGCAGAAAGCGGACCCACCAGGCTCACAGAGCAGCAAAGAAGCCAGGATGGCAGAGCCGTGTGAGCAAGGGTGAGGTCTGAGAGGTAATGGGTTGATGGTGGAAGGGTAGATCATGCAGGGTCTTTGAACCAGAGGGAGGATTTTGACTTTCTGGGTGATACAGATACCAGTGGAGAACACTGAGCAAAGGAGGGACGTTATCTGACTTATGTTAATATGACTCCTCTGGCTATGATATGGAGAATAAACCGAAGGGATATAATAAGAGCAGGGAGCCCAGGGAGGGGTCTACTGCAGAAGTCCAAGCACGAGATGATGGTTGCTGAGACTGGAGTGGGGGGAAGCAGATGCTGCCCCTAGTTCCCAGGTAGAGCTGATAAGATATGCTGATGGACCTGGTGTGGAGTGGGCGAGAGGAGTCATGAATAACTCCAAGGTTTGGGTCTGAATGACTGCAAGGAGGAACTCTGTTCACAGAGGTGGGGAGAGCTCTGGTCAGGAGCTCAGTTCAGTTTCTGGACCTGGTAAGTTGCAGAGGCTGGGAAAAATCAGGAGGAGCTGTCCAAGGCAGTCAGTCAGCTCTGAGTGTCACAAGTTCAGGGACGAGGCCCAGGCCTGGATGGAAAGGGAGTGAGCAAGGGCCAGAGAAGGGGCAAGAAGTGTATGTAGATTGTGTGCCTGTTTGTGCTTTACTGGGGCCAAGACCCTCACCACATTTCCAGAGGGGTCTGTGATCTTGAAAGCTGCAGGCCCCGAGCCCAGAGGGCTGCCTCGTGGGAGAGGCAGGCTTTTGAGAGAAAGGCTGGGGAGGGTTTCTGGCCAGGCGCTTGTTTTCCACTTTCCATCTGTGAACACAAGGAAACCACACCCTGTACTGCAGACTGATCTCCAGAAATCAATTCTAAATTTCAGGCTTGGGTACTCCGTAGGGGCCAAATGGCTGGAAGCCCAGGACAGCGTGCCTAGATTCCCGACACCAGATCCGTGTAACTCCCAACTCGGCCTCTCTGAGATACCAACTCCTGACATTCCTGCCGTTTCTCGCTAGAGTTACAAAAACATGTGGCTGCAGGTTATCTCAGGAGGAAGAAAGGCTCATCTAGACCCACCCTGGTGTTCAACTTGCCAAGCACATTCCTGCAAGACTTTTTTTTTTTTCTTTTTCAATTCAGCAACACTCTGGGAGATCACTTAAATTCTGGAAGCTAAGTATATCAGGATTAGGTTTGGCTGCATATAAAAGAAAATATAAAATAACAGTGGCTTAAACAAGATAGAATTTTGCTTCTCAGTCACATAAAAATATCTGGAAATTGGCAGTCCAGGGCAGGCATGGTGGCTTCAAGGTTATCAAGCACCCAAGCTCCTCTGCCTTTCTGTTCTGCCATGCTTATTGTTGGCTTCTCTCATTAAGGTCACCTCGTGGTTCAGAATGGCTGCTGGAGCTCCAGCTCTCAGAGCCATGTTCCAGGCATCACAGAAGGAGGAAGCAAAAGGGTAAAAGTGGACTTCAAGTTAAGTCGGTTCCCTTTAAGGACCTCATTCCAGACATCACGTACAATACAGACAGAACTTTACTTAATTAGCCACACGATCTCAGCAAGAAATGTGGGGCACACTCAAATTTGGATTATTCGAGAAGGGTTTAACTATATTTTGCCAAAGCGTGAGCAAGCAAGTATGGGGAAATCTATTTAGTAACATTGGAACCATTCCTACCCCAAGACCAAGGGGATGAGGGGAGCAAATGGTTACTGGAACACAGAGGGCCCAACAGGAGCTGTCCCACTCTGTTGATACCACAGGGAGAGAAATGGAGGATTGCATGCCCCAGCATCCGTTTCCTCTTCTGCTGATCTCCTCCCAGGGCCCCGCATTGGCCAAATCCAGCCCAAAGCCAGAGGGTAAAAGCAGTTGTGGAGGCAGCCCATCTAGGTCAGCTCGCTGGGCTGGATCATTGGACAGAGAACTGATCTAGAAGGCCAGAGGGAGGACCACTTGCACATTTAGCTGCAGGACGGTCTGGGAAAGGTATTTCCTAGCTAGGTGCGTTGAAGGTTAAAATCAGGGTCTATTAGGAAAGGGAAACACATATTGGTGGACAACCAGGGTCTCTCCCACACCAGAGATCAGGAGCAAGGGTCCCAGTGAGGGGCAGTACCTTGGGGGGGGGGGCTGTTGTATGAAGGGCACTAGGGACACCTGCACCATGAGAAGGAGACAGTCACGTAGGAATTTGGGGGAGGACCATCCCAGGCAGCAGGATAAGTGCAAGAGCCCCGTGGCAGGAATGGGCTTGCCAGGAACTCTGAGTGAGGTCCCAGCAGGACCTGAGCAGTGAGAGGGAGAATGACGGGGGAAGGTCTAGATTTTATTCCAAAACCCGTGGAAAGTCACTGAGCTGTTCTGAGCAGGTCAAGTATGCATGATTCATGTTTTCGATGGCTCGGTCTGGCTGCAGGTAGAGGGCCGGTGGCCCGGGGATGAAATCAGAATCGGGGAGACCTGTGGGTGCCTGTGGGTGCTCTGCAGAGGCAGCGAGGGGATGGTACCGGTTCTGTTTTGAGGGTCAGCAGGCAGGGCTCGTGGATGGATTGCAGGGGGGGGGGGTTGGGAAGAGAATGGAGAATTACTCTGAGGTTTTGGCTGAGCGGATGGGAGGAAGGTGGTGCTGTTTACAGAGATGGGGACCCCCGGGGCAGGAGGAACGGGGTTTCAGGCACCGGACAGACATCCAGCCGCTTTGCACACATCACCACCAGGCCCGTGGCTAGGGGACTGGCTGTGTGTGGCCCATGAGGACAAGGTGGCAAAACACCCCTAGGGGCCTAGCCTCCAGCAAGGAACAGGATGTGGGTGGAGCTCCTCGGGGAGGCGGGGACCAGTGATTGCTGAGGGCCATTGATGATTCAGGCAACCTGCCCTTTCCCAGGGCCTCCGGGCCACCTCCCTTCCATTGAGAAGGGCTGTATCACAATTTTCTCCCAGAAGCTTCGCAGCCAGAGCTAGCAGACGGCAGAGGAGGAAAAATTAACTTCGTGATCTCTCTGACAGTCCCGTGTTCATTCATGGAATTCCAGCACGGCCTCTTCGACATCTGCTTCATTGATACCGGGTTTAGGAACCCATTTCAAGCCTTGGCTTCTTGGAGCTAAAACCAGCAACAGCATTTGATTTTATTTTGTAAAATCGCATAGTCAGGAGCGGCTCCCCCTCTGCCCCATCGTGAGGGGAAGTGGGCTGAGCAGCGGGTCCCCGGCATCCAGTGTAATTTTTCCGGGTCGAGTTGGACGCACAGCACTCATTGCCAGCTGACAGCAGTGAACCCATTCTGGCACAGGGAGGGGAATCAAATGTCATTGTTCTAGAAACAATGGAGTCCCTCTGCCCAGATGTGGTCTCCGTTTCTGCTGCTCATCCCCAGGCCTTCCTCTTGCTGCCCTACTGGGCACAGGGCTATTCCAGGCCGTAGGACGGATGGGGCCCAGCCTCCCGTTTTGGTTAAACAGTCTGCCGGGGGCAAGAGGCTCACAATCTGATCCAGTGACATTGCGGGCATTCCAGGGACACTCAAGGACCCGATGAGGGCTGCCACGGGAATTCCAGCCTGGCGGGCGGTCACCAGTGGCAGGAGGACAGCGCAGGACAGGACACAGGTGCTTTGCCACTGGTGGCCCGAGCTGATGATGGCCCTTCCCCCACTCCCCCCTCCTGCCTGTTCAGGGTCAAGGTTCTGTTCTAGCCTATATCCAGACCTACAGCTCTCCTCCCCCTCTTAAAACCTGCTCTCTCTGGGGCTCTGGGTCATGGTAAGTTTTACTTGGAAGGTTTACTTAGCGGGTCCCTTCAGCTGGAATAGAAGCAGCTACAGGTTGTAAACTCAGCGCCTCCAGGGCCCGGCAGGTCCTGTGAATGTGGAAAGCAGGGAGCGTGAAGAATCGGAAGGGACCTTCTGAACCAGGCCCTTGCTACTCAGGTCCACTCACCTTTGGACCCATCAAGGCCAGATCTCTGTATTTTTCAAGTAAAGCCAGAGAGCTGGATTGATGTGAGATCTCCCTATTTAAAAAAAAAAAAATTAGCAATTAAGTTAATTTTTTAAGCACCTTTCAAGCACAACTTAAACACACAGGCCAGATTCCGTCCAGAGGCACTCTGTGAACTCCGTTACACAGTACTTGGGAGTTACAGTAACTAAAGTTTGTAACAGCTAACGTGTATTAAGTGCTTTCCGTGTGCCTTGTACGGCGCTAAAGGCTTTGCACGTATTTTCCTCAGTTACATTTTGGAACATTCCATAGGAAGGAGGCAGGCAAGGACACTGAGGTACATGGGGGAGTTAAATCATTTGCACAAGGTACCAGGTTAGTAGGAAGTGGCAAAGGCAGGATTCGAACTCAGGCCACGTGCCCTCAGAGCCCTTCCTATCATACTGCATGAGGTGACAGAGAATATTCTAGAATTGTCCTTGAATTTCACAGGCAAAAGAAACCTTTTACTAAAGCTACTCATGTGCTATATTTCTACAGAAGGGAAACGAAGACCCAAAGAAGGTCCGTGGTTTTGTAAGACAGCTCACACTCTGTGCTTCAGGCTCTTTGATCCCCAGAGTCTAGAACAGAAGCGCCTACGTGTGCATTACACCCACAAACACATTTAGTACTGGAACGTGTTTACTGTATTGAACTGAACAGGTGACAATCATTCAGAGAAGGCTGGCACCTAGAGAGGACGCAGGTCGTGTCCCCTTCACCCTCAGCAGGTCCCCGTGCGAGGTGGCCCTTCAGCTCCTGCTTTTCAACCCATGGAGAGGGGAAAACACAGCCTGGCCCCGTGAGCCACTCTAGCAAATTAAGGACCCTAAGGAGGAGGTCATTGGAACCACTAATCTGTGACCTGCAGGTCAGAAGCCCAGGTGACAGCTAGCTTCTGAGGTGGGGGGTGAGGAGTGGGGGGCAGACTTGTGGGACTTGAGCCCTTAACCTGTGGAATCCAATGCTAACTTTGTGTAGACAGTGTCCGAAATGAGTTGAATTCTTGGACATCCTACCAGTGTCCCAGAAATGCTTGGTGGTGTTGGGCATGGGGGGCAATACCCACACTGGAGTTGGTTCTATGAACCTGAAAAGAGTTGGTATGAATAGAAATGTTTAATATTTTTCACAGAGGAAGGGGCTCACGAAAGCAAGAATGCCAAGAGCCCACAAAGCTCGTTAAAAAATCTCCAGCATTCTTGATACACTGAAAAAAGCATAACTAAGCATTATCTGTGGGCAGGTCCTGCCTGTGGCCTTCTGCCTGTGGCCTTCTGACTGTGGCCTCTTGTTTAGTATTCAGAGTTACCTGGGGTCTCTACAGATGTGAGGGGTCCTTGCCAAAAGGCCTCTGCTAGAACATTCCAGGCTAGATTATCTTTTCTCCAAATGAAAGGCACAAGTAGGAATGTAACACATATCACGGAGTATTCATAGATTAGCCTGTTTCCAGTCAGTTCTCTTCTCCCTCCCACACCTCTGAGGTATTTCAGATTACAGGAGTGACATAGTCTTACCTTAAAATACTCAAATAATTCAAAGCAAAGCCTTCCCCATCCACCATTCACAGTGCTCATCTCAGAGGCAACCATTATCTACAGTTTATGAATCGGCTAAGAACATTGTCTCAAGGAGCAAGAAGGGGAGGATGGAGACAGCTTAGTCAACACAGCCCAGGGAAAGCCTCCCTGAGGAGGCAATATTGGCAAAGACCTGGATGATACAGGGATGGAGGTGGGCGTCTAGGCTGCAAGCGCAACATGTGCAAGGGCCCTGAGGCAGGAGCATGCTTGGTGCATTCTAGAAGCGGACGGCCAGGGCAGAGGGACAGTGGGGGAGAGAGGTACAAGTTGTAGCTGGGGAGAATCAGTGTCCAGGTCACATGGGGTCTCCTGGGCCAAGGGGGGGACTTTGGCTTTTATTCGGAGCAAGATGAACTGTTGGTGGAAGAGTTTGAGCCGAGGAAATCATGCTGTGGCTTCACCTTTTAAAAGGAGCCCTCTGGCCGCCGAGGGGCGAGCATCGTGCCGGGGCCGAGGGGAGGGGGTGGGAGCCAGGAGCCAGTAGAAGAGTCCGCCTCAGCAGTCCAGGTGAGAGACAGGTAGAAAATGCTGATTTAAGTCCAGGCCCTGGGTTTACTGAAGGGCTTTCTGTCTTCCCCGCATCCCATCTCCCTGCCAGGCTTTCCGAAGGAGGGATGACGTCACAGACTCTAATCGTTTGCCTATAACTTTAAGAAAACCAACATCAGGAGGCATCATTTCCTTAGTTATCCGTCACAATCAGTAACTCCGTGCCACCCACGACGGGGCGCACAAGTCTGTCTTGGAGGGGTGTGGGGTGCACCTGTACCCGGCTGGTTCAGGTCTCTATGGCGAGAAGGGGGTAGGAACTACCCAAGCCCTGGGAGTGGCAAAAATCGGGTCATGTTTTGAATCTTGAAAGTCCCCAGCACCCGCTCGTTCCCTGGCGGTCGCACTGACCCAGCCCTGTGGAAGAGTTTCCCGAAATGCCTTTCTGTCGTGGGTAGGGCACGGGTTCCTTGTTTTTACAACTTACAAACTTATTTTGATGTGCACCCAAAAAAAATTTTAATTAGCATACCAGACACAGAATTTCACGTGGTTCCTTGGGTTGAGACTAAAGTTTATTGTTTAAAGTCACTTTAAGAAACGATATCAGAGAATGATAAATAATAGCACAGGCGGTATACTGAGGCGGCCCCAAGAAGCCATCAGGAAGGGGCGGGCAGGGGAGCGTCGTGGGGGGTTATGCTGCATCATCGGTAGGGGTGAGACCATGAGAGTCACCGAGAAGTGTCAGGGGGACCTCAGCCCTGGCCCGGCAAAGTCGGAAGGTTCAATCATGGAAGGAAACCGGGCCTGTTTTTGTCTGCACGTCCCCAGGTTTATGTCGGACGAAGCAGGTTTTGCTTGGCCGGCCTGACGTCAATGAAAATATTGAAAACTGGCCTTTCTCGCTGCGCGGCCACATCCTCCAGGTTTTCCCCTCCCGGCAGAGCTGTCTGTCCATCTGCGCCAGGGCTGGGCCCGGCAAGCAGGTTAGATCCCGTGGTTTGGATCCTGTGGTTTGGGGGTCCAGGTGTGGACTGATAGAACCTCAGGGTTGTGACAGTTTTAATAAAGCAGGTCACTGTCCCCACGGGGACGCTTCTGCTGCTTCTGCAGAGACACCGCCGTCCTTTCCGGGCCTTGCTAAATTGTACTTGAGCGGGGGATTGACACAGCTCTCCTGCAGCCGGCTTCTTGGGGCAGGGGTGAGTGCACTGAGCACGCACGCCCAGGGACAGCGACGGGACAACAGCGGCCCGTCGCTCACCTCCTCGGGATAAGAGTAGGAGGGAGTCGTGAGCACTTTGAGACCCTAGTTCTGAGCCCATGAAAAATAAGAAAGGGTTCCGCAGGCTGTTTGCTTTTTGCCAGCGCAGCGTTCGGGGCTGCTGACAGCAGGTGAATTATTCACCAGGTGGCGGCCTCCTGCTTCCCGGAGAAGAGTCTGGCAGGCCGGGTGGGGAGCCCGCTTTGTCCCTCCTGCAGTCCCCGGAGACCGAGAGAGGCCAAGTTCTCATGACCAGCTGCTCCGTCCTTTCTCCTCGCCGTGTGTCAGGAGCGGGCAAAAAGTTGGTGCTGCCTGGAATGCCCTGGATGCCTTCCTACGAGGAATAGTTACTGAGTACCTACCGTGTGCCAGGCGCCGCCCTGGGCCTCAGGGCTGGGAGACGCAGTCGGTAATCCCAGCCCTCCTAGTGCTGACCTCAGGGCCGCAGGCAGACAACAAGCAAGATAAACATGTAAATATATAAAAGCATAGGGTTCGTTAGAGATAACAGACTCAGAAACTTAGAACAAAGAAGGGGTCTGAACGGTCAGGGGCCGGGAGTAGAGACAAGAAGGGGGTAAGGGCACAGGCCATCGGGGTCCTGCAGGAAAGGCATTCCAAGCAAAAGGAACAGAAGAGGCAAAGGCTTGGAGGTAGGAGCAGGCCTGGCAAGTCTGAGGGCAGAGACGAGGGCCCTGTGGCTACAGAGAGTGGGCAAGGGAGGGGGTCTGCGTCCAGCAAGGCCTATGGATGACCCCAGGGACTCTGTGCTCTGGTGAGTGGGAGCCACAGAGGGTGCTAAGGAGAGAAGGCACTCTGCTGCTCTCAGAATACATGGTCGGCGTCTGGTCAGGAGGTGAAGCAGTTGACCTAATTCGGAGGAGAGGATAACCGGGTGCCCAGGGAGGGGGCAGCAAGTCTGCACGGTGGGTATGCTTTGGGGGGGGAATAACAGGCCTTGCTGATGGATTGGATGTGGGAACAGAGAGGTGGGACCAAGGAGTAGCAAGATGATTGTCTAACTGGAGGAAAAAGGAGGAGGCAGGGGGGACAGCTGACCGCAGGAGCTCCGTTTAGCTGGTGTGGCACTGAAGGTGTCTGTAGGACAGCCACGTCACCTCACTGTGAGGGTGAGGTTCTAGACTGTATGTAGCCCGTATGTGCCAAATGCCAGCCAGCCCCTCACCTTTCCAGAATGTTCTCCTCTGTGTGCTGCTGGTACTCGTATCGACCTCTTTTAATCAGCTGTACTTGTTTTGTTTTAAAGAACAAGAGTCCACCACCCTAACTGAGAGAAGCCAGGATCACTTGCCCTAAGTAGAGGACACTAAACCCCTGGCTCCGAGCAGGCGGCCGGCTCACTCCCCGTGGAAACAGGA
>NW_024424675.1:35082623-35132116 GCF_017311325.1 Ursus maritimus | reverse complement strand
AGGTGTTAAGGACGAGACGGCACCACTGACCTTGTCTCCTGGAGCTGACCGGTAGTAAAGGGAGTCACTTTCCCACCGCTGGCATCCCCGATCCTTGGCGACGTGCTTTTGTGCTGCTCCCGTGGCTGGCGTGCACCTAAAGCCCCCTCTGGGACGGCGAGGGGACCCAGCCTCCAGCCCAGGACCCTCCTGAGCCTCACCGAAGCCGAGAACTGACCAAGCGCATAGGGAGCTCTTTGCGTTCCCTGGGTGTATTATCACGACCTCCTGTGTGGTGTGGACCATACGCTTCTGGAACGTGACGCCCAGCACCTGCCATTCCCATCGGACAGGCCTGGGTTTGAGTCCGCGTAGCCCGCTTGCCGAGCTCTGTGGCTCTGACTGTGGCTCTGTCCTCAAAAGGGCTGTTGAGAGGATTAAGTAAAATGATGCCCGACACACGCCCAGCAAGGTGCCTACAGCAAGCCCACAGCCAACCAGACTCACTACTATTAAAAACTTATTGGCGTAGTACCCTGCCCTCTGCCCCAGGAAGAGGCTGGACCTGCTCATCCATGAAATTATACTAGGAGGTTGCCAAACCAAGGCCTTCAGGGGACCCGGCAGATAACACGAATGGGCGAAATGGGTGCAAGACTACAGGGCACAGTGGGGAGTGTGGCAAAGTGTGGCAAACCGGAGAACGGGATTCAGCTCATGCTATTTCAAGTGAGATTTTTCACACCCACCACACAAAACACACATCCGTGAATGCAAACCAGCTGGGGCTCTTGAGTTCTATAGAAACGTAAAGAGGAAGAGCCTGCGTTTTGTGAATTTAGCAGATATTTACTGAAAACCTTCTGTGTGCCAGGCACTGTTCTAGGCTTGGGACTATAACAGTGAACAGAGTAGGCCCAGATCCCTGCCCCCAGGTGGCCGTGCCAGGAGGGGCAACGGGCAGCGTGCAAACAGGTGACCTAGAAGTGGTGTCCGAGGGCAGGAGGTGCTGCGGGGAAAAGGGGGGGGGGGCATGGCAGGTGCCAGAAGCCAGGGCAGCAGTGTCTGTTCTGGGCCAGGGAAGGCCACGCAGATATATGACGTTTGCTCCATAATCTGAGGAGGCTAGGAGGGAGCCCTCCAGGCAGAGGGCATGGCTCAGGCAAAGGCCGAGAGGTGGGAAATGTGGCTGGTGTGCAAGCCTGGGGCCTCGGGGGCATGCCCTTGATATCTCGGTTTGCGGTAAAAATTCAAGGTAGAAAGAACTGATGGGCAAGCAGAAGGCCTGCCTGGAATCCTGCCACTTCCCCAGGCGGGGCCCAAGGCCGGTGGGGTCCCCTGGCCCTGCCGGTCCCTGAGATGGCGCCCTGCTCCCTCTGCAGTTTCCAGCGTGTGAGCACCAGATGGTCAAGGCAGCCCACCTCATCTGTCCCCTCCAGTGGGAGGTGTCACACCTGGTAGAAACCCTGTAATTGCCCACAGTTACAGCTGGGTCCCCTGGGGCTTCTTGGGAGGGCGTGTGACCTTGAGGAGAGATGTTCACACAGTTCTGAGGCCTGATGATTCCTGTTCAGTTCGTAACACAAAGCCGGTTCTTCCCTCCACCCACTGCTGGCAGCCTTAGCCGAGAGGCTCGGGAACACACCTGGTTCCCGGAGGGCGTCCCTTATAAAACCACCTCAGGTGCTGGGCTGGAAAGGGCAGGCTTTGCTGTGTCTCCTTCCATCACTCAGTGAGTTTTTATAGAGCACCGATTACATATTCCCCGGGGGGTGTTGGTGGGGGAATGGACAGTGCCCTGAGTCACCCAGAACTCTCAGCCCAGGGAAAGTAGATCATAAACAAATGAAGCAGTAAAGGAGACCGTTCAGAAGGAGATAAATGTCAAGGAGAAATGTAACACTGGTGTGACAGGGAGTAAACAGTGGGGGCTCCTTCAGACGGGGAGGCCGGCCAGGCCTTGCTGGGGAGGTGACCTCGGGTTGAGATCTGAATAATGGGATAAACCAGCAAAGCAGAGTCTCAGGAAGAGTCCCAGGCAGAAGCAATAGCAAGTGCAAAGGTCCTGGGGCAGGGATGAGACGGGAGCATGTGAGAACCCATGAGGAGGCCAGTGTAGCCAGGTGAACAAGGGGGAGGGGAGAGATGAGGTCAAAGGAACACAGGAGGTGGGTTGGCAGCAAGGGCAAGTCTGGAAGAGTCTTAGGCCAGGGTAAGGAATTCAGGTTTTCTTCCGAGTGCCATGGGAAGCTATCCAGTGGTTTTAAACAGTAAGGAGATAGGATCTGTGTTTGCCTCAGGGAAGCTCTAAGTCTGTTTCCGTCCCTATTTGGCAGAAAGGTGGGATAAAAGAGCCATATAAATCTCTTCTTCATTCTTCCCCAGTGGGGGCAGAGGGCCGAGGTGGGTCTGATGAGTCGTCCTTGGGTCTCTAGGGGGCTGTTGGTGATTGCGATAGGCAGTTCTCCAGCGAAAACTTCAGCTGCCTGGTAGACCCTGTATTGGTTTGCTCTTTCATAGTCGTAGAAGCCAGAAGTCCAGAATTAAGGTGTTGACAGGGTCGTGCTTCCTCCAAAGGCTCTAGGGGAGAATCCGTTGCTCTTCCAGCTCCTGGGGGCCCATCTCTCCAACCTCTGCCTCTGTCCTCACACGACCGTCCCCTCCATGTCTGTGTGTCTTCTCCCTTCTGTCTCTTACAACACACCTGTCATTGGATTTAGGGCCCAATGTAATCCAGAACACTCTCACCCCAAGATCCTTAACTATGTCTGCAAAGACCCTTTCTCCAAGTAAGGTCACATTCCCAGGTTCTGAGGGTTACTGCACGGACATGCGGGGGAGGGGAGGGGCTTGCATCACTCAAGCCACAGCAGACCCTAAGAACTTTAAGGAAAAAGAAAGCAACTGAGGGCAGCCACAGAAAGGAAGAGAAAAAGGATTTCCTCTGATTATTTCCCTAAACCTACTAAATATTCAGATACCAGCCATCGTGTAACGCATCCACTCTGCAAACATTTATTGAGTGCCTACTGTATATCACACACCGTGGAGGCATTGAGGATCGAGCACTGAACAAGGCACATAGTCTTTGCCCTCGTGGCGCCCTCAGCAGGGCAGTGACCGTGAAAGCATCTGTGCACAGTACGGCTTCCAGAACACAGTAGTTTCCTTTCCTTCCTAAGTGCCTTTCACTGCTACAGTTTCATTGAAAAACAAGAAAAGGCACGAATGAAGCCCCAGTACCTGGTGGTATATAATTAAGTCCTCATAACACATGCTGCGTGCATAATAAGAGCTCAAGGGAATCGGAAGCCAGAGTGATCACTGGAAGAGGTGTGCCTTGGCCGGGGGGCTGAATCTGGGGAGAGGTGGGCAGTGGTCTCCAAAGTAGAAGGACCATGTGGGCAAAGGAGCAGAGCATTTGGCCGAGGAGTGTGCCAGGAGGAGGTGAGCCCAGCGGGCTGGCATGACCGGATTTCAGTAAAAGTGAACAATTCTTGGGAAAGTTCCAAACAAAACAAAGTAGAATCTTTCCTTGGTTTACATAGTGGTTGCTTTCCAAAAAAAAAAAAAAAAAGGAAATACACTGCACATTAATATCCTGCAAAAAAAGATAAAAAGATGTTCTGTTTCTACATAAAGTTCCACTTGAGGCTCGGATCATTTACAGACAGGTGTTTACCCGCTCCCCATGACCACCCAGTGGAACGGGGGACCCAGGAAATTTCTTGCACCGATAGTCCTTGCTGGCCCCTTCCCACATGGGACAGTGGTGCCCCCCCCCCCGTCTGTCCCCAGAGATTTCCAAAATGTACCCCCTCCCCGGGGACGGGGGTGCCACCCTGCTGAGAACCACCATTGTCCTGTGGCCCGCGGGGGCGCGAGTCCGGAGCCGGCTGGCCGCCCCTCACCGTGGCTCCCGCTTGCAGGTTCCATGCAGGTGATGAACAAGACGCGGCGCATCATGGAGCAGGGCGGGGCGCACTTCATCAACGCCTTCGTGACCACGCCCATGTGCTGTCCCTCGCGCTCCTCCATCCTCACCGGCAAGTACGTCCACAACCACAACACCTACACCAACAACGAGAACTGCTCCTCGCCCTCCTGGCAGGCACAGCACGAGAGCCGCTCCTTCGCCGTGTACCTCAACAGCACGGGCTACCGGACAGGTAAGGGGAGCCTCGGCCGTGGTGCCCGGCGCCCTGGCCTCGCGCCAGCCCGGCGTCCCTAGGCTGCGGGGATTTTAGATGATTTTAGGTAGCCCACGGACAACTTCATTTTAATTTAAAAGTTGTGCATTGATACTTTAGAAAAATAGAAAATGATTTGCCTTATAGTACTGAAAGAAACTGACCTTTTCAAAGGAATTTGAATTTTTTTAAAAAAATGAGTCCGTTTAAAGTATGAAACATAGCACAGAGAGGCTAAGAGTACTCGTGCATGATTTACATTCACTATGAGTTCTGTTGGGGACCAATTTGTTGGCTTCAGACCATCAGTATGGGAGAACGTTCCAGAAGAACATTGGGGTGGGGGTGGGGATGAAAATTGGTGTGGAAAATGGAGAGGGGCATATGTGGGACAGTGTGGCCACCCTGCAGACTGGCCTGGGCATTGACATGGACGGTTGTCCACTTGGCTGTCTGGACTACCCAGCCGGGTCCACCAGTCCTGTGGTCAGTGCTGCGGTGTGCTATCCTGGGGGGAGGGGAGACGCAGGCAAGTGGGGCTTCCTGTCTATCTTGTGGGAGGTACCTTGGTCGGTTCCCAAGGCTCACCTGCCAGGCCTGGGGCAAAAACACAATGACAAACATTTCTCTCTAGCACCACTGAAAAATCCTCCAAACTCAATTAAATCGAATTGTTAAGAAGTGAGTACTCCCCACCTTGGGTAAGGAGCCAAGGCAGTCGTGGAATCAGACATCGTGCCTGGGATATCACTACCCCAGGGCAGCTGTGACCAAGGGACAAGGGGCTTGTTTGGTGGGAGTGACAGGAGGGAAGGATCGATGCCTCCCTTAGCTCAGAGATGAAGCAGTCTTCCAGGCTGAGGGGGCTTTCCCTCGGATACACGTGTGGCTGGTGGGGCACATTGGGGGTGGGGAGCAAGAGGAAAGTGTGCCTCCTTGCAGATTGAGTCTCCTGCCATAGTCACCCAGATTGTGGATCCTCCTGAGAGAACTAGGAAGGCCTCGATCCTATACACAGAAGCCTGTTGGTTCCTGGGTCTCTGCAGAAAGCCACAGGTGTCAGAGTTTTCCACGGGCACATCCCCCAGGTGGTTGTGGTGACCTGCAAGTGAATAGAAGAAGCAGGACAGGGGTCCCGCAGCAGACCAGAGGGCTCCTATTGGAAGGGGCATCTGCCACTCAGATCCAGATAATTGTAGCCATTTGTGCTTAGGAGTACCAAATATTTCTAACCTGAATTTTTAACTGAAAGCTGCTGATATTAAAAAAAAAAAAAAAAAAAAAAGTTGCCAAACTCAATTTTTAAAAAAATGTACCATAGGGGCCGAAAAAAGCTGTCTGAAGGCAGAGTGTAGCTCCTATTCTGACCTAGAGCATCTGACCAGAAGGTCTCTGTAGAAAACTTTAGATCTGATCTTAGAGGAAAGGATTTCGGTTTTTTTGCTGAACGTGATGTTAGCTGTGAGCTTGTCACATAGGGCCTCGCTATGTTGAGGTACATTCCCTCTGTACCCACTTTGTTGAGAATCTGGATCACAGCTGTTGGGTTTTGTCAAATGTTTTTCTGTATCGAGATGATCATAATGGGTTTTATCCTTCATTTTGTTCACATGGTCTATGATACAGATCAGCTTGCATATGGTAAACCATTCTCGCATCCCTTGAGTAAATCCCACCTGATCGTGGGGTGTAATCCTCTCATTGTGTTGTTGAATTCAGTTTGTTCAGATTTGTTGAGGGTTTTTGCATCTGTGTTCATCCGGGATATTGGCCTATAATTTCCTTTTCTTGTGGTGTCCTTGCCTGGTTATGGTATCAGGGTAACGCTGGCCGCCTCGAGAGTGAGTCTAACAGTGTTTTCTCCTCTTTGTTTTTTGGAGGAATTTGAGAAGGATTGATGTGAATTCTTCTTTAAATGTTTGGTAGAAGGTACCAGTGAAGCCCTCTGGTCGTGGACTTTTGTTTTTTGGGCTGTTTTCGATTACTGGCACAATCTCCTTACTAGTAAATGGTCTATTCATGTCCTATTTGCTCATGATTCAGCCTTGGTAAGTTGTATGCTTCTAGGAATTTATCCATTTCTTCTAGGTTGTCCAATTTGTGGGTGCATAATTCCTCAGAGTAGTCTCGTGACCCTTCGTATTCCTGCGTGACGCCTCTCATTTCTGGTTGTATTTAGTTGAGTCGTGTGTCTCTTTGTCTTGGTGAGTCTGTCAATTTGCTGGATCTTTTCAAAGAACCAGCTCTTAGCTTCATCTTTTCTGTTGTTGTTTTAGTCTCTGTTTCATTTATTTTCATTATAATCTTTGTTATTTCCTTCCTTCCACTAACTTTGGGCTTCATTCCTCTCTTCCTGGTTCCTTGAGGCGTGAAATTAAGTGGTTTATTTGAGATTTTTCTTGTCTCTTGATGTAGGCGTTTATCGCTATGAACTTCCCTCTTGGAGCTGCTTTTGCTGCATCCCATAAGCTTTAGGATGTTTTCTTTCCATTTTCATTTGCCTCAGTCTCTTTTTTTTATTATTATTATTTCTCTTGATTTCTTGTTTGGCCCAGTCATTGTGCAGTAGCATGTCGTTGACTCTCCCCATATTTGTGAATTTTCCAGTTTTCTTCTTGTGATTGATTTCTAGTTTCCTACCATGGTGGTTGGAAAATATGCTTGATATGATTTCAGTTTTCTTAAGTGTATTAAGACTTGTTTTGTGGTCCCACATATGATCTGTCTGGAGAATGTTCCATGTACACTTGAGAAGAATGTGTGTTCTCTTGCTTTGGAATGGAATGTTCTGTAAATGTTAAGTCCATCTGGTCTGCCATGTCATTTAAGGCCAGCGTTTCCTTACGATTATCTGCCTAGATGATCTGTGTGTTGATGAAAGTGGGGTATTAAAGTCTCCTGCTATCATTGTATTGTTGTCTATCTCTCCCTTTAGGTCTGTTAGTATTTGCTTTATATATTTAGGTGTTCCTAAATTGATCAGAGATTCAGCTGCTTTCCATTTCTCCTTGTACCTCATTGATGAGAAATGTGCTCATGTGACTGCAAAAGAGCCTAAGAAATGCACTCTCCATTCTAGGTAACCATTTTCCCAGCTAGAAATTCCTTTCTGTAGGAGAAGATGACAGCGGATACAGAGGGAAGATTATCAAACTGTAGTAACGGTTCACAACCGCTTGTGTGTGTGACCCCCTTTTGAGTACAAGAGGTCCGCCTGAACTGTGCAAGACTGGAACGAGGAAAACATTCCTTAAGCGCACCAACTGTGGACCAACATTTCATGTAAATAGTGCTTTTAGTGCATTTAGTTGGGCCTTTTATCTTGGGGGGAAAAAAGGAAACGACAAAATTTTGAAAATAACCTTATTTGATGTCCTATCTCATAGCAACAAATGTTATGTTGTGATGGTGACTAATGGGTTCATTCTCTGAGCAAATGGGTTGGTGAAGGGACAGCGGGAGGTGGGGTGTGACTTGTCCAACAAATGGAAGCGATAACACAATGTGATGTCCTTCGTTGAACCCGCACTTTGCACAGCAAAATCATAACAGGTCGTTTCTGCAGAAGCATTTGGGACTGGATCCGTTTTCCCGCGGGCCTCTCTGCCTCCTTTGACTTCTGAATCTTCCCCCCACGAAGTACTTCCTACCTCCTCATCCTTTCCAGCGGCCTCTGCTTCAGTTACCTCATGGATCAGAATATTGTTTGTCAATGGATGTGCGTGGGCTTCGAGCCGTCCTCCAGCATCCCTGTAATCAATTTCACAAAACCTGGCATCTTTTACAAGATTGGCGTTTTCATTTGGCGCACATCTTGCTTTCTGCTACCCCGTGCTTGCAGTAGAGACGGACAAAGGACAAAGCGAGAGATTCGAAGTTGAAGCAGGATGAATATCCGTTTGTTCGTGGGTATTTCTGTATGTTGCCTTCCCCTGTCTCCGGGGACTGGGGTCTCAATGATAAACACCCCAAAAGGGACGAATTGCATCTTCTTTTTTTACAAAACGCTCTCAGTCAACTCTTAGCACAGGTCAGCTGCCTGAGTGTGCTCGCTTGTGTTTCATAGCCACGGGTCAAAGTTCTATAGTGTTCTGGCAATGAGACTCCTCCCAGCTCTTTGCAGAACCGTAGAGAGCAAGGACTCTGCCTGGGTTCGAGTCTCGATTCCGCCACTTTCTAACTGAGTGCATTTGAACAAGTTCTTTAACGTCTTAGTCTCGGTTACCTCGAGGGAGGAGAAGAATGTTACTTAGCTCCTAGGGTTTTATGGGGATGAAATGTCAGAACAGTGACACACAGGGAGCACTTACGCAGTGTGAGCCCTGACGACGGTGACATTTACACAAGGAGCAGTGGAGACAGGAAGTTGTGCACGTGGATTAAAGTTGGCAGCACGTGTCCTACCTCTCTGGTCATCAGCAAAACGCGAATGAAGGCGACAGTGGCCATAGCAAATATTCAGAGGCCCCCTCACACCAAAAGTGGGTGGGGGTGTGGGGAAACAGGGAGTCCCACACATTAGCAGGGGGAACGTACATGGGCACCTCCATGGCCCACGAGCAATGTGGCGATTTCCAGCAAATCGGAAATCCAGGACTGGGAATGGGGAGGAAGGAAAGCATACTGAGGTGGCAATCACAGATTTCCACTACGCTGCTTTGGGGGGGATGGGGGACACCTTTCCCGGCGCTTGCTGGCGAATGAGACAGAAGTGCCCATTGTCTTCTCGTTGGGGTAACGTTTTTCTCATTGCTCGCTGCCATCTGAGTCTGGCAGTTCTGAGGTGGTTTCCGTGCCCAGCCTCTGCCATCTGGTACAGACTTCTGTAGGGATGTGGGCACTGGTGGCGAGCTTTCAGCTCCTCCCTCATCATGTTCTAGAATGCGCCAGGGGAGGCGGGGGCAGGGGGGGGCTCTCATTACAAGCCCAGGCTACATCAAGGCCCCCAGTTGAAGCTGTTTGGAGATTTGGCCTTGAGCACCCCAATTATTTTCACTCTTCTGCTCACACAAAACTGGGAAGGGAGGTCAGCCGAGGGTCTGCACAACTTGGCTGTCAGCGTTGGGCGGCCACCCTCACTTGGGGGGCAGTGACTCTGGGCCAGTCCGCAGGCCCTGGTGGGGCACGTGAGGCATTGGTGGAGGCTGGGGCCTCTCGCACAGGAGGCCAGGAAGGCGGCCCTGGGCATGGTGGCATCCCTGACAAGACTCGCTGCCGCGTGTGTGTGCGTGTGTGTGTGTAGGACCGCACAGACGTGAGCACTGGTGCTCAGGTGCCTTCCTCCTCACCCCTCCCTCATCCCCCCACTCTGCTGGATCTGCCTTTAGCCTCTTGCCCTGAACCCCACGCTGAACCTGAAGCCCGGCCTCCAGCTGCCTACTTACCATCTCCCCTTGGACGTGCACCTGGCATTTCAAACCTGACGTGTGCAAAGCAGCCTCCTGACCGCGTCCCCCTCCCCGAGAGCGTCCCACGGTCTCCCCTGGCGGCTCCAGGATTCCAGAACCTTCCTGTCCCTGCTTTTCTTCCTTCCTGTCACTCCACATCTAGTCATCAGCAGACCCCCACCAGCTCTCTCCTCAAGGTATTCCAGAGCGCACTCCCAGCACCCTTCCCAGGGCTGCCACCATGTCCCGGCCGGATGGCACAGCCCTCTCCCCCCTGCGCACCACTCCTGGCCTCACCCGCTGCGCTCTGTTCCCACCTCAGCAGCCGGAGGCATCCTGTCCCTCGTCTGCCTGCAGCCCTCCCGTGGACCCCCCACAGTCACCTCTGGGTGCTGATGATCTGCCCCTCACCTCTGGACCACCTCGCTGCTTGTCCTCCCCCTCCATCGCTCCACTGCTTCCTGTTTCTCAAACAGTCCACCAGGGACCCCCTGAAGGGACTTTGTGCTTATTCTTTCCCTTTCTGGAAATTCTTCCCTACACATCTGCATGGCCTGTTCACTCACTTCCGTCAGATCTTTATCACCTCCTCAGAGAAGCCTTCCTTGACTAGCGCATCGAAAAGAGGGTTCCTGCCCCCGTCTATCCCCTCATCCTGCTTTATTTTCCTTCAGAGCTCTCGTCACCACTTAACATCTATCTGTGTATTTGTTGTCCAACCTCGCAAGTTAAAGGATGTCTCCGTCCCCCCAGCCTGGCTGCTGCCCAGTCCGTCTCTCTGGCCCTCTCCAGCACTAATGTGGGCTCGGCCACTGATCTCACTGGTTGCCTTCCTTCCAAAACCTCCACTCCATGGAAATGGGGACGGCCTGGGCTGTCCCCTCTGGCATCCCCGTGCCTGCAAGCGGGTGCACCCCGTCTTAGGCGCTCGGGGAATCTCGGCAGGACGAGCGGATGAGTCTGTGTGTCCCGTCCACAGCCAGCAGCCCACCCCCCCTCCGCATCTTTCTATACCCCTCTCTTCTCTCCCTTCTCTCTCCTCCCCACCCCCACCATCTCGGCCCCTCCTCCTTTCTTCTTGGCCCTTCTGCACACACAGAGAAGAAAGGACTTGGATTCTCCCTGCGGGGGCCCCTGGTGCAGCTGTCCCCCTTCACAATGGCAGCCTTCTCTGGGCTTGGCCTCTCTCCTGTTTGTGCTCCCCGCTCCCTTCCTCTCCCCTCAAGTGAGCACACACACGTGTGCACACACAGCTCCCTTCTTCCCTCGTCCAGCTGCCCCTGCTCTCCGGCCTGGGGGTGTGACCACAGAGCGTTTTCACTCGCCCTGCAAAGGAGACCCACCTTAGGAGTGCTGACAGGCGTCAGGCAGCCCTCCAGGCCCAGGCTGGCCCAGGGCGTCCTTAAGAGGGACACGTGTGTTACATCCACGTTCGTCTTCAAGCTGAATGTCTTTTAACTCCGATTTCATGGGCACTCCCTTTCTCCAGGATCTTTAAGTTTCAAAACAAGTAAAACATTGGTGCAGGAGTCTAGAGAATTTGCTTCTGCTTCTAACTCCTTTGTAACCTTGAGCTGAGACCTGGCCCCCTCTGGCCTCAGTTTCCCCATCTGTGCCTTAGTTTCCCATCTGTGCAGTGGAGTTACAACATAGGCGTGTAAGTTACCTAGTGCCTTTCATATGACCCTACCCTTGAGGGTCATGGGACCAGTGCCCACACATCTGGGAGGGAGGCTCCCGGGGGTTGGAAGAGAAGGGGGCCACTTGGAAAGATAGGAAGCAGATGATCACGCTTCCCAAGTTTTCCGAAGCTGGGTGTGAGGCCGATGGGCGGAGATTCCTCTTTGCCCCCAGGCGACACTCGAGCAGAGACTCTCTGTCCCGGTGGGGTAGCTGGTACTTGGTGTATGGGCTTCCTGTGGCGGCTGTAACAAAGCCGGCTCTGAACAACAGAACTATGTTCTCTCATGGTTCTGGAGGTCAGCAGCCCCAAATCAAGCGTGAGCAGGGGCCACACTCCTGCTGACGGCTCTTGCGGGGTGGGGGGGGGGATCCTACCTTGCCTCCTCCATCTTCTGGGACTTGCTAGAAGTCTTTGGTGTTCCTCGGCTTGTGGCTGCCCTGTTCCCGGCTCTGCCTCCCCAAAGGTCCCTCTCTGCGCGTGGCCTTCTCTTGTGCGTGTCCGTGTCCAAATTCCCCTCTTCTTCTGAGGACACCAGTCACTGGATGAGGCCCCACCCTAATCCAGTAGGACCTCGTCTTAACTTGGTGACATCTACAAAGACCCTGTTTCCAAAGAAAGTCACGTTCACAAGTACCTGGAGTTAGAACTTGAACGTATATTTTGGGGGACACAATTCAACCCACCTCAGCTGGGTTCTTTCACACATACCACCTGATTTAATCCCCCACAGTGACACGTTAACCTCTATTAAAGCTACAGAATCTTCCATTAAATGAGCAAACCCCGCAGGCAATCAGGGACTCTCAGAAAAACCCACTGCCTCCCCCTTCGCCATCCGCTGTGGTCCTAAGCGTGGCGCACTGTGGCCGCCCAGCCCGTGGGCAACTTACTTGGGTTCAGCTCGGAGGGTCTCTAACTTTTATTTCACTCAAGGAGTCTCTAACTTCGGTGGCCTTTAAAAGAATCGTGGAAGTCAAAGAAAAGTGAGAAGCAGGATGCTTTGTTGAGTGGGTGTGTAGAGCCTCTGAGCCTCTAACGGTTCGAGGGAGTTTTCGGGCTACATGTGACCTTTGGCAGTCTCTCCCTAGCGCGAGCTGCAACTCCGCTGAACATTCTAGAATGGCCTACCCTAGAGCTGCTGGGCCCCACACGGTAGTCACTGGCCACTGGGAACTATCTGACTTTAAGTTAATTAAAAATAAGTCAAATTAAAAATTCGGTTTTCTGGTCCTCTTAGGCACATTTCGAGTGCCCAGTGGGCCCACGTGGGGCCAGAGCAGATGGTGCAGGTGTAAAATGTTTTCTGTCATCACAGAAAGTCCTCTTGGAGAGCCTTGGGGTAGAGTATAATTCAAGCAAAACTTTGGAGAGGGGCACACACACCTTTCAGAAGATAAAAAGAATGACAACAGTAATTTTAAAAACGCAAGTTGTTTCTACGGAGCCTTTACCGTGCCAGGCGCTTACGTGCGTTTAATCCCCACACACGCCTGCGAGGTGGGTGCGGCCCCTTCTTCCTGTGGTATTCCCCTCAGGCCCGAGCTCCACGAGCTGGTTCCTTGGCCCTTCCTCTCCAGGCCTTCCCAGGCCATCCTGAGGCTGGGCCACCGGTCAGGGTTTTGGGAGCACAGGGCAGCTCCCCAGGAGGGCTCCAACCTGGGGCCTGTGGTTCCCACCTGTCCACGGCCAGGTCCTCCCTCTCTGAGGACCTGGCACATCCCACCCTGTGGCCAGCAGGTCACTTCCAGCAGAACGCATCTGTGCCGTCGTGGGGAGAGGGCTTTCAGCAAAGGGAAACTGGGCGCCCCCCTGTGTCTGCCCTCCCAAGGCCGCAGACAGGTCCGTTCTCCACCGCTGTGCCTGTGTGAGCCCTTTGCTACCCGGAGAAACCAAAGCAAACACACCTGTGGGGTGGATTCAGCCCACAGGCCACTGGTTAGCAAACTTTTTTCCAACCGGGTGGTTCCCAAGGGAACACACTGCCCCCTAGGGGCCAAAATCTGTGAAAATGTTTCTGGTGGTTGTCAACGTGGAGGACGCTGCTTGGGGTCCTAGGGGCAGGACCCAGGGACCTTCTATGGCCGGTTGTGCACGGGAGAGCCTGATGGGGCTCCCAAATTCCCTTTTGTTCCACGCGGCTCCCAAGTCTTCTACCAGATCGTTACATGACTGGATTCTTTTACATGTACTGTGAGCTGAGCCTTGACCCTAAGTCCCTTGTATAGATAACCGCCAGAGGTATTCTGCACAGTTTTAGGACCCTCTGAATTTTCCAGGGATGGAAGTGATCAGTAAACGGAAGGAATGTATCCTACTTGAGTGCAAAGCTTTTCCCGGAGTTATCCCCCGTTACCGAAAGTCGGCGCTGAGAGCACGGCTACCAGAAGCACTTGGTTTGCGAGCGCGGGGGGCCCACCCAGCCTGCGTCTGTCTCTCACACGCCTCTGAATCCGTGTCTAGGTGCCGCCTGACTACTCCGTCGCCTCTCCTTGAGGGATGGGCTCGAAAGTTCATACGGAAATTTTTCTTGGTTATAAATTGCCTTCCTTCTATTCCTCTCGTAGGTTGTAATTAGGGCGTTGTATTGATTTTTCGGGAAAAAATGTGCCTAGGTAGTTTTCGTTACCTGCAGTTTTCTTTCAGGAAAATAAGGGAACGTTACAAAATATTTGTCACAGCAATGGACGTCCGTCTCATGGTGTCGAGAGCCGCTCTTCAAAGGATCAGCTTAGTGTCACCTTCCTCCAAAGTGATAATTAAATATCCAATGATGGATAGTCTGCCCAGGCCTTGTTCTAAGAGCTGTTGGGGGTTTTCTTCACACCCCCTGCCCCCCCCACCTGTTCCATCCTTCTGGACAAAACCATGCTTTTAGAGGTGCCTGGGTGGCTCAGTCGTTAAGCGTCTGCCTTCGGCTCAGGGCGTGATCCCGGCGTTATGGGATCGAGCCCCACATCAGGCTCCTCCACTGAGAGCCTGCTTCTTCCTCTCCCACTCCCCTGCTGTGTTCCCTCTCTCGCTGGCTGTCTCTTAAAAAAAAAAAAAAACAAAAAAAACAAAAAACAAAAAACATGCTTTTAAAAGGGACAGAAAGATTTTCAAATACCACCCTTCCTGATGTGGACTCAGCAGGTGATAAAACTTGTCAGTAGTGCTGGGGGAGGCCGCCGTGTCAGCTAGTCAAGTTTCCAGGACGTGGATGGGCCCCAGCTTCATTTGCCGGAGATGCATGGCGCTCCCGAGGAGTGGGGGGCCCAGGGCAGCCTGTAGTTCGAGGCCCAAGCAGCCCGCCCTCCACACCTCCGACACTGGGACAGCTCAGCCTTCCTCCGCAGTAATGAGCTCGCCACAAACAGCCAGGAGCAGCCCTCAACCTTCACTCTGGTTATTTGCTCATCCCTGCTTCTCCCCAGTGATCAGCCATTCCTCCTCTGCACCCGGCACCAAGAGGAAGCTTTGAAAACTGGAATTCTAGCCATGTCACTCCCTGCACAAGACCCTCCATTGGCTCCCCAATGCCCTTAGAATAAACTCAGCTCCTTGCTAGAGCTGCCAAGGCCTTGTTCAACCTCAGCCTGCTCCCGTCTCTGTGCATATCTCCTACCTCCCTTCCTAACAACACTCAGACTGCCTGGCCTCCTTGCTGTTCCTCAAACAGTCCAAGGTCACACTTGCCCCAGGACCTTTGCACTTGTGGTTGCATCTGCCTAGAGCACTGCTCACACAGCTTGTTTCTTATCATCATTCACCTTCTGTCTCTAACATCCCTGCTGCTTCCCTGACCTCCCTGCATGAATTAGCCCTCCCCAAGCCCTGTCACTCTCTACCATGACACCCTGCTCTATGTCCTTTGTAGAATTTATTATCCCCTTGAAGTTATCTCAGGTGTTTGGAATTTATTTCTTGCCTATTGTGTTCACTGCTGTATCCTCCTGTCCAAGAACAGTGCCAGGCAGGTACTGGGTGCCCAATAAAGATTTGAATGAACAGAGGACTCTTTGGCCTTAGGCTTGAGGTAAGCAAAAAATGAGAACAAAATGGAGTGTGGATTACTGTCTCCCTTTTCCAGCATTCAGAAATATAATTGCAGTTAGTTCAGGCAAGTTTAGCTAAGTCCCAGTACTCAAACATTGTCATCAGAACCTGTCTTTCTGCTTCTTGGATTTTCTTTCATCTGGGTTTGCTTTATGCTTAGGAAGGTTCTGCTTTGTGGCGTTAAGATGGCCCTCAAAGGTCCCACCCCACTGGCATGGTGACCCTGGCTGAAAGAGAGAGCCTCTTCCCAGTGCTCCAGCAAAAGTCTCAGGGGAGGCTTTCATTGGCTCAGCAAGGGTCATATGGCCCTCCCTTACCCAATCACAGAGGCCAGGGGGCGGGGAGACACCCTGATTGGCCAACCCCAGATCACGTGCCTAGCCCAGGAGCTGGGAGCCAGGAACAGCCTCACCTGAATAGGTACCTCAAAAGGTACAGTTACCAAAAGACAGGAAAATGGATGCCCGGCAGAAAACTGAAACAGATGTCTACTATAAAAACCCAAATCCAGCTTTTCCCCCCTCAAGGGGCAAGTGGGAGGAGAGCATTTCTCCCAGCTCTCTTTGCTTCCAGCCCAAGATGCCTCCTCCGTGTGTAATGATGCCCCCAGCTTCCTTGTTTGCTTTCCCACAGTTCTCAGTTCAGCAAGATCCCATCTCTGGCATCCAGAACTTCCAGAGCATTGATCTATCACTTTGTGCCGCAATTTGCGTTTGGTGTCTTTTCAAAAGCAGAAGAAAGAGACTCGTGTTGTAACCTTGCAAGCAGCCCAAAGTTAAAAGGATCCAGTTACAGAATATCAGAAATGCCCCAGCCCGAAGAGCTCTGGGGCTCGGGGTTTATTTAATGCCTTTCTTCCCGGCCCTGCTTCCTCAGCTAGTTTGTCTGCCAAAAAAACAAAGCCTTCAGTCCTGTGGCATTTTGCATCTAATATTTATGGTGCTCTGGAGTTTGCAAAAGCATTGCCTTCTCATTTATCACTTGTACCTCAGGAGACCCCAGCTCCACCCCCAGAGAGTTAGTGGGATTGTTTTCCCCTGCCCAGATCCGGAGCCCCCAAAGCCAAAGGATGGATGGTGAAGGTCTCACGACCCAGGGCCCTCCTCTGGGCAGTAGGGGTGAGATTGAACCTTGGCCGGGACCAGCTCAGCTTCTATTCTGTACCCCTGGGGACCACATGTGGGTCTTGTAAAATAGCAGCCAACAGCCCAAATTCACACTTCAACCCCAAATATGTGCTGTTTGAATTATAAGGTGTTTTTTAAAATCTGGAAACTTCACCAAAAAGTTCAGTTTCTAAACTTTGCTTGGTGGGGGGGGTGAGGGGGGGCAGGGCAGGGAATGTGCTTGGGTGGCTCAGTCAGTTAGGCATCTGACTTGATTTTGGCTCGGTAATGATCTCTGGGTCATGAGATCGAGCCCTGAGTTGGGCTCCTCTCCCTCCCTCTCTCTCTGCCCCTCCCCCACACACTCGTTTGCAGCTCGTGTGCACTCTCTCTCAAAAAAAAAAAAAAAAAAAAAAAAGATCTTGCCAGATATTAGCAACATTCCTGGACAGTAGGGGGTCAGTAGACTGCAGCCCACAGAAATTTGTTATCTGTTTTTATAAATAAAGTTTTATTAGAACACAGCTTTTTCATTCGTGTATTGTCGGCAGCTGCTTACGCTCTACCATGGCAGAGTTGAATAATTGCCACAGGACCACGGGGCTGCAAAGTGGAACTACCTACAGCCTGAACCTTGGCAGAAAAGGTTTGCAGCCCCCTACTAGATGGCAGTCACCAACTAGATACGTGTCACAGCTCCCCCCTCGCCCAGTATTTGTTAGAATATAGGTACAGCTGGGGGCGTTTCAGTCCCCAAAGAACAGTGGTTTAGAGATGACAGGTGTTTATTTGTCTCTCCTTTGACCGTTTGGGCACTAACAGCCCAGGGCTGATAGGCACACCTGGTGTTGGTGCCCAGGCTCCTTCTGTGATGTTGCCCCACCATCCTGGGGGACTGCCCATGTCCCGAACGGCTCACCACGTCCACAGCCAGCCAGCAGGAAGTCGAAGATCCAGGGGAGGCACACACGCTTTCTGTAGGCACATTACCAGAGCTCACACTACTTCCACCCACATCTCCTCCAGTCGGTCATGGCCACTTCCAGCGGTGCGGGAAGCTGAGAATGTCACCTCCATTCTGCTGGCCTTGGACCCAGCTAGTAATTCTGCTTCTGTAGAGAAGCAGCACACGGGCACTGGGGCGACACAGCAGGCTCTGTGAGGCTTCACGGGCATGGCTAGAAACCCCATTCCCTGCACACCTCTCCTTCTCTTATCCTTGGTCCGTTCCATTCATTTGCGGGAGCACCTGAATCTCGTTTGAGTTTGTGTGCCTGGTTGTAAATTATGCACGCTCTCTCCCAGGGGAGGAGGAAGAAAGGGAGTTGATGTGCTCCAGAGCAGAGGGAAGGTTGCAGGCGTGGAATCATACCAAATGCGCCCCTTCTTACGTAAACTAGTGACTGGGAAATAATTGAGCTGAATACACTCCCAGCTCTAGTGCTTGAAGTGTTGGGCCGGGCAGAGGCTGAGCTGTGCTTGGGAAGCTATAATGTCTGGTGGGGATCGTGGTTCGTGTGCTCACTCATCCTGGAGAAGGAGCCACCATCATCCTTAGCAGCAGGAGCTGAGCTGATCCCACCAAACTCCTGGAAATGCTTCCTACATCTGGCTTCCTGATTGGTCCTCCTCCTACCCCACCTGCAGCCCCTTTCCATCTGGTAGGCTGCTGTCCCATCATCCTGACCCCTTCCTTGGGAGCCCAGGGCCCTCTTCACTAGCAATACTCATTCCCTCCCTGGGGGTTTTACCCCTTTGAGAGCCACGTGTCCCCCTTGGCATCTGTGTGATCCTTTTCAGAATACGTGCAAATTAAAGGCAAAGAAGAAAACACACAGGATTACAAAGAAGTCAGTGATACCAAAATCGTTTATAAACTGTGATATGCATGCTTCTTCACAGATTAAATGACACGATGTCCTGGTTATTTAGGGGATAACTGATGGGTCTGATAATTTGCATCGTGGTAGTGCTGGCTTTGGTGGTATCTCGAGATGTCTGGTTTTTAGCTGTAACATGATATGAAAACATCTGGCCTGTTGGTAGAGATGCTCGTTAGGGGGTCATGAAAATCCATAAAGATGGAGTTTTCCCATCCCGGTTCAGGAACCACAGATTAAGAACCCCTTCCCTAGGTGATTGCACAGATTTAAATGCCATCGAAATGCTGACCACTCCCACATTTCTCCTCCCAGCCCAGACCTTGCCCTTGAACCTGAATGGTATCTCCAGGCTGCCCGCACTCTCTCTCCGCCTGAACTACCCAGCTACCAGGAACCTCAAGGTTAACATGTGTGACCTTGAGCTCTTTGTCATCCCCACCACAGAACCTGGCCCCTCCCACGGTGTTCCCTTCCTCCATGATGGGCGGATGTCCTTGTTGATCAAGACAGAAACCTCGAAACTGTCCTTGACTCCTCTCACTTCTTTCCCACACCGCGTCTAATCCAGCTGCAAACCATGGCGGCTCCAACTCCAAAAATAGCCCGAAACCAACCCAGCCTTCTGCCCCCACCTGCTTAGAACCATCCCAGCCCCTCTCCTGAATTACTGTGACAGCCTCCGGGGGTCCTGCATCCCCCGCCTCAGACTGTCCTCAATCCTGGAACGTAATGCCATGAGGGTGTGGTTTTAGTTGTTTGTTAATTTATTTTGTGTTGTTCCGTGTGTCCCTAGTCCCGAGAACCACGTCTGGTGTGTGAGCAGTGGCCTTCTAAATGCTTCCTGAATGAGTGAATGCATGCATGCATGCATGAATGAATGAATGAATGAGTATATGATGTCCCAGTAAATAATGTTATAATACAAACAGCGACCGACATTTTGGGGGCAGTTTCCCTGTGTTTCCTCGTTGAACTCTCCCCAACACCTTTGTCAGGCAGGCATATTATTATCCCCATTTTACAGTTGGGAAAACTGAGCTGGTAGATGGGAGTAGCTGGATTTCAACCCGGGCTGTCAGCTCCTGCACCCACGTTCAACCTCACACCCGACTACCTCCCAAGACGACAGCACCCCGTAAACCCTTCCTGCACGTCTGGAAAGAGTGACCGAGGTGATGTCTGGCTCTTGCCTGTGTTCCCACGCCGGCACTCTGAGAAGGCGAGGGGCTCAGGCTCTGGGATGGCCTTCCCTCAGCAGCCCGCAGGCAGATGAACCTCGGAGCACGGAGCGTGGGGAATGACCTCAGTGTGGAATCTCTGTTCCACCTGGAATTCCAGCAGGAAGCGCTCTGGAGGGTAGTCGGAGCCCATGGAGGGGCAGGGTCTGTGGGATCATGAGGTCCATCTGTCCTTGCCCCTGCCTTTCGCTGTTCACCAGCCTGCTTGCTGTTTCCTTTCTCCCTCATGAGTTTCCCTGCCTCCCCCAGCGCAGCGGACAGGAGGCGCTCCCATCTGCAGGGACTGGGGGTGCCGTCCTGCTGGCAGGCGGGGCGGGGTAGCAAGTGGAGACGGGCCCCTGGGTTCGAGTCTCAGTTCTGCCACTCACCAGCCACTGTGGGACGCTGGGCACAAAGGGACTTCACCTCTCCGTGCCTCAGTTTCTCCACCTGTAAAATGGGAACAAAAAGCACGTCTATCTCGTTGGGCTGTTGGGGAACATCATTACCCTCCAATCTAGCAGTTCTCAAAGTGGGCCCAGGATCCCTGGCCCCAGAACTCTTTTCATGATAATACTGGACAGGAGTTGCCCTTCACCCTTATCTGCATCAAGGGTACAATATTTTCTGAGGGTGTGTAACACACCCACAGTTATCTCAAAGAGCCATTAAAATGCTCCTTTCCCTTCTGTGTGCATATCTACGGAAGGCTGGATTTTTCTTGACACAGAACCAAAACAACACCTCTCACCAGGCTGACCGCAGGCGTAGGTCCGCGAGTCCAGCTGTCTTCTGTTAAACTGGACGTTAGAGAGCTTGGTCAACATGGAAAACAGTACAGTTCTTCTCACTGATTTTATTCGGTTTGGGGAAAATCTAATTATCATTTTTAAAAATACACGCTAACAAGTAGGTTTATTGTTACTATTTTTAAATGAATTAACGTGTTACAAATTTCTCGGTTTTCATTTCTGACATGGTAGCTATCGTTGGATAAAACCAACATAAACGAATCTATTTGGGGCCCTCAAGAATGCGTAAGGGACTTTGGTACCGGAACGCTGGAGAACCCGTGCCTTGGGCCCTTCTTCAGTTTTGCGGAACACCCCGCGGTGACGTCATGCCCCATGTGGATTGAGTAGATCCAGATTCAGTCAAGCAGATGGCACAGAATCACAGAGAAAGACAATAACGTAACAGTTCTCCCTGCGTCTCCGCCCACAGATGTACCCCATGCGATGGGCGGCGAGCATCTGCTCTTCCCTCCATGGGACGTGATCCCCACCGACCGCCCCCCCCATAACCCGGGTGTTTGGTGGTTCAGTCATTTGCTCATTCACGCCACAAATGTCTGTTGAGGCCTTACTGCTTCCCAAGCTCTGTTCTAGGTATAGGGACACAGGTGGGAACAAGGAATCCAGAAAGCTCTGACCTTGAGCTGATGTTTTCATGGCGCAGGCAGGTGATAAAACCCAAAAGACAAATAAATTAGTCCGGTGGCGAGAAATACCGTGGAGGAACAAAGTGAGGGAAGAGGGAGGACCAGGGTAGGGGAGAGACCGTGTTAACAGGATAGTTAGGGATGTAACCCAGTAAGGGAGTATTTGAGCAAATGCCTGGGAACGATGAAGAAGTGATCCCTGCAGGGGTCTGAGGAAGAGGGTCCTTCAGAGGAAGCAGCAAGAGCAAAGGCCCTGAGGCAGAAATGAGCTTCAGGCCTAAGAAGACAGGAAGAGGCCCCTGCGGCTGGAGCAGAACGGACCCAGGCCAAGTGAGGGAGACGAGGTCAGGGAGGGGCAGGCCGTGCCAGGGACTCTAGATTTTAGTTTGAGTGTGACGCGGAGCTATCAAAGGGTTTTGAGCACAACTGTGGCTTGATGGGATCTGTGATTTAGCGGATTGCTTCTGGCTACCCTAGGGGAAGACCAGGGAGGGGGCTCCAGCAAGGCCCAGGTAAGAGAAGGTTGGTGGCTCGGACCAAGCCAGTCACAGGGACATGTGGGAAGCACTCAATCTTGAGTTCCTTCTGAAGGCAGAGACACCATGACAGATGGTCAGTGGGTGTGAATAGGGACAGAGGAGCTGAAGACCCTGCCTGCTGTGTGGCCTGAGGAGCCAGCATGGACCAGAATGCTGGAACAGAAGCAGGTTTAGGGAACCGAGCAAGAGGCCAGCTCGAAACGCCTGGTTGGCACCAGACGAATTGACCTGAGGGAAACTAGGAAGTTTGTGACCATGCAACCAATACCTAAAAGTGACAAAACATGGGAAAGAGACCCCCAGACAACTGGAATTTAGAAGGTGCCACGAAAAGCAAAGACCCCTTTTTGTTTTCCCAAACTCCTGGCGTGTGAAATGGAGTGGTTTCTTCCAGGAAAGATGGACTTTCCAGAAGGTTCTACTTCATTTCTCACTGACCTTTCCGAATTGCTCCGGTGAGCGTTGTTTATTGTCATGGCTCGGCTCCACACGCAGGCTGTCATTGCTCACAGATGTGTGTCGTGCCCAGCCGATCGCTCTGGGCCGTGTCCGCATCCTTCCCCAGGCTCGTCACCGGAGTCTCAGAGGGGCCTTGTGATTTGCCAAGACGGTATCACAGCTGGTTTCTAGCGCCCGTTTTCATTTCTCGGGAGACCTGCATTTTCATCCCCCCACCCCGAAAAAGGAAGCAGGTTATATTTTGAGAACTCTCCTAGCTCCTTTTTTTGGAGTGCTTACTCTAGGCCAGACGTGATCTCATTTGTTGCTGTTCCCATTTTATAGATCGAGTCGCCGAGGCTTAGAGAGGGGCGCTCACTTGCCCGGGGAGACAGAGCTCAAAGCCTGGCCCTCAGAGCCACACCGCACCCCCTCTGCACCGCTGGGGTCCTCAGCCCAGGCACTGCTCTCACCATGGAGTCGGATTCTCCTCTGTGGCAGGGCTGCCCTGTGCCCTGTAGGGTGGTTGGCACATCCCTGGTCTCTGACCCCTAGAGGCCAACAGCACCCTCTCCGCTAGTTGGGACAACCAGGAATGCCTCCAGACATGGCCCCAGGGTCCCCTGGGGAGCCCTCGCCCCTGCTGGCCTGATGTTGGGTGTACTGTACGCACAGGCTCTGGGGTGACCTCTTGGCCGCCTCCCCTGGCCCCCTTTCCAACACCCAGCGTTCTTGTCTGCAGACCCTGTAATAGAAATCCCTCTTAATGAAACATTTAGTTGCTCCATCTCCAGTCCTCCCGCCTTCCCAGGGGCGGGGAGAGGCTTAAAACACCGGCGAGGGGCAGCTTCGCACTGCACAGCCTGTGTGTCTCATCCAAAGCCATCGACCCAGTGACCCTGTGAGCAGCTATGACTGTGTGCCCGCTGCAGGCCAGGTCTTGGGCAGGCAAGGCCCCTTGCGTGGGGGGGTGATGATAAACAAGAAAGCAGACACATCTGCAGTGATTTCAGAGGGCGCTGAGGGCCACAGAGAAGATAAACAGCCCGGTACAGAGGGACGGGGGCCTTGAAATAGGGCGATCAGGGACAGCTCCGCAGAGGAGGGGCCGTCTGGCCTGAGACATCACGGTGACAAGGAGCCGGTCCATGGGAGAGGGGAGCAGGTGTGAGGTAGAGGAAAGAGCAGGTGCAAATGCCCTGAGGTGGCAGTGAGTTTGGCGTGTTTTAAGGAACAAGAGGCCTGGAGCGGCTAGAACGGAGTGAGCAGAGGGGCGAGGGGTGGGAGACGTGGGCAGAGATTAGCAGGACAGGTGGACAGGTCACTGAAGGGGCATAGCAAGAATGGTCTTGGGTTCAGAAGGGTCCTCCTGGCCGTTTGGGGGTGCCTGGGTTATGGGCAGACTAAAGGGGAGTCAGCATGATCAGGGGAAGGCCATTTCCACTGTCAGCAAGGCAATGAGGAGGAAGAACAAGACACATTTCTATCGCTTTTGAGACTTGATGGTCTTGCCTCTTTTTTTTTTTTTTTTTTTTTTTTTGGATTTCCAAACACTGGATTTGCAGATTCAGGATGCAGGGTTTTTGTTTTGTTTTGTTTTGTTTTGTTTTTTGTTTTGTTTTGTTTTACAATTTTTAGAGATTTATTTGAGAGAGAGAGAGAGAGAATGAGCACAAGTGGGGGGAGGAGCAGAGGGAGAGCATCTTCAAGCAGACTCCCCATGAGCACGGAGCCTAACACAGGGCTTGATCTCACGACCCCTGAGATGAAACCAAGGGTTGGACCCTTGACTGACGGAGCCCCCCAGGCTGCAACTTTTCAACAACTGTCCCCTCAGGGGGTCTTACAAAACTCCAACCCTTCTTCTGCCTTTGTCTCCTAGCTCAGGAGTCAAAGTCCCAGGCTAGAGTCTGATTGGCCAAGCTCAGCCATACACCCACCCCTTAGGTGGGAAAGGGCACCTTGATTGGCAGTTGGGACCTTTATATTTGGGAAGAAGCAGGGGTGAGTGGCTGTGGCTTCTCAGGGGNGAAAGAGTGTGTGTGTGTGTGTGTGTGTGTGTGTGTGTGTGTGTGTGTGTGTGTGTGTGTATGTGTGTATGCATGCATGTGTGGCTGTGTCAGCTCCAAAATAGGAAACTGTCAAATCAAAATGAATAAATATTTAGTGAACTATTTCTATTTGAATGTAAATACCAAAATGTAGCATGATTCAACCAGTCAACTCTGGGACCTTTCGACTCTTAGTTATTTACCCATTATCGCTAATGTAGGATGTGGGCGGAGATGGTGTGGGATAAGTATGTGTTGAGAGACGCCAGCGTCCTTCAGGCAGCCCTGCTGATGGTTCCATCCAGATGGCCCCTGATGGGAGGGAGAAGGCTGCGTCCTGGCAGGGGTGCTGGGAGCCCCAGTAGTTGCCACTTGCCTAGCAAGGACGTGCCAGCTCCTATTCCACGTTCCTTACCCATGTCAGTTCCTTTCCTCCACGTGACAGTAGGCAGTGGCTTACCGTCATTGCTGCCCACCAGGGCACAGAGCGGTGAGGTCACTTGCCGTTCCGCGATCAGGAGGTGACGGACCGGGAGAGTCTGGCTGCAGAGACGCACTTTTGGCCGTTGTCCCATATCACGTCTTATGTTACCCAGAGAAGTAACTCACGGCTGCCCTGATGTTCAGGACAAGGTCCCCCATCCCAGCTGGAGCCGCGCTCCAGCACAGAGAGAGTGCCCAGGATGCCTGTTAGTTTCCAGTGGCAGAAACCCTCCCTCTCCCCCAGATCCAAGATGATGCCCCCATCTGCCCTCCTGGGCCGGGTTTACCGCCGGCTAATCTGCGTCTCCAGTCACTGCAAGACCCAGCTTTTACAGACCGCAAATGCGATTAGTATGAGGCAATTTCGGTTAGATTCAGGGCTGGGAGAGATAACAGAAGGGCCTGGTTCTCCCATCAGACTCTCAATGGTTCCCCAGCAGCACTTAACTCAGACAAATGGAGAAAGCAGCCAGGAGGGGGACAGGCGCACGGAGCTTTCTACCGAAGAGCTGCCTGCGCTGGCCCGCAGGACCAGAAGAGAGGGTTTCAAAAGGACTTGGGGGGTGAACAGTCCCCTCAAAGTCGGTGGTGGGGAGGGTGGATTTTGACATCTGTCTCTGTGGGGACTCTATTAAATAAGGTATCAGTGGAGCAAGATGTGGGTAGGAAGGGGGACCCACTGGCCATAATGAACCAACACTTAGCGGGCACATGTCCTGTGCCACGTCTAAGCAGTACAGGCATATTACAGAGATTTTGCGGGTTCAGCTCCAGACGGCCACGACAAAGCAAATATCACATTAAAGTGAGTCAAATGAATTTTTTTTTTGGTTTCCCAGTGCATATAAAAGTTATGTTTACATAATACTGTGGTCTCTTAAGTGTGCCATAGCATGATGTCTGAAAAAAGCAATGCACATACCTTAATTTAAAAATACTTTATTGCTAAAAAATGCTAACCATCATCTGAGCCTCCCACGCGTCGTAATCACAGATCACCGTAGCAAATATAGTAATCATGAATAAGTTTGAAATATGGCAAGAATTACCAAGCCGTGACCCAGAGACACAAAGTGAGCAAATGCGGTTGGAAAAAGAGCATTGGTTGACTTGCGGGACACCAGGTTCCACAAGCCTTCAGTTCGTAAGCCATGCCGTGTCTGTGAAGCTCGGGTAAGCGAAGGGTGATAAGACAGGGTGGGCTCGTGTGTGTACATCAGTTCTCACAGCAGCCCACCAGGCAGACGCTGTCATCATCCCCATGTTGTAAGCGGAGAAGCTGAGGCATCAGGAGATTAAACTAGTTGCCCAAGGACACACAGCGTTCAGTGTAGCGACCTATCTCCAAGAGCCTCCTTAATGTGGAGTGTCTTTGCCAGCATTACGTCCTCTGAGACATCTTCATCCTTTCTGTCACGATCACGTTTCCTCATTTTTTTCCATGATTAAGCCGTCAGACTGCGAATCGAGAGCTTCCCACACTGTGCACGTTGACATCCCCACGGTCGGCTTGGTGTCTTCGATTCCTTCTACCTGCCCCTCGCCTGTCCACATCAGCTAGCTTTTCTTTTTTTTTTTTTTAAGATTTTATTTATTTGACAGAGAGAGACACAGAAAGAGAGGGAACACAAGCAGGGGGAGTGAGGGAGGAAGAAGTGGGCTTCCCGCTGAGCAGGGAGGCCAATGCGGGGCTGGATCCTAGGACCCTGGGATCATGACCTGAGCCGAAGGCAGACGCTTAACTACTGAGCCACCCAGGTGCCCCTAGCTTTTCATTTCTTGGTTGCACTTTCATTTCTGTTGGTTGGTTCTCCCCTTCCACAATCCACTTTGGTAACACGTCTTGTAGATTTATCATCAGGAGACAAGGAGGCAACCCAACCACATGTTTTGCTGTCTGTGCGTGAACTGAGTCACAGATGTTTGGGGACTGGTTGCCAATAGGCTGTGCAAGCAGCCACGTGCTGGGCCACTGATCCTAATGTGCATCTGTTATTTACACAGTGATTGGTGGACTGGAGAGCCAGTAGCGCGTTGTACTTAGTGTAGAATTACAGTTCACGTACCATGCGAGCTAAACGGGAACCATTCAGCTCAACGGTGGAAACTGACATTTGTGCGTGTCAGGACCATACAAGGCAAAGATGGCCTGTGATTGGCTGCTCCATTCTTGTCATTGCTGTGCCGGCTGCGGGTCATTCCTTTGCACCGTGGAGCCCCCCCGCTGCCGTGCCCTTCAGTGTCCACTTCGGCATAACTGGCCCCACTTCCTCCGGGTTAAACCTAGCCCTGCTTCAAATCCCTGAGGGATCCCTCACCCCACACAAGGAATTTTGTTCATAATGCCAAGGGTTGGAAAACTCTTCCTGCAAAGGGCCAGATAGTAAACATTTTGGACTTACAGCCACATCGTCTCTGGTGCAACATCTCAACTCTGCCATTATAGTGTGCGTGCAGCCATAACAATATATAAACAAATGGGTGTGGCTTCGTTCCAATGAAAGTATTCACAAAAACAGGTGGCAGCCCAGATTTGGTTTGCCAAACCCTGCTCTCCACTAAGCATCTCTTCTTCTTTTCCTTGGGTCTTTTATTGCAAGTGAAAGAGCTCAACTCAAACCGAATTAAGCAAATAACAACAACCAAAAGCGAAGTGATGGGATTTATAGGTTGACGTAACTCAGGCTTTCTCAACCTTGGCACTACTGACGTTTGGAGGCAGATAGTTCTTTGTCCTGGGGGGCTGTCCTGTGCATTATAGCGTGTTTACCAGCGTCCCTGGCCTCTGTCTACTAGGTACTACTAGTATCTCCCCACTCAGCTGTGACAACCAAAGGTGTCCCCAGTGTCCAGTGTCCCCTGATTAGGAATCACTAATATAACTGAAAATGCTAGCATTCGAGGTGGCTTCGGGTAAGAGCAGATCCAGGAACTCGAACTAGAGTCTCTCTTTTTCAGTGCATCTCTCTCTCCTTCCTTCCTCCCTCCCTCCCCACCTCGTTCACTGCTGCTCTCTTCCATACCACTTCATGTTCAAATAGACTCTCCCCTCTTGGTGGCAAGATGGCTGCCAACAACTTCCAGTGTCATCAGCTTTGAGCCCATTGGAAGAACTTCGATTTTCCAGTACCTCCCTAAAAATCCCAGGGCTCGCTCTCATTGGCCCAGCTTGGGTCACATGCCTGTCCCCGAACCAATGACAGTAGCCGGCGAAATGGAGTGCTCTGATTGGTCCAGCTGAGATTATGCCTGCAGCCCCGGAGTGTGAAGATCAGCCCATGTGTCCTTAAGTAAGGAAACCGTGGTACCCACAGGACCACAGTCAGGACCGAAGAGGCTAAACACAGGTCTCCACTGCCAGGTGGAGATCTCCACCCCGTGCCTGGCACATGGGAAGCAGCGAGTGCTCCAGCCTTTCACTTGATGCCAGCTTGCTCCCTGGGGCCAGCGTCAGCCAGCACATTATCAGTGGCCTTTCCTGGCCTGGCATTTAATTCCTCTTAATCCGCCCGCCAAGGTGCTCCTCCCCGCGCCCGCCCTCAGGTTGCTGCTCTTGCTTTCTGCAGTGTCCCAGCCGCAAAAGCTCAGTGACTCGGGGCTCCAGCCACAACGCGGCTGTATTTTTAATCTTGATTTTAATTCCAGCTCATTCTCCTGGCTGTATCTCCCAGCCCTGGAGCCCCAGGGCCCGTGCTAATTTGCTGCTCCCACCTCAACGGTGCCGGAATAACCATTTTAAAAACTGCCTTGGGGAAATCTAATCAAATGAGAGCAAAATCTAATTTGGCACTAAAAGCCTTTGACAGAAGCCCTGTTTTCTGGGGTCTTGCGGAGCCCTGAATAATCAACTCTTTCGGGATTTTCTAAGGGTTGGGGATTTGGAGAGAGGGGAGAGACGTGACGGGGGATTCCAGCACAGGAGCTCGCCACAGACACTTCAACACCCGTGGCATTGGGTGACAATGGGCAAGGGTGAGCTTCCCAAGGCTGGCTTCTCACCCCCCAGGAAAGAGTTATCCCACCGGCTGCGCCAAGACTGGAACTCTCTAGCATCTGAGTTGCATATTTCATCAGGAAGACCTTAGTGCAGATCTTCAGGGACAAACCGTAGGCTCGCAAGCCGGATTTGGGGGACCTGGGAGAGAACCCAGTTTTCCCTGGGCTTTCGTTCACCCTTCTGCAAACTGAGGGAGGTTCTGTGCTTCTGAAATTACTTGTGGTCTTGGTTCTTTTCAGGATGTGTCCCGATTTCAGGAAAATGCACTATCTGTTGCATAGTATTTCAGGGGACGTGCGGACCCTTTTAAATTTCCCCGCCGTGCCTCCTATTGCTTCTTCTCGTGATCTCATCCCTCTACCCTGTAATGTCATCTTCTCCCTCCTTCACTGGCCTCCCTGGGGTCCTCCAATGCCCCTACGCTTGTCCCCGCCTCAGGCCCTTTGCACTGGCTATCGCCTCTGTCTGGAGCAGTTTCCCTTGTACTCCTGTTCCCCCTGACTCATTCTCATCACTCCTCAGTAGCCTTCCCTGACCCCTCAAACCAGCGGTGCCTCTCTCATCACTCCTCAGCAGCCTTCCCTGACCCCTCAAACCAGCGGTGCCTCCAGGGGTCCAGCTCTGGCCACTTTGTTGCAATGCCATCCTTTATTTCCTTCATCACTGTTTTTACCAACACCACCACCCTTCTCTGTCACAGCCCCCACCTGAATGTCTGCCCCATGAGGGCAGGGACCCCGCTGGCCTCATTCACTGCTGTATTGCCATTGCCTGGGACAGCTCCTGGTATACCACTGGAGCTTAATAAATAGTTGTCAATATATGAATCCATACGTGCCCAAGGCGTGTTACCCCAAACAGAGCAGTTTCATTGTGCTGCCATCCTGATTTTTACCATGGATGGGCACACTGATTTATTATTTCCTTAATATCCCTCCCTCCGATTGTTTTACTCATCTGGCCCTCCATCTGTTTTTGTAAATAAAGTTTTATTGGAACAGAGCCACACCCACTTGTTTATGTATATTTCTGTGACTGTTTCCTACAACTATTGAATAGTTGCAGTAGAGACCGTCTGGCCCACAAAGCCTGCAGTATTTACTATCTGGGCCTTCACGGGAAATGTTTGCTGACGCTGCCGTTTGTGACTCTCCCCGAGGAGGGAGGAACAGGAGAGAGTGGAGGGAGGCCGACAGTGTTACCAGAGTGGAGCTCCTTACATATAGAGAGACACATCACACATGAGGAATAGGTCATTGAGGTTTAGTAGATCTTATTTCCTGGACTGCACTTGATCTCTAGGAGCCTTTCCAGCCCTCCCTACGTGGTTCTTTTGCAGAAGAGAGGGACGTGCGGGTGGCAGGGTTTCTCACCTGCAGACTGTTGACATTTTACACGGGATGATGATTCTCCGGGCCATCCTGAGCACTGTGGGATGGTGAGCGGCGTCCCTGACCCCGACCCCCTGGATGTCGGCAGCGTGGCCCGCCCCAACCTGTGACAAAACCAGAAACGTCTGCAGACATTGCCAAGTGTCCCTGAGGGGCGAAATCGCCCCTGGCTGAGCCCCGCTGCTTTCAGGGGACAGATGCAGCCGTGTGTGAACTTGCCAAGAGGGGAATCAAGCCTACTGCTGGCCCGGTGCAGGGGTGCTGCTGCCCCTTAACTCCAGCCCACATCTCAGTCCTCCCACCCTGACACCAAGCCAGGCACCCAGCACCTAAATAATGGACGTTCCCTGAGACTCAGAGCAGAGGCGGCCAGTTTCCCCAGCCCTCGCCTCCAGAATGCCAGGATTCTTTCTGGCTTGGCTTCGCCCTCCCACACAAAGGGAGGTCCCACCCTGGGCCTTACCCCTCCTTCCTATTTTCATCTCCTCTGGTGCCCAGATCCTTCCGGGAGGTGTTTTCTCAGCTTCCCACTTCCTTCCCGGCCCTGAGTGCCAGGCGAGGATTGGATGCCCATGCTTCCCTCTCCCCTGTGCCACAGGGATTCGGGAATGGCTGCTTGGGTCCTAAAAGGCCTTTCTGGGGCACCTGGATGGCTCAGTCGTTAAGTATCTGCCTTCGGCTCAGGGCATGATCCCGGCGTTCTGGGATCGAGCCCCACATCAGGCTCCTCCGCTATGAGCCTGCTTCTTCCTCTCCCACTCCCCCTGCTTGTGTTCCCTCTCTCGCTGGCTGTCTCTCTCTCTCTCTCAAATAAATAAATAAAATCTTTAAAAAATAAAAAAATAAAAAATAAAAGGCCTTTCCGCTCCCAGGCAGTGCCAGCCACCTGCCAGGCCTCCAGGAAAACCCCCGTGGAGGGCTCCTGTCCCATCCCCGCCCTCCCCGCGCAGGCCTCTCTTCTCTAGGAGCCACAGGCCCAAGGCAGCTCTCCATGCTTTTTCAAAGGTTCCAGGTAGAGGGACCCGTCTCATCCTCTGCTGGCATCAGAGCCCAGCCCCGCTCCTCCCTCTGCGGATGTTCATCTCCCCCTGTCTGTCTCTTCTCATCTCGTCTCACCACTGAACGCTCCCAGTTTGCCAGGCACGGCGCTAAGCACTCTGCTGGCGACATCCCTTTCACTCCCTTCAGCAATCTGGAACTCTCCCCTCTGCAGCTCTCAGCACCGGCTCCCGCATGTCACGAGCCCCAGTGTCCTCATCCAAAGGATGGCGGTGGCACAGGGCCTCTGTCTCTAGAAAAACTCTCACAGATTTCTCTGTTTCTTAAAAATGGCTTAATGGGTTGTAATTATTAAAAATCATACTTGCTCGTTGAGAAGAAAGAAGAACAAGAAAGTATCATAAAGAAGATCTTGTGTGTTACCTCTTCACCCGCAGAGAGTTTGGGGGTGTATCCCCTTCGAGAGGAATCCGGGTGATTTTCTTTACATCAGCCCCGTCGCCGGTGTGAAAGGCGAATGTGGAGACGGGCTCCACTCCTGAATGTCCAGCCCAGCGGGGTTTCAGGCACGGAAGCACCCAGGTTGCGGCGGGAGCTAGAACGAGGCCGTCTCCCAAGCAGCACGCCCCACGCCCAGCGAGAGCCCCTGCCTTCTTCTCCAGCACCGCAGATGTGTGTCGCCTCTCTCTGACCACCAGGGAAAGGAGACCTTACAGCGTTCTTTCATCTCTGGTTTATCTCTCAACGCGATTAGGTGGTCGAGCTGCATGTGTTACTGAACGTGGCCTGGGTTCGTGCCGTCTCGTTCTGGAGTAGTATTCATTCCACCGTACAGATTTCCAGCAGGCATCTGACTTGTTTCTAGTTTTTGGCTCTCGTGAACCGTGCTACACTGAGCCGTGTCCTGCCGTGACTTGGGGAAGGAAGGAACACCTTCCTGCTGAGTCAGTCCCCAGGATTCGAATGGCTAGGTCAGAAGGTCTGAGTTCAAGGTGAGCAGACACTGCCAGTCAGGGTCGCACAGGAGGTGGGCCCGTCTGCACGTCCCCTGGCAGGTGCAAAGGCCTCTTAAGCCACATCCCCAGCAACAATTGGTATCGTTCGTGGTCTGATATGAGCCGTTCTGGTCCCCGTGCCGTAGACAGAATTCAAGGGGTCCGTTAGCTTGAATGGGAAAGAATCGCGTTCTTATTTTTACAAACCTACACCGTCCCGTAGCATTGGTAGGAAGGTGGGCCATGAACTGTAGCACAAGAGAATCTGTAATTTTGTCGTCTGTAGGGATCACTGATGTTATAATACTCCACAGCAGTGGGGGCAGATATCACAAAATAAAATATTTTCACTTATCACTACTTCGAAACTATTACTCTTTGCAAGGTAATATTTTTTTTAAAAGGGCATGTTATTATATGGCAGATTGTTTTAATATTTAGATAACTGTATTTCAAAATAATTTAATTTCCCTGTAATCCTCTATGTTTTACGCACATAAAAACATCTGGGAAGGAGGCCCAGAGGGCAGCGCTGTTTTCACACGTTGGGGACACGGTGGTCGGGTGACAGGAGACTTTTGCTCTCTGCTTCCTCACGTGGCCTCCTGACCCTTCTCCCCCTCCAGCTTTCTTCGGAAAGTATCTTAATGAATACAACGGCTCCTACGTACCGCCTGGCTGGAAGGAGTGGGTCGGCCTCCTTAAAAACTCCCGCTTTTATAACTACACGCTCTGTCGGAACGGGGTGAAGGAGAAGCACGGCTTTGACTACTCCAAGGTAAGTCCTGCCCGTCCCCGGCTCGGGGACAGCGAGGCGCGTGACACGGGACCTTGACTGCCTGGCTTCAGACGGTGGTGACCCTTACTTCGGGGAGAGCCTCCAGAAGCCTCTGCTTCTCCGTGTGTTTCTCCCTCACGTAATAGTCTCTGCGTCTGAGTACTGGTCACGGCACAGGATGCCGGAGCTGGGGATGTTGTAGAAAGCGTGCGTACGGACAGTCCGGTTCAGTGACTTTTCACCAGCTGAACCGGCGCCTGTCCCCCGCACGCGGGTAGGTCACGAAGCCGACGATCCCCGCCAGCCCCAGAAGCCCCCTCACGTAGCTCCTTCCACGACCGCCCTCCCACGGGACAGCCACGGCTCCGACCTGCAGTGTGACACACCCATTCTGTATCCAGTCCCTTGGCCTTCGCACCACGTCGAGACCCACCCACGTTGTCACGTGGGGTGTAGATCCTTCCCTCTCGTCGTGTGACGGTACCTCAGTGTGTTTGCTGGCTGTCCGTGTCGTGGTTTTTCTAGCCCTACTGACTCGTCCGATAGGGGACAGAGCGCACAGATCTGACGTGGACGGCTCGGGGAGTTCTCACGCGTGGCTGTGCCACCCGGGTCAAGCTATAGAGCATTTCCAGCCCCCAGAGGCTCCCTTGTACCCCTTTCCAGTCACAACTCCCACCCCCGAGGTCACCTGTGTTCCAGCTTCCACCACCACAGGCTGGTTTTGCCTTTTCTAGAACCTCACATCCATGGAGTCACGCTGTATGGGCTCTTTTGGGGTCGGGCTTTTTGCACTCAGCCTCACGCCGGTGATGGTCCTCCAGGTGCCTGCGGTGCACTCAGCAGTGTGTTCCCCTCATTGCCGCGTAGTGATGTGTGGACGGCAGGTATGAACCCGCTCAGCCCCTGATGGACATTCTGGTTGTCTCCGGTGTGGGCCGGTTATGAATGAGGCTGCTGTGAACACCCATACACACGGCTTTGGGTAGACGTAGGTCCTCTTTTCTTTTGGTTACACACCCGCGAGGAGAATCGCTGGGACGCAGGATAGGTTCCGTGGTTGAACCAGTCGACAGCCCCAGCCAGGAATGTTATAAGCGTTCCAGTTCCTCCACATTCCTCATGAACACTGGTACTGTCGTCTTTATTATTCTCTTTTACTGGGGTGTCGTGTATTTCGTTGTGGCGTTATCAGAAAGGTGGTTGAGGATCGCGTAAGTTAATACACCTAGAGCCTCAGAAGAGCCCCTTCTATACAGTGATATTCAATACGAAGTAATTCAGATCAGGACAGCAAACTCTGTCCATAGAGGGCCATATACTAAATATTTTACAGTTACAAGCCGTACAGTCTCTGTTGCAACTACTGACGGCTGCCACTGTAGCGTAAAAGCCACCATAGGTAAGGTGTAAACAAATAAGCATGGCTCGTTCCAATAAAACTTTATTTATAAAAAGAAGCAATGGCCTATTTTGGCCCACGGGCTATAGTTTGCTGATTCTTGGCTTAAATCGAGAGGGGGGGCAGAAAGAGGAGGAGGAGGATGGGAGACCAACAGTGATGTCTTATCTAAACTTTCCATTTAAAAAAAAATCTGGAGACTAGCAAATATTCCTGTCCCAACTATGTCTTCAAAGCCGACTCTTACATCCCCTGCAGCTTTCTTGACCCATTCTTTCCCCTGACGTTCTTCCCACTGTCACTGCCACTAGCCCTGGCTGACTGTCATAAGCAGGGTTCTCTGGGTTAGTGTGAGGATTCCTCGGGGCTGCCCTCCCGAGTTCCTCTCTCTCTGACTCACTACACAAGGTCCCCCTCCCAGGCAGAAGTCACCAGGGGACAGGCAGTCACATGGGATAGCAAGCTAGGAGTGGGCAGGACAATAGGGAGTGGTGGGGACTATGGAGAATGTTTCTGTCTAAGAGGAGGCTGCCAGCTCAGATCAGGCTTGTCAGTCCCCCATAGAAATGTGAGCCCAAGATGGCCAGGTTTTCTGATTTTTCAGCAGAAGCTACAAATCCGTGTGTCTTTCCCTGTGGAATCTCCTCATTTTTTTATATTGGCAACCAATTCAGACTTTTCCAACATCCTGCGTGAATCAAGTTTGCCTGGTGGCCAGACCTGACCCCTTCACACACGCTGGATGTGCAGCCTTCACACGCGCTGTGCTATTCTGCCCGCTGCCGTCCAGGGACTGTGCGGTGACTTTTCGTCTTGGAGTCAGAGGACTGGGGTTCAGAGCCCCACCTCGACACATTCTGTGCCCTTGGTTATGCTCCCTGCTCCAAAGAGGCTCAGTTCCCAAATCAGGAAAATGGGCACGCCCCTGCATACGTCATAAGGTGCACGTCTACTTAGCCCCTGTGAGGGTCTGGGACGTGCCGGGTGTTTTATATGTAGCGTTTCTAACCTTCCCAGCAGTCCTATGCGTGAGTGGACTCTTTGAATTTGGTTATATTACTCATTAACAACTATTTGTGGAGAGCCTGCTATGTGCCAGGCCCTATGCCAGGCGCTGGGTATCCGAAGATGAACAGAAACAGACCCAGGTGCTCGCAGTCTGGCATGCGGGGGTGCGTGATTACCTGTGGCGTGATGGCGCGTGTGATAAAGCCGGAATGCCACGGCACAGTGTAGAAACACACACGCACACACACCCCAGCCCTGGCTCCTATTTCGGCATCCCCAGTATGAGCCAGTTCAACCAGACCAGCCTTGTCGGTTATTACAACCATCTCCAAATCTTTACTAGGGCTCTCACACCCTGAATTTATTCGTCTTATCCATCTTCTCTTCCACGAATCCTTCCCCGAGTGCCCTAAACTACAGGATTTATCCTTTCTAGAATCAGACTGGCCTCTCTCAGGTGCTTGGGAACAGAAACTCACTCAAAATGGCTCAACTGAGGAGGAAACATCAGCTGATTTAACTGGACCAGCAGTCATGGCATCAGACATAGCTGGATCCAGGGGCTCAAACAAAATCTTTAGGTGGTGGCTTCTCCTCTAAGCTCTGTTTTCTTCTCTCCAGCGCCATTTACAGCCTCTCCCCCGCTGGCTGCCTTCCCCCTCTTCCCTTCTGTCCTCCTCCCTTCCTGTCCCTCCCCTTCCCCCTTTCCCCTCGTGGGTGGCAATATGGCCCCCCCTCCATGCACTCACCTTCCTGCCCACCTGCAAGTGAGGGAATTTCCTTCCCAGGATTCCTAGCGAGTCTCATTGCATCTCATTGGCTCTGGATCGGTCACATGTCTGCCCCTGAACCAATCAGTGTGGCCAGCGAAGGAGACAGTGTTTCAATGGGCTGTAGTCACATGCTCCACTCCTGAACCAGAGGTGGGGACAGCGGGAGCCCTGCCCTGGAGCCAGACCCTGGAACATCCGCTGAGAATAGAGCCAGTATGAAAATGAAAATATTCCACGGAAGAAAGCTAAGCAGATGCTCAACGGCCTAAAAACACGGTATCCACTCCCCTTCTGGAAACACCACATTTGGGGATCCCTCCTGCCTTGGACAGGGGATCACCACTGATGTGTCCCCTCACTGAGTCTGATCACTTAAGGCCCTGGTGGCAGAAACCACACATGACATCCACTGGGCACCACTGTCTCCCCTCGCCCTGTGTCTCACTCTGCACAGAGCAGGCCTCCATTCCCTCTCAAGTGAATTAATTCCAAAGTCTTGGTGGGGGGATTCAAACGCTAGAAATACAAATTATAGTGTGTTGGGGCTAAACACGCTGCGTCTCTCCTCCCAGACTCAGCACAGGAAGATCCTCCAAACCTAGAAAAATCCACTGCGTCCTTGTTAAAATTCCTCACCATGTCCACGCCTGGTCTCAGAGCAGCCCTGTAATCAAGTTATCCAGGGACACTCAGAGTCCCTTTGGGGCTGAGGGCGGGACACGCAGTGGCTGTTCTTTCACCCCGTTTCCTGCCACAGACACATCTCCCCTGTGAATGAGAGGAACCCCGTGGGAGGATTCCTGGGCCCCCTGTGAGCGGAGGCCTGGGAACAGAGGGATGGGGGCCCCTTCGGAGTCCGAGCTGGCGCAGGTCCAGGGTGGAGACCTGAGGCGGGCAGCAGGCAGTGGGGGCCAGAGCAGCGGGGGGAGCCTGAGTGAGCTGGGAGTCTCAGCGGAGGCAGAGCTGGGGAGTCCGGGCTCCAGCAGTCTGAGCAGTGAGAGGCCTCTGCCAGGGTTCATTGCTGGCCTCAGTGGCTTCAGCAGGAGGCCCAGCTGGGGAAGAAGTGACAGTCCTTCCCTAGTTCCCTGCAAAAGGCCCTTTGAGGACTCTGTCCTGAGTCACTATTCCCAAGGCCAGATGCCCTGGGAAGGGTCCTGATGGCAAGGTGGACAGAGCGGCAGCGACGACAAGAGAGGAATGATATAGCACACACGCGGGTAGCCAGAGAAGGTTGGAGAAGGTGGCACTGGCGGCGGGAGGGAGCTAAGAATGACTCGGGTCTGGTCGCAGAAGAGGCTTCCAGGTGGGGAGGAGGTGAGACCCGAGCGGTGGGAAGGCCCTGAGGGATGGTGGTCTCTGTACATTTGGATGGGACCACCCTTTGGTCTGGCCTCTGTGCTCCTGTGTTCTGGAGAAGCCTCCCTCAGATGCAGGAGGCGAGCTGCCTCAGCTGTTGTTTGCGGCTTTGTCTGCTACCGAGAGAAATCAGTGAAGGCCACCAGTGCAGGAAATGATTAAATGACCACAAAGGAACCCTACCCTGGAGGATTCTAGAAAAAGACAAGGGGGATCTGTGTGTAAAGCCACCAAAAGGGCCTTGGACATAGGACTAAAGGCAAGAGCAGGCTGCAGACAGAACTCCTGCAGGCCCCTGTTCAGATGTCACCTTCCTAGATGACTGTGTGTCAAGGGCACCCCCGCCCCAACTCTCCTTCCCCCACAAGCTGATCACCACTGATGCACCACAGCTGTGTGGAGCACTGATTGTCTTTATGTCTGTCTCCTGGCATCAGAGTACAAGGCCCTTGAAGGCAGGCACGTGGATTCGTTGTGTTCACTGCTGTGTTTGTTGAGTGATTGAATGAATATGCACAGTATGATCTGATCGGTGTAAAAAAGATGCATAAAGCGGTACTGTAACACGTGTAACAACGCATCTGAAAAAGTACTTCCTGGTAAGGGACAAAAGGGGCCGAGATCAGAAGCAGGGGTGAGGTGTGCTGCAAGGGAACCAGATTTGCCTGTACTGTTTTCATCTTCACATGGAAAGCGCAGGCGTGTGATTCTTGAGGAATAATGAGTAGCACTCACTTAGACATAACATGCAGCAGGTCTGTTGAAGTCATTCTACGTGATACAGAATTAACCCATGCGTGTCTCACTATAGCCTACACCATGCGTGCTGTGACTCTTCAAAACCAGCATGTAAGGAAACTGAGGCAGAGAGAGGCTAGGGAACGAGGCCACACAGCTAGTAAGTCGTAAAGCTTAGGATTCAAACCCAGGCATCGGGCTTCCAAATCCATTCTCTGAACAAGGGCCCATGGGCCGAATCCTGCCCACCAAGTGTTTTTGTCTAGCCTTTGAGCTTAAAATGGTTTTTACATTTTTAACTCATTGAAAAAGAATCAAAAAAAGAGCAGCTTTCAGGACAGGTGAAAATGACATGAAATTTACAATTGAGCGGGCCTCTCCTTTTACCGGAGCTCAGACACACCCATTCATCTCCACGGTGGCTGCTTTCGTGCTGCAGGGACAGTGAGCAGTAGTTGCAACTGAGACATCTGGCCTGCAAAGCCTCTCACATTTCCTAGCTAACCCTTTACAGAAAAGCTTTCTTGATACGTAGTGCAAACCACCATAGACTCATTAATAATTTTGTTTGTGGGGGAAAAGCGATGGAGCAGACAAAAAATACAAAGGCCTGAGGTCTCGCTCTGAGTGCATTGCTTGTTAGTTTTGTGACCTCAGTTTCCCCATCTGTCAAATGGGCACGAAGTCCACTTCTCAGAGTTGCCATGAAGGTCGGTTGAGCAAACACGTGACAATAATCAGAGCCAGTGTTCACTGTGGGTTTTCTCAGTGCCGGGCTCCTTGCTGAGTGCTTTATTCGTCAAGTGCTCACGCCACCATCTGAAGAAGGGACTGTTATCGGGCCCATTTTTTAGATACACAGACTGAGAAAGGTGAGTGGTTGGGGCGCCTGGGTGGCGCAGTCGTGAAGCGTCTGCCTTCGGCTCAGGGCGTGATCCTGGCGTTCTGGGATCGAGCCCCGCATCAGGCTTCTCCGCTGGGAGCCAAAAATAAAGTTAAAAAAAAAAAAAAAAAAAGGTGAGTGGTTGGCCCACAGATAGCAGGTGATAGAGCTGGGGTGTGAACCCAGCGTTTCTGACTCCAGAGCCCTCAGCTTCATGAAATATAATTGCTACTTAAACGGATGTGAGTCTCTTCTGAACACAAACTGCGGTAGAAGCTTCCACGGGGGCGGGATCAGCACTAGGATTCAGAATAAAAATTAGACTTCCTGCCCAGGGAGCCAATGGCTCAGAAAAGGAGACCCTCTGTTCCAGGTTAACTTGCCAAGTGAAGAGAGTATCAAGAGGTGGGTTTCAGGGCTGCCCCCTGGGTAGAGGGGGCAACTTCCCTTCTCTGCCCCCCTCCCTGCCCTCAAACCAGGTCTCAGGAGCAAAGCCATCATTCTCAAGGCACAGCCCTAAAGCAACTCATGTGGGCTTCCCAGGCAGAAAATTTAACTAGTCCTGGAGCCAGGAGACTCCAGTTTGGCGGGATGCCCTGAGAAATTTGGGGTGAGCTGGCTTATCTCACCCGAGTTCAGACAAGAGTTAGAACCCCAGGCTTCCAGGGGGCACCTATGGGACAGTTTTCTCTGGGCACCCAGGTCCAGGCAAGAAGAGGAGCTTCCCATCATGCCAGCTGTGGTCCCCTCTCTTGTCCTTACAGTCTCTGTCCCCCACCCCCAGCAGCCAAAGGTAATCCTAAGCGAGTGAAAACTTCCTGTCCCTCCCAAGTCCCCTGCCTTCTTACGAATGCTTTTCTACACCCTGCACAGGACTGTGATTACCATGGGGATGGGGACCTTGTGACCACATCCCAAGTCCTTAACAGGAAGCCTGGAACCCTGGGAACAGACACCCAATGAGTATTTGTTAAATGAGCCCGTAAATGAGAAACGGTGGCAAAGGCCAAGCCTGGAGAACGAGGTAGGGCATGAGACGGGCAGCCTGTCCTGTCACCGAGCTCCCCAGGAGCATGCCCCACCCCCCACACGCTTCCTCGACTAAATGACCATTTGGGGGAAACGGACGCTTTTGTCGAGCTGCAGGCTAGCAGTCTCTGCAGATGGATTGGGTTCCTCTTGGTTTACTGAGCTGCTACACTCCAGTTAGGAGCGAAGTGCCCAGAAGCCGGCATCACCACCCACCCACCGGCGCAGCCTGGAGTGCGCCAGGGCAAGTCTAGCCCCTCACCTAGGAGACCGGGAACGGGCCTGGTGCAGGGCTGAAGGGGGGACAGAGAGGGGAGTTCCTCATAATCCATCAGCTGATCTCCGGGTTCTGGAAAATTCACCTTTTAGCCTGCTTGGTCCCCTCCTCTGTCTCACCCTTCCTGTGAACAACCCGCATCCCTGACTCCTTCCTGGCTGACAGCAGGCACCTAGCTCAGCTCGTCCAGAACTTAGCCCTCCTGCCTTCGCCCTGACATTTTCTTTCTCCTGGACCCCCCATCTCTGTACCCTTCACCCAAACCAAAAACCAGGTGGCAGGGCTTGGGGGGGGGGTGGCTGCTCCCCCTCCCCCACATGCAGCCAATGGACACATCCTGTCTATTGAATCTGCTCAGTGACTGGATAGTGCCACCTCCACCGCGGCCCAGGTCCCCTTACCCCTCACTCTGATGTCTGCATGCTCAAGTACCATGGCCAGAGAGATGGCGTGTCCTCATGGGCCAGCCTGGTCACACCGCCCACCCCTGGAGTGAGGGTGGTATCCCCTTCCATCCGCATGGACGGTTGGGGGGGTGGGGGTGCAGCGTGCCAGATGCCGCAGCTGGCGGAGGTCAGCAGAGCCTTAGCTGCTGTCGGAGTGGCTTTGAGGAGGACCCAGGAGGGTGGGTGCTCTCGGATATGCAGACGATCTGCCCCGCCACCAGGACAGCCGGTGTCAGCCGACTTATCAGGAGCTGGCTGCGTGCAGGGCACCGTGTCAAGGGCCTTTCATCTCCTCGCGCTTGAACCCCCCCTGCCAGCCTGGAGAGGCAGACCCGGTCATCACACCACACACGTTTCTGAACCTGCGATATCATGGGCCATAGGAGCCCCCGTGTCCCCCTGCCAGGCCCCCTTTGCTGGCCTGCTGCGCCCCCACCAGGGAGGTAACCAGCCTCCCGCTGACCGCCGTGGAGGCTTCCATTCTACGATCCCATATGCAGATATCGCAAACAATACGTAACGTTTTGTGTGGTGTTCGCCTGTATACACAAGTGTCGTATCTCACGCAGGGTCAGGCCGGTAAGGTTGGTCCGTGTCGGTCCAGGCGGCTCGAGTGTGTTCTTTCCGGATGTCGTATCATCGCCTTGTATGTCTCTCCTGGGAAGGGATGTTCATGGTGGCTTTTTAACAAACATGTTTAATCACAGCCAAGTAGGCACGTAGTTCCAAAATCAAGCAGTGAGGATGGGGTTACGACGGAGCGCGGCAGCCCCCCCGTGGCTTCCCACCGTGCTCACAGCCCCGTCCACAGTTCCCTCCGTCATTTTCCCGGCCCCTTCAGGTCATGCTCCACGACTGTAGCACTAGCTCTGTGATTTAGGCGACCTATAATGTTATTTTTGTGTACTAAGTTCTACAGAATCCCCGTAGAAAACCTTTTTTCACTCCCCAAAAGTAGTCATAAAAAGTATCCCAGGAAATGTATACAAAGTAGCAAGTGACTTTCTCCCTTTGTCTCCCCTTATCCCAGACCCCAGTTCGCACACTGATATCTGTCCTAGATTCTTCCTTGGTGCTCAAAAGCAGATGGAGTTAGGGGTTTGGCGTGTCCTCTACACCGTGCCTCTCCCCTCCAAAAAAAAGATGGGATCTTCCTGGTTTGAGAGTAGCTCGTTCTTTCCCTTAACAGTGTGATCTTGGACAACTTTCCATCACAGTAACTACAGACCTGCTTCCCTGTCATGTCTGCACAGCCCTGCCTACTATGAAAGCAGCGTAAACTCGTTAGTCACGTCCCCGTGGCTGGTCGCTGCGATACACTTCACTTTATAAACACAGCTGCAGTGGCCATCCTTGGGCATCCGGTGCAGTGTTCAAGTGTCCCTGAAGGCGTGTCTTGGAAGCATGGGCACGTCCTACAGTTCACTTCGGGGTAGAAGCTGTAGCCGCTTCTTGAATTTTTCTTCTCGAAAATAATACCTCATTTTGAAAGTGATCATTTTGGACAGAGCTGCTTCCCAGGGAGCAGAAGGTAAATTTCAGGAACTTGTTACCATCGTGAGAGATTAGCAGCTAAAGATTTTTACCAAGTCCAAGAAGAGTTTAGGCAAATCTCAGGTTCTTAGCTGAGCTTTTAAAGCCCTCGATTTCTGCCCAGTCCTCTTCCTCCAGCTCCTCTCTCATCCTGCCCCGTGTCTAAGCGGCTGTCACCTCTCGGAACCCCCTGCTTGCCTCTGTTTGTGCCACTCCTTCCTGCTGACATTCCTCAAACACATAGCAAAGGCTCATTTCCTGCCTCAGAGGCCCTGCAGCTCTCATTTTCTCTGCCTGGAACCCTTCTTCTAGACCAGAGATTTTCAGTGCTGGCTGTACATCGGAACCGGTAGGAACTTTTAAGAAGCCCAGTGCCTGGGGAACACCACAGACCAATTAAACCAGCATCTCTGGGAGTAGGCTCACACCTCAGCAAAGCTCCCCGAGGATCCCGATAGGCAGCTGAGGGTGAACCCCAGTCATAAAGATCAATCCCATGCCCAGCTCCTCATTACTCAAGACTCAGCCCCAATGTCACCTCCTCAGGGAGGCCCTCCCTGACTGCCCCAGCTAAAGTATGCCCCCGCTCCAGCTCCTCGTCACAGCTTATTTCCTTCATCTGTCCACACTGTCACTGTCTCGATTGTGGGTTTACATGGTCAGCTGCCCCTGCCCCCAGCACAGCACTCCAGGAATACAGGGATGGCCCCACTCTGTTCAGCGGTATTTCAGGAACCTTCGAAAGACTTCAGGTCTAGGAACCAAGACTTAGGAAGCCTGGCTGCGATATTTACCAGCTGTGTGACAACAGCCATTCACTTAACTTCCCTGTGCCTTAATCTCTTGTTCTGGAAAACAGGAATTCTCATCACACCTACTTTCTACGGTTATGTAAGAATTAAATGAACTGCTATAAGCAAGCACAGAACTACTCCTGGCATACCGTGGGCGCTCAAAAGTGTGAGCTAGTATTATCTTAACATCCATGATAAAGGAATGACAAATCATAACTTCTCCCCCATCCTCCCTGAGCCCTTCTGCTTATTTTTCCTCCTTTAGCACCATTTCCTTGCTCATTGATTGTCTTTCTGCCGCTGGACGATNGGCCCCGGGGGGGGGGGGGGGGGCGGGCAGGGATTGTCTGCCTGGGTCACTGTGGTGCCCCAGCTCCTCACAAGTCCTCCCGTCTCTCCCTGCCTCCCAGGACTACCTGACAGACCTCATCACCAATGACAGCGTGAGCTTCTTCCGCACATCCAAGAAGATGTACCCACACCGGCCCGTCCTGATGGTCATCAGCCACGCGGCCCCCCACGGCCCCGAGGACTCCGCCCCCCAATACTCAAGCCTCTTCCCCAACGCGTCCCAGCACATGTAAGCTTCGGCCCCCTGCCCGCAGAGCCACTGGGGGGGGGGGGGTCGTGCTTCAGGATGGTAATGGCATGACCATGACAGAGCTGTGCTTTGTCTCAAATCCTCCTGGTTCAGAGAACCCAGGAATGCATTGCTCGCCTGTGGGAATACCAGACGCAAATCCAGCCAGCCTGGCTGATGGACCAAAGAGGCAGCAGTGTTGTTAAGTTGGGACCCTCGTCGTCCCCGCAGGAGGTCTGTGCGTGGACCGGCATTGCAGTATAATGGGTTTCCTTTGTGACCCTGTGTATTTTATTTTATGCATTTTAAATCATTTTTTTGAAACGGGGTCCGTAGCTTCATCAGACCGTGGATATATTCAGCAGCCTTTCCTGAGCTGTTGACCACATGGCAGGCTCCGTGCTGAGTCCTTACATTGCACCAAATCCCTGAATATTCACAACGACCCTCGAAGTACTATTTATCCATTCCTGCATGACAAGTTACCCTGACATTGAGCAGCTAAAAGCACAAACGTGTATTAGGTCACAGTGTGTGTGAGTCAGGCACCTGGGAGTGGCCTGTCTGGAAAGTTCTAGCACAGGGTCTCCTGAGGTTCTAATCCAGGCGTCGGCCAGGGCTGCAGCCACCTGCGGCTAGCCCGGGGCTCACTCGCACGGCAGCTCCCCGACCGGCCAGCCTCTCTGGAGGGTTGCTCGGGTGTCCTCACCGCATGGCAGCCATCTGGCTTCCTCCAGAGCAAATGATCTAAGATGGAGGAATGGATTGGGGGTAGATCGAGAGAGGTTGAGATGTAAGCTGGAGTCTTTCGTGCGCTAATTTGGAAGTGACACACCACCCCTGTGCCTTATTCTCTTGGTCGCACAGACCACTGCTGCCAGTATGAGAGGGGTGACACGGGATGCGAATGCCAGGAAGGGGGTGGGGGGGCCGTGGAGAGCTGTCATGGAACCTGCCTACCACACCTGGCATTCCCATTCCACAGATGAGGAGACCGAGGCACAGAAAGGCAAAGTAACTCGCAGCCAGTAAATGGCAGAGCCAGATTCAGATCGTGCCCCCAGCCACACCTCCCATCTCTCTGCCCACCCCTCCCGTCCTCCTCCCTCCAGCTGGCTAGCGAATCTTCCTGGAAAGTTCTCTTTCTCCCTGCCTCCAGCCACCTCCCACTTAGCAGTGCTACACAGCAGCCCTCGCTGTGACATTGGGGCGACAAGGACAGGGCAATTTGGAATCCGCCTGAATGTTCCGGGTGTTTAATTGTCATTATAATCACACTGTGCTGCCCTCCGCGTCCCCTTGCTGTAATTACTTTCTGACAGCGCCCCGAGTGGCTCGGGGAGGGTGAGGGGGTGTGCTCACCTCCTGATCCCCTGGTCTTTGGGGAGGAGATTGGACAGATGGTGAACCGCATTCCAGGGGCCGCGGCGCCCCCTCGCTCCCCAGCCGGCAGCACTGCCTCTCTTCACACCTGACTTGCCTGCCCGCCCCCCCAGCCCGCTCCGCCGCTGGGGCTGCCCCCACCCACCTGCACCCCCACTGGCGGCCTCCTGTTTGGGGAGGAGGCCTGTGGGCAGCGTGGGCAGCTCAGTCCCACCTCAGGAGCCGCGGGGACTGGGGGGCGGGGGGCAGGTCCGCTTCGCTTCTGCAGCTTCTCCTTTAAAAGCGGCGCTGGCATCCCTCCTCCCCAGCAGCCCTAGAGTTTCATGAGATTGTTTGACATTGCCTGCTCATTTATTTTCCCTTTGAAATGAAAATTATAGAAATTGAACATGAGTAACGCCTGCTATTACTTACCCAGAGCACCCCCATCGCCTTATTAGGGGTGTGTTTGGAAGGCTCTCCTATCTCTGGGGTATAATCATTTCCAAAACAAAACCAAAAACCAGAAACTTCTGCAGCTGGGATATTTAATTATGACAGTCAAGGGGGGGAAAGAGGGGACAGGGCCCTGCTGGTGGGTCAGAGTTCCAGATCTTTCGATCCGGAGGCTCCGGTGAGACTGCCACCCAGTCAAGCCTGGTGTCCCGTTCTTGACGTGGGCCTCATGGGCCCTCGCAAACGCTGCCGCTCCACCTGTCCGGGGCCCCATCCCGCTCCCTGCCCCACACAAGGGTGCAAACAGATACACGCAGAGACACACGAACACAAGCGCACAGAAATGTACAAAGATACAAATAGATACACACGTAGATACCCAGACACACACAAAGGTACACACATGTACACACATGTACACACATACCCCCACAGATGCACGGACACACACAGACACAAGGATACACACAGATACGCAAATACATCAACACAAACACAGGTCCACGCAGATTACATAGACCCACAAAGACACAGACACACATATGAACACAGCTCTACACCCAGACACGCGCACACACGCAAACACGCAGACACACACAGAAGCATACGTAGCCTCACAGAGACACCCCAACCCCCACCAGCCCCCAGAGCTCCCTTTGAGGTGTGGCGTCTGATCGTGGGTTCACGGGCCTTGCACGACCCGTAGGAGCCCGGCGGTGCTGACAGCCCGGCCGCGGTGGGTGTCAGGGTCCTCACCGCCCCCCCTCCAGAGGCACAGTGACGAGCTGGAGGGCAGCAGAGGGGAGGGGAGGCTCCCTTCAGGCCCCGCGGTGAACACACCACACATTCCTAAGATTCTTAAGGAGGTGAGGCTTTTCCCTCTTTGTTCAGCAAGCGTCTGGATTCTTGTGAAAATGGGACCTCCTCCCTGGAGGAGGCCGGCCTCCTGCGGTGACCAGCAAGCCGGCACTGGCCTGGAGCCGGTCCCCAGGCCCTGCAGCCTCCCGGCGCTGAGACCCTGCTCCGAAAGAGGTCTCCAAGAAAGGGCTTCGGGAATCCTTCCACGCAGACTTCTGACAAACCCACCCCTCACTGTTCTCGAGGGCACACACCAGCTTAATAGAATCTAATAGATTCAGGGATGATTGCTCAAAATTGCCTCCTGGAATCCGGCCCCTTGGGCCTCCGGGAACAATTTTCCCATACCGCCAACCGGCTCCGAGGGCGAGTCTGTGCAGCCCCTGCCCCCAGCAGCCCCCTGCCAGGTCCTCAGTGGGGGAGGGGAGTTTGTTCCTAGGAACGTTCTACAGGCGGGTCAGGCCCTAAGCCGGCCCACAGGAGAGCCAGGCCTTGGTCTTAATCAAAGGAGGTAGAGGTGGGGGCCGGGCTGGGCTGGATTTAGATTTAGCGGCGGGAGACCAGCCAGGGACTCAAAGTAAAGTCCAGAAGGAATCTCAAGGCTTGTGACTCACGCCCACTCTGGGTAGCACCGGTCTCCATAACTGTCAGGCTGTCCAAAGCTGCAGCGTCATCCCCTAGCCCAGAACACGCTGATACTCTGTGGAGGGCCTGGTGGCGCAGGTGAGGCGTTCGGGAGCTTCCTGCCCTCATCCCTGCTCGCCACCCCTTGCTTTCTTCATAGCCATTTTGAAGAGCCTTTGTCTTCAGGCAGTGGAAACGCAAGCTTTCTTTAAAGCTTTGACCGGGGAGGGGGTCAGATCTGAGCGGAACCAGACCAGCACGAGGGATGCCACATTTTGTGGGGTTAATAGGGCACTTCCTGTCGGCGGTGTACCCCACCCAGGATACCCCGCACGTTGGTGGGGTGTGCCAGAGCTCAGATCCCGGGGCCTGGCGTGAGCTGAGGTGACCAGAAGTGCTCCTGGTTTGGGACAGAGTACTAGATGACTAGAATCACCTGGAAGCTTCCAGAACCATGAACCACATTAACCTGTGTGTTTCAGCTGTTCCATCCTCCAGCAGGAGTGTCTTGGCCAAACTTATGGCCAAGCACGTATGGACGGGAGGGTCTCCAGACAGGCCTGCACGTCAGGGAGGCAGTTATGGTGGCAGTGGGCGACCCTGTCCACTCCTGGAGTTCAAAGCCCAGCTCTGCCTTTGGCAAGTTAGCCCCTTGCTGGGCCTCAGGATGTTCGCTGGGGCAGGAAACGTGGCACCTGCTCCTAGGGCGGTGAGTGGTAGTGAGATGGGCGGAGGTGAACCCCCGAGCTGCGCCCAGCGCGTGGAACATGGTCAGTGCTCCGTAGAAATCGGAGGTTCTGGTGATTAGTTCAGTATCATGAGTCATCATGGGGGACCCCACGGCAGAAGTCACGGAGTCCCCCGGCTCCACCGCCCGCTCCATGGGCCTGCGGGCAGGTCCCCGAACTTCTCTGACCCTCTGTTTCATCTTCAGTAACTGGGAGATGAGAACGAGCGGGAAGAGTGATTGTGACAAACGTACACTCGAGCACTGTCCTCACGTTTTCGGCCCTACGTCCATGACTGTTACTGATCTGATTTTGTAGCCGATGTCCTTTTTCTTTCTTTTTTATTTTTAACCAAAATCTATTGCAAAAGGAAGCTCTGTAGTCATACTTTAACCACAGTAGCCCTCCTTTGCCCGAGGTAACTGAAAAATCACCACGAGGCTGAGAAATTCGAGTGGGGGGCCGTGCCTGCCGGAGGCTCTGGACTTGAGCCTCTCCCCTTCTTAAGAAAGAGAGCAGAGCGAATTCCAGGGAAGTGTTAGGGGACTCACCCCAGACTGAGACTGGGGCCTGATGTCGTGGGTGGGCTGGCAGAGCTGAGCCGGAGGGGCTGATGTTCTCACCTGGGCGGTCCCGGGTCGCTTAAGGCTGGGTGACCCCCGGTCCTCCCACGCGCACACCACGCGCTGGAGAAATGCTGCCCGTAAGGTTTAGCAGAGCCCCTGGTGTGCTGCTGCGACTTCCCCAGATGGACCCTCACGCGGTGCAGGAGGCTGCCCTCCGAGGCATGGGGGGCTAGGGACTTGGGGGACTGGGGATTTGGGGAGCTGGGGGGCCTGGGGGACCTGGGGGCTAGGGGACTGGGGATTTGGGGAACTGGAGGCCTGGAGGGCTGGGAACCTGAGAGGCTAAGGGACTAGGGATTTGGAGAGCTGGGGGGTCTGGGGACCTGGGGGCTAGGGGCCTAGGGATTTGGGGAACTGGAGGCCTGGAGGACTGGGAATCTGGGAGGCTAGGGAACTGGGGATTTGGGGACCTGGGGGCCTAGGGACCTGGGGGCTAGGGGACTAGGGATTTGGGGATCTGGAGGGCTGGGGACCTGGGAGGCTAGGGGACTGGGGATTTGGGGAGGCTAGGGCTGTGCCCACACCCGGCCTGAGCTGGGTACGTGTTCCCCCCGCAGCACACCGAGCTACAACTACGCGCCCAACCCCGACAAGCACTGGATCATGCGCTACACGGGGCCCATGAAGCCCATCCACATGGAGTTCACCAACATGCTGCAGCGGAAGCGCCTGCAGACCCTCATGTCCGTGGACGACTCCATGGAGACGGTAGGCCGCCCTCCCCCCACCCTCCCTGGGCCCCAAGCGCCGTGGGCTGCAGAGGAAGGGAAACGGAGGCAGGGTGAGCAGGCAGCGTGGCAGCCCCGGGGAAGTGGCCTTGAGCGGTCCCCACACAGCCTCTGCCTTCGTGACGCTTGGTGCCGGGCCTGTCCCGTTCGGTACGTTTTGAGCAGCTCTGTTGAGATACAGTCCGCGAACTGTTATTCACGCAAGTAGAGCCCAGTGGCTTTAATCTGCAGAGCCGTGTGATCGGCACAGTCAACTTTAGAATGTGCTCGTTAGCCCGGACAGGAGCCCCATGGCCCCCGCCATCACCCCCCGACCGCCTCCGCCTCTGTCCTTAGGCAGCCGCTAGCCTGCTTTGTGTGTCCGTGGACCTGTGTCTTCTGGGCACTTCCTCGAAGTGGAATCACGGACATGTGGTCTTTTGTGTCTCACTTCTTTCACTCAGCATCACAATTTCGAGATTCATCCATGTGTAACACACATCTTTCTTTTTATGGCTGAATAATATTCCATCGTGTGGTATATACATTTTTTATTTATCCATGGTTATTTAAAAATCATCCAGCATATAGCCCAACATGGGGCTTGAACTCACGACCCCCAGATCAAAAGTCAGACGCTTAACCGACTAATTAAAATCCATGAGGCACCTGGGTGGCTCAGTCGGTTAAGCGTCTGCCTCTGGCTCAGGTCATGATCCC
>NW_024424675.1:35079745-35082613 GCF_017311325.1 Ursus maritimus | reverse complement strand
AGATCCCGGGGCCTGGCGTGAGCTGAGGTGACCAGAAGTGCTCCTGGTTTGGGACAGAGTACTAGATGACTAGAATCACCTGGAAGCTTCCAGAACCATGAACCACATTAACCTGTGTGTTTCAGCTGTTCCATCCTCCAGCAGGAGTGTCTTGGCCAAACTTATGGCCAAGCACGTATGGACGGGAGGGTCTCCAGACAGGCCTGCACGTCAGGGAGGCAGTTATGGTGGCAGTGGGCGACCCTGTCCACTCCTGGAGTTCAAAGCCCAGCTCTGCCTTTGGCAAGTTAGCCCCTTGCTGGGCCTCAGGATGTTCGCTGGGGCAGGAAACGTGGCACCTGCTCCTAGGGCGGTGAGTGGTAGTGAGATGGGCGGAGGTGAACCCCCGAGCTGCGCCCAGCGCGTGGAACATGGTCAGTGCTCCGTAGAAATCGGAGGTTCTGGTGATTAGTTCAGTATCATGAGTCATCATGGGGGACCCCACGGCAGAAGTCACGGAGTCCCCCGGCTCCACCGCCCGCTCCATGGGCCTGCGGGCAGGTCCCCGAACTTCTCTGACCCTCTGTTTCATCTTCAGTAACTGGGAGATGAGAACGAGCGGGAAGAGTGATTGTGACAAACGTACACTCGAGCACTGTCCTCACGTTTTCGGCCCTACGTCCATGACTGTTACTGATCTGATTTTGTAGCCGATGTCCTTTTTCTTTCTTTTTTATTTTTAACCAAAATCTATTGCAAAAGGAAGCTCTGTAGTCATACTTTAACCACAGTAGCCCTCCTTTGCCCGAGGTAACTGAAAAATCACCACGAGGCTGAGAAATTCGAGTGGGGGGCCGTGCCTGCCGGAGGCTCTGGACTTGAGCCTCTCCCCTTCTTAAGAAAGAGAGCAGAGCGAATTCCAGGGAAGTGTTAGGGGACTCACCCCAGACTGAGACTGGGGCCTGATGTCGTGGGTGGGCTGGCAGAGCTGAGCCGGAGGGGCTGATGTTCTCACCTGGGCGGTCCCGGGTCGCTTAAGGCTGGGTGACCCCCGGTCCTCCCACGCGCACACCACGCGCTGGAGAAATGCTGCCCGTAAGGTTTAGCAGAGCCCCTGGTGTGCTGCTGCGACTTCCCCAGATGGACCCTCACGCGGTGCAGGAGGCTGCCCTCCGAGGCATGGGGGGCTAGGGACTTGGGGGACTGGGGATTTGGGGAGCTGGGGGGCCTGGGGGACCTGGGGGCTAGGGGACTGGGGATTTGGGGAACTGGAGGCCTGGAGGGCTGGGAACCTGAGAGGCTAAGGGACTAGGGATTTGGAGAGCTGGGGGGTCTGGGGACCTGGGGGCTAGGGGCCTAGGGATTTGGGGAACTGGAGGCCTGGAGGACTGGGAATCTGGGAGGCTAGGGAACTGGGGATTTGGGGACCTGGGGGCCTAGGGACCTGGGGGCTAGGGGACTAGGGATTTGGGGATCTGGAGGGCTGGGGACCTGGGAGGCTAGGGGACTGGGGATTTGGGGAGGCTAGGGCTGTGCCCACACCCGGCCTGAGCTGGGTACGTGTTCCCCCCGCAGCACACCGAGCTACAACTACGCGCCCAACCCCGACAAGCACTGGATCATGCGCTACACGGGGCCCATGAAGCCCATCCACATGGAGTTCACCAACATGCTGCAGCGGAAGCGCCTGCAGACCCTCATGTCCGTGGACGACTCCATGGAGACGGTAGGCCGCCCTCCCCCCACCCTCCCTGGGCCCCAAGCGCCGTGGGCTGCAGAGGAAGGGAAACGGAGGCAGGGTGAGCAGGCAGCGTGGCAGCCCCGGGGAAGTGGCCTTGAGCGGTCCCCACACAGCCTCTGCCTTCGTGACGCTTGGTGCCGGGCCTGTCCCGTTCGGTACGTTTTGAGCAGCTCTGTTGAGATACAGTCCGCGAACTGTTATTCACGCAAGTAGAGCCCAGTGGCTTTAATCTGCAGAGCCGTGTGATCGGCACAGTCAACTTTAGAATGTGCTCGTTAGCCCGGACAGGAGCCCCATGGCCCCCGCCATCACCCCCCGACCGCCTCCGCCTCTGTCCTTAGGCAGCCGCTAGCCTGCTTTGTGTGTCCGTGGACCTGTGTCTTCTGGGCACTTCCTCGAAGTGGAATCACGGACATGTGGTCTTTTGTGTCTCACTTCTTTCACTCAGCATCACAATTTCGAGATTCATCCATGTGTAACACACATCTTTCTTTTTATGGCTGAATAATATTCCATCGTGTGGTATATACATTTTTTATTTATCCATGGTTATTTAAAAATCATCCAGCATATAGCCCAACATGGGGCTTGAACTCACGACCCCCAGATCAAAAGTCAGACGCTTAACCGACTAATTAAAATCCATGAGGCACCTGGGTGGCTCAGTCGGTTAAGCGTCTGCCTCTGGCTCAGGTCATGATCCCTGGGTCCTGGGTTCGAGCCCTGCAACAGGCTCCCTGCTCAGGGGGGAGTTGGCTTGTCCCTCTCTCTCCCTCTGCCCCTCCCCACCATTCGTTCTCTCTCTCTCTCTCTCAAATAAATAAATAAAATCTAAATACAGACATACAGACATATATACATAAATTTAATTAAAATCCATATAGTTTAAAATTCAGTGTCATGGTCGCACTAGCCACGTGCAGACGTTCAGTAGCCCCATGCGACTGGGGCCACCATCTCAGACGGCGCTGGTACCTCACCAGCTCCGCGGGAAGTTCTGTGGGACAGCGCTGTTGTAGACCACTAACACCTACCCCAGGCCACGGCATACCTTCATTCATTCATTCATTCACTCATTCATTCATTTGTTCACCCATCCATCCATCCATCCATCCATCCACCCATCCATCCAGCAAGCAGCATCGGCT
>NW_024424675.1:35074190-35079735 GCF_017311325.1 Ursus maritimus | reverse complement strand
CCGCTCCATGGGCCTGCGGGCAGGTCCCCGAACTTCTCTGACCCTCTGTTTCATCTTCAGTAACTGGGAGATGAGAACGAGCGGGAAGAGTGATTGTGACAAACGTACACTCGAGCACTGTCCTCACGTTTTCGGCCCTACGTCCATGACTGTTACTGATCTGATTTTGTAGCCGATGTCCTTTTTCTTTCTTTTTTATTTTTAACCAAAATCTATTGCAAAAGGAAGCTCTGTAGTCATACTTTAACCACAGTAGCCCTCCTTTGCCCGAGGTAACTGAAAAATCACCACGAGGCTGAGAAATTCGAGTGGGGGGCCGTGCCTGCCGGAGGCTCTGGACTTGAGCCTCTCCCCTTCTTAAGAAAGAGAGCAGAGCGAATTCCAGGGAAGTGTTAGGGGACTCACCCCAGACTGAGACTGGGGCCTGATGTCGTGGGTGGGCTGGCAGAGCTGAGCCGGAGGGGCTGATGTTCTCACCTGGGCGGTCCCGGGTCGCTTAAGGCTGGGTGACCCCCGGTCCTCCCACGCGCACACCACGCGCTGGAGAAATGCTGCCCGTAAGGTTTAGCAGAGCCCCTGGTGTGCTGCTGCGACTTCCCCAGATGGACCCTCACGCGGTGCAGGAGGCTGCCCTCCGAGGCATGGGGGGCTAGGGACTTGGGGGACTGGGGATTTGGGGAGCTGGGGGGCCTGGGGGACCTGGGGGCTAGGGGACTGGGGATTTGGGGAACTGGAGGCCTGGAGGGCTGGGAACCTGAGAGGCTAAGGGACTAGGGATTTGGAGAGCTGGGGGGTCTGGGGACCTGGGGGCTAGGGGCCTAGGGATTTGGGGAACTGGAGGCCTGGAGGACTGGGAATCTGGGAGGCTAGGGAACTGGGGATTTGGGGACCTGGGGGCCTAGGGACCTGGGGGCTAGGGGACTAGGGATTTGGGGATCTGGAGGGCTGGGGACCTGGGAGGCTAGGGGACTGGGGATTTGGGGAGGCTAGGGCTGTGCCCACACCCGGCCTGAGCTGGGTACGTGTTCCCCCCGCAGCACACCGAGCTACAACTACGCGCCCAACCCCGACAAGCACTGGATCATGCGCTACACGGGGCCCATGAAGCCCATCCACATGGAGTTCACCAACATGCTGCAGCGGAAGCGCCTGCAGACCCTCATGTCCGTGGACGACTCCATGGAGACGGTAGGCCGCCCTCCCCCCACCCTCCCTGGGCCCCAAGCGCCGTGGGCTGCAGAGGAAGGGAAACGGAGGCAGGGTGAGCAGGCAGCGTGGCAGCCCCGGGGAAGTGGCCTTGAGCGGTCCCCACACAGCCTCTGCCTTCGTGACGCTTGGTGCCGGGCCTGTCCCGTTCGGTACGTTTTGAGCAGCTCTGTTGAGATACAGTCCGCGAACTGTTATTCACGCAAGTAGAGCCCAGTGGCTTTAATCTGCAGAGCCGTGTGATCGGCACAGTCAACTTTAGAATGTGCTCGTTAGCCCGGACAGGAGCCCCATGGCCCCCGCCATCACCCCCCGACCGCCTCCGCCTCTGTCCTTAGGCAGCCGCTAGCCTGCTTTGTGTGTCCGTGGACCTGTGTCTTCTGGGCACTTCCTCGAAGTGGAATCACGGACATGTGGTCTTTTGTGTCTCACTTCTTTCACTCAGCATCACAATTTCGAGATTCATCCATGTGTAACACACATCTTTCTTTTTATGGCTGAATAATATTCCATCGTGTGGTATATACATTTTTTATTTATCCATGGTTATTTAAAAATCATCCAGCATATAGCCCAACATGGGGCTTGAACTCACGACCCCCAGATCAAAAGTCAGACGCTTAACCGACTAATTAAAATCCATGAGGCACCTGGGTGGCTCAGTCGGTTAAGCGTCTGCCTCTGGCTCAGGTCATGATCCCTGGGTCCTGGGTTCGAGCCCTGCAACAGGCTCCCTGCTCAGGGGGGAGTTGGCTTGTCCCTCTCTCTCCCTCTGCCCCTCCCCACCATTCGTTCTCTCTCTCTCTCTCTCAAATAAATAAATAAAATCTAAATACAGACATACAGACATATATACATAAATTTAATTAAAATCCATATAGTTTAAAATTCAGTGTCATGGTCGCACTAGCCACGTGCAGACGTTCAGTAGCCCCATGCGACTGGGGCCACCATCTCAGACGGCGCTGGTACCTCACCAGCTCCGCGGGAAGTTCTGTGGGACAGCGCTGTTGTAGACCACTAACACCTACCCCAGGCCACGGCATACCTTCATTCATTCATTCATTCACTCATTCATTCATTTGTTCACCCATCCATCCATCCATCCATCCATCCACCCATCCATCCAGCAAGCAGCATCGGCTGAGCGCCAGGGCCATGAGAATGCAGCAGAGAACACGGGACGAAAGCTCCCGCCCTTGTCGAGCTCCCAATCTAATTCAAGGGCCTGAGGAGCCACAAACACGCCAAAGAGCTAGAAGGGGAGACACGCTGCGAAGAAGGGGGGGCAGGAAGCGACAGGAGGTGGGGAGGCTGCAATCATTGCAGTTAGAAATGCATTAGTCCCAGGATCCCCCCCCACCGCCGACCCCAGCAGTGAGATGCAGTAAAGACCCGAAGCTGAGAAGGGACGGGCCCGAGGGCGCAGGGTGCCTGCAGCCCTGCCCCCCCTCACCGCCTCGCCTGCGTTTCAGATCTACAACATGCTGGTTGAGACGGGCGAGCTGGACAACACGTACATCGTGTATACCGCCGACCACGGCTACCACATCGGCCAGTTCGGCCTGGTGAAGGGCAAGTCCATGCCGTACGAGTTTGACATCAGGGTCCCGTTCTACGTGAGGGGCCCCAACGTGGAGGCCGGCTCGCTGTAAGTGCGTCACCCCCACCCCCCACCCAGGGCCCCGCGTTTCCAGGGAGGCCTCCAGGCTCCATTGGCCCCCGGCTGGGCAAGAAGCGGGTGGTTCCACCGCGTAGCCCCAAGCCACTCCCCTGGGCGGCACGTGATTTGGGCAGGTGAGCCTTGGTGCCAAGTGAGACACTGATTATGTCCCCGGGGTGGGTTCTGACACATTTTATAGCCGTCTGCTGGGGAAGGAGAGACGGGGCCGTTAGCACCTGTGAAAACAGATTGTTTCTGGTGGGGCAGCGTGCCAGGGAGTCAGGGAGCTGGGCTACGTGTGCGTCGCCGCTGGCGCATGGGAAGGCCACCTCGATTTCTGTCTGGCCTGGGTGATCCTTGGGGCGACTGTCGGGGAGGAACCCTGCCGGCTCGGTCGGGGCTTGTCTGCCAAGGTCAGCTGGCCCAGCTCAGGCCACAGCACAGAGGGAGACAGTCTCCCCCCCATCCGTTCTCCAGGACCCTGGCATTCTCCTTGGGCTAACCTTTGGGCTGCCACGTTCTGGCAGCACAAACGCCATCCCTGGGGCAGGGAGAGGCTAGAAAGGCAAGTGTCATAGCAGCGGCTTCCTCAGATCAACTGCACATTACGGAGACCAACTCAAATGGTTTTTTGAAATGCAGATAAATTGCTATTAAGACACTTACTTGGCCTGACTTCCATTCCTTAGAAAGAATGCTTGGTAACAATTCCAGAAGATGGGTCGCGTGGGTTCAAGGCCGGGCTGATCGCTGCCTGCCGATCTCAACAAATCCCTCCCCGTCCCTGGATCTCGGGGTCCCCATGTAAGGAGAGCTGTGATAATAGGCATGCTTATCGAGCTCATTCTTCAGCCCGGGTCTGAGCCCTTTATAGCTACGTAAGTCACGTGAGCATCCCAACAACCCTGTGGGGCAGAAGCTACCGTGACCCTGTTTACTGAGGCACAGAGAGGTTAGGTTGTCTGCGGTCATGTGGTATGTCGGGGAAGGAGCTGGGTTTTAAGCCAGGCAGCCTCTACTCCTGCCTCTCTAAAACCTTGAGCCACCACTGTAAATGGAAAGAATTTGACCCACTAAAGACTCTACAGGCATTGACATGATGGGTTTGGTCAGCCTCAGAGTCTCTGATCTGGTTCATAGGACCCAAAACCACACGCCACATGGACAAGAGAAAGAAAGTGCTAATGTCAGGCTTGGGGCTGAAGGCTAGGATACCTTTGGTTGCAAGCAGAAGCCAGATAAGGCCCCCCTCCCAAAAAGAAAGATAAAAGGAATATAAGAACTATGGTAATTGGGAAGTCCAAGGCTATGTTGGCTTCAGGCATGGCTGGATCCGGCAGTCAGACAATAACATCAGGAAGCTTTCATTTTCTGTTTGTCAGCCCAGTTTCCTCTGAATTGGCTTCATTCTCAGGCAGGCTTTTCTCTCGTGGTGGTAGGCTCACCATGACTTGCAGACATCCAGTTTAGGAAACCAAACACAGGTTTGAACAGAAGCCTTGAGGCTGACTCTCACCGGCCTGACTTGGGTCATGTGTCCATCCCCAAACCAATCACGGTAGCCAGGGCGATAGAAGACCTTGAGTGAGCAGACCCGGCCCATCAGGCGGTGGAATCTGAGTGAGGCAGGGCACTGCTCCCACTGAGCAGGGCATGGATGCCGGGTGGGAAAAGCAATCCTGTCCATCCCATCTAGTCCAGGGGAGCAGGACTGCTGGACAGCCTCAAGCCAACTCAGCGGCTGGTTGCCAGCTCTCCACTTGGCACCTGCTCACGCCGCCATCTTCTCCAGCTCCCTCCGCCTGACAGATCAAGTTGTCATGCCCTCAAGCCCGTCCACAACGCAGCCTCCCCCCCTGGACCTCTCCCAGCACGCCTGGCTACCTGCCATGTGTTTGCAAGGTGCTGGGCTGGGGAGAAGGAGGGGGTCAAAGACAACTGAAACCCTAGGACCCAGGCCCTGCCCCTCAGCCCAGGGAATGGGGTGGGGGACACCAGGCCGCCTTGATGGAGAGTTCCCACACGGCATCCTGCATTCAGCGGGGGCCATGCCCTGCGTTGGGCACGCCCCTCAAGTCCCTGACTACCACACTGGGAACAGCGCCAGGCAGAGACGAGACACGGGACGGACGCATGGTGGAGATAGATAACGAAAGTCACTAAGCTAACACTTATTGAGCACCTGCTGTGTACCCTAAGTGTAAAAGCGCTAGGAAGTGAACGAGACAGACGAAAGTGTCAGCCTTGCCATTAGACGCTATGTAGACAACAGACAAGAAACCAGATATACGACTAAAAGATGCAGTAAATGGGGAGACGCGGCCTCAGGGCAGGGGCACGAGGAGGGGTCCTCAGGAAGGGCCTGGTGATAGTCCTCGATGCTGCGTAATAAGTCGCCACACACTGAGCGCGTGACAGCAGCTCACGGTGGCAGCTCACGGTTTCCGTGGCTCAGCAGCCGGGGCCCTGCTTGGCTTGCTCCTCTGCTTCGGCTGCAGGGCGGGAGGCCGGGCTGGGGACGGACCGCTCCCCCGCTCCCGGGGTTGTGCAGGTGCAAGCAGGGCACCTGGAGTCACACAGCCTGCCTCCCCGAACAGTCACCACACGTCCTCGCGGGGGTGATGATCTAGGGCGGCTCGCTTCTTCAGAGCCAACCGGGGGGGGGGGGGGGGGGGG
>NW_024424675.1:35071657-35074180 GCF_017311325.1 Ursus maritimus | reverse complement strand
GGGGGGGGGGGGGGGGGGGGGAAGCAGATGGGACAGCCGGCAAGACGGGGCTGCATGGCACGTAACGTGACCGCCGTGTGCCGTCTCCTCACCTTCGCCAGATCCCGTTGGCGTGGCCCAGCGGAGGGGATCACACAAAGGTGTGAACACTGGAGGGCGGGGATCATGCCCCCCCTCCCCCGAGTCTGTCACGGTCCGGCCTCCTTGGTAATTACTGAGCAAAGAACGAAGGGGGTGGGGGAGAGTGCTACTCTGGCGTCTGGAGGAAGAACATTCCAGCAGTAGGAAGAGCAAGGGCAAAGGCCCTGAGGCTAGACAGCAGCCTGGCCAAGAACAGCCAGGGGCCAGTGTTCAGAGACAGATGCGGGGGCAGGTCCAGGGTCTAGAGTGGCTCTTTGAGGGGGGTGTCCTGTGTTGAGGTAGCAGGAGGCAGGGAGGGCACTGCTGGTATGTGTGGAGGCACAAAAGGGGAGGGGTGCGGAGGGCTGGGGGCTCAGCTGAACGGGGGCTGCAGACGGGGGCCATGAGGGCTGAGGTGCAGGAGAGTGACAAGATCACAGCTTCCCCACCTTCCAGGCCTGACCCCCTGGCGACCTCCGTCCCTCCAGCCGCCCTTTCTCCCCAGCGAGGCTGGGGCATCACTGCGCAGGTGGCTGAGTGCTTTTCTTCCCCCCCCCCTCAGGAATCCCCACATCGTCCTCAACATCGACCTGGCCCCCACCATCCTGGACATTGCAGGTCTGGACATCCCCTCAGATATGGATGGGAAATCCATCCTGAAGCTGCTGGACACGGAACGGCCAGTGAATCGGTGAGCAGGAGAGCAGGGCTGGTGCTGGGGGGGGAAGGGGTGCCACACTCCCCAAACGGTGTGAACTCATGGCCACATCGTGTGGGTCTGAGAGGGGGTGTGTCTCCAAGAATCCAGAGCTGGCGCTCTAGGGAACCTTACCTGCCGTGGGAAAGAAGAATGTCCTCGAAGATTCCCGCCTCCCATCTGGATTATGGCCAAGGGGACCAGTTGACGACCCTCTCGGGGCTAAAACTGTGTAGAACTGAAAGTCACAACAACGACAGCAGTGAACGCTAACTAGGCACTTCCTTGTTCTGAGCACTTGGGGTACACTTGGCAGACGATGTACCCCGTTGCTCGTCACAGGACCCCGTGGGGGAGGCATTCCTGGGCTCTCGTCTTACCGATGCGAAAACTGAATCCCGGACAGGTCTCAGCAAGTGTGGAGCTGACGCTGGGCGTTCAAACTCTGGGCTGGGGGCTGCACTCCTGATCACGTGCTCTAAGGCTTTAATGCCAGCTGGTGTGATGGGCCCGTGATCCTAGGTGTCCTGCAAGCAGAAAGGGGAATGGTGACGTGAACAGAAACTAGGCATGTGGGAAGGTGAGCAGAGTCTGGCCGGGACAGGCGTGGCAGCAGCGACATCTGGTGGCCGGCACTGGGACTGCCCACTGGGTTCACTTCCCCAAAGTGCTGGCTGTTGCGACCTCCTGCTTGCCCCTCTTGCAGCTCGGAGGTTCCCCCACCACCTCCACGGAGCCTCCTCCCTTTGACTATGAGGTTTCCTGAGCTGTACGGCTGCAAAATGGCACATTTGGGGCAGCAAGGCTGCTGGGTTGGGAGCCAGAGCACCTGGGAGTCGGGTGCAGGAGGAAAGCTTCCTCCGGCAGCCTGAGCTCCAATCTGGGAAACAGCAGTAACGGGAAACTGTATGAAATGCACACTCAGATTACACAAGTCCAACTGCAAAGGATCAAAGAAGAAATTCCCCCCAAAACCCTTGACCGGGGCTATTTCCACCCCGTTGGCCTTCAGACCCTCATCTCTGGGGAAGATCCGGCTCTGCTCCGTGGGGTGTGAGCATCTCAGCCTTCCTAGCACCCGCCGGGCCCACTTCACCCACCCCCACCCCCAGCTGCCCCTGGAGCCCTGGGTCTGTGCTGATTGTGAACCAAGGCACCGTCCCTGCTTCTTGGAGAATGGGGGGGGAATGCGTGAGGCCACCACATTGATGAGAAGGTGGAAGTGTGCCGCTTTTCCAGGTTTCACTTGAAAAAGAAGATGAGGGTCTGGCGGGACTCCTTCCTGGTGGAGAGAGGGTAAGTGTCAGGTGCTGGAGGGGCCCCCTCACTTGCGCACCCCAGGAAGCCCCACCTGTACCCTGGTGCTGAAGATCTCGCTGGCGGGGCCAGGAGGGAGACAGCCACTGTGGTCCCTCGCAACAGGGACTCGCTGGGATTCGTGTCCACAGCCCCCTGGCCACAAAGGAAGCTGCTCACTCTTCCCGTGCCTGATACAGACCTTGCGTCTGGAGACCACATGTTCCCTCAGACGTGTTTTCCTGCCTACACAATGTCGTAAATGTTTCCTAATTTATTGCCAACTCGTGCAGCTTGGGAAGGTTCTTATAAAATTCCCATGTCTTAAGCCCCTTAACAATCAGAGGATGTGGCCAGGCCGGCCCCGCGTCCTCCTCGGTGACCGTGCCCGGGGCTGGGGGGGGGGGGGG
>NW_024424675.1:34925860-35071647 GCF_017311325.1 Ursus maritimus | reverse complement strand
GGGGGGGGGGGGGGGGGGGGCGGCACACTGGAGGCCAGCCGCTTGTCCCACTCCCTGCCCCACAGCAAGCTTCTCCACAAGAGGGACAGTGACAAGGTGGACGCCCAGGAGGAGAACTTCCTGCCCAAATACCAGCGCGTGAAAGACCTGTGTCAGCGCGCGGAGTACCAGACGGCGTGCGAGCAGCTGGGACAGGTGAGGAACTGTGGCAGCAGCCCTCGGAGCTGCTGTCCTCCCTCCTCTCCCTGCACTGTCCCCTCCCCGGAGCTGTCCCCTCCCTGAGGCTGCCGTTGGGCCCTTAGTCCACAGAGCCAGCCAGGCCGGGGGCCCCCAAGGTGTGTTTGCTGAGTGTGGCACCCCCAGGTGACACCAGGTGACACTAGGTGAGGCTCAGAAAGCGACTCCTTCCTCAGCTCCCTTTCAATCGTGATCCTATTGGAGGAGAAGCGGGACGAGTGGGGCTTGAGCTCCTCGGTGGCCCCGCTCAGCCCCCTTCCCAGACACGCTGCCGGGGTACCCTGTTAGTGCCCCTGAATTCACTTTCCAGGAGCCCCGGGCTGGCTTTCCGGTTAGAGGAGAAATCGGAAGCTGCCTTTTTAAATAAAGAAGGTTTCTAAAAGCGAGCTGATTTCAAGAGAAGTGTTAAGAAAATTACAACCACGTAGTATTTAGGGAGAGCAGGAAGAGCCTGCACTTGGCCTTTCTGAGGGGGGCTCTGGAAGCGGGGAGGAGCCAGGCAGGGGGGGGGGGAGGGCAGGGTGGCCCGGCCCCAGGGGTGCCGGACGTGCACCCCTGCCTCAGTGCGCCAGCTCCCCGGGGGACCTCGGGCCCGGAGGCGCCTGTCTCACCCGTGAGTACAAGTAAAGCCAGGCCTTCCCGTCCTGCTTCTCACCGACAGCCCGTGGCTTCCGAGACCCAGCCAGGGCTTGGGTGGGTTTCTCACGGTCCCGTGTGGGCGGCTCAGTCTTATCACTAGACTCAGAATTAGGACCGGCCCATCCCCATCGCCCTGCCCTCACCCCCGTTTGTTCATAAGCCCCCAGACCCCCTCCCGCCTGTGCCTCAGATGAGAGTTTGGGGTTCCGCTGCTCCCTTTGTTGCGGGGCACGGTTCCTGGGCCTGGAGCGACGGCCCTGAACGTCCCCAGCGGAAAGTCCTGCCCTCCCGGACTGCGTGCTGGGGAGATCCCGGGAGTGGTGCTCATTTCTGCTCCGAGGTACCAGGAGTGAGCGGCTGGGCCAGGGGCCTTTGTCCCCCCTGGATGGTTCAGATCCCCCGTTGGCACCTTTCTGCCCCGCCCAGACCGGGGGTCAGGCAGTCCCAGGGCAGGCTGGGGACAGGCATCAGCATCTGCAAACAGTATCAGAGCACCTTGCGTTCCCCAAAGGAAAAGAGCCCTGGAGGTGGGGGTCGGGCCTGGACACCCCGGGGAGGCATCCCTCTCTAGCCCCTGGGGCCTCCGGGACCTCAGTCCCAGCAGTCACCCATGGGCAGGCCCTGCTGACCAGGCCACCCCTCGGTGCTGGGGCCCTAAGGTCCAGGAATGCCCTTCCCTGCCATGAGCCCCTCCCCCCGCACCGGGGCCCCTCTGTGCTCCTCCCACAGCAGACATGCATCTGTCCATCTGTCCATCTGTCAGTAACTGAGCAGATGGCTCCGGGAGCCCCGGCAAGCCCGCATCCCCGCAAGGGCCCCCCCCAGAGGAGGGGGACGGCTCCGGGGCGGAGGGGGGTGCAGGGGGCTGGCGGGGCGGAGGCCCGGGAGCCTGAGGCCCTGGCCACATCTTGCAGAAGTGGCAGTGCGTGGAGGACGCGTCGGGGAAGCTGAAACTGCACAAGTGCAAGGGCCCCGCGCGGCTCGGGGGCAGGGCCCTCTCCAACCTGGTGCCCAAGTACTACGCGCCGGGGGGCGGCGAGGCGTGCGCCTGCGACGGCGGCGACTACAAGCTGGGCCTGGCCGGCCGCCGGAAGAAGTTCTTCAAGAAGAGTAAGTGGGGCGGCCTGGGCGGCCCAGGACAGGAGGGGCACGGTCCTCTGAGCCCACTGACGCGTGTCGCCCACGCCAGGCGGCATCCTGGGAGCGGGGACATGGCAGCAGGCAGGGCAGCGACAAAGAGGGAAGAGAATGTGCGAGCGTGCTGAGCACTGCATGGGGCAGTAGCTGGAGAGGGCGGGAGAGGGGCCGGGCCCTCGGGGCTCGCGGGTTATCCGTCGGCCCTTACTCTGAGGCAAGAAGCCACCGGCCGGTTTTGAGCAGAGGAGCCAAGGTCAGATCTGTGTTTTCAAGGGACCCTCCAGCTGCCACTTGGGTGGGCTGCGAGAGGACGGGAGCAGAAGCAGGAGGCCGGTCGGAGGCCGGGGGGAAGACCTGGGGAGAAGCCTTGGCACTGGGCCCAGCGCAAGGAAGAAGAGGTCAGGCTCTGGATGGGACTGGAAGGGAGAGCCGTCTGATGCAGTCGACCCTCGGTTTTTGCAGATTGTCTCACTAGCAGTGATTTACCTGTGGCCCCTCAGTCAGCACGCAGGGTGCTTTCTCAGTCGTTGGCGGCTGTGCAGTGGCAGAAGTTTCTGAGTCGCGCAGCACTGCCCTCCCAGCTGAGCTCCAAGGAGGCAGCGCTCTCTTTCCAGCTTCGGCTCTTGTACGGCGTGCGAGCGTCTTTTCCACGTCTGTGTGGCATCACGTTTCTTGCATTTTGTGCTTCTGCCCGGCGATGTCCCTGTTCAGCCTGGTGCTGACGTGCTGTGCGGTGTCCCCACGCACGGGAAGGCTGAGATGTGCCCCAAGGAGAAGACACATAGGTTAGAAAAGCTTACTTCAGGCACGGGACACCGTGCTGTTGGCCGGGAGCCCAGTGTTAAAGGATCAGCGGTATCTATTAAATGAGGTGCCTTTAAAGAGAAACACAGAGAACAAGTTTCTGTATTGATAGTTGTCAAGCATGCCGTCACCGCAGGCTCGCAGGAACCGAACCCCACATTTCCCCTAGGAGCAGTGGTGCCGTGTCGGCTAACTCAGTGTTCAGGTGACTTAACATAAATCCACGCCAAATAACAAGAATCAACCGTACTTTGGATGAGTGGGGAAGAGCCTCCATCCCAATGGAAGGAGCCGTCCAAGACTTCACGGCTCACTCCCCGAGGGGCTGAGGAAGGACAGACGGTTAGACAGCCAACGAGCAGAGAAAGTGGACTCAAAGTCCCTGCGATCCGACTGCAAAACTCCTGTCATCCGGGCAAGTCCTGGCCCCATTCAGAGGTTCAGCTCCCCCTGGAACGAATGCCCCTGTGCCTGGACCATGCTCAGAGGCCCCTGGGTGCCAGGCCTTGGTCTCGGTGAGACCGGGTCAGCAAACCAGAAGTGTCCCCTCCAGAGCTGGGCAGTTTCCCATGCCGCCCACTCGTCGGGCCCCCTGACCAAGGACAACCAAAGCCTAATTAGAGATTTTAGTCCTGGGTGTTTTTGCTCTTCATGGTGGTGAAATACACATAAAGGTTATCATTCTAACTATTTTTATTTTTTTAAAGATTCTATTTATTTATTTGAGAGCGAGAGCGAGTGAGAGTGAGCACAGGATCAGAGGGAGAGGCAGACTCCCCGCTGAGCAGGGAGCCCCATGCGGGGCTCGATCTCCAGACCCCAAGATCACGACCTGAGCTGAAGGCAGACAGTCAACTGACTGAGCCACCCAGGCGCCCCTATTTTTTTTTAATTTATTTATTTGAGAGAGCGAGCATGAGCGGGAGGCAGAGGGAGAGGGAGGGAGTCACAAGCAGACGCCCCGCTGAACGCAAAGCCCGACGGGGGGGCTCAGTCCCACAACCGCAAGATCACAGCCTGAGCTGAAACCAAGAGTCGGACACTGACCCAACCCCCGGGCACGCCTCGAACTACTTTTAAGTGCACGTCCGGCGGCGTTAAGCACCTTCATGCGGTGCTGCCACCCCCCCATCCACCCCCAGAGCTCTTACATCTCGCAAAACCCAAACTCCGTCCCCGTTAGACTGCAGCTGTCCCTGGCCACCAGCCTTTACTGCCGTCTCGGGGAGGCTCAGTGCTCTGGGGACCTCATATAAGTGGAGTCGTGCCGTGTTTGTCCTCTTGGGACGGGCTTTTGTCACTCAGCATAACATCCTCAGGGGTCACCCACGGTATTGCCTAGGTCACAGTCCCCTTCCTCCTTTGAGGCTGAATGATCCTCCTTGGTGGCCCAGTTAGAGACGGGGTGTCCAGCGGCAGGCTCCTCTGACCCCCGCGCCTTGGCCCCTGCCTGCACCAGCGCTTCCGAAGGGCGGGCCCCCGTTGTTTCCTCACAAGCTGATTAGTCTCTGCCAAGCTCATCCTTTTCAGCCAACTCAAAGGCCCGTGTAAGCAAGCTGACGAAGAGGGAAGACCCCTTCCGTCGGTGTAAGATTTGTGGAGGAAACGAAGCGGTGGTGTGCCCAGGAGGAGAGGGCAGTTGGCCGACGCTGAAGTGAGAGCCGAGCGTGGGGCGGGAGCAGGTCTCGTGCGTGCTCTCAGTCTGGGAAGAGGGAGTGCAAATGCCCTGTGGGTCCCAGCCCCAGAGAGCGGGTTTTCCAGGCCCGGGGGGTGAATAGGCCTCGCCTGTGACCTTGGACGCAGGGATGTCCCAGCGGCCGGGTGCCCTCTAAGCACAGAGCAGCTGCTTGATGCCAGCTTCCAGGTGCTGCAGAAGTTCCTGGTCCTGTTCCCATCATCCTGCAAAGAGCCCTGCAGGGCAGGGACCGTCGTTGCTGCTCGGCAGTTAACCAAAGTGTCCGGGGTCACACATTTGCTCAGGATTTGCACTGAGCGGTCAGATTCCAGAGCCCACGCTCTTGGCCATGGGGTCATGCAGCCCCTCCGTTCCCAGGACGTGGGGTTGGCGGGGGTGCCTCTGGGACCCCGGGAACAAAGCCCACGAGGGTGACCAGGAGAGCAAGGAGTGTGGCTTCACGTCCAGGCGAAGGTTCACACAGGGGCTGGCAACCCAGAGTAAATATTTGAGGCTTTGCAGGCTAAACAGTCTCTCAACTTCTCAATTCTGTCACTGGAGCGAGAAAAGAGCCATAGACTCCGTGGCCTATTTACAAAACCGGGCAGAGGGCCCAGATTCGGCCCTTAGGCCATAGCTTGGGGCCTTTGGGTATATGTCTGAGGGATGGAGATGGGAAGGTCCGAAGCTTGACTCCTGAGCAAGCAAGATGAAAGGCACAGCACGAACCCGGTGGGTCTAGTTCACGGCCCTCGTGGGCAGGTATGAGCCACCCCCACAGGGACAGTGGCTCCCACTGTGTGCGTCAGGGGCCCCGGGACTGTGGCTTCAGGAAGACCAGATTCAGGAAGGAAAAAGCCAAGGAGAGAGCTGGCCCAAGGTTTGGCTAAGAGGTGCCCCTCCTGGACCTGGGCCCCCAGATCCTTTGGCCCGCGTGACTCTGATAGAAGGGGTCTGAGAACTGAAAGATACAAACATCTACCCCCGGAGTGGGGGCAACAAGAGCCGATTCTGCAGCCCAGGCCCCTTCCCACCCCTCACACCCCCCATTCCCACCCACTCCCCCGCCCCGCCCCGCCAAGTCCCATCCTCGGGCCTCAGGCGCCACCTGGTGGCCACTGGGAGTCCTGCAGAAACGTGGGCCGTGCTGGGCTCCAGGCCCTCCTCCAGAAAGATGCACCTGGAGACAGCGGGGTTACTGACTTGCTGCAAGGCAGGGCCAGACATGAGTGACGTGTGCAGAGTTGTCAATCAGAAGGGAGGGGTGGGGACTGTGGCCAACAGGAGAACAGACCTCGTCTAAAGGAGCGGCGTCAGCTCCTGCCCAGGCCTACCGGGTGCAGGCAGGCACCTCTGGTTTTCTCTTCCAAAGCCGGAAGTCTGCACACCTACATGACCACCCACCCCCGCTTTTCTCAGATGTTAGCAACTTGATCCAATTTGGCTTTTAATGTATAGAAGATGCAAGAAATCCAGGCTCTGGCCTAAGCCTGCATGCCCTCAGTTTTTAGTAGCCGACTGAGTGCCTGGAAAAAATGCCTCTGAGCCCTGTCTCACTGCCCAGCCCTGGGGAGAGCACCCAGCTCACTGCTGGCCACTCAGACGGAGAAGCTAAGAGACCCTCCCCCAAGCCGCTCCCTTTTCTATCCAGGAGAACGTGCTACCTAGCTTTTTCCTTTTCCAGTTCAAACGAGTGTAGTTTTTAGTGTCTTTGTTTCTTATTGAGGTATAACTGACGTGTAACATACTAGTTTTGGGTATGCAACATAGTGATTCGGTACTTGCAGACATTGCAAAATGATCACTATAAATAGTTAACATCCATCACCATACAGGGACAAAACATTTTTATCTATTGTGAAAATTTTAAAGATCTCTTTTAGAAACTTTCAAATATGCAACACGGTATTATTAACTATAGTCACCGTCCCGTACACGGCATCCCCCGGACTCACTCGTTCTGTAGAAGTCTGTACCTTTTGAGCCCCTTCACCCATTTCGCCCAATCCCGACCCCACGCCTCTGGCAACTACCAGTCTGTTCTCTGTATCTGTGAGCTCAGGGTTTTTTGCTTGCTTTTGGTTTAGATTCCACGTATAAGTGAGATCAGGTGGTATGTGTCTTTCTCTGTCTGACTTGTTCCACTTTATATACCCCCTAGGTCCATCCATGTTGGTCTTTTTGGTTTTGCTTTTTAAGTATTTATTTATTTATTTGAGAGAGCGAGCGAGCACGAGCAGAGCAGGGGGAGAGGAAGAAGCAGGCTCCCAGCGGAGCAGGGAGCCTGATGAGGGGCTCCATCCCAGGACCCTGGGATCATGACCTGAGCAGAAGGCAGACGCCTAACCGACTGAGTCCCCCAGGTGCCCCTATTTCTTGTGTTTTAGATGACAGCCATCCTAACAGGTGTGAGGGGAGAGCTCATTGGGATTCAGTGTGCGTTTCCCTGCTCTTGAGCACCTTCTGTGTACCTGTGGCCATCTGGATGTCTTTAGAAAAATGTCTATTCAGATTCTCTGCCCATTTTTCCATCGGTTTGTTTGGGTTTTTGCTATTGATTGTATAAGTTTTTATCTATTTTGGATATTAACCTCATCCTTATCAGACAGTTTTTATCATAAACAGATGTTGCATTTTGCCGAATGCTTTTCCTGCATCCATTGAGATGATCCTACGATTTTTATCCATGTTTGTTAAATGTGCTGTATCACGCTATAGCTTGATTGGCAGACGGTGAACCATCCTTGAATCCCTGGAATAAATCCCACTTTATCATGGTCTTTGATCCTTTTAATGTATTATTGAAATCAGTTTGCTGATATTTTTGCTGAGGGGTTTTGCGTCTATGTTCATGAGGGAAACTGGCCTATAACTTTCTTTGCTGGTGGTGTCCTTGTCTGGTTATGGTCTCGGAGTCATGCTGACCTACGGAAATGAGTTTGGAAGTGTTCCCTCCTCCTGTTTCTTGGAGGAGTTTGAGAAGGACTGGTATTCATTCTCCTTTAAACGTTTGGTAGAACTCACCTGTGAAGCCATCTGGTCCTGGACTTCGGTTTGTTGGGAAGTTTCTGATTACCCGTTTAATCTCCTGACTTAATGATTTTCTATCCACATTCCGTTTTTTCATTTTTTCTTTTTTTATCGAGGCAAAGTTCAGACACCATGAATTTGCCATTTTTACAATTTTAAAGTCTACGATTCAGAAGCATGTACCACATTCACAGTGTAGTGCACCCACCACCTCTAGTTCCAGAACCTTCCATCACCCCAAAAGGGAACCCCATTACTGTCTCCCCAACCCATGGCAACCATTAACTTGCTTCTGGTGTCTATGTCATTATCTCCTCTGGACATTCTGAACATACGGGACCTCTCATGTCTGGATCACATGGCCTCATTCCTCTGTGGCCAAACATTCCATCACACGGATGGACCACATGTGTCCACACATAGCTCTTTCTTGGGGTCATCTCCAGCCACTTCCTCCTTAGCTCTGGACCTTCACTTTTCCCAGTTGAATCACCATGTGGTCCTTCCCACTGGGGTCTGTCCACGTCCTGCTTCCTGAGCGGGCAGGTCTCATGAGCCCTCGAGTCTCGGGAGCAAAAGCCCGCTGCCCGGCCAGCCCCACTAACGCAGCCACCCGCTGACGCCCACAGAGTACAAGACCAGCTATGCCCGGAACCGCTCCATCCGCTCGGTGGCCATCGAGGTTGGCGGCGGGGTGCACCACACAGGCCTGGACGACGCACCCCAGCCCCGCAACCTTACCAAGCGGCACTGGCCGGGGGCCCCCGAGGACCCAGACGACAAGGACGGTGGAGACTTCAGTGGCACCGGAGGCCTTCCGGACTACTCAGCCCCCAACCCCATTAAAGTGACGCACCGGTGAGAGTCCAGGCGGAGGGCAGGTGGGGCCTTGCGGGGGGGGGTGGGGGCCCACACCTTGGGCCCCCTCAGCCCTTCAGAGGCACGCGACCCCTTGTCTCGGTCAGGTGCTACATCCTCGAGAACGACACGGTCCAGTGTGACCTGGATCTGTACAAGTCCCTGCAGGCCTGGAAGGATCACAAGCTGCACATTGACCACGAGGTGAGGGGGTTCTGGGGAGGGACAGAGGCCCCCCGGGATCCTCGGGCATCAGGCTACTTCCAGGCAGGGGGCGGCGGGGGGGACAGCATAGTCAAGGACTGGTCCCTCCGGGACCACGCCTCACAAGCCACTCTGGCCACAGTTAGTCCTCACAGCGAGCCTGGGGAGACGAGGCCTCGGGGGGCTCGGCTGGTCCTCGGGAGCCTGGCCACTTGGGCAGGTGGAACCCAGGACCCCTCAGCAGCCACAAATGCAGGCAGGGGCCGGGGGCACCCCCAGGCTGTCCCTTCTGCCCCAGCCCCCACCCCAGGGTTCAGAGCCTCCTCGCCTGCTCTCTGCCTCAGATCGAAACCCTGCAGAACAAAATTAAGAACCTGCGGGAAGTCCGAGGTCACCTGAAGAAAAAGCGGCCCGAGGAATGTGACTGTCACAAAATCAGGTGAGGGGGCAGCAAAGAGTAGCCGGGACAGCTCGGAAAGGCCCCTGCAGGGCCGCTGCTGGGGACACAGCCTCCCCTCTGGGGCCCCTTTCGTTACCGTTATAGCCCTATCTCCTCCCTCAGAGGAAGAACAAAACGTCAGTAAGGATTCACAGGCCGGTTGTCCGCACTGGGCACAGACCCTCGGGGAGCCGGCCGGATGCCCGGTGTCTGCACTGCTGACCACCGCAGGCTCTTGCTGTGGGGGGCTGGCTCCCTGGAGGGGAAGGGGCCTCTGCTAATGGCCCTTCCAGAAATATCCTGTGTGGCCCAAGGTCCGCGTTGCCAACTCAGGGGACCGCGGCGAGGGGGTCACTGTCTGGCCGCACTCTGCGATGCTGGATCTGGGCTATGTCTACACTGTCCACTACGGCAGCCAGCAACCACACGTGGCTCTTGTGCTCTTGAGATGTGGCCGGGGTGACGGGGGAACTGAATTTGTGGTTTGATGTAAATGTTAGGAACCACAGGTGGCCAGCGTCTCTGCTGCCTTCCCAGAGACGGCTGGCCCTGAGCCAGCATGCGGTGGGCAGGGGTCTGGGGGTACCCGACCTGGAGGGGCCCACCCAGCTCCCGGTCCCGCTGACGTACACCCACCCCGGGGCCCCCCAGCTGGCCTCTGGAGGAAGGGGCCAGCCAGCCAGGGAGCTGCCGGCCTGGGGATGGTTCCCACCCCAGCACTGCCCCCCAGAAAGCAGGATGGGGGTCCCAGGGAACCGCGGTGTGCACCACCCCGTCTTTCCTAAGAGTTGCCCTGGCAGCAGCTTCTGAAAGGCGGGGCGGGGTCCGTTACAGTTACCACACCCAGCACCAAGGCCGCCTCAAGCACAAAGGCTCCAGTCTGCATCCTTTCAGGTAAGGGCAGGGTCAGGCTGGGGACCTAGAGCGACAGGAGGCGGCAAGCGGCCCTGGCCCTCCCTGGGAAGTAGGCGGCAGCCCTTGAGAAGGTGGGACTCCCAGGGCGGCTCTCCGGCGCCCCCGCGTGGCAGGAGGGGGAGCTACCACCTCGGCGAGCAGGGCCGGAGCGGGGAGTCCCAAGGAGCAGGCTGCGGGGGCAGGAGACTGGGCCTGGGCGGGGCCCTGCAGGGTGGTGCGCCCGGCTCTGGGCGGGCAGCGCCGAGTTTCGGGGGGCTGCGGCCGGGGGGCCGAGGGAGGTGTGAGGGGTATGGCCCTGTGTGCCCCTAGGAAGGGCCTGCGGGAGAAGGACAAGGTGTGGCTGCTGCGGGAGCAGAAGCGCAAGAAGAAGCTCCGCAAGCTGCTCAGGCGCCTGCAGAACAACGACACGTGCAGCATGCCGGGCCTCACGTGCTTCACCCACGACAACCGGCACTGGCAGACGGCGCCGCTCTGGACGCGTGAGCCGGCGGCACGGGCGGGAGGGCGCACCCGGGGCTGCATCCGGGGACACCCGGGGGGGTGGGGGGGGCACACACACAGCCCGCCCCATCCCGGCCCGGGGCTGCAGGGGTGGCGGGCCCTTCACCCGGCGCGCACTTCTTTCCTCCGCAGTGGGGCCCTTCTGCGCCTGCACCAGCGCCAACAACAACACGTACTGGTGCATGAGGACCATCAACGAGACCCACAACTTCCTCTTCTGCGAATTCGCCACCGGCTTCCTGGAGTACTTTGATCTCAACACGGACCCCTACCAGGTACACCCCACAGGGGCCGGAGACGCGGGGCACGCTTGCCCCTGAGCAAGTGACAGCACATCTCCCAAGTCCCCGAGTCCCTGAAGCAGGAGGAGGGAGCTCAGAAGGGACTTGATGCGCCCTTGGCCCCTCTGTGCCTCTGTCCTCCCGCACCTGGAGTCTGGGTCTTGAAGGGCTTCTCCCTGACTTAGCCCCAGAGCCTGCTTCACCGCTGCCAGGTGCCTAAGCGTGAAGGCTCCTAGAACCGGAGGGCTTTGGGGGTCCCTAGGGTCAGACCAAACCCTGCACACTCGGGGGCCTACAGGGCCCACACAGGTAACGGGCCACAGCCAGCACTCAGGACATGCCAGGCACTTGCCTAAGTGTCTCCGAGTATTAGTCATCGGAACACACACGTGCCCAGTGGCCCACAATGTGTAGCACAGAAAGGAGCCACCGGTCTCTGGTGAGTGGCCTGGGTGTGTCCCTTCTGAAATGGCCAGTCCCCACTGAGCTCTTCCACGCTGGAGCCTCCCAGCTGTGGGGCCTTGGTCTGTCCCATTTCAGTGTTTCAAGAAAAGCCTGCAGTCATTTTATATGAAACCTAATTTTTAAAGGCCAGCTGCTCCACTGTTCTGGTCTTTAACTACCGTATAGGCTGCCAGTCTCCCCTTCCGTAGGCCACCCCCATACTTTGCCAAAGGGGGTGGCAGAGCGTGATCAGTCCCCAGTAGCTCCCAGAGCAGGCAAGGACCCGGGTCCCCGACCCGTCCCTAACGCAAGTGGCAGCTTTGCAGTCAGGAGGCGCTCGGGCCGTGGATGTAGGTCTGGCACTAGAGCGCAGAGTGGCCACGCCAAGCCGCCGGCCGGGAGAGGGAAGCACGGAGCGCTCGTTCTGGTCTGGGGGGGGAGAACGTGGTGGGGCTCACAGGCACGAGGCAGTCTGGACTGTCCCCAGGTCCAGCTCTTGCAGAATAAAGGTCACCGCCCCACAGCAGCCCTGCGCCCGACGTGCCTGGAGGAAGTGCCCTGGTTGGTGGAAGCTGGCGGGGTCCCCGCACTCACCTTGTTGATAACCTTTGTTCCCACCAGTTGATGAACGCGGTGAACACGCTGGACAGGGAGGTCCTCAACCAGCTCCATGTGCAGCTCATGGAGCTGAGGAGCTGCAAGGGTTACAAGCAGTGTAACCCCCGGACTCGGAACATGGACCTGGGTGAGCAGGCGCTCCGGCGTGGGGCTGCGGGGAGCAGGGTTACCGTGGGAAGGGATGTAGGTGAGACTAGTCCGAAGAGTGAGCCGGGCATCACCAGGAGCTGGTGAGCCCTCACCAGTGGCGGCGGGACCCCCTCCCTAACACGCACCATGTGCTGCATTCACATGAGTCCCATCGCTTGTCAATCATGCTGTGCCGGTCACTGTGCTGCGTGTCTTAGTATCTCATCACCCTGTGACAACACTCTGGGAGGAGTCACGTGACCGGGCCAGCTGATTCCCAAAACACTTGCTCACACCGCCGATCCTCTAGGAAGCTTGTCAAGGGCCGAGACCCGGGATCTCCCTGCCACCCCGCTCTCAGGGTCTGTGGCTTTATGTCCTCTGTCACATAGGTGTCTCTGCCCTTACCTCCCTCCCCCACCATGACCGTGACCCAGGTCACTGTTGAACGGATACATCGGGGTCCAACAGCGGGTGACACTGGAGTACAGGCAATCCCGAGGCTACCTAAGAGTCTCAGGGAGCGCTCACGTCATGATTCGGCCACTCCGTCTGCCCTAGGGGACACTGTCAACGTCATGAGTGACAACAGGAAAAAAAGGCGGTTGTAAAGCTTTGTAAAGCAGTTGTCATTGCTTGTGCCATTTTTGCCCCAAACTCAGTTTCTCTTTTGTTCATTTCTGTCTCATTTAGGACTTAAAGACGGAGGAAGCTATGAGCAATACAGGTATCTGGTTTTGTTCTTAAAGCCCGGGCCGTTCCTATGCTGGGTGGCACGAGTCAGGCTAAGGCCCTGCCCTCTCTCTGGTCTGCCAGGGGCCTGGATCGCCCACCAGAAAGGGGGGAGACTTTGTCTTTCTGGGTGAGGCTAACACGCCTTTTCTTTTTGACACCCGAAAATTTAGGCAGTTTCAGCGTCGAAAGTGGCCAGAAATGAAGAGACCTTCTTCCAAATCGCTGTGAGTTGACGTATCAGTTTAGAGAGCAAGCTCTGGCCTGCCTTGCTTCATTCTGCCGAAGCTGTTGCGTGCACGCCGTCACTTTCGTAGTCCTGTCTCTGTTCGTGGAGGGGGCAGGAAGGTCTTTCCGTGTTTTGGATTCATTTTAGATTAATACCTTGTCTGACACGCTTGTTCTGTGTAGCATAACCTGGGCCTGGTAGACTCATGTGGTCCTTAGAGGTTGAGAAGCGTGTGAACGTTACACATTACACTTGCCAGGCATCTCGAAGGCTGCAGAAGGGCTAGCTGGCCCATCCACGGACGGCCTCATGAAACGGCTCCCAAAACATGCCCCGAAGTCTCTCTCTAGCACCAAAGAGGCTGCTGAAGGGCTGAGACTGGGGCAACCTGGAGGGGTGAGCTCTAAAGGGAACAGCACCAGTGGGATGCGGCTTGAATCCTCTAATTCACCGTGAAATTCCAAACACGCAGATATGTGTGAGGATTTTTTCTTCACACTGGCCGTTCCCTGGACATTGTTACCACACAGGCAAACAGACCCCCCGGGGCCCGCTGCCATGGGCAGCTCCGGGCGGTGCTCTCGCTGCCAGTGCGCAGAAACGACCTGTGGCTTCTTAGGACAATCCTCCTGGGCTGGCCACGCAGTTCCCTGGCGCTCCCAGAATTAAAGCGCATTATCGTTCGGGTCACTGCCGGTCACGGAGCATGCCAGCCACAGCCGGCAGTCGGGGTGATGGGGCGGGAGCAGGCCCTTCCTCGGGGCCCCGGCAGTACCCCTCTCCCAGCAGCCACGGCCTTGTGGCACAGCGCGCTCGGCCGCGTCGGGGCCTCTTCTTGCGACACTGACAGGAGTCTGCTTGTTCTGCAGGGGCCAGCTGTGGGAAGGCTGGGAAGGTTAGGAAGCACACGGCGGGCCTCCAGACCAGAGGCGCCCTCGGACCGTACCGACCAGAAGACCGGGTATGATTTCAGGCGGGCACGTGCTCCCAGCCGGGGGGCCTGAGTCCCAGGCCTTGCTTTCCGTCCACATGGCATGCTCTGGAAGACAACCATCGGGAGCAGTGACACTTCAGGAAGTCCATGTTTGCCCCTGCTTTTGCTTCGGATTATACCTCACCAGCTGCACAAGATGCATTTTCGTATAGAACGGTCACCACTAACCCTCTCTGAGAGGCTTACAAGGGAAAAAGATTTTCCTGGAAATTTCCCCCAACGGTGTAAGTCACTGGAACTTTTTCTTTTAAATCATAGGGAAAGAACAACCCTGTTTTAAACCCTCTTATTCTTTTGGGTCGTCACAAAGAAGGAACTAAGCAGCGGGACAGACACAACTTGCAGAGTTTGACGACGAGCAGCACAGAAGAGGGGACTTTCCTCGAGCACCGTGATGCAGGTGGTCTCTGAAGCAATGGACTTCACTGTACATAGGAGACTATTTACATGTAACCAGCGTGGGAACTCGTAGGGGAATCTAATAAGAAAACCCAATTTTCAAGAGTGGTGGCGTCAATAAACGCTCTGTGGCCAGTGTAAAGAAAACCCCTTGCAGTTGTGGCCATTTCTGTTCCTGACCAGATAACCATTTCTGCCAGTATTCCTTTATCTGTCCCAGAACTGATGTTTTTTTAAAGTACTGAAAAGAAACGAAGTGTATGTCCCAGGTTTTAACAAAATTGTATTTGTAAAGAAATTTTGTAGTCTAAGTATTGTCATACAATGTTCAACGTCCCAGCCAACAACCAGCAGTTGGTATGAGGTAACCTTTAACATTTTGTAAAAGGCCATTCTTGGGAGTTTTTTGGTGTGCTTGGTTTTTTTAAAAAAGCAGTCAACACCTTTTTGGAAGGAGACAGGTTTTTTTCAAGGGCGAACAGACGGGGTATAAATTGATGAAAATGTAACCTACTTCAGGAACCTCGCAGGTAAGTCTCACATTACACCCGCTTCAGGACCATACTTTTTAAAAATATTGCCTGCAAAGCAATTCACCCTATTAGCCAACCCTCTCTCTGCGCCAGCTCGTCTAGCCTGGCAAAAAGACAGCGGTCAGAGGCCAGGAGGAAGAAGCAGGAGGACCCTCCTCCCTCCTCGGCCATCACCCCACCTGATGCACTTCTCACAGAACCGACGGTAAGGAGGACCCCAAGGTGCTCACCTTCGAGAACAGCAGCTCTGTTCTGTTCAAGAGCTCTGTTTTCCCTAGGGAGATTGCTAGGGTCATGTGACATAGGATTCCTTAACCTTCTCTTTTGCCCTTAATCCAACCGGGATTTTAAAAAAGAAGAAAAAGAAAGAAACAAGCTCTTAGGCTTCAATTTTAAATAGAAACCTTTATTTACAATGACATCCAAAATGATCAGCAAAGCAGTCAGAGCTTACCACTCAACCATCTCATAAGTTATCCCATGTGGTCTGGATTCTTTCTTTGCCGTGTAAAGAATGATTTCGATTTTTAAAAGCAACATTTAATGTAAACTTGATTGAAACTGAATTCATTCTCAATACTATAAGTCGATTCCTGAGAATTGTAAATATTGCTCTCAGAATGACATTTCCATCATCGAAATTCCACACATTGGAAAGAGAGAGAAAGAAGGAAAGAAAAAACACCTTGCTCGTTGAACAGGTGGCCTTGGAGGTGAACAGCAGCTCTTGCTCCTCCGAAGCAGGGGGTTTCATCTGTCCTACAGGCTCTACTATGATGCCCCCACTTGTGAACAAAACTCATGGAACCGGACAGGCGTAAGGACAACTGGCAGTCCTTGCGAAGACGGCAAGCCAAGTATGTTCTGTACTCCCCCCACACACACCCCCAACTCACCTAGATATTAAATACCAATTAACTAAGCAGTCCTGGTGATTGATACTTACACCTTTTCCATCAAGATGCACAATTTAGAAAAGTGGCATCATAATATGAACAATAACAATGAATTTTTTTTTAAAGGAAGAAACGTATCTCCTTTATATCATTTTGATCTTTATAAAATATATATATTTATATATCTTTGGATTCAGCAAAAAAGTAGGTACTGGAAATATCGCACATTCTAAAAGCAGATGAAACAAATACCAAGGTTTAAAAAGGGGGGGGGGGCAGAGGTAAGGAGAGGTAGGCAGCAGGAGTACAAAGAGAAGTATCCAAAAAAGATAAAAGGGCAATAAAGGTAAAAACAAATTATCTCAAAAGACAGCATCTATTAAAAGAAAATCAAATTCTTAAGTTTGCACCAATAAAATGAACAAGTAGAAAATATAAAAACTTATAATAAACTTTCTCCTTTTTTTCCATATAAAAAGGGGGTGCTGCCTTCCAGTTAGCCTGGAGTTGGGACTGAGGAAAAGAATCACAAAACTTTTTTTTGTAATTTTTAAAAGTCAAGAAAGGTAAGAGCACCATTCGATTTCTCCCCAAGCACACATGACTTAAACAAGAAAGGTTCAGATCTACATGACACAATTGTATCTAAAAAGACAGAGACTCTTACGCAGCTATGTCTCTGTCTCCAGACAGCAGGATATGTTATCTGAAACGTACAGGCCACTATGATGGAAGTTGATGGATTCACAATCTTAGATTTACCTAAGATTGAACCAGGCGGTGGGAGAGAGGGTGTCAAACCCAAATCTATTCCAGTGGTGGTTCTGGAAATACAGGTTTCACTTATGCATTAAGTCAAAGAAATTAAATGATCTTACCTTCAAAGACCCCTAGAAAAATTGGCTAAACATGTATGAAATAAAAGAAAAATTAACTGGCTCTCGGTTATTGCTAGGAAATTGACACCAAAGCTAGCCAGAGACCTTTGAAATTTTAAAACCCAATTTCATTCAACTGTTTATTTGAAGCTAATAAAATAAACCAGATAAAAGGAATTAAATTGACTTTTTTCTCTATTCCCAACGGACGAGAACAAGTGTCCAAGCCTGGCAAGAGCAGAAAGGGGCAGTGGCAGGGAGTGCAAGAGGCACTCGCTCAGCCAGACCTCAGCTCAGAAGCGTGCAAACCTGGCCGCCCTGGAGGCTGAGCTCCCTGAGAAGCCACCTCCCCACTGGTGGGGGGGGGGGGGGCCGGGACGAGGAGCACAGCCGCTTCAGAGTGACAGCCGAGCAGACACTAGAAACCACACGTCAAGGGGTCTACTCCTGAGATCTCACTGTGGGATTTGGGTCCTAGCAACCAAAACCTTAGAGCGCTCCTACCACAGATAAATAGGCAACATATTCAATTAAAAAACAAAATACCGGGAATTGCTACTGTTACATTTACGGACCGCTTAAAATCCAAGATTTTTTTTTTTAAAGATTTATTTATTTATTAGAGAGAGACAGCCAGCGAGAGAGGGAACACAAGCAGGGGGAGTGGGAGAGGAAGAAGCAGGCTCCCAGTGGAGGAGCCTGATGTGGGGCTCGATCCCAGAACTCCAGGATCACGCCCTGAGCCGAAGGCAGACGCTTAACGACTGCGCCACCCAAGATTCTTTTTTTTTAAATCAAATTGCTTGATCTTTTAAAATTCTTGATATTGTTTTTTAAAAGTTTATTTCCCCATATCTATTCTTTCCCCTAAAATTAACAAAGTGCTTAGTTCTGGTAGAGGAATTTAAAAGACAAATTTAAAACGCCTGCATCTAAACAAATGATCTTTTAAAAAAGCATTTAGATTAAGAGATTGAAAAGAGGGAGGCATCTAACACTGGAGTGTGGGGGGCAGGGAGCTGCAGACTGCCATCCCCTCCCCCAGGCCACAGAATGCAGGGGATGTCTCTTCTGTGTGTGACCTCACCACACGGAGCTTACTGAAGTCAACAATGTTAAATATTTAGCTTCACAAACTCTGTAAAAATGAGTTGTTGTGACCTGCAAAAAAGGTATATACATATTTTACATAATACAATATCTTAAAGGTCCTATTTACAAAAGAAAATCTATTCACAGAAACACTGCGAAATTCTGATTCAGAATGCAGTACCTGGCCTTGGGTTTTCTGCAGTTTATTTTCAAAAAGCATTATTGCTCTACCATATAGGCAAAGGGTGACACCAGTACTTTCAACAACAACCACCACTGTTCTTGTCCAACAGATTAGTTCAGACAAAAACCGGGAATGCGGTTCACCGTTCCTCAAGACCTCGAGACTATTGCATTTATCCGTTCCTTGTTAAATAAAGTGCACGCGGCTGCACGTGAGCATGTGAAAAATTGCTACTGCTGCAACTAAATACTGTCATCTCACTGTCCCTTCCGCAAAGCCATGTGACATCCAGGACAGCTCCTGGAGGTGAAGTATTACAGGACGTTAGGGACAGAGGAAGTTCCTACTCAGGAAAAAGTCCAGGACAACCAAGAACAGGGCTGGAGCCACTCAACACAATCATGAAAAGACAAGAATTCAGAAAGACCAACTTCTCGGGACAGAGTCAGGTGAGGACACAGAACGATCTGGTCGTGACAAGAACACGTGAAGGCCGCAACTATGCTCTCGGTCCGGTACCGCCGCTAGAGAAACCAGACCTCCTCACCTCTCTGAACTTCTCTAGCCCGCCTACACTGACCGGAAACACTCTTGACAGCCAGGCAGAAAGAAGAGACACGGGAGGGTTTCGGGATCAGTAACGCTCCGTACCTCCGGAATCCCATCCCTACGGGGCAGAACACCAAAAATATTTGTTTTGGACTCCATGATACACAGAAGGAGGAAAAATACAGGTAGACATCGCACGTCCGCTAAAAACCCAGTCCCGCTCAAATGATATCACTCCGAATACCCTTCCCAGAGATCCAAACTGGCTCTTTCTTAGAGCTGGGTGTGCAGGACGGCGATTCTTTACTCCCGATAATCCTAGTGCAGTGTCACTGATACAGTGATTTCCTTGGAGGTCCTGGTGTAGAGGTGTCAGCAGTATTTCTGTTAATAACCAGAAGACACGTGAGTAAAACACACGCTCTGCACAACACAGAAGAATCCACGGGGCCTGCAACAGGACTCTGGCTGACGGATTCGGATCCCTCAGATCCCACGATACCAAAAGTACGGAGTGGCCCAATGTCTTCAAACCACAAGTTTTTGCAACGACTCTTGTTTTGGGTTATACACCGAAGTTAAAAACCTCCTGAGGACCTTTAGATTACAGATGAAGCTTTGGCTCTCTCAAGAGAACAGGAAAAACTTTCTGAGAAAAGTAAGGGATAGACCCCCATACCTGATCGGGACCCGTGGGCATGCCGGCCACGGGCATGGAGGTCATGTTCATCTGTCCCATGGGGCCGCTGCTGCCATTCATGGGCACCATACTGTAGGCTGCGGGGTTCCCCTGGTGGGCGAACTGCTGCTGGGGGAAGGAGCTGGAAAGAAAGTCTGCAGTCACCCCCAGGTCCTTCTAGTCACACCAGACGTGCACACACAGACCACCACGATTCTGTCATATGTCGCCGTGCTTCAGCAGAGAACATGAGGGAGAGGACTGCCCCCTGCCAGCCCGCCTGCTGTGCTCCCCAGCTGCCTGCGGACACGTGCAAGGCAGGAAGGAGTCTCAAAATGGAGGAGCCAAACAACACACTTTCTAATAGGGACCCAGGCCTTTTGATCTCTCCATCCACACAGGCTTGAATGAAAAATGCAGAGGTTACTTTCCTGTACTTTTGGGCCCTCGAACATGAATGACTTTTCAAGTCCCTGTTCCTCACCTGTTCCTGGCCAGGTTTCCTGACGGCCAGCCCTTTATTTCCGAGGACTGATACATGGGTGCGGTCTGAGGGTGCTGCATCATGGGATTCTGCGAGGGACCCATTCTTGAGGGCATCATTGCATTGGGAGGACTAGACACTCGACCAAAGGCCGGATCTGGTTGCTGTCCCATTCCTTTAAAAAAGAAGGAAGAAAAAGAAACTGCAACACTCAAGTGGGACCTTCCTTAGAGTATCCGTTTTCTATAGAAACTTCATGTTCTCTTCCAAAGGCAGGGGAAGACAAGAAGTGCCACCAGGTGCTGCCTGCCAGCTCTTCTTGCTTCTCACTGAGGAGACATGGAGGAATGGGCTTACCACAGAGAGCAGACCGTCCAGACCACCTGAAGAGCTGTTACTTCACGTGATTTCTGTATAAAGGGAATTCCACCCCATGCGACTCAGATCACTGTCCCTCTGTCCCCAGCTGGCAGGAGTGCACCTAAAATGTCATCTCCCCAAAAGATACCTCTAACTCCCACTCCCACCATGTTCCTGGAATCTCTCAAGGACTGACCTCAAGAGGTAATACGCGTTATTGTAATTAATACACCCAAGTCACCAAGGAAGGGAACCCAAATGCCCACATAGCATTCCTCTCACTGACACGACCAAGCATTCAGAGACTGCATAGTTCAAGTATACTGGGACATGCGGGGGCGGGGGTGAGAACCTGGTGGTCTTTCTTTCAAATTAAGATGTGGGGAACTGAAAAAACAAGACCTGGGGGGAAAAAAAAATGCTCACACCCCTGATAGAACATCTACCACAATTACAATGACCTGTGCACTACAATAAACATTTTGGGGCTTGGGGGAGGGGGCGATCAGTTTTTCTCCATTCGGACTACAAGAACATGGTCTCTTGTTTGGGGGGCTCTAACTGTCCTCCCTTCTTTCACTCTCCCTGCTCTCCTTCTAACGCGGGTGCCCCACAGGCCTCAAGTGACCTTGCCACGGTGCAAATCTAAGCACATCCATGAACACGCATGACTTGCCACGGCCTTCAGAGCGACACCGACACTCTCCCAGACTTCTAGGGTCCGTCTGATCTGGCCTCTACCTGCGCCTTGTCGGCCTCATCGGTCACTGTCCCTTGTTCTGTTATTTTTCATTAATTCCATCTTCTAGTGAATAACAAAAGGGAGTAAATACTATTTTGCGTTTAACGTGCCACAGATCTATGAATCTTACGTCCTTAGTAATGTTACTCTGGGGAAGCCATTTTCGCTGTCAAATTTACCATAATTTGGTGGATATGGAAACTGCTGGGGAGGAGCCTGTGGCATCACCGGCCCTGCCAAAACGCCATCCATGCTGGGGGAGGCCGTCACGTTCGGGGGCGGGCTGAAGGCCTGGGGCTGTGGTGGCTGCTGCGGCTGCTGCTGCTGCTGCTGCTGCTGCGTCATCATGGCCACCCGCTGCTGCCGGAAGTGATGACTGAGCAGCTCCCTGCTGCGCTGCGCCACCATCTGGGCGTTCAGAAAGCCCTGCTAATCCCCAAGAAAGAACGCAGTTATGCACACGGAGCAGGAACCAGCCAATCCACGCACACACGACTGCCACCATACATTAGGCAGGAGAGAAAAACACCCAATGCCTTTCTTCCTACAAAACGAAAAATGCACAGTTCTCATTATGGTAAAGGCATCGTGGCTACGTGGGGAGGATGGGATGCAGAACAGGGACCTGGAAACTGGGCGAATGGTCAAGCTTCCACACCAAAAACATTCCTCGAAGTGAGAGAACATTAAAGGGTAGAATCTGAGGACAAATTTTTCAGAAACTATGAAATAAAACTACAAGAAGGAAAAGACAGCAGGAAGAGTGTGGGAGGAGGGGAGGCACAAGGAAGCACCCCCCAGAAGAATGGGGTTATACTCAGATAAACAGGAGTCTACCCCAGACGGGCCTGTATGGTCTCTTAAATCTTTTTTTTTTTTTTTAAAGATTTTATTTATTTATTTGACAGAGAGAGACAGCCAGCGAGAGAGGGAACACAAGCAGGGGGAGTGGGAGAGGAAGCAGCAGGCTCATAGCGGAGGAGCCTGATGTGGGGCTCGATCCCATAACGCCCTGAGCCGAAGGCAGACGCTTAACAGCTGTGCCACCCAGGCGCCCCTCTTAAAGCTTTTGAAAGGAGACATGGAGGGTTAGGAGCAGCTGTCTGGAAGTTCAGGAGGTAACATGGTCAAAGCACAGAAACAAAAAGCGGACTTGGGCCCTATCAGCTGGGAGAAAGCAACTGCAAAAAGCAAACTTCTATCTTTCTGGAAAGCATCCTAGCTCAGCTATTCAGGATGTCGGATTATCAAAGTCCGTGCAAGCAGGCCCGAGACAGCAAATACTGGGCATCTCACAGTGGGTTGGTTGTTTTTACAATCGTTATGAACAGTCTTTCCAACCACAGTAGAGGGCTTTTGTGTGGTCATCCGCCTCGTGCACACTAAGAAAATACCTTAGTACAGTCTCCACCTTGGGCTGGAGGGACAGAGAACTTGCACACCATCCTTCCCACTAGGGGAAACAAGTCATCCCAGAGACGGTCCTTGAGAGTCGGATTATGTATTGTTTACTTTTCTCTTCTTCTAATCTCCTATTTTACCCAACGAGCATATGGTTTCATAACCCAGAAACAAAGAAAAGTTTATAGATTTATTATTTTAAATCCCAAAAAAAGTGTAAGCTGTTTTCACAACACAGCAAATAATCACAAAGGAAATTAATTAAAAAACACAAATCCGTGGTTTTAATAAAAGATCCTCCCCTCCTGGTTCTTCCTCATCACCAGCAAGAGAGAAGAATGGAAGAGGAAGTGTGATGAGACCAAGGAATGGTTTCTTACACAAGAAACTCGGAACTGCTGTGTTTTAACATACATTTACTGAGGGCCAAGTACGGACCAGGCCCGGTGCGGGGCCCATAGCAGTGACCGTGGACAGACTCGTTCTCCTCACCTGGGAGGTGACCTGGGGCTGTATCATGGGCCTCATCACAGCAGCACTCCCAGCAGTGGGGCTGTCCATTTTCATCTCCAGCGCCTGACGGCTCTGATTCAAAAACTGGGGAGAGATGGGTTGGTTAGGATGCAAGTGGAGCACGACAGTGAGCCCCAAACAGCTTTCCAAATTCTTAGCACCACCCAGTGAGGTCATGATGCTACTTCCAACACATTAACCTCGTTAAGTCACATCTACACTGAACCAGTACACTTCTACACTTCAAAAAATTCGGGCTGAAGGGCGCCTGGCTGGGTCAATCACCGGGGCGTGCGACTCTTGATCTCGGGGTTGTGAGTTCAAGGCCCACGATGGGTAGAGGTTGCTTTTAAAAAAAAAACAAAAACAAATAAATAAATGAAATCTTAAAAAAAAAAAAAAAAAAGTTCAGGCTGAAAAGTCCTTGGCAAGCATGTGAAACTTTATTATTTGGCATTAGGAGAAAAAGTAAAAATACAAATCTGCAGCTTGAAGAGTATCTTCAGCAGAAATTCAAGGATTCATAAAGTCAGATTTTCTCTGGGATTACTTAGGCCATTAGAGAAAGAGCTTTAACTTGCTCAGACCAACACTAAATAAACTACCTCTTCTTTTAGCTTTTCCTAAGTAACTTTTAGTGGAAAGAAGTGGTAAAAAGTAAAATGATACCATGAATGTATTAACACAGCTTTGCAGAGTACCTACGTTGACTTTTGGTAAAATTAATACCCTAGAAGAGTCTCTGGCTCACTGGACCTGACACTCACTCACTCATCAGCTTATATGGTTCAGTTCTGCCACATTTAGTAACTCAGCACACCCAAGACATAAACAATATAAATAATTAAATTTTAAAAGATGTGCTGGGGATTAAGGGAACAATAAAAAAGAGAACTCTAATCTGAGAATATGAAGAGAGCTCAAGTTTTATGAAACATCTAGAAAGCAGAGGCTCCATAAAAAGAATGTTCAAATCAATAAGGTTTAAGTATCTGGTATTAATATTAAGGCCTTTTCTAAAAATAGAAATCATCTACCTTTAAGCCATCAAGAAATAAGCTTCTTCCCCAAGTGCCATCCCGTAGGACATTTTTCACTTTTTAACCTGCACGACAGCATCATCTTAGCAAAAGGAGGACCTGACCAATTCCAGCAGGACCGCTCCCTAACAAGGAACCACGTGTACAAACACAATGTTACACGAAACAAAGAGCTTGAGCGGACGAGGGCAGAGAGCCAGTGGCCAGAGCTCTGAAGAACAAAGCCTGGCACCCCATCCTGCAGGAGGGGCCAGAAGGGAGGCGTGCCGGCGGGGGCGAGCTGGGGGCTTACCTGCTGGCCCTGCAGCCTCTGCTGAAGCTGCAGCCGGAGCTGCTTGGGGCTGCTCGTCCGGGGTCGCAGGACGCTGGCCCTTGGGTGCATTCCTTGGAGAGGAAAACCGCCTTGCTGGTTCATCTGAGTCATCATAGAGTTAAAAGATGGTGACTGTCCCTGAAGATTAAAGCCTCCTTGCATGGGAGGCCCCTGCGCCGGGTACGTCTGCCCATATAATGTCGCCTTCTGATCCAGCATTACTGCCGCTTCTTGGCCCTGGAAAGCATCCTGTTTGGACTCCAAAGCTTGTCCCTTAAACATCAAACACATAAACGAACAGTAAAGTACATCTGGAAAGCAACAGAAATCAAATGCCCCAAGGAAGGTAAAAAATAAAGCCAACACATGTAAACAAGAATAACTCAGAATTCCAAAAGCAAAATCAAGCTTATTGTCTGAAGTTCCACGAGAACACGAACGATGACCCCCGTTTTAACAAACGTGTCCTAGTGCCTAGCAGAGTCTCAGAGAGACAAAGAGTACCCGGGGAAACGCTATTCGTTCCAGACCAGATTTCTGTACCAACACAGACCTCCCAACCCAAGTATAAAATAAACCAATTAAAATCGTGATCAATTCTCACATAATTAGTACAGGACTATTTTGACAGTGATTAGAGGTGATTTTGGTAGAGACCAGGGAAATCAACATAAACTGATATCCCCCAAAGCATATTACTAGTTGTACAAACAAAACCTAAAGGGGGCCATCCACTACTATTTGCATGGCTAGAGGGACTGTTAAGAATCCCATGCACTGAACAAGTATTTATCAAGTGCCTGCTATGTGCCTGGCATCACTTCTCTACATGAGAAGGATAGGTACACAACAGAGTCCAACAAGTGACAGAACAACATTGAGAACAAATATTCCGAAGAAGGGAAGAGCCCGCCACGCTGAGACAAGATACTGCGTTCACCTTTACCTTTGTATCCAGGGGCACAGAGTGCCAAGTGTGCAAGCAACGGTCTCGCCCCACAACACACTTCACTCCACTGGGACAGTGACCCCACCCTCGATTTCCCCACCTCTCTGACCTCTCCTCAGAAGCGTGGTAAGCATTCATCAGTGTTCAGTCCCAGGCCCCTCTCCTTTTTCCTCAATACATTTTCTACTCTGGTCTTCTCATCTACTAGCAACAGTGGCCGAACTCGTCTCCAGCTCAAGTGTCTCTGAGTTCTGACTCTACGGACACAAACACCTGCTTAACAACTTCACCTGGATGTCGCATCTCAGACTTCACATGTAGGAAACATAAGTCATGATTCCCAACAGCCCCTCCCCCAAAGACCCTGATTCTCCTCCAATCCTCCCTCATGGCAACATGGCAACACCATGTGCCCAGAACTAAAGCCAGAATCTGGATTGCTCACATGCTCCCTTTCCAAGTATGCGTGTGTGTGTGCGCACACACACATGCGCACACGTGCACCAGCAGTCCACCGAGTCCTGTCAGTTTTTCTTCCATATGACCTATCTTGCACCCTTCCCTTCCATTCCACTGCAGTGACGCTCTCCAAGACACTTTCTCGGACTCTTGTGGTAACTGGTCTCTATGCATCTGCTCTGTCCCATCATTCCAATTCCCTTCTCCAGACAGGAATCTGAAATCTCTTTCTATGAAGTAAATCATACTGTAAGTTAAACATGGATTAATCGTGCATGTTTACCTCCTTTCTCTTGCTAACCCTACTAAAATAATAGCAAAGAATTTAGAAGGTAGTATCTATCCACAAAACAATGAGAATAAGAAAGGCAACGGGTTTAAGTATTTCAACAGGCATTTGCAAGACAGAAAAAGAGAGGAGTACCCAACTCAGGAAAGTAGAGAAGCTGAGACCCATGTGCCTGTGAGAGGAAAACACACGTAAGACCTGAGCAAATGTTTTCCACAGAGCCCACAACAGACTCCGTTGGGGATGTGCTCAAACGCAGCTGGTTAGGAATCTGAGCAGAGAGCAGGGGAGCAGCTACTTCCCAGTCCCCAACCCGCTCCCCAGTTCTGCACAGCCATGTAGCTATACCTTCTACCTACTCCCTCAGCCACCTCAGTTCTGCGATACCAAGCAGAGCAGAGGGGCAAAAGCAGGCAGAAGCTGAAAACAGGAAATCTTATTTATAATTTCTAGTAAAAACTGTATCTTAACACTATGGAATCATCACCTTGCCTCCCCAGCCCAGCTCCCAAAATACAACCAGGTATTTAAAAATTCCCAGGCAAGGAAAACTATACGGTGTGAGTAGAAGAGGAGGTGGTAACAGCTCTACACATTGCAATTTGGGGAGTCCTGAAATAAAAGGGCCAGCCCCCCCACCAAACACTTTGAGTGAAGACTGATTCTTTTTAATACATCATATTTAAACATAAAAAGAAAGTCAAGGATCACAAGATAAGTGATGGTGAAAGCTTCCAACATGAAAGGGACACAAGCAAATATAAAGTAACTTAGAAACAAGGAAAAAAGATTTAAAAACACAGACTCGGTGTAATACCCAACATGTCAACAGACATCCCAAAGAGAAAAGAAAATACAGAAGAGACAAAATGATTAAAGAAATGATACCAAATGACATGTCTGATAAGCTTTAGAAATATTCAGCCCTAAAAAAAAAATTTTTTTAAAGAAAAAAAAATATTCAGCCCCACTACCAATAAATGCAATTAAAACTCACTAATTAAAAAGAAAAAAAGAGGGGCGCCTGGGTGGCTCAGTTGTTAAGCGTCTGCCTTCAGCTCAGGGCGTGATCCCGGCGTTCTGGGATCGAGCCCCACATCAGGCTCTTCCGCTGGGAGCCTGCTTCTTCCTCTCCCACTCCCCCTGCTTGTGTTCCCTCTCTCGCTGGCTGTCTCTCTCTGTCAAATAAATCTTTTTTAAATCTTTAAAAAGAGAGAGAGAAAGAAATGATACACAAAAATGCCCCCAAGCAGAATGAAAAAGACAAGACCCACACCACAATGAGGTTTCATGCAACTTCAGAAGGAAAAAGTTCCTGAATAATTCCAGAGACAATCAACGGGTCACACACAAAAGAGCAGAAATCAGACTGAAACACAAGTCCATGGCAAAGCTGTGGAACAATTCTTTCAAAATTCTATGAGGAAATTATCTTCAACCCAAAATTTAATACACAGTCAGACATGCAGGGGGTGGAATAAAGATATTTTCAGACCCACGAGGGCCCAATACACTTTACGTCATGCAGTAGCGACAGAGAAGTTAAAAGAAACCATGTTTGAATAAAACAAAGGAATAAAGCAAGAAGGAAAGCCGCTTAGGACCAGGGAGCTTGGAGATGTGACAGAGAAGAGGGTCTAGACCTGCCTCTCAGGACAGAGTAAAGCAGAGTAACACAGAACCACAAGAGGGAGGGAAGGAACTGAAGGATTACCTAATATGTCTGAACATGTGAAGAAAAAATGAGAAATTTTATAGTTCCAATGGAGTATCTGGAGAGGATTAGTATTAAATGTGTAAAAAACAAATTAAAAAAGAAGACAGTTAACTCAAAATCAGACGAAAACCAAAAACCCTATACAAACTATGCCTGACACAGCAACAAGCCAAAATAATATAAATACTGACCACCTATTTAACAACAAAAGGCATAATTATACTGGGGTAAAGAGAGTGAACAAGATGGGAGTAATTCATAGAATTGTTTATGATCATTATTTAGAAACATTTTAAATTTTCATCAGTAGAGTACTGGCTAAATAGTGTTCCATATAATAGATACTATATGCCTATTAAAATTAAAGATGTATATATTAAACAAAAAAAGATAACTGAAGGGCACCTCGCTGGCCCAGTTGGTGGAACCCGTGGCTCTTGATCTTGGGGTTGTGAGCTGGAGCCCCATGTTGGGCGTAGAGATTACTTTAAAAAATGAAAAAAACTTAAATAAAAATTGTAAAAAAGATGACTGAGGATGATTTTCATAAGTAAAACAGGTTACCAAAGTGCTTTTAAAGGCTGCTCCCCTTCTTCTTTTTAAATCCACACTCAAAAGTTACTAACAATTCTTTGTGCCAGGATTACAGAGGATTTTTAACTTTTTAATATGTACACTTTTTTTTGGGTCATTGTCAGATTTTACATAATGACCATTAACTATTTTATCATTAGAACAGAGAAAGCTATTTCCAGCTTAAATAAAACTGTAAGGGCAGGTCAAGCTTATCAGTCTCTGTGCAGCCCTCACATCCCCCTTCAGCCAGTGAGACGCGGTTCTTCAGCGCCAGGGGCCTGAAAACGGTATCGCTGAGACGTACATCACTGCTCCACGTTTCCCACCCACCCTTTCCGAACTTCTGTGACAGTGTTTGCCACAGAGGAGTACGACCCTGTGTGTAACCCCGAGAATCCTGCCTGATTATCACGGAGGACGCAGATCTAAACACTGCCACCACACACGGTTCTTTAAATGAGAACAGCCACTACAAAATGTACCCGGTTTCAAAAACACAGGTTTGTGAATGACGTATTTTCACAGAGCTGCACGGGTAACCGGGAGTGAGAGATGCCACTGCTGAGATGTTCATATTCACTGCTGTAAAGGGGTTTTGTTTGATACCAAAAAAGCTCATCTCCTCAGAGTATACACTGCTTGGCCAGGTAGTAAAAAGAATTAATTATAAAAATGAGGATTCAACTAACATAAGTAAAAAGCAGCATTTTTAAAACTGCCATTCACGGGGTCCGCTCTTACAATTAGAAGTCGTACTGCCGGCAACTTCCAGTACGACTTCTAAATGTAAGAGCGGACCCCGTGAATGTAGTGACGTTAACTCAAGTCACAGGAAAGATACACAGGCATTCGCGGGCACGCCTTCCCGTATGTGCGCACACACACCTGTTTGGGAGTGCGCACACATACACCTCCATTTCTGTGTTAATGCCACCTACTTGATTTACAAGTTCCGGGATGCCCAGAGCTCTGTCGATTTCTTCCAAGCCTGTGGCGTCTGTGTTGCTCAAGAGAGTATGCAGCTGGTCCAACAACGCTCTTTCATCACTCTGCCCTTCTAGGTTAGAAGGTGGCCCAAGGAGATCATCCAGGGAATTCCTAAGAAGTGGCCTTAAAAAAAGATTTGCAATCAATGTCAACGCTGCTCTTCCTCCAACACACACACACACACACACACACACACACACTTTCAATACATGGTAATAATTTAAATATGACAAGTACAAATAATAAACCAAGTAACAGAGAAGAGCAAATGGCACCAACCTAAATTGAAGGCCCACAATTTTAAACTGAGCCAGGCCATCTTACAACCACCACATACCTCACATACAATCCCGCCACCAAAATGTAACTACTAGATCCCCAGACACGTGAGGGATAGCAGAGGCTGAGGGGGATGGGATAGGGTGTTATTTTCAAGAGCATACAAGAGTAGAGGTGGTAGTAGTTATACTTGTTAACTTGAAGAACTCAAGAAAGGACAAGGAAAACACACACACACACACGCACACAGAGCAAACTGAGCCTGGGACCTGCCAAAATAACTTGTCATCCTTGGCCCACAGAGCTCACGTATCAACAAGTGTAATACAAACTCCATACACCCACAGTAGGTGCCACAGTGCTCCAACATAGTAGAAGGACATGGAATTAGATATTCATTCTGCCTCAGAAAAAATTCCATAATGAAACTATTCTCCACTGAGTAGAGGAGCACTCAAGCTAACAAACACACATAGCTACACCACTGTATACTCAATACATCGATTCATTTTTTGCTTTGCTTAATCTATTACAGAATTCAAGTTAGACTTGACACTGACAGGTGGCTTCTTTCACGCAAATGAGTTACTGACCAAGCTAAATAAAAATGAAATACAGACGTAATCCACATCCTTCTTTCACAAAAACAGAGTGCTACAGTTCACTTTCACCATCATTCCTGAAATGTTTTAAGTAATTTTATAAAAGAATTGTCAAATCCCTAAAAATTAATCTGCCAGAAAACTGAGGCTCACCCTCTGAACACCATTCATCTTCTCAAACTGGTGGTGATTTATCCTCTCCAGTTTGACCACTCGCTGGTCCTGATAGCTAAACAATAAAGAGGTCTCCTCCCTCACTAGCTTGCTGCCTCGCCTGGATTTTTACACAGTCAGACAAGAAACGACCACATGGCAGCCAAGCACCTCAGTCACAGTGAGTTTTCCTCCTTCTCTTTCAGGTTTACTCCTGTGCTCTGACCCTTTTCTAGATAATCCAATGCTAACATTTTCAACAGTCACATAACAAAGCCCCACCTATTTGGAGGCCCATGAGGGCCCTGTTCCATGGACAACATGCCATCTGGCCAGGAACCCGGTTGGTTAGACGGTGCTGGCTGGCCATACGGACTGACCCCCATTCCCATGGGAATCTCACCAGGCCCTGGTGGAAGAAAAAGAGGGAATACATTTTCAAAGAAGGCAATAACAAAAATTACCCTAAATCATCTAATTTTCTTTTTTAACGAAGGGGATGCTTACGCAGTTGAAGCATCTGCTGCTGCTGCTGCTGCTGTAACACAGGTCTCACCCCTGGGACGCTGTTGGCCCGCAGAGGCAAGGTGGGCATCGAGCCGCCCACCGCAGGTCTGGGTAAGGAAGCGTTATAATCTGCTCCTGGTCTTCCCATGGAGTTTGCACTCATAGGCTCCATTCTACCGGCCTTTGAGTTTGGTAAGCCCCAATCTCCTGAGGAAGGAGCCTGATTCACAGTCACACTTCTGTTTGGTCCACCTAAAACAGGTAGAACTGATTACGTCTTTCCCATAATATACTAAAATCCTTCTTATATAAATATAATCATTACACACGAACTTGCCCAAAAAAGTGCTTTGTCATCCTAAGAACAGGGCTGGACGACCATTAAACGTTTATTTTTTTAAGACATTTTTGATAGGCCACTATTGCCATGTATTCAACTAGCTTCCTTGAGAGTTTAAAATAACCAAGATGTAGAATAAATTAAGGAAACTTGTGAAAGAAATGTTATGCTACTGTTATTCAAAAACCTATTATTTAATCCCAATTATTTAAATGGCTTTAAGTATTTTAAATCTGCTTTACCCGAAAGAAAATTTTAATCGTTAAGTACTGATTAGAAAGAACATACCCATAGTTGAGCCATAATTTTCCTGACTATCCATCATTCTTGGATTCCCACCCAACATGGGCTGCTTTGGTAACATGGGGAAAGCACTGACGTTCTTTACTGGAGGACTTGAGCCAACTGAAACAGGGCTATCTAGAGACACTGCTCGGTTATATGGGGGACGAATGGCCTGCACAGACTGTGGACTCCTCAAACCTGTTGAAACACAGATGCACAATACATAAAAATCCTGATGATTCAGTACATAAGTAATCAAGCACAACACCTAAGTACCAATACCACCCACCCAAGAACGTCTTTCTTACTAACATAAACACTAAGTACAGAAAAAAGGAAAAAAGAAGAAGATGGGGGGGAAAAAAAGCCTCATATTCCAAATATAGTAGAGACAAGAGTCCCAGTGTTGGCTGACGTACTGGGCACTGTTCCACAGCCTGACATAGTCATTCGTATTCTGCTTAATACTGAAGATGTTATCAAAGTTCAAACTCCTAGAGGTTCTTCCCTATATGCACTTGAGTGGATTCTCTGTTTAAAATTTTTTAATTAAATGAAACTAGATAAGTTGCCTTCTAATCAAACAAGGAATGAAATGTGAAATTTCCCCCTAACTCTTTTCTTTCTCCAAGCTACCTGATTGACCGGACTACCCATTTCAGTTTAGGAAACAGTGCCACTGAAAATGAGTAACCACCATTCCTGAGAACTGTGAATTTTTCTAGTTCAATCAATACCTGTAGTATACCCTTCTTAAACTGATGAATGAGGAAACCACACAGCTGTGGAAGAGAGGCTGGGGAGAACCAGCAAACACTAAAAGAAGAAAAGTCTCGCGGCTAAATGACAAGGCTCCACAAGTGTCATAGGAAAGGTTTCGATCTACAGTTTCAGCTGCTTTTTTAATTCAAGCCTCTGTGCCTAACAAAAATATATGCTCTGGTAGCTACTACTCACCTGGAGCAACCCAAGACGAACACTTTCCTAGAAGTTCCACAATTACTGGCATATTAGTTAGAAATAGGAAATTTAAAAAAAACAGGAAAATGTCCAAAGACTTTTTAAAACATATGCACTATAAATTATAAAAAAACAAAACAAAAACAAAAAACAAACCCGAGAGGCACGCTATGTATTTTGAAGTTAAAAATGCTAATTAGATTCCCGTCTTATAAGAGCACAGCTGACCCTTGAACACGACAGGGTTAGGAGCACTGAGCCCCTAACCCAGCCAAAAATCCATGTAACTACTGACCCCAAAAACTTAACTACTAATAGCCTACTTTGACCAAAAGACTTACTGGTAAGTCAGTTAACACATGTTTTGTATATTACATCTATTATATACTATATTCTTAAAATAAACTAAGAGAAATCCAGAAAATCATGAGAGGGGTGCCTGGGTGGCCCAGTCAGTTAAGTGTCCAACCCTTGATCTCAGTTCAGGTCTTGATCTCGAGGGTTGTAAGTTCAAGCCCTGGGTTTGGTTTTGCTTTTTGTTTTGTTTTCAATCGTGAGAAAACACATTTACAGTACTGTATTTACCAAAAAAATCCACATGTGTAAGTGAACACGTGCCATTCAAACCAGTGTTGTTCAAGGGGTAACTGGACATAGAAACGTGCAGAACTTTTAAAAGGCAGCAAGAATAAAATCTAGTTCTTTCTTACCCAGAGAATTAGTTCCTTGAAACATTTGTTGCTTGGTTCCCAGATTACTACCATTAGTGGATATGGAATTATTGTAGAAGTCAGAACTAGTCAGATCACCAAGAATAGCATCTAGATTATCCAAGTCTCCAGATCCCTGGGGGGGGGGGGGGGATTTTAATTAACCTCTGTTAACTTCATTTCTTTTTAATTAACATTACTAGATACATAAGTATAAACATATTCATCAGAAGAACACAAATGAAATGGGAATCACTAATACCCAATAGTTACCTGAAATGATAATGCCCAACTTAAAGTCTGGCTGCTTAAGACCCCTACCCCAAATCTTCTTCCTTGAAACTTAGATCAGTGTACTGAAATAAATTCTCCGGGTTTGGAAGTGCTTCCGCGGGGGCATTCTTTTCATCTGCACCAGAACTTTAACTCTCAAACCGTAGGATATTTTCCAGCTAATGTTACTCAGCATCATTAGCTGACAGAGAGGTCTGCCTCTACACCCACCTTCGGAAAACAAGTGTGATTAATAATAAAGGCAACAAGCTGACGTTCAATAAGAGATTCACAGGCATGCTTTAAAAAGGGCTCTTGGCCCACAAATTTGGAGAGCACTAGGTTAAACAAAATTAAACAGACGTCCTAACAGTAAGATTTCCCCAAGACTTTCAGGTGCATAGTAAGTCTCCCAGAAGAGTGCGCCTCAAGCAGAGTTTGGGGAACCCTTACACAGAATGAGACCGTGTAGAGCACAGAACCTGACTGTAGGTACAAATCAGAAATCTGGTGCTTATACAAGTTTTTTCTCCCGTTTCTTTCGACTATCCCTTTAAAAGACCCAATCTCCTCATTCCAACAACAACCTCCATGAAATTTTCCAAGTGGCTACCAGCTGGTTCGAGTTAGAGTCACATTCTAAAACACACACATCTGGCATTTCCAAACTGCATCATACTCTTTCCTGATGCCCAAAAAATTATAAAGAAATGACAGCTCAAGAGTAACTTCCATTACATAAACTTAAAATACAAGATAAGATTTTGCACATAACACACAGTCTTTCTAACACAGAAATGCAATGATTAAACACAATGACCAAGCCGGAATAGAGAAAGAACAAATTACCTCTTCATTTGTTTCTGTCTTAATTTTAGAGTCCTTCTCTTGACTCGAGCTAGGAATGGTGGAGCTGCTGCACTGACTCATTTTACTGTCCACTCCTTCCACTTTGGGCTGCAACTCTTTAGAGAGTGTATCACTAGGATCATCCCTGTCCAGCAGATATCTAAGAAGTGCATTATTCTCCTTCTTCTTGGGACTTAGTTGTTCCTGCTTGACATTTCCTTCCGCGCAGGCTGCCGTACTACTGGTGTCTTTCCCAGTGGCTTCTGCGGTGATCTTGGCTACTTCTGCGGGTGAATTCCCATTCTGCAGCAACTTGTGCAGAATCCGGTGCTTCTCCTGCAGCAGTGAGCCGTGCATATTCGACGTGGAGGACACTCCTCCAGAGGTGGAAGAAGAGACCCCAGAGGGGCTGGTGACACTAATGGAAGAGTCTTTACAACTTGAATCCAGGGGGGAGTTGGTCAAGGAGGAATGGCCCCGGTCATCAGAAGAACAGGTAAGTAACTGCAGTAATTTCTTATGACCTTTGCTTTCCAGAGGACCCCTCTGATTCTCTGACCCTTCAATACTGCTCTCCTTATTTTCTTTGTCACCGAGGTGATCCCTGCTATTTGACTGACACATCGAACTCTCCACTGGATTCTGGTCACAATACAAGCCCAGAGGACTCTTGGAATCCTGACTGTTCACTTTATTTGGCTGGCTCATATTCATATTGGGAGAGTTATCCAATTTGGGGCCTGGTGAAGACAGAGTGGATAAAAGAGAAGTCCCCACACCCTCACTGATAGCTTGAAGAGCACTCAGAGAGCTGCTGGAAAAGCTGTGGCTCCCAGTATTACCAGAAGATCCCATGGGAGAGTGTACACCTGGATTGGGAGACAAATACGGGAAAGAATTAGACTATTGGATGCTATAACAAACGCCACTGAATTCTTCAAAGTTTCTGTTATAAAATGAACTAAATTTACAAGGGTTACAAAAGAACAAGAAGAGAATTACTGCGGAAGAAAAAATAAAAGGAAATGCCAATACCAGTACCTGCAACAGGAGAAAACTGATGCGAGGCCATCTTTGGACTCCCACGGTTACGAGGAGAAATCATGATGTTCTGCTGGTTGGAGCCAAGGCCAGGGCTCCCATGTGGGGGGCTACTTATGTTGAGACCGTAGTTGCTGCTCTGGTAGGAAGATGGTGACTGCATGCCTGGCCCAGGGTTCATTGATGCTATGGGATTGGAGGCCCCGTACCTAGCTCCGCTCATCTGCCCTGTGGTGCTGGGGTCGGCCAAGCCATAGGTCCTGTTGCTCAGCATCTGTAAACCCGGGTTTGGCGACATGTTCATGCCACCTACGGAACTATTGCATCCGGCTGCTGGAGGTCTAATGCCTGGTCCAACAGGATTCGTATTTGGTCTATACCCATTCTGTTCCCTGCAAAGAAAGAGGACAAACTTTCACTAAAATATTACAGGTATACGTTAAAGCACTCACAGTTTTTTTTAATGATGAAATAAGTGTCCAGGAGCTTAACTTCCTAGGAACCATTCCAATACTTAGTGTCAATACTTAGTGTTAATCTAAATACTGGTCAGTTATGAACCCAGTCACATATTTTTTAATATGCCACAGAATATAAATGAGTGACCATGAGCACAGTACCATGAAGGGCCAACAACTATGGTGGCTGGGATCGCAGCAGGGTTTACTAGAGTTGCCACACCTCTAGGGACTAACCCGGAGGTAACTGCAAATTACTCAAGCCACATAGATCAATGGAACAGAAAAGAGAACTCAAAATGGATTCTCAACTCCATGGTCAACTAATCTTCAACAAAGCAGGAAAGAATATCCAATGGAAAAAAGACAGTCTCTTCAACAAATGGTGTTGGGAAAATTGGACAGCCACATGCAGAAGAATGAAACTAGACCATTTCCTTACACCATACACAAAAACAGACTCAAAATGGATGAAAGACCTAAATGTGAGATCAAAATCCTTGAGAACACAGGCAGCAACCTCTTCCACCTCAGCCTCAGCAACTTCTTCCTAGACACACTGCCAAAGGGAAGCAAGGGCAAAAGTGAACTATTGGGACTTCATCAAGATAAAAAGCTTTTGCACAGCAAAGGAAACAGTCAACAAAACCAAAAGACAACCGACAGAATGGGAGAAGATATTTGCAAATGACGTTATCAGATAAAGGGCCAGTATCCAAAATCTATAAAATTATCAAACTCAACACCCAAGGAACAAATAATCCAATCCAATAATCCAATAATCCAATAAAATTATCAAACTCAACACCCAAGGAACAAATAATCCAATCAAGAAATGGGCAGAAGATGGGGCGCCTGGGTGCTCAGCCGTTAAGCGTCTGCCTTTGGCTCAGGGCGTGATCCCAGGGTCCTGGGATCGAGCCCCACATCGGGCTCCCTGCTCCGCTGGAAAGCCTGCTTCTTCCTCTCCCACTGCCCCTACTTGGGTTCCCTCTCTCGCTGGCTGTCTCTCTGTCAAATAAATAAATAAAATCTGTAAAAAAAAAGAAAAGAAAAAAGAAAAAGAAAAAGAAAAAAAGAAATGGGCAGAAGACATGAACAGACATTTCTGCAAAGAAGACATCCAAATGGCCAACAGACAAATGAAAAAGTGTTCAACATCACTCAGCATCAGGGACATACAAATCAAAAACCACAATGAGATACCACCTCTCACCAGTCAGAATGGCTAAAATTAACAAATCAGGAAATGACAGATGTTGGTGAGGAAGTGGAGAAAGGGGAGCCCTCCTACACTGTTGGTGGGAATGCAAGCTGATGCAGCCATTCTGGAAAACAGTATGGAGGTTCCTCAAAAAGTTGAAAGTAGAGCCACCCTATGGGTATTTACCCCGAAGATACAAATGTAGTAATCCAAAGGGGCACCTGCACCCCAATGTTTCTAGCAGCAATATCCACAATAGTCAAACTATGGAAAGTGCCCAGATGTCCACCAACAGATGAATGGAGGGGCGCCTGGGTGGCTCAGTCGTTAAGCATCTGCCTTTGGCTCAGGGTGTGATCCCGGCGTTCTGGGATCGAGCCCCACATCAGGCTCCTCCGCTGGGAGCCTGCTTCTTCCTCTCCCACTCCCCCTGCTTGTGTTCCCTCTCTCGCTGGCTGTCTCTTGCTCTGTCAAATAAATAAATAAAATCTTTAAAAAACAAAAAAAACAGATGAATGGATAAAGAAGATGTGGTGTACATATACAATGGAATATTATGCAGCCACCAAAAAATTGAAATATTGCCATTTGCAATGACATGGACAGAACTAGAGGGTTTTATGCTAAGTGAAATAAGTCAATCAGAGAAAGACAACTATCATATGATCTTACTGATATGTGGAATTTGAGATACAAGGCAGAGGAAAATAGGGGAAGAGAGGGAAAAAATGAAACAAGACAAAACCAGAGACGGAGACAAACCATAAAAGACTCTTAATCTCAGGAAACAAACTAAGGGTTGCTGGAGTAGAAGGGGATGGGAGGGATGGAGTAACTGGGTGATGGACACTGGGGAGGATATGTGTTGTGGAGAGCACTGTGTATTGTGTAACACTGATGAATCACAGACCTGTACCCTTGAAACAAATCATACATTATATGTTAACTAAAAAAATAAAGATGGGGCGCCTGGGTGGCGCAGTCGTTAAGCGTCTGCCTTCGGCTCAGGGCGTGATCCCGGAGTTCTGGGATCGAGCCCCACATCAGGCTCCTTTGCTAGGAGCCTGCTTCTTCCTCTCCCACTCCCCCTGCTTGTGTTCCCTCTCTCGCTGGCTGTCTCTGTCAAATAAATAAATAAAATCTTTAAAAAAAAAAAAAACAAAAAAACTGAAAAAAAAAAAAAATAAAGAGAAAAAAAAATACGTACATAAGTAAAGTGTGTGTGTATGTGTGTGTGTGTGTGTATGTGTATATATACACAAACACATACATACATCTCACAATCCAGGAATCTAAACTCGCTTCAGCAAATTCAACGTCTCTGCTTTTTCTCTTTAAATCTTTTTACATTAATAATAAGAACACTGCCGAATTTAATATGAGGAGACACAGTAATCTATCATTACCTCTGAAGAAAGTGGGTTGAGACAAAGCCATGCCGATCATTTGTGACAGGATTTCGGAAGAGTTTGCTTTTGGTTTGTGCTGTCACTATGGTTCCATCAGCCAATGAGAATCGATACACCGGGGTTTCTGCATGGCCATGGATATAAGCTGTTGGAGAAAATATGCCATCAGTAGTGACTACAATTGGAAAAATAAATACATATAAGAAAGGAGAGAAAGGAAATGTACTCCAAGTGCCACATTTTCAAAATCCAGTGAAAAGACTGGACTTGCACCGAAATTACAAGCAGGCCAAAAGAAGAATGCTCAAGAACCACTTTCCTACCCCACACGCACATAACAGCCACGTATGGCCATTCACATACTTAATGCTTTATGATACACATTCACAATTAGAAGACCAAGAATCAAACTCAAAATTCTTTACCTTCTTGATAGTGACGTTTCTGGGACCATGACTGACCATCATTAAGACTAAAAAATCTCTGGATACACCTTCGGATTATATCTTCAAAGCCAGGTCTCATGGAGGATCTCAGTGAATTTGTATCTATGTTGACAACTTTTCCTAGTAAACAGGAAATAAAGATTTAAATCCAACCCACAAGTATTTACTGATTGCAAACTGCATGGTTTAGTGCTGAAGAATAAAATAAAGACACTAAATCTTTGCTCCAGCTTCTCTGCTACAACCAGAACTTTTCTTTTTAACGACATAGTCCTAACAGGACACTCTTACATTAAATGTTCTGCTGTACAAAACATAAGAGAGTATCACAGAACTCCTTTCACTTTCTGAATGTGCAGAATATGACGTGTCCTGATAACCTTAGGTTCCTTTTCACTTAAAGGAAAAAAACAACACCTACCACTAAAATAGTTCATCTGAAGACATTTTGTCCCTGCAACTATGATAATACCTGCCTACACAGCTAGGAAGAACAATTCTTTCCATCTGAGAAGTGACTGCATTTTTGGACACTTAAAATCTAAACCAGGAAGGTTAACCAAATACTCATTTCTACAATTCTGGAAGTTTCTGACAACTTTCGTTTAACATCAAATACACGAGAGACAAAATTTATACAACTCGAAAATGCTACGAAATTAAAGATTTCATGAAGATGGTCCTTAAAAAAAAATGGATGGCTGGGGCTTTCCACACTTTCTGAGCAGTACCAGGGCAAGCTGGCAAGAATAAACACATTACAAAAAGTGTCAAAAAGGAGCCAAGAAGAGGGGTGCCTGGGTGGCTCAGTCGGTTAAGCATCCAACTTGATTTCAGCTCAGGTCCTGATCTCAGGGGTCATGAGATCGAGCCTAGCGTGGCGCTCTACGCTGAGTGTGGAGCCTGCTTAAGATTCTCTCTCTCTAAAAAAATAATAATAATAATAGTAATAAATTTTAAAATATATTTTTTTAAAACAGCCAAAAAGAAAGTAGTCGACCACTGTCAAAGAAAGAGTGGTATGAGGAGAAAGCACCAGCTATGTTCCATATACGGAATATTCAGAAAACATGTCGTAAGAACTTTGTCAAAGAGACCAAAATCGCCTCTGATGGCCTCAAGAGCTGTGCTTTTGAAGTGAGCCTTGCTGATTTGCAGAATGTTGAAGTCACATTTTAAAAATTCAAAATAATTACTGAGGATGCCCTAGGCAAAAACTGTGTGATCAACATCCGGGACATGGATATCCACAACAAAACACGCTCCCTCGTCACAAAACATTAGACTATGAGTGAAAGCTCATGTTGTTGTCAAGACTATCAATGGTTGTTTTTGTCTGTTCTGCATAGGCCTTATAAAAAATGCAATACCAGATCTAAACGACTTCTTATGCTCAGCACCAATAGGGTCCGCCAAATCAGGAAGGCGACGGAAATCCTGATCCAAGAGGTGCAGACAAATGACTTCAAAGAAGTAGTCAATAATTTGATTCCAGACAGATTGGAAAGCCTTTTCTATATCTCTCCTAGTCTGTTTATCCTCTCCATCATGTGTTTGTCAAAAAAGTAAAAATGTTGAAGAAAATCAGGTTTGGATTAGGAAAACTCCTGAAGCTTCACATGGTGAAAGACAATTCTAGAAATGCTACTGGGGATGACAAAGGCACTAATGGTAGATGAACTGACAGAGAGAGGCCCCAGTCTAAGAATCTGTTTAAAATTCAGACCTTTAATGACATATTAAAAAAAAAAAAGAAGAAGAAGAAAAAACCTTAATGGGGGGGGGAGGGGACCTAAGAAGAAGGGACAAATGCATTCCAGGAAAGACTAAACATTTATGCACTGTGCCGAGAATAAGGATGCTCAGTCCTCCACCACCTCCCCTAAGCTTAGCTCCAAGAGCCAGATGACAAACACAAAATAGATGTTCAGAAAAAGTTTACATCAGGGACAGAGAATAAAACCTCTCCAAAAAATAAAGTATTGGGCTGTGTGCAACAAACCTCCTAAGAAAGAACAGGTAGCAACTGGAAAATACCAGCTATGGTAAGATGGCTCTCAGATGTGACCCAGATGAAACTATTTGATTTTTCCTGCTTGGTAATTTCTAACTTTTATAATAAAAGAAAACATTCTAGTCACTAAACTACTTGAGTAAAGATGTTCTATTTAGGGGGCGCCTGGGTAGCGCAGTCGTTAAAGCGTCTGCCTTCGGCTCAGGGCGTGATCCTGGCATTCCGGGATCGAGTCCCACATCGGGCTCCTCCGCTGGGAGCCTGCTTCTTCCTCTCCCACTCCCCCTGCTGTGTTCCCTCTCTCGCTGGCTGTCTCTGTCAAATAAATAAATAAATAAATCTTTAAAAAAAAAGATTTTCTATTTAGTATTTTCTATTACAAAATGTGAATATTGTTATTTAGGGAGAAAATTTAGTCTGCCAAGTCGTAACAGATACAAAGAAAGAACCACTCTAGAAGGTAAAAATTCCTGTCACCAGGTTTGACTATCTCAAGGTAAGTTAAGAAAAAATTTTTCCAACATGAAATAATATTTCTCAGTGTGAACAGACTAAATTAAGAATACAAAGAACTTTTTTGCTATTGTTTCATCTGTGAAAATTACCCTCAAGCAGCCTCAAGGCAGGAAATTGAGCCTGGCATAAAATGACTGATAACTACAAAAAGATCTTTTTTTTTTTTTAACAGTAAAATATTGTTATGTATGTATGTGTACATAATATATATATACATATGCACACACAAAATAGCTGTAGGTATGTTAGATGTTTATTTAAACCTACTCCATTTTATCAAATTACTTATTGCAGGTCCACATAGCAGACACAAAACAAACATCACAGACTTCAACATCAGGCAGACCCAGCTGCAAATTCTTTCTTATTAAGCCAGGATCTTGGACAAGTAACCCAACCTATGTGTCCATCAGGCCTAGTGTTCCTCATTTCTGAGACGGCGCCTAGAAGACAAACCTTGGCATCACTATTCAGGGTTAAAGGATCACAAGAGTAACACTGAAGGTAAATACAGATAATACTGCCACCACATCTAACTTCATCATCATCATCGTGCTTTATCACTTGTACTGGCTTTAATTCTTTATTCCCATAGTCAAAAAACGGCAGACCAAGATTGAAGCTCAGGGCACCTGGGTGGCTCAGTTGGTTAAGCGTCTGCCTTCGGCTCAAGTCACAGTCCCAAGGTCTTGGGATCAAGCCCCATGTTGGGCTCCCTGCCCAGCGGGGAGCCTGCTTCTCCCTCTCCCTCTGCTGCTCCCCCTGCTCGTACTCTCTCTGTCTCTCTGTCTCAAATAAATAAAATCTTTTTTAAATATTTTTAAAAAATTGAAGCTCATGTTGATATTAAGAGTTACTCCCAGTAATTCTCATTAAGTTACCAATGTTTTTGAAAACTTATTTATGAAAAATGGGTTTGAAGTTAGAGAAAGAAATACTAACTTCTGATCTGAAATACTATTTGGAGAGAAAACCAGGTGCCTCTACATTTATTTTTTACTTATTTGAGGCATTTTAAGTGTCAGATATACCTAACACAAATGCCGGGGGTCTTACTGAATCTTAGAGTTGCATAAGGAACGTAAGAAATAATCCATGCAAAGCATTCATTACAGTGGGTGCAGGCACTTACATGATAGCGTAGGCTGCAGAAATAGTTAACTTTCATAAAAACTCTCCAGTGAACAAAATGTATACACACACATACACCAAGTGTTTACCTGAAAGATCATGCCTAGTAATAAAGCTCTCAGGGTTTGAGGGAAATGCTCTTTCTCCTGTAGTAATGCGGCGTGCTACACAGATCATACAGGACTGCAAATCTACAATAAAAATTTAACCAGGTAAGAATTATACTTAACTTCTGGACAAGTCTATTCAATAGGCAAGTAAGGATGTAGAATTCAGTAAATGAATACAACAATGGAAATCACAGAACTACCAATTTGGCCACTGTTTGACAGAAATCTCAAACATGTGGTCAACCTTACCTTCCCCTTCCTCCATCATGGCTCGTGGCTGAGACAGGGCAAAGCACTGCATTGTTTCGTATCTCTGGCGCATTTCAGGACCAGTGTTTAGGTCTTCCAGAATATCATGCGGTGTTTTCATCAACATACGGCAATTAAATGTATGGCTTTTTTGTCTCTGGGTCTCATTTGTCCAGGCAACTCCATTAACTTTGGAAAACAAAAGGAAAAAGTTTTTAAAAAACTGGCAACTCTGTCTATGACTATCATCAAGAATTTAAGCTGTATTTTCTCATTACTATGTTTTGTTTTGTTTTGTTTTTTAAGATTTTATTTATTTATTTGACAGAGAGACAGCCAGCGAGAGAGGGAACACAACAGGGGGAGTGGGAGAGGAAGAAGCAGGCTCCCAGCGAAGGAGCCTGATGTGGGGCTCGATCCCAGAACGCCGGGATCACGCCCTGAGCCGAAGGCAGACGCTTAACGACTGCGCTACCCAGGCGCCCCTACTATGTTTTTCACACTAATTTCTACACAGACATTTCACAGCGGCAATATATATAATATTGGAATAACATCCATTTCAACAGAAATCTCACCATTTTGAAACTCGCTATATATTTTGGCCCCATGATACGTATACCAAATTCTAAATTCACTGAGGTCGTATCTGAAACTTTTGCTATTAACCACCTGCCTTTCTGCACAAGTCTGGCCACTCTGCTTCCCAAGAGGTACAGTCAATTTTCTAAGAAATGGTCAAGAGGGGCGCCTGGGTGGCTCAGTCGTTAAGCGTCTGCCTTCGGCTCAGGGCGTGATCCCGGCGTTATGGGATCGAGTCCCACATCAGGCTCCTCTGCTATGAGCCTGCTTCTTCCTCTCCCACTGCCCCTGCCTGTGTTCCCTCTCTCGCTGGCTGTCTCCCTGTCAAATAAATAAATAATCTAAAAAGAAATGGTCAAGAAAACAGTTCTTTTAACTTATTTAGAAAATACACATTAAAAGCCTACCTGTAGATTTCGGTAAGTTTTTAAGAAAATCCTTTCTGTCTTCCTCATGCAAGATATTGTAGACACTTGTGTTAACCAGGTCCTCTTGCTTATACTGCAGATACTGTGTGACATTTTCTGACACAAATACAATGTTTCCATCACGATTCACCACAAACAGGAACCCATCCAACGCCTAAAGTGGGATATGTTAACACCGACTATTATGGACTGAACTGTAGCCCCACCAAAATTCACATGCTGAAGCCCTAACCCTCATAAGAATAAGGCTCTAATCCAATAGGACTGATTTTCATGTATAAGAAAAGAGACACCAGGGACGTCCACACAGAGAGAAAAGATCATGTGAAGACATAAGGAAAAGGCAACCATCTACAAGCCAAGGAAAGAGGTTCAGGAGAAACCAAGCCTGCCAACACCTGATCCTGGACTTCCAGCCTCCAGAACTGTAAGAAATAAATTTCTGGGGGCGCCTGGGTGGCTCAGTCAGTGAAGTGCCCAACTCTTGATTTCAGCTCAGCTCATGATCTCAGGACAGTAAGACTGAGCCCCACATCAAGATCCACACCTGCTTAAGATTCTCTCTCTCCCTTGCCCTCTGCCCCTCCCCGGCTCTCTCGTTCTTAAAAAGAAAGAAAGTTCTGTTGGTTAAGCCACCCAATCTGTGGTATTTTGTTATGGCGCCTTAGCCAACTAAGGCGCCAGACTTAGTACTAAATAGAAATTTTTAAAACTACTGTTGATTTAACAACCACCACAAACAATTATCGGCTACCATTTACCATTTCTATTAACATTAGCGCAAATACTATATAAAAAATAAAAATTAAAAAGAATTGGGGAAAAAAGATAACTATAGTCAATGTAAAATCTGAATCACTGTCTAATCTACTTTTTGAAGAATTACATCTTGAAAGGAGCTTTAAAAAATAAGAAAATCATCCTCAGCACTTCCCATTTTTCTTCTTAATACCAAGCTACAGGCACTACACTACTCCTTAATGAAAATTTACAAAGAACTAAGTTGATCAACTAAAATGCAGTTGGAGTAAACTAGTTGAAACAACAAAAGTTAACAGGTGCACTTCATGAAGAGCCTCCCTGCTCCCAACTCCTGCTTTAAAGTAAGAGAAACATGCCGCAGGTGCTACAGGGGAATCAAACCTATTTAAGGGAACTACTTACAAAATTTTTAAGCACATTACAAAAGTGTATTCTTAAGTCTTAAAAATTCCTCAAAAGTATAATATACTTGCCTGAAGTAAAAGTGGCCCTAAGGAGTCTTTATCAATAACCCCCTGTCCTGTAGAGGATACATCAGCTTTCTGAACATCATCATCATTAGAAATAGCTTTTCCTGAAAAGACACAAGGCAGTACTACAAATAGCATATGTTTCAGTCACAGATCAAATTCACCTTCACGCAGCGCCCAGAACAAAGACACACACACGGGCATACATACGCACATATATAACATTTCCTGCTAAGAAAACAATGCGACAATTTTTAAATGTTAAAACTTAGGATTTACCCAGGAGGGCAGGAAATACCCTCAATTTTCCTTCACTACTGCATGTATTATCCATGGCTTCCTGAAAGGAAGCCGACACGTGACAGGGTGAGAAAACAGGCCTCTATCTACTTCTCTATTAACCATTTCTCAAAGAGTAAAGTTGGTCAACTCATTTGTCCAGTCTGACACAGGCTAGGCTCGATTAGCAGTAGTCCATACATGAGCAACAAGGAAGCAAAAAGACAAATGTAAAACACAATTAACAAGTTCCTTCTGAAAAGACTTGAGTGTTTTTCTTACTTTGTATTACCTTGCTCTTTTATTTGACGTATCTGTCTTACTGTTTCCTTTAAAATTGCACATTTATCTGGTTTGACATTGAAATTGTCAATATCACTAAGATTAGCAGATATCAGTTCAGCCAATTCTTCAATATATTTACTCTCCTGCTCCCGTCTCCACTTTTCACCACTGCAGGTAAGACTGAGAGAGAAGGGGGGAGGTCATGAACACACCTATCACAAAAGAGCAATGAGCAGAACCAGTCTCTACACAACACCAGTACCTTCATATCTAAACAAATTAAATTTAGCCAACAGAAACCATCAAAACCTTGTCTAGGAGAAGTAGTATAATATAGTCGAAATTCAGGCAAACCTAAATTCAAGTCCACCTTTTTGTAAGCCTGGTGGCCTTGGGCAGACTTAGTTTCTTCATCTGGAAAATGAGGATACGTAGTCTTTACCTCATACAGACAGTAAAACAACAAACAAGTAATAAGGAAGACAGTGTTAGCTACTTATTAATGACAAGGTTTTATGGCTTACGGGTCATTTTTTGCTTTGCAACAATCACATTAAAACTCAAGTTATACTGACCTTGGCAAACACTAAAAAAAGCTAGAGTCACACTGCATAAAATGAAATATTTCTATTTTTTAAACTTTGAACTTCATCCAGGAAAAGAATGATGAAACCCTACACAAATGCCTAAATACCAACTTACAACATTTTCCTACAGGAATTCAAAGAATCTTACTTGTGATAATCTTAATTATCTATTCCTAACTCTTACCTACCTCCACCACTGAGAAATGCTTCATACTGTATCAAAGGTGTTAGTATAAGATTCTTGCTTCTGTCTGAATCAGCAACAAAATTTCTATTGCATCATAAGGATGTCCGTCTGATCACTATGCCACACTACTTACTACAAAGTGAAATCATATTATTTAAGCAAAGACCAAAAAAAATCTAACCAGAGAATATAAATAACAGAAAGCGGAAATGCTATCTTTAAGCAAAAATGTAACAGTAGGGGGAGGAGCCTGTCGTGAAGCATCAGGAAATATACTGCTTACCCTTGTCCCGGAGTATCACATGGCAATTTGCGTTTTCGTGAATCAGGGGCCAGTGGATCCAAGGAGTTTTCTCCTAATCCGCTCATCGTGACTATACATCAGCAACTAAGAAAGAATAATGATAAGATGAAAATATTATAAAATACCCATGACTCTGTAAAGCTGTTGTATGCTTGAATGGCTTAATCTTGTAATTCAGAATTACACTCCCTACGTGGTTAATTTTTTTTTAAGATTTTATTTATTTATTTGAAAGAGACAGACAGCAGGAGCAGGGAGAGCAGCACAGGGAGAGGGAGAGGGACAAGCAAACACCTCACTGAGCACGGAGACCGCAGGGCTCGGTCCCCGGACCCTGAGATCATGACCTGCACCAAAGTCAAACCCTTAACCAACTGAGCCACCCAGGGACCCCCATGGTTAGTTAGATAATTCTTAATATTCTTTATTACAAATTTGTATTCTGAAGACAACGTCAAGAGTTCATATTCCAGTTTAATTATGCAGAACATCCAACTCCAAGACTAAAATGTTTCTCGAGTCCTACTAAAAATGTGTATGTTAAATACTACAAAGGATAAGGAAGGCATCTTCTTCATATTTAATAACAAGAAAAAGAGACCACCAACTCTTCAAGTGATGAAATCCTGAGGCACCTGGCTGGCTCAGTCAGTAGAGAAGGTGACTCTTGATCTCGGGGTTGTGAGTTTGAGCCCCAACACTGGGTGCAGAGATTATTTAAAAATAAAATCTTTAAAAAAAAAATCTTAAATTTTATTTTTTACCCAAGAAAGCACAAATTAGAGATTATCTTGTCATCTGGTAAGGAGTCTTCAAATGATAAAAGTCTAAATTTTTTTCAGGCTGTTTTCAAGGTAACACACGGTTTTTCTTTAAACCATTTCATCAGTATTTATTACCCACTGTGTTGTTCTTCCGTGACTTCAAAATAAATCTGGAATGTGTAAATAATGCATAAACTCCACTATGTTAGGCCTGGAGAGAACACATACAATAAAAAGTTCAGGGGGGAAGAGGGATTTTGACATGATCCACATAGCAACAATTAATATTAACTGATGGAAATGTAACATGTTTTGGTTAAGATTTCAATGATAAAGAAAATATGGGGCGCCTGGGTAGCGCAGTCATTAAGCGTCTGCCTTCGGTTCAGGGCGTGATCCCGGTGTGCCGGGATCGAGTACCACATCGGGCTCCTCTGCTGGGAGCCTGCTTCTTCCTCTCCCACTCCCCTGCTGTGTTCCCTCTCTCACTGGCTGTCTCTCTGTCACATAAATAAATAAAATCTTTAAAAAAAAAAAAAAAGATTTCAATGATAAAGAAAATAAATGTAGGGTGCTTCTTGTTGAAACAAAAAACAGGTTTTAACATTCAGTAGCTCATAATTTTAAGACCTCTACTACTAAGCCTTCACTTACTAAGAACTTTATTTGTCCTAAACTCTTATTTAGGAAGACAATCATTGTTCTACAGAACTCCAAGTCCATCAAGAAGTTCAAACTTTCCAAACTACTTTTTTCTTTTAATATGTTAAAATGCATCTTGCAGTCCATCTATATTTTTATACATGTAGTAAAGGACATAAATTTCCACTAGGTGGCAAAATAACACCAGGAAAGGAGACATAAAAATTCAAACTTTCACACAAGATGCCAATGAAACTTAAAATATGTGGCTTTTAAAAAATCAAAACCATATGATCATTAACCAAGAGTTCTAGATTATGACATCATCTTTACATATGCTGTGGTATGAATTAAATACCAACAAAATTCATTCTACCTGTAATTTTGGTAGTAAAATGTAAAAGCTGAAAAGCTGAGATGTTTCCAAGAGTGTGTTGTTTTTGTTGTTTTTTTCCTCAGAAGTTAAAATAAAGGAGAGAAAAGAACTTAATGTATCTTTGATTAATAGTGGCTTGATATGGGGTGCCTGGGTGGGTCAGTGGGTTGAGCGGCAGACTACTGATTTCAGCTCAGGTCATGATCTCAGGGGTTTTGAAATGGGAGCCCCACTTGGGCTCCACAGTCAGCAGGGAATCCGCTTGAGATTCTCTCCCTCTCCCTCTGCCCCTGGGCCCACACACACGTTCTCTCCCTCTCTCTCTCTCTCAAAAATAAATCTTTAAAAAATAATAATGGCTCAATATTATGATTTTGAAGCATTCCCAGATCCCACAATGCCAGAAATACTGCATTCTTCAAAAATGACAATGTCATAAAAGACAAAAATCTGGGGCGCCTGGGTGGCACAGCGGTTGGGCGTCTGCCTTCGGCTCAGGGCGTGATCCCAGCGTTGTGGGATCGAGCCCCACATTAGGCTCTTCTGCTGTGAGCCTGCTTCTTCCTCTCCCACTCCCCCTGCTTGTGTTCCTTCTCTCGCTGGCTGTCTCTCTCTCTGTCGAATGAATAAATAAAATCTTTAAAAAAAAAAAAAAAAGACAAAAATCTGTAAATATTCCAGATTAAATAAATCTAAAAAGAAATGATAAATGTGATATTTGATCCCATACTGGATTCTGTCCTAGATAGGGGAAATGCTATAAAGGACATTAATGGATCAACTGACAAAACTAGAATATGGAAGATAGGAATATTTTATCAATGTGAAATTTATTTGAGATCTGTACGTGTTTATTTAAGAGGCTATCCCTATTCTTAATATTTACAGTTAATGGGCCATTATATATGCAAATGATCCTCCAGTGGTGGAGGGATGGGATTTATATACATTTTAAGTGACTGAGTGAGAAAAGGAACAGAAAGAGAAGTGAGGGAGAGGAAGGAGAGAAGAGAAAGGAGGGCAGCAAAACACACTGAGTGAATCTTGGTAAGAGAAAAATTTTTAAATTCTTTGTACTATTCTTTTTCTTGCAACTTAAAGTTTAAAATTATTTCCAAATAAAAAAGTTCTAAAGTATGTTCAGTTTTGATTTCCAATTTTCCTATTTAAAAACAGTGAGTCCTTAAGTACAGAAAATTTAATTTCAGCTATGTCTCAATACACACTTGGTTTTGTATTGTTTCATTCACAAAGTTATTTTTAAATTGAGTGGCAAACCATCCAGTGAGTAATAACATTTCTTTACTTTAAAGATATAATCTATTCCACATCCTAGATATTATTTCCTTACTTTGATATTAACCATAAGCTGAATCCCCAAAATTGAATGGCAAACTATTTAGTGAACAAACAGCATTTCTTTAATTTGAAAGATAGAATTTATAACTATAGTCTCAGTATTATTTCACCTTACTTTGCTATTAAACTTTAAGCTAAATCTCCAGTACAGCTGAAGGTGCCTAGCATTTAATAAGTGGTCAATAAATGTCTTGAATAAATATTGAATAAATGGAACATTCAACTTATTAAGTCATACTTTAGAATTCCCTTCATTCTAATCTATATAATAGTTCAAACTTTTTAAATTTTTCACTTCTACACTTGATACTAGGATTTCACCAAAATAAGTTTTAAAGGCATAAATTACATCAGTAGAGAATGAAAAACCATGACACTCTCTTAGTATGGAAGAAATCAATAATCACAATTACCAGTCTAAACAAGAAATGCATACAAGTCATTCATGTTAAGTCAATTTTTACGTGCATGTGGAGAAAAATAAGTATGTCAAATGCATCCATATATACAGATGTGACTCTTTCTCTTGATCTGGCATAACAACAAGCTATAATGTGCATATGACTGTGCAGTCTATGTGCTACTAAATTTACTTCTACAGAATCCACTGATCTCTAGTAACAAAGGTAATCATCCACAAATGTACTAACGCAAAATTCTAATGTAAAACCATGAAGGTATCGTTCTTTTTTTTTTTTTTTTTTTTTTTTAAAGAACAGGTTTGCCAATTTCTTATCTAGTTGTTACTTAGATATGAACCCTGGAAACACTCCATATTCATTGCACAACACCTGAAAGACCACATGATTTCCAAGAGTGAATGATAAAATACCACACAACGAAAAAAATCAAAATACAGCAAATGCATCTTCCTAAGTTTCACTAGGAAAAAGAAAATGTTCAACACGAGAAATGAAAATTTTAAGTATTTCTGTCCAAAAAATAAGTGTCAGTACATACAATAAACTAACACAATTATTCCTGAGCACAAGTGACTATGACATACTTTAGAGTTTTATTTGGTATTAATCTTCATTATAAAAATAAAAATTGTAAATAGCATTTGTTTTATTTGCCAGGTCTGCTGCCTGCTTCTCACTGGCAGAGATGGACTCAAACTAGATCTACCTGAGAGGATATATTATCTAGTTTGGTAAATTACTCTTGTTAAGGTATGAAAGGTAAATGCCTAGCACACACACCCTAAAGCGAGACCATTTTCAGTCGGTAGTCAATAATTAGGGTGGGAGGGGAGAACGGATTACATACCAGACCCATGAATAGATCATTTTTCCCCAAAAATGCTAAAAGAAACATAAATCAGTAACTGTACAGCTTACATTTTTACATCTTAAATTACAACCTATCTAGTTTAGAGGATATATGGAGTTGGTAAAATCCATATTCAAAGGGGAAATAATGGGGCGCCTGGGTGGCACAGCGGTTAAGCGTCTGCCTTCGGCTAAGGGCGTGATCCTGGCGTTCCGGGATCAAGTCCCACATCGGGCTCCTCCGCTGGGAGCCTGCTTCTTCCTCTCCCACTCCCCTGCTGTGTTCCCTCTCTCACTGGCTGGCTCTCTGTTACATAAATAAATAAAATCTTTAAAAAAAAAACAAAAAACAAAGGGGAAATAATATAGCGCGAGAGTCTCTCAGTGTCTTTGATTAAGAACAGTCGATGAATATTAAGCCCCTTCTAAATTCTGACTCCCTACAATTAAAGATCCCTTACACCGTAGAGAATTAAGACCACAATACATATCTGCCCCTCGTGTAATCTGTACTCTTGAAATCACCTCATAAATCCAATAATGACCTGCACAGATATATTTTGAAGTTGCTAATGAAGAGACGTTCCCCAAGTGATGATGAAACTAGAGATACACCTCAACTACACTTCCAGGGAGAATACGACCCAATCACAGTTTGTTCTAGCCCCTGACACCACAGTATGAAAAAGGACCAGAGGAGCATCAGGGCGGCTCAGTCGATTAAGAATCTGCCTTTGGGGGCGCCTGGGTGGCACAGTGGTTAAGCATCTGCCTTCGGCTCAGGGCGTGATCCCGGCATTATAGGATCGAGCCCCACATGAGGCTCCTCCGCTATGAGCCTGCTTCTTCCTCTCCCACTCCCCCTGCTTGTGTTCCCTCTCTCGCTGACTGTCTCTATCTCTGTCAAATAAATAAATAAAATCTTAAAAAAAAAAAAAAGAATCTGCCTTTGCTTCTCAGGTCATGATCTCAGGGTCCTGGGATCAAGCCCCAGTCAGGCTCCCTGACTGGGGAGCCTGCTTTCTCCCTCTCCCTCTACCCTTACCCCCAGGCTCGTGCTTGCTTGCTCCCTCTCAAATAAATAAATAATTTTTAAAAAGAGAGAGAGAAAGAAAGAAAAGAGAAAGAAAAGTCCTAGAGTGGAGAACTTTTCATCAAATCAGAATCCAAGCGCCCAAAATGCATTCAGTCTTTCAGTGCGAACTCAGCCATCTAGATCTTGAGCCATTTTACAATTTTTTTCCTTTTCTAAAATGTTTCTACTAAAGAGTTCTGTGCTATCTACTTCAATATATTGATATGACAATGCACACTTTAAGCTAAGATTACATTTAAGCAAGATATTCTATGCAATTTGCTTCAAATATAGACAGTAGCAATTTAGAATAATGTTCAATGCTATCAAAATCTAATGTTACCTACTGCTATATTATTTGGAAAAATCAGATTTAAAATGAACAAAAATCTTACAGGAATTGGTTAGAATTCCTTATATAAATACTACAGGCCTTTCTGTACACAACAAGCTATGGTACATGTTAAAGCTTAAACATGCTCAGAATACAAGAGAAACTGCTAAAAAATGAACATTCTTCAACTAATTCAGGCTAAAAAGCAGAAAGAATTTATACTTGCCAGCTCGAAAGAAAATGCTGGTATATGACTGAACAGCATCAACTAGCTTTCGTTTGGGTTATCTGCAGTTAAGATGGGAGAAAAAAAATACTGATTGTATACGACTAACTAGCCAGATGGACAAGGATACAGGAAGTACTCCTGTCCAAAAGAAAAAGATACCAATCAACAATGCTAATGCCCATAGTTGGGGGGATGGAGGGCCATGCAAGGCCAAAATCCAAAATGGGGAGGGATAGGTTACCCTGTAAATCTCAGATGGCACAGAGACCAACTAAAATATTTTACTTTTCCTAAATTAATAAGGGAAAGGAAAGGGGATAAATTTTGTAGCTGTACAGTGCTGGGCATATCACATATTCTGTGTAATTTCTCACAAGGACTCTCCAAAGTATGTACTACTATTTCCATTTTACAGATCAGGAAGTAGCTAAGTAACTTTCCACTGGATCACGCACAGATGCCGGATGGCAGAACTTACTCGGAACTTTATAACCAACAAAGTATCTATCAAATGTTCCTTGGGCATTTTATACCTCACCAAAAATAAACCATTTATACTATTAAATCACACCACCTCCAACCAGTTAACCAGAAAATTTCTCAACTCATCATTAAGAACACTGAGAAGTTGTACACTCAGGGTTTAGGGGTATGCAGAGTATCAGGGGCAGAAGCAAGGAGCCAAACTCAGCAGGCACTTATGCTGCTATTCCCCTCAAGCCCCTAAAAACTAACCACTACTCTACAAGTCACCAGATAAATTGCCCTCTGAGGTGGTCTAATATTAACCATGACCCTTACTTCCACTTGAGATGAATAACAGTCAATGGCTAACACAGCAAGAAGAAAACTTAAAATCAGAAATCTATCCTAAAAAAGTATGTCAAGTCTTTTTATTCTTGGGTTTTCTAAGATTAAATGCTGGGGCCAAAAACTTTTGACTATCCCCCCAGTAATTTATTTGTCAGGCTTGTTTGGCTGACTTATACAAGGTACGATTAAATAATGCTAATTAGGGAGTGTTTCTGGGTATCTCCTGAGAATCACAGTAACTTGAGGAAAATTTTCAAACAACAACTGTGGATTTGAAGTGATTTACTGAAAACCACTTGAACCTCTATGTAAAAGCAGAGACTGCTCAATCCAATTAAGAATAAAAACTACTAATCGGAAAAATGAGACATTCATATATAAAAGCACTACCCAAAATTCAAGTTCCAAACTGACACTCTTACTCAAGACAATTTAGTATATAGTCACCACTAGTTAATCTAAAGCCCTAATCCTACAAAATTTTATTTTCTAAAATATCAAATTGAAGGTTTTACTTCAATCTACGGTACAGCTCCAAGAGAACCAGCACCATAGAGGAAAAGACTAAAGAACTGAAGGAAGTATAACCTGTGTGTGTTTAAGATACCACTGGGGCAGCCAGGGCGAGGTAAACATGGAACCACTGCGAAAGCTTCCTCATCGACTAGATGCCTCTTCCAGGGACTGCCTCCTACTTTTATGTTTTAACGCAACCCTGGCAAAGAGGATAAGAGCTAAAAGGAAACGAGGACAGAGAAGAGAAAGAAAGTTTCAAATAAAAACTAACTGGCAATATTCTCTTGTTTTGTTGCTGATAACCTGTTTCGTGTTTTTTTAGTAGGATCAAGTATAAACCACCTAATGCAATCCATTTTTCAATTTAATTCCATTTCAGCTCAAACATTTGCATGCCCAGAACCACTTTAGGTCCACGAAAGAGAGACGAATAACACCATACACTGCTACGACTCTCAGGTTAGCAGAAGAGGAAAGCATAAACAATTGTAACAACATAATTCGGTAAGTGTCATGGGAAGACGGCTGATAGGTTTCCTACCAGCCTACAGTTGTTTTTTAAAGAGTAAAAGCAGACGAGCAGTGTCTCCAATAAACTACCTTGGTGCAGACATATGCCGGAAATGGTTATACCCTTAGGTCCTGGGCACTCTCCTCCTCTGTCTTCTCTAGTTTATGATGCCAGCGAACTTGAAAAGGGGCTAGCAGAGAACAATAGAGTAAAACATCCTATTTTTAAAATATGAATTAAGCTGAAAAGCATCCAAATGTAAATTAACAACTATTTTATCCACAGGTTTCACTCTCTCTTCTCCCTCTGTATGTCTTGCCTTTTCATTCTCAATCAACAGGCTGACCCCAAAGCCCCTTCACATTTATGTTCCAGTTTAACCTGATGAACGTGAATTCAAACACAAACTCCCCAGAGACTCTGCTAACAGAACTGGGCTTACCAGTTAGCCAAAGCAGGTGTTAGCTGCAACTGGTTAGTTGCCACGAGACTTCTCAACCTCTACAGAAGCAACCAAGTTGAAGTTCACAAATCGACACTGTGCAGAGGGAGTTAAGCCAGCCACTTCCATCTAAATCAAATTACTCTCTCCTGACAGCATGCTAACTAGATGGGTAATGCCTTAGTTATTTTAAAGGTAACACTGGATCCTACAATTTAATGCACTGAATCCCTCCACACCTGGGCTTCACTCTCAACATACCATCAGTCATATTTCTTCCTCAACAGGGCCACTACCACCACCAGCAGCCTCCCAAATGACCTATGCTAAAAGAGATTCTGACCAAGGATGATCACTGAATTCTTCCCTGTTTTGTTTTTAAGTCATTCCTTTTTAAATCTCCCTTTTATCTCTTTTCTATCTAGAATACTCCTACTCATCCTTCAAGATTAAGTTCAACTGTCACCTCTGATGAAACCATTCAAACTCTCCCAATTAGAGAAAGTTTTCCCTTCTCTATCCTGATGCACTTCTCCTATTTTTATTACAGGTTTACACACTGCACTCTACTCTTGTTCTCTTTTCTGTCTCCACTTTCTACACTGCAAGCTCTAAACCATTATAAGAAAAACCTGTATGCGGGACATCTGGCTGGCTCAGGCAGAGGAGCATGCAACTCTTGATCTTGGGGTTGTGAGTTCAAACCCACGTTGGGTATAGAGATTACTTACTTACATAAATAAATAAATTTTTTTCTTAAATAAACTTCAAAAAAAATTGTACGAGACTCTTTGATCATAAACTCCTTCCTCTTTCTTTTTTACTGCTACTACCCACCATTCTTCCGGTTCCTTTTCCAACTCCAGGTCTCCTTTTCTTTACCAACCCTCTAGCTGTACTTTTGATCAACTCTACCATCTTCCTTAAAATACAGAGATGATGCAAGGAGGGTTAGGAGGATATTAAAAACTTTGTAGAACATTTTTGCTTCTTTTTGACATGTCATTTTTCACTTGGGTATTCCCACTCCAACAAATATAGTGGCTCCAAGCTGCCTATCAAAATAAAACCCAAAGGTTTGAATCCTTAACTGATTTACTATGAAATAATGAAAAGACAAGGGGCTTTGTTGTAATCAAACTCGAGAGCTGAATCTCAATTTCACTAAAAAGTAAACTTCTGTCACCTTTAAAAAGCCTATCACCTGTAAAATCTGGGAATAATCACACCTTACATATTCATATGTTTAATGGGAGCATGAAAAGCAATACAAAGCAAGCAACAGACAAAGGGAATAATTGTGATCCCTCAACACCAAGAACAAAGATGTATGTTCAGCAACACTAATTTTGTTCTCTGCTGAAAGACAAATAGCTACAGATATCCCATATGGCAACAAATTAAAAGGTCTCAGACAAAAAACAAATTAGCCAGGACTATTCAGGCTATTCTCGACTTACAGGTAGCTGACTGGAATTCAAAACATTCTCAAACTGAAACAGTGTGGTGAGACATAGCTAGTAGCCGATAAAACCATGAAAAGAGAACGAACTACTGTAACATATCTGTGTTCTTGAGATTAAAAGACATAAGAATAAGGAGGCATATTTTAGAAGATTCTGAAGAGGATATCCATATACCTTCAAAGGTACTTATAGGTAAGAACACACAGTGACAGTTCTTTATGATCTCTTTTTAACTTCCAGATTTGTGGTTTAATTTTTCCTTGAGAGAAGTAAATATCTCTACATCAAAACTCTATCTAAGGTTTTCCCTTGGCACATAATGAAAATATAAGGAGCAGAGAAAGAGAGAGGAACAAGAGAGACACGAAGTTTTTACCTCCCTCGAGTAAGCGGTAAAGCACTGGATTAAGATAAACGGGTTAGAGGAGCGTGTGCACAGAGCAGGAATAAAATCTGATACAGATTCAATAAATAAGCAATAAAGACGTAAAGGGGGGCAATGATCACACCATGTGCCCCGTTCTCTCCTAAACCATTCTATCTGCCTCAGACAAGAAAAAAGGTACTAAAAGAAACGTTAATACTTAAGAGCGGACATGAGCCACCTGGTAAGGAAAGCTGCGACAGGAAGTGGCGGCAGGCACACCATGAATGCTACAGGGAACGCTAACTGGGTCAGCGGCAGCACTGATGCTCTTCAACTGGAGTACCTGCAGAGGGAAAAACTTCACGTGTCACGGCACTCCCCCTCCAGTACTGAAGTTAGCCCTGTCCACCAACAACAAAAACAGTAAGCAGCTACAGAGGGTTTACCTGTGACACTAACATTATAAAATTAACAATGCACAAATGAAACGTTGATAAAGCAACGTGAATTAATTTTTCAAAGAAAAACACTGAACGTGGAAGACAATGAGAGATGTATCAAGAGTAAAACCCATCTTAGCTGGATTTCCTTCTTTAAAAGCAAAAACATAGGAGGGGCACCTGGCAGGCTCAGTCAGACAGCGTGCGACTTGTGATCTCGCGGTTGTGAGTTTGGGCCCCACTCTAGGTATAGACATTACTTAAAATTTTTAAAAATCTTTAATAAAAGCAAAGACACTGGAGCAGATGTTCTCTAATGCTAGCAACACAACATGGCAAGTCTGACTCATAAGACTTCCTGAATGGGTCATCATCTTTACTGCAGGTTAGTCTGTGGCTCAGTCTTTGCATGCTGTTTCCACTGCCTTTTTTCTTTTTTTGACCTCACAGCATATTACTCTTCATTGATTATAATTCCACTCCTAGCCTAAATAACTTTAAATTCAAAAGAATCATTTTTTTTAAAATAACGTTTCCATATTCCTAGAAGTTACACATCTGGTAAGAGAATTTATCTCTTCAAATAAATCTTCAAGTCATTATCAATTTCGGGATGACAAAAACACAAATAATGAATGAGAACATATATATCAAAGTCGAAAAAGAAAATAAGGAAGCACTCTTAACATGCTTTACCTGTTGGAAGGTAAGGTACCACTGGTAGAAACGTTAAAAAGTATCAAAGTCTAATTGAACCATAGCCTCAACTGTCTCCCTAAATCCCCGTCAAAATACAGCTAGTATAATAGTACTATGTAGAGCTAAAAATCTGTCCTCTAGATCATGACTGTACCAGAAAAGAAATCTGCAGCAAGAAAGAATATAAAATACTGAAGAACAGGATAAAAAGAGCATCATTCAAATAATTTAAATAAAACATAGCTTGGGGTTTGTTTTGGTTTTTTTTTTTTCACTGCTGTTCAAAGGTCAGTTTCATGATTCATGACTTTAAAGAGCTTCTTTTTGTAGTTCACAAAACCAGCCCATATGTGTCTAGTAAATTAAGACTGGGGGCACCTTGTTATTGTTAAAGAACACTGGAGGCAAAAATTTAATTATGAACTCCTGTAAAACCAGGCATACACCCAAATTGGCTAAAACCAAAACCCACCAGCAAACATCTAAAGAGTGGTCGTAATGTACAACAGGATGATTACAGCTAACACTGCTGTGATATGTAGGAAAGCGGTTAAGAGAATAGCTCCTGGGGGTGCCTGGGTGGCTCAGTGGATTAAGCGTCTGCCTTGGCTCAGGTCATAATCCCAGGGTCCTGGGCTCGAGCCCCTCGTCAGGCTCCCTGCTCAATGGGGAGTCTGCTTCTCCCTCTCCCTCTGCCACTCCCCCTGCTTGTGCTTTGTGAAATAAGTAAAATCTTAAAAAAGAGAGAGAGAGAGAGAGAGAGAGAAGCTCCTAAGAATTCTCATCACAAGAATTTTTTCTTTTCATTGTATCTATAGGAGAAACTGGATGTTAGCTGAACCAACTGTCCTGATCTCACAATACACGTAAATCAAACCACCACGCTGTACACCATAAACTTATACAGTGATCTATGTCAATTATTTCTCAATAAAATTAGAGGAAAAAAAATTTTAACTGGTCATTCTTCAACATATTGAGTGTTGTCCACATACTGCATTCCCTATGCCATGTGCTTCAGATAAACTGCTGACCAAAAGAGACAAGGTTTTTTGCCTTTAACAAGCTAATGACCCAGGGTCCATAATCAACAAACTAGTAAATATAGTATCCCAAAATGTATTATGTGCTATGAAAGGTCTCCACTGGAAATTAATGGCTGACCTGTTAATTCAAAAGCAGAAACAACTGCGTTATCAGATACAGCACACAACGTTATACAAGTGTTCGAAGTCCTAACCTTCTGCAGTCAATCTGGATCTCACCACTAAAAGAAAGATTCAGGGTAAAGCAACTGCACGTCCTTGAAAATGGCCAAACCTTAGCTCTGGCCCCCTTCCTGTTTAAGTAGGTCAGAAGAGAGACAGCTATAGCAGAATTTAGATGTGCTTCAAAACAACCAATACATACAAGCAGGGTGAAAGGTTTAAGTCAAATGCCTCTAGAGTTCCAACCAAATTCACTACATCAGTGATTCTCAGCCTTTTTGATATCAGGGTTCCTTTACCTCTTAAAAACTGAGAATGCCAAAACGCTTTTGTTATGTGGGTTATACCTATCAATATCTACCATATTCAAAATTAAAACGTGTAACTATTTGAAATATTAATTCATTTTAAAACAAGCCCATTATGTGTTAACAATTGCAGAAACAATTCTACGAAAAATAAATTTTCTGAAACAAAACAGAGAGGTGGCACTGTTTCTACATTTTTACAAATCTTACGTCTGACTTAAAGAAGATAGCTGGATTCGCTTATCTACTTCTCCATTCAGTATATTGCACTATGTTAATTTGATAAAAACATATGAAGAAAAACCAGCCTCAGAGACATGTACTTATTTTTAAAAAGGACTATTTCAATAGCCTTTTGCAAATTGTAGATAATTTTCCTTGATATTATGCTAAAACTCAACAAGCAGTATTTTCTTAAAGGTTAGTTGCAAAGTGAAATCTGAAACTACTGATCAACTTTCATGCTATTACATTAAAATATACTCCCCTAGCTTACACTCTGAGTAAATCTTTTTCCCATGCATGATTTTGTAACATCAAACACTGTCATTTTAACAATATCTGTTCACTGATCAAGCAGATTTTAAAATATTCATATATTTCATGATACAATATCAAAAACTCCATATTAATAACACCACCCATCCTATTTTGAAAGTCTCTAAGTACTGAGAAGCTGTTACACTCATGGTGGCAGATTCAAACTTAACCAATATTATAATTTTCACTTGAAGACTCAAATTTCATCACTAAATACAAATACCATCAGAGGTCTTCCTTGAAGTAATAGGTTCATCTTGCTCAGTTTCAAGAAACTGTCTGCCAAATGCTCAGGTTTCAATAACCGGAGCTTACTGGCCGTTCTTTCAAGTAAAAATGGTATTCCATGAAAAAAGTGGCTAGTTCTGTACACAAACCAATCACACAAAGGCTTTTCCCCACGATAACCATCACACTTTGGTGGGCAGAGTGCTTTCTGCATATTTCCATTCTCACTAGACAGAACTTTTTAAATACGGTACTCAAGACTCAAGGCTTAATGAAATGAGCAAATTTTGCTGCTTCATGCAGGACAATCCTAAGTGAGAAATGCTGCTTTTTTTCCCTTAAACTCTAAGTGCAGGGAAATAAAGAATATAATGACCACTAGTACAGTCGACAGTGCCACTGCCTTGATTCAAGTTAAGGTGCCAGAAGTTTTCTGTACCACTGGCTCTGCACCATCAGTGCAAACATCAATAAAATGAAAATGGCAAATAATGAGTTATTATGAAAATAATTTTAACTGTATGGACTTTGTAAAAGTTCTCAGGCACTCCCAAAGGACCATGAACCACACTTTTGAGAACCACAGTACTAGATTAAGGTTGGGATTGAAGGTTTGAAACTGGTATGGCTTCTCCAAGATCCTCTTCACATTCATTTAATAAATATTTCAGTATCTACTATGTGCAAGCCTATATAAATAAGCCAGTTGTGAAATTAAAAGAACAGAACTTCCTGACTACATTAAAAAAAAAAAAAAAAAGCTTCTGCACACCAAAGGAAACAAAGCAATCAATAAAACCAGAGACAACGTACTGAATGGGAGAAGATATCTGCAAACAACATATCTGATAAAGGGTTAGTATCCAAAATATATAAAGAACTTAACTCAAAATGAAAAAAACGAAAAACAAGAAACAACCCAATTAAAAAATGGGCAGAAGACATGAACAGACATATCTCCAAAGAAGACCTAAACATGGCCAACAGATTCATGAACAGATGCTCAACATCAATCATCACCACAGAAAAGCAACTCAAACAAGAATGAGATATCACCTCACACCTGTCAGAATGGCTAAAATCAAAAACACAAGAAACAAGTGTTGGTGAGGTTGTGGGAAAAAAGTAACCCTCACGCACTGCTGATGGGAATGCAAACTGGTGCAGCCACTGTGGAAAAACAGTATGGAGGTTCCTCAAAAAGTTAAAAACAGAACTACCATAACATATGATCCACTAATTGCACTTCTGGGTATTTACCCAAAAAAATACAAGAACACTAATTCACAAGGTTACGTGCACCCCTATGTTTACTGCAGCACTATTTACAATGGCCAAATTATGGAAGCAGCCCAAGTGTCCATCAATAGATGAATGGATAAAGATGATGTGGGATGTATGTGTACGATGAAATATTATTCAGCCATAAAACAGAATGAAATCCTGGGGTGCCTGGGTGGCTCAGTCGGTTAGGCATCCGACTTTCAGTTTCGGCTCAGGTCATGATCTCAAGGTTGTGGGAATGAGCCCCACACTGGGCTTCACACTGGGCACGGAGTCTGCTTGAGATTCTCTCTCTCCGCCCCACCCCGTTCGCTCTTGCACTCTAAACAAATGAAATCCTAAAAAAAATGAAATCTTGCCATTTGCAACAACATGGATGGAGCTCAAGAGTAAAATGCTAAGCAAAATAAGTCAGCCAGAGAAAGACAAATACCATATGATTTCACTCCTATGTGGAATTTAAGAAACAAAACAAATGGACAGAGGAAAGCAAAGAGAGAAAAAGAGAGAGAGACAAACCAAGAAACAGACTCTTAACTACAGAGAACAAACAGATGGTTACCAAAGGGGAGGTGGGTAGCGGGGTGGGTGAAATAGGTGACGGGGATTAAGAGTGCACTTATCGTGATGAGCACTGACTAATGTACAGAATTGCTGAATCACCATATTGTACACCTGAAACTAACATAACACTTATGTTAACTATGCTGGAATTAAAATTTAAAAATTAATAAAAAATTTTTAAAAAGAACAGGACTTCCTGGTAAGATGACATCACGGACTATTGCTTTCAACCAACCACTCTTCCCCCTGGCTATAAATATAATAATGACAAATGAAGTACATACTTTTTATTAATTTTGGAAGACACGGACATGCTCAAAAATAACAAATATGTCTGTGGACCAAAACACAGAGCAAACATATCATAATGAACTGATGACTCCATGATCCCACTGAATTTCACGACGAGAAACTAGGAACTGCTTTGTCAGGAAATCCAATCATGCACAAGATAACAGGACCATAAGCAAGGCTGACAGGTAAAAACCAAACCAAAAAATTGCAGAAAGGAATGTAAAGAAAAGCTATGGCCATCAATAACAAGTTACTGATCACATCAAACTGCAGTGTAGAAGAAAGAGTCATCATCTAATACTGCAAGAATATTCAGAATGGAGTCCCAAAACCAGACTGAAGATAGAGTGGAAATGGGACATGGCAACAAAAACAGAGCTAGGGGTACCAAGCTAGGGAGAAGGGGTCACGTGGAGAGCAGCAAATGAACAAAAGGAAAACTAAATTTCCCACTTAAGATGCAAATCATAAACGAAAATTCCCAAGTGTATCTGAAAACGGAACTAAGAAAGATGACCAAGAAATTCATCAATATTGGAAGATGAATTCACCACCCAATAAAATGAAATCTTTAAATAAGTTTAAAATAAATGTTTATGATCCTTAAGAGATAAAAATTTGACAGCCATGAAAAAAAATAAATGAAAATAGAATAAATCGTTGTGAAAAGATTGGATTACAAACCTTCATAAATTATAAAGTATAAAAAGAGAGGTAGTATCACCCATTATCTGCGCACCAAATATCCTGACTCTGGATAGACTCAGTTAGCATGGGATACTTAAATTCGTATCTGAAAACTCAATAAAGAATGAATTCCAAGACACCACACGGTGCGCACGTGCACACACACACACAATCAGCGAAGTGGGTAAGAAAACTGATAAATTCAAATCCAACGCAGCACAGTGAAATAAAGGGGAAAGACCTCAGAGCTGATCTAAGCCTCTGCATGGTATCACCAAATTTAAGTCTCTGAAGCTCAATTTCCTATTCTCTAAAATGGACCTATCATAGTCTTTCCGCGCCGCCCCCCGCCCCCCGCCACCACCAAAGAGAAGGAGAGGGGTAAGGAAGGGGCAGAGGGAGACAGGGAATCTTAAGGCGGCTCCATGCCCAGTGAGGAGCCCGATGCCGGGCTCTATCTCACAACCGTGAGATCATGACCTGAGCCAAAATCCAGAGTCAGACACTTAACCGTCTGAGCCACACTGAGCACCCAGATACCCCCAGGACATACCACATCTTTACAAGGTTGCTGGAACAATTAAAACCATAGACCAAAACAAAGCTTATCTGAGCACATGGAAGTCTTAACAAATGGCTCCCTAAGGAATCTCAGATTTACAGACAGAATCAAGGTTATTAAAAAAACAGAATTTTCCCTCTGTGATTATAAAGTAACTACATTTACAATCCACATAAATTCAGGAAACAATGTTAGTTTTCTAATTCCCACACTGGCTGAAGAACTTATGCAAACTGCCTAAACCTTGATACATCGGAGTGGAGTAAAGAGATGTCTTTTGGGAAGCACTAAATTCTCAAAAATACTAATATCCACGAATGAAGTTCTGGTAGTAGTAATAAACTGTTCTCATGCAAACATTTCAAGTATTTTATTTTTTTTTTAAGACTTTATTTTTAAGCGATCTCTATGCTCAACGTGGGGCTCGAACTCATGACCCCGAGATCAAGAGCAACATGCTCTACCAAGTGAGCCAACTAGGCATCCCTCAAGTATTTTCTTTAAACTTCCCTAATATTGTGCATTTCTGTGTGAAAAGAATTTGTAGAAACAGTACCTCTTATTAGAAAGGGCACTTAGGTCACAAATGATTAAGGATGATTTCTTTGAGAAGTCCAGTTAAAATTCATAATTGCTTTGCATTTTTTTTTAAATATAAAGACACTAGCAATTTAACTAGTCTAAATTTAAAACTCTCTTTACTGTTTATCACTCTTAATAAAATGACTTCCTTATTAACTGCCAAAAGAAAAATGGGGGAAAAAATGGAACTCGGCCTTCTTATATTTTAAATTCAGAGTGATTTAAGTAATAAAACGTCCACAATTTACATGGTACCTTCATAGCACAAAACAGGCTTATCAAAAGCCCAAGTAAAAACTCACATACACACAAAAAATTAAATTTCAACTTAGTACCTAGGACATAGGTATCAAAGGCCTTATACTACTCAATCACGTCTGGAAATGAAAAGACAGTAGGATTACCGCTGTGCATGGCCAATTTATCTTCAGAAGTCCAAGCATGTCTCCTGTTACCTTGCAGCAAGTCAGTGTGATCTGCATATCAATATACTGAAGGGCTGCAGTGTCTGAAACCCATGCCAACCATTAAAAGGTGTTATTTTAATTAACAAGTTTGCCAACACATTATGAATTTTGCAGTTTTATTTTAGAATTCTTTTTAAATTATTATCACAACCTATCTTTAAAGAAAATTTAAAAGGCTAAGAACCAAGACTAAAAATCATGCGATTCCAATTCTATTTATATCACCCTCCAGTAAAATAACTAGCTCCATAAAAATCTTTTCAAACAGAAGAGCAACATACCAGTAGTTGATTAGGAAAAAATAATTTCTATAATCCAGTTTTCTACAACATTAGGGCCAAGTTTTATAGTAGGGGAATGAAAGAAATGCCAAATAACACATCACATAACAACAGTGCTACCCAGAATACAAGTAGGTAGATTTTTACTTGTAATAATTTTAAAGTATGAAAGATAAAATTCTGTGCAAGTGAATTAAGTATCCTACACTGCTGATCTTTAGATGTTTGTGTACTCACACAGTATAAGTTTAATGCTAAGGTTCATTAAAGATTGAAATTTGGTTTCATTGATAGATGATGAAAAATATATTTAAATCTTAGGAACATATGTTGAGCATGTGTGCACATGCAAAGCTTTCAAAGTTACTTTAAAATGTGAAAATGAGTAAGGCTCCTGTTATCCTTGATAAATGTCAGCTGCCATGCATTCATGTCCAATACACACTATTTTTCACAAAGCAGAATCCCAGAGAAGGCAATTTTGAATCCAGCAGCTGCACGTAATGGTTATACACAGCAAATTCTACTCAAGGTCAGAAGTTTAGAGGTTTTCAATATCAACTTCAAAATAACGCAGGCTTTATATGTTAAATATTACACAGATTCAAAAACATTCTTATTAAAACAGGCCTTGGAAACAAAGAATCATAAGAAAGTAATTAGTCTGAGAGTTTGGCATATGATAGGGCCATTTATAACAGTGGTATAAACTGGACTATTTGTACAGCAGTTCACTTTGTAGATCACTGAGCTGATATTTAGGCCAATTATATTTCTTAATTAAATTACAAAATTAAGTACTACAAGAGCTCTGTTATTACCAAGTGACAAATTTTTTATGTCTATATTTTCCAAATCCAATAAAACTGCCCTTTTTATGAACCTTGACTATAAATAACTACTAAAACCTTATCTCCATCCATTTTCACCAAGAGCAGAAAAACAGTGATTGAATTTAGTTCAGTTTGTTGTTCGTGTCAAAGATGGATCTTACGATTTTAACAATTTTCTCTACATGTTCTGAAAGCCTCATCTACAGCAAACCAGCTTAACATTCAGTCTTTGGCTTTAATAACAAGAACACAACAATGGAAGCGCCTGGGTAGCTCAGTCGGTTAAACATCTGCCTTTGGCTCATGTCATGATCCCAAAGTCCCAGGATCAAGTCCTGCATCAGGCTCCTTGCTCAACAGGGAGCCTGCTTCTCCTTCTGCTTGCCATTCCCCCTGCTTGTGCTCTCTCCCTCTTTCTCTCCCTCTGATAAATAAATAAATAAATATTTTTTTAAAAAGCAACTCTGTATAGTATGGAACCTATCCTCAAAAAAGTTGCTTTTTAAAGTAGGTTGCTGTTTGATGAACATAAAATTTAAATGTTTAAGCTTTTATTTATTTATTTTAAAGATATTTATTTATTTACTTACATACTTACTTATTTGAGAGAAAGAGAGCACCAGCGGGGGTGGAAGGGCAGAGGGAGAGGGAAAAGCAGACTTCCCACTGATCAGGGACCTGACGTGGGGCTTGATCCCAGGACCTTGAGATCATGACCTGAGCCAGAGGCAGATCTTTAACCAACTGAGCCACCCAGGTGCCCCTAAAATGTTTAAGCTGTTACATTACAAATGCATTAATATTCCCCTACCTATCATCGTATAATCTGCACAGTTTAAATATAATATTCCTTCCATAGAAGGAGACTCTTAAAAGTAAAAAACCTAAAAAAAAAAATAAACGGGGCGAGGGACTAAGTGTGGTCAGATTATCTAAAGTAAAATAACTTCGGTTTTTCCGCTTATAACCACAGCACTTCATCAGCCCTAAAACAGCAGATCCACCAAAATTAAGGCTTTCTGGGTAATTTTTTAAATGGATGTTACACGCTTAAGAGCAAAATTTCTGGAAGTACTACTACAAGATGCCCATAAGCATCTCATAAACACTTAATGGACAAACAGAAAAGTGTAGATAGGTCTGGGTATGGCTTTAAATTAATTTTGAAGAAAGTCTTTGACATGGGTACCTGGGTGGCTCAGTCATTTGAGCATCTGACTCTTGGTTTCAGCTCAGGTCAAGATCTCAGAGTCTTGGGATTGAGCCTCGCATTGGGCTCTGCGCTCAGCAAGGAGTCTGCCTGAGAGTTCTCTCTCCCTCTCTCTCTCTTTCCCTCTGTCCCTCCCCTTGCTCTCTCTCTAAAATAAATAATTTTTTCTTTTAAGTCTCTGACATATATTTTCTGGATACATGAAAAAGATATGGTGCTGGAATTAACATAAGCCCTATATTTAGAGGTTGACTACTACAACGACGACAGAATAAGGTTTTAGAAAACCTGAGGTAAGTTCAATTAATGTGTTATTTTTGAAACCCAGGAATATTTGCGATAGATAGCAAACCTTCTGAGGTCAGTGCCGTGAGAAAAATAACAATATTTTTCCAGAAATTCCTTTATGGCAGCACAGAGATCTTACCTTCTATATATCAGGTATATTCTCCCACAGCTTTATACAGATATAATTCACACACCATACACTTACAGTATCCAATCCAATGCCTTTTAATATACTCAGAGTTGTACAACCATCACCACAATCATTTTTAGAACAGTCTCATTATCCCAAAAAAGAAGCCCAGTACTCCTTAGCTGTTCTCTCCCCTAATCCCATTTTCCCCCACCTCATACCACCTCTCTCCCACCCTAGGGAGACACTAATCTACTTTCTGTCTCTAATGATTTATCTATTCTGGACAGCTGATTCAAATGGAATCATACAATATCTAGTCCTTTGTGATTGGCCTCTTTCACTTAATATAATCCTTTCAAATTCATCCATGTTGTAGCATATATCAGTAGTTCATTTCTTTTTATTTGTGAATACTTAATGTATGGAAATGTCTTATTTATCTATTCATCAGCTGATGCCCATTTAAGTAGTTTCTTCTTTCTGGCTATAATAAATAATGTTACTATGAACGTATGTCAAGTTTTTATGTGGTCGCCTATATTCTTAAATGAGAAATCATAAGCACTGATAAGTGAAAGCAGATTCTGATAACATATCCAAAGAAGCCTCTAGTAAACAGGAAAGAAGCCAGGTTCTTTAAAAACATTTTAAAAAATACTGGAAACCAATTATAGGATTTTAATTATGATTAATATACTAAGCACTCTAATGGAAGAAGTGAACAAACAAGAACAGATGGGTAATGTAAGCAGAGAGATGGAAACTATGAGAAAGAAGCAAATGGGAATATTAGAAATCAAAAACACGAACAGAAATGAATGCCTTTGATGGGCTCATCAGTTGACGGAACACAGCTGAGGAAGAAAAATAAAATAAAATTAGTGAGCTTAAAGATCAATACAAGCTTCCTAAACTGAAAGGCAGAGAGGAAAAAAAAAAAGAACAGAATATCCAAGGACGGTGGAACAATTACAAAAAGTATATTATATACATAAGGGGAATACATTTATGTGAAATTCAGAAAAGGCAAAACTAAGGACTTAAAGCAGAACAGGGGCTGCCAACTATCAGCGGAGTGGACGATTGCACAGAAGGACAAAGGAGATGGTGGGAGTGTTTTATATCATGATTGTGGTAACGGTTACATTTGTCAAAACTCAGCAAATTATAAATTTAAGGCTGGTGAATTTTATCAAATGTAAATCATACTTTAATAAAGTTGTCTTTTAAAATCAAGTACTTAAAGTTGTGTAAGGAAAAAAGCAGTGCATACTGCTAATCCTGTGATAAATAATAAATGACTCATATAAGGTAAAATAAATTAGCTAATAAAAGAGGGCTATTTCAATAAGAAAATTTACTTTTTCTAAAGAAGTTCTACAGGAAAAGCAAATATAGTACATCAGCAGTTAAAATCAAGTATATATTTAAAAATTTTCAGGGCAATAAAAATAATCTTGCAACAAAATACACAAAAATGTTCGTTGAAATTTCATTCATACATCAAAAACCAGAGGACACTCTAATGACCATCAATCCCAAATTCAAAAAACAAAGCCATACAAAAAAATACAATATAGTAGTAGCTAAAAAAAATTATACACAACATATTTGAATATTACAAGCAATCAAAAGTTTTTTTAAAAAGCAAGTACACTAGAGGTGCCTGGGTAGCTCAGTCGGTTGAGCACCAACTCTTGATTTTGGCTAGGGGCGTGGTCTTCAAGTAAAAGGATGGAGTCCCAAGTCAGGCTCCAAGTTCAGGGGAGCGTGTCCCTCTCCCTCTGTCCCTCCCCCCAGAGCATGCTCTCTAAATAAATAAATAAATAATCTTTAAAAAGTAAAATAAAATAAAAAGGAAGTACATTACACTCATTTTTGTAAAGCTAAAAACAAAAACTAAACATGGTTCATGAAAACACACATGTGGGTTTTTTTTTGAAGTTTTAAAAAGCAAGCGAATCACATTATCTGTTACTTCTGGGACAGAGGCAGAAGGACGACTAAGATGGAGAAACACACAGGGAGCTGGTATACCTAACAACTTTCTAGTTCTTAAGTAGTGGGTCCATAGGTGTTTTCTGAAGTACACTTAACACATATAATATATACTCCTGTTTCTATAAAATATCGCATAATTTTAATGTTAAATTAAAAAACACTAATGTTAAGTTAAAAATGTTAAGTTAATGTTAAGTGAATATATATTTAATCTAACATCTGAGCTAGAGACTGTGTTGAGGGCATTCCATTTATTACTCTCATTTTAATCCCTATTTCAGCTCTCTGATATGCAGAACAGATAGAAGTAGAGCTCAAATCTATCCCTCTTTCACAGGAGAAAACAGATATGGGGAAATAACTCACCCAAGGTCATACATCTAGTAAATGATGGAACTATAGATTAAATCCAAGTCTTTCCAGTACCAGAGCCCAAGCTCTTAACCATTTCTACAAAAAAATAAACAAATATTTTACTCCCCTTTTTTGTGAAATCTGAGTGTAACTGCACTGTCTACAGCTGCTCTAACAACTGTCTTTCAATGGCCCAGCTTAAGTTTCCAGTAAGAAGTTACCGTTTTCTGGTCACATTAACTAGAAATTCCTACTAGTCTTTAACAAAAAGAAAACAGTTAAGAATGATGGCCCTTAGGGACGCCTGGGTGGCACAATCAGTTGAGTAACTGACTCTTTCTTGGTTTCAGCTCAGGTCATGATCTTGGGGTCATGATATAGAGCCCCACCTTAGGCTTCACGCTCAGCAAAGCATCGGCTTAAGATTCTCTCTCCTCCCTCTGCCCCTCCTGCTTGCGTGCACACATGCTTGCTCTCTCGCTAATATAAATAAACCTAAAAAAAAAAAGAAGAAGAAGAATGGCCCTTACCAGGTCATCACCACTGACTAGATTCTTGACCCATCCCTGTGTATCACCTTTTAAAAAGTACCTTCACCTTACCAATACTTTCACATCTCCTATCTAAGCAATCAGCATGCATTTAGTGAGTAGGGGAAAAGCAGTAAGCAGGATAACTAAAAGGCTCTGTAATGAGGAACCAGATCCATCAATCACAGAAACTTAAGCTGGAAAAACCTGTGATGTTCTATAAAACAAGTAAATTGATCCTAATCAGAAAACCGGTATCAAACTGAGACTATTACCACCCCTAGTTCCCATGCTAAAAAAAAGACAAAAACAAAAAACTGTGTTTTCTAGCTTTAAATTTAAGGGGTGTTATATCTAGGCAGACAATTGATGAAATTAACAAATGCCAATTTTTCTATATATATAAAATATAAACCTAAAATCAATTTCCTTAAATTGTTTGGTTTTTCAATAATAGCAGTTTTATAAGATGGCCATGAGCTTGATTCATTTTAATTATAAGGAATAAAAGCAGAACTTATAATTAAACAGTTATCTTTAAACTTTAGTAATTCAATTTCAAACTAAACTGAAGGACAGAGATATAGTCCTTACAATTCAGAATGCCATTCATATGCTACTAATACCTTCTCAATATCAAATTCTCTAGAAGGCTATGCTAAACTTTCTAGAAACTAAAATGTTAGTAAAATGTGATATAAAGGCACTTAATAATTATCCTGACCTTGGCAATATATTCTCATTCCTTTATCCAACTACATAGTGCTCTCATTTTAATTAAGATGACACAAAAATTGGTTTAAGAAATTTTCATGAAGTAAAAGAGACTGGTAAGAGACTGTACTTCAAAGAGTTAATTTCCAAAACCATGAATGATATCACAGCCTGAGAGTCCAAAAACCGTGATTTTAAAACTTCTGTGGTTAAAAATGAATTTCTGTTGAATAACTATAGACATATTTTCACTGCTGGGGAATGTCATCTAAAAGATCAGTTCTTAAGGTATTACTGACTTCAGTGATACTTAAATTCTTCCACTGAAAATCACTTTTTAAAGCAAATAAAAACTTAAACATTATAAAATTGCAGAAAGTTAAGTAAATCCCCTACCACCACCCCTACTCCTATATATAGCTGCATGAACACTTAACAAGATAGCAACTTATGACAAAAGTTCACAAATTACAGAAAGAAAATGGTCTGAAATTTGCAAAGAATCAAGATTTAGGTTCTAATTCAATGACACCACAAACTAGTTATACAACTCTGATAAATCCATTAGCTTCTCTTAAGCCCCTTTCTACCATGGGTTGTAAGAAGATGAGACATAAAAGCATTTTACTTTTGAATATTACTCAGATTGGAAATGGCAGAAAAAAGTAACTGAACCTAAAAGAAAGAAAAAAATTGCAGAAAAATGGACAGAGCCTTAAGTATATGCAAGAAATACCAAATGATCTAACAAACATGTCATCGGAATCACAGAATCAGAATAAAGGAGGAAAAGAATAAAATACTTGAGGTAGTAATGACCAAAACTTCCCCACTTGATGAAAACACCAATCTATACACTGAAGGAGCTCAAAGAATCCCAAGGAAAGCAATTACAAAGAAAATAAGACCTAAGTACAGCACAAACTGTTTAAAAATAAAAAGAGAATATCTTGAAAGTAGCCATAGGAAAAAGATCATACACACAGAAGAACAAGGATAAAAGTTATCTTTTCAGAAACAAGACAGTGGAACAACATCTTTAGCTGAACTACTTTCCAGTGGTGACTATTTCCTCCTGAGAAAATGCCCCTTACTAAGGACTTCCTCCATCCCTCAGGGAAGAGAAGCAGCAGCACCCGGTGCGGAGCCCAATTCCTACTTCATGGAAGGGAAGTGCCCAGAACGCTATAAAATCACCAACATCGTCAGCCATAAACAGTAGTTTTGCGTGCTGGCTATTCCACCGCCTTTCGCCAGCCAGCCTACAGGAGGAAAAGCAAAGCTTACCAAGGATGCACCTTCAGATGGAAGCAGCACTTAAAAGCACCCTGAATCAAGATGAGTGGGAAACCATCCCAATAAATACATTTTGGATAGATTAGATCAAGTGCTGAAATAAAAAATTGTTAACCCACAATTTTATATCCAGTGAACCGATCTTTCAAAAATTAATGTGAAATAGGGGCGCCTGGGTGGCACAGCGGTTAAGCGTCTGCCTTCGGCTCAGGGCGTGATCTCAGTGTTCTGGGATCGAGCCCCACGTCAGGCTCCTCCGCTATGAGCCTGCTTCTTCCTCTCCCACTCCCCCTGCTTGTGTTCCCTCTCTCGCTGGCTGTCTCTATCTCTGTCAAAAAAATAAATAAAATCTTAAAAAAAAAAAAAAACAAAAAAAAAACAAAAAACAAAAATTAATGTGAAATAAAGACATTTACAGAAAAAAGTTGAGACAAGTGACCACAAACACTTCAGTAAATAAAAGGATATCTATCCTCAGGCCAAGGGGAAAGGGCAACAGATGAAAACTCGTATCTGAAGATGAATGAAGAGCATCAGAAATGTCTTTTGCCAAATGGGTGGCTCTATTTCTTTCTGATATTTGCTCTGAAGTCTAAGATTCTCATGGAAAAGACTACACAGGGCCGCCTGTTTGGCTCAGTTGGTTAAGCGTCTGCCTTTGGCTCAGGTCATGATCCCAGGGTCCTGGAATGGAGCCCCATATTGGGCTCCTTGCTCAGTGGAAAGCCTGCTTCTCCCTCTGCTTCTCCCCCCACTGTGCTATCAAATAAATAAAATATTAAAAAAAAAAAAAGACTATACGAAGTACCTTTAAATCTTGATATTTTAGGAAACAGACTCTGGTTGATGGACTACTGAGCTACAGTAACATACAATTTTACAACCATACTAAAGGACTAATTCAAACTGTGTGGGTCTCCTCATATGCCTAAAGGAGGTAACTTCTTTAAAGCAGATTGCAGAAAAAGATTAAACAAAACAGAATTACACAGGGCTGAATGATCTAGAGAAGGGGGAAATTTAACTGTTCTTTTAGAATATTATTTGTTTTCTGATGGGTAAATGAGGATGCCCCTTTTTCTTTTTCATCTCTAGCCCTCAATTTAACAAATTACTCTTACTGAAAATACTTTAAGTGGCACCTGATTCTATCACCTCAAATTTCAGAAGTGTATAAAAAAGTAAAAACTTTGTCTCTCTACTTCTCATGTCAATAATGTTAACTTCATAGCTTTAGTAAAACTCTGTCAATCGACTTACCAGGGTAATGGACAACTGAGGCCATATCTTGAAGGCCATAATTGAGAATCATTCTTATTTCATCAGGCATGAAAAGCCCACCATTAACAAATTAAGACTGAAATTTATGTAAGTCAATGCCTGTTAGCCTGGTACCTATTCCAAAGGCTCAAAGGTAGAAAGAAGGTTATGTCCAAACAGGCCACAGACTTAGTACAGTTGGAGAACCTAGAAAAGAGATCACCCACATTTATAGGTACTCCAATGTGAAATCTGGTACAGAGAGTTTGGATTGGTTTCCTAGTCTCAAAATACAAAACTGTTTTTGTATTGTAAGAGATTTTTAAAGATCAATCCTATATTCCTTAGGAAAACTTCTGGACAGAAATTAATCCTATAGCCTCAAAAGTTGCTCAATAAAATAGGGGCACCTGGCTGGCTCAGTTGGTAGAGCATGTTGTCTCATCAGGGTCATGAGTTCAAGCCCCATACTGGGCCTAGTACTTAAAAAAAAGAAATTGCTCAGGGACACTTGGGTGGCTGAGTCAGCTGAGCATCCAACTCTTGGTTTTGGCTCAATGGTGATCTCATGGGTCGTGAGACTGAGCCCCACATCAGGTTCCACACTCAGTCCCACATCAGGTTCCACACTCAGCAGGAAGTCTGCTTAAAGATTCTCTCCCTCAACCCCTCCTCCCCACACACGCTCACACACTCTCTCTAAAATTAATAAATCTTTTTTTTAAAATGCTCATAGAAGATTTTATGATTAAAAGCCACATATTTTGGCACCTATGCTAAACAATAAAAAATTTTAAAAAACTGTAAATCAGCCAAAACAGGAGAAGAGCCTTTTTTACGAACTCAAGAATCAATTGTGGGACTTCTCTTTAATCCAAAAAGTAACAAACTCTATCCTATAGTGAATAGGACAAATTATAACAACAAACTATATTCAGGTATCAGAGAACAGGCAGTGAAAAACTGTGGTCCCTGAGATCAGGGAAACATCTGGGGCAGGGGTGGGGTGGGGAAGGCAACAACATGAATCCTGCCACTACCCAAGGTTTTCTGCCAGAAAGCAATTTCCACATCACAGCACAGGGATAAGGAACCCAAAAAGAGCCCAGCAACCTTGAATTGACAAGATAATGACCACAGTTCAGCATGTCCCAGCTAGCTAGATTCTGCAGGACAGTTTCTCAGAGTGACTGAAAAACTGCAGGGATGGACAAACTGGTTCTGAAATTTGTATCAAAATGCAAAGCCCTAGATTAGCCAAAGCAATCATGACAAGGAAAAAAGTTGAAAAATTCACATTACTTACTCTCAAATCTTACTATAAAAGCTACAGTAATCAGGACAATGTATGTGGGCTTAAGACTGATATATAAATCAATGGAGCAGAAAAAAGACCAGAAAGAGGTTGTGATGTACACAATCAGCTGATTAAGTTAGCAAGACAATGCAATGGGAAAAGGAGAGTCTTTTCAATAGATGGCTCTGGAACAGAATATCCACATTTTAAAAACTGATCCTCAATCCTTTCTTCACATCATACACAAAAATTAAGCCAAAATGGATCAAACACCTAAATATAAAGTCAGAAGTATAAAACTTCTATAAGAAAACACAGGAGAAGAGCTTCATAACCTACAGATAGGCAAAGATCTCTCAGTACATAAAAAAGCACTAACCACAGAAGAAAAAATTGGTAAGTTGTACTTGAAAATTCAAAATGCCTATTGTCCAAAAAAATTAAGAAAATAAAAAGGGAGGACTAAGAAAGAAAGAAAGAAAGAAAGAAAGAAAGAAAGAAAGAAAGAAAGAAAGAGAAAGAAACTCTTAAAATATATCTGAAAAGAATCAGTAGCCAGAATATATACTTTCTTAAAACTCCTACAATAAGAAAACTGCCCAATTTTAAAAATGGCCAAACATTTAAACAGACACTTCATGACAGAAGACATACGTGTGGTTAGTAAGAAACTATTATTGGTATCATTAGACATCATGGAAATGCAAATTAAAGCCACAATGCAATACCACTATCACCCCATTAGAAGGGCTGAAACTGAAGAAGTGACAATACCAAATAGGAACCATTCAAACTTGAATTCTTTTATCTTGCAGGTGGAATATAAAATGGTACAGCCACTTCAGAAACAATTTCACAGTTTTTTTTAATAAAGACAAGCATACACTTGGGGCACCTGGGTGGCTCAGTAGGTTAAGCATCTGCCTTCAGCTCAGGTCATGATCCCAGAGTCCTGGGAATCAAGCCCCGCACAGGGCTCCTTGTTCAGCAAGGAGTCTGCTTCTACCTCTGCCCCTATCCTGGCTCGTGCTTGCTCATGCTTGCTCACTCACTCTCTCTCCCCCTCAAATAAAATCTTATAAAAGGGGCGCCTGGGTAGCGCAGTCGTTAAGGCGTCTGCCTTCAGCTCAGGGCGTGATCCTGGCGTTCCGGGATCGAGTCCCACATCAGGCTCCTCCGCTGGGAGCCTGCTTCTTCCTCTCCCACTCCCCCTGCTGTGTTCCCTCTCTCGCTGGCTGTCTCTGTCAAATAAATAAATAAAATCTTTAAAAAAAAAAATCTTATAAAAAAGATAAGCATATACTAACTAGAATTTAAATTAAAAATTGAAATAAATAAAAGCTAAGTTTTCTAACTAGAATTTAAATTAAAAATTGAAGCAAAAAAATTTTTTTTAATAAAAAGATAAGCATACACTTAACATAAGACCCTGCAATTGCACTCCTGGGTATGTCATACTCAAGAGGGGAAAATCTACACAGTGACTTGTACCTGAATGTTCAGAGTGGCTTTATTCATCACAGTAGCCAAAAATGAGAATAGTCACACAGTGGAATTCTACTCAGCAATAAAAAAGAAATTACTGGTAACATGCAATAATGTAGATATATCTAAAAAATATATTATGCTGGGTTAAAGAACTTCTGCAGTGTGACTGTGGTTAAACACAACAGTCACTCTCATACATTGCTGGTGGGAATCCAAAATGGTGTAATTCTTATGGAATGTGATTTGACAATATCTAACAAAAACTACATACACATTAACCCTTCAACCCAATAGTCTCACTTCCAGGAACTTATTCCAAAGGTACACTCCCAAGATATAAAAATATATACTCACAAGGTTATTCACTGCAGCATTTTAATTGCAAAATACTGGAAACAACCTAAATAATACCCATACATAGGATATTGCTTGAGTAAACTATGGCATATGCACATAATGGAAACTATGTAAAAAATAAATGAGAAAGGGGCTGGGGGAACAGCAAGGTTGGTTACCTACAAGAAATGGGAGAAATGGGATGGAAAGGATACAGAAGGGAAGTGTATCTTTTGTATAATTTTAACTCTTGAAAACATATTTATTTTCTACAAATTCAAAAATGAAACCCATCGGAATGAGAAGGAGCATTAAAAAAACTGGGGGCACCTGGGTAGCTCAGTCAGTTAAGCGACCAACTCTTGATTTTGGCTCAGGTCATGATCCCAGGGTCTTGAGTTTAAGCCCCACATTGAGGCTCCCAGCTCCCATCATGGAGCCCACCTTAAAAAAAGTGGGGGGATGCAAATGGGTGGCTCAGTCAGTTAAGCATCCGACTCTTGGTTTCGGCTCAGGTCATGATCTCAGGGTCGAAAGATCGAAATACACACATTAGGCTCCATGCTCCATGCTCAGTGGGGAGTCTGCTTGTGGTTCTCTTCCTCTCCCTCTCCCTCTGCTCCTCCCTCTGCCCCTCTGGCCGTCCCCTCCCCTGCTCACACGCAGGCCCACACACACGTTCTCTCTAAAATAAATAAATCTTTAAAAAAAAAAAAAAACAATGAAAAACAAATGAACCTAATTTCATTTCAAATGAATACCGTAACTACCTTATGCAGAAAGTTGAACTGGGAAGTGAAAGTGGAGAGGAAAGGGAAAGCAAGAAAGGAAGAAGGGAAGGCTGATTCAAGTAATTTAAGAATACAATATTTATTTATTCATTCTCAGTCTTGGGCAGCATGGTTGTAAGGCAGTGAAGAACTACACATAAATTCTCCACTTTAAGTTTGTTTATTGTGGTGAAATGGGCAAAGTGACTCTGAAATTATTTGAGATGTATTACAGGATAGAGCAAATGAGTAAATGCACTGACAATGGTGGGAGCCAAGGTTTCTCACAGCATAAAAAGGGACATAAAAATATGAAATGGTAAGTGCAGAGGAAGAGCCCTGTAGACAGAGAGTGAAGCTGGACATACTGATATAAACTCATGATTTCTAAACTATGTATATGCATGTTGCTATGAATGTGTTTATGTACAAGTATGTTGGTATATGCACATATGTGTATATAAGCATGCGTATTTACTAGCTCTGTCCACTGAAAGGGTCAACCCACGAGCAATGAGGATACCTTCCCCCAACCCCTGCAAGATTCTAGTCGCTAATACTATTCCTCCCCACAAGGACAGGGAGACTGATTAAGCGTTCCACCTTCTATCGCTTAAATATTTTAAAAAAAAAAAAAAAAGAGTCCCACTTTCTAAACCTAGGACAACTGGAGCATCAAAATAATTAGGTAGAGTAGGCACGCCTGGGTGGCTCAGTCATTAAAGCGTCTGGCCTTCAGCTCAGGTCATGATCCCAGGGTCCTGGGATTGAGCCCCGCATCAGGCTCCCTNCTCAGCAGGAAGCCTGCTTCTCCCACTCCCACTCCCCCTGCTTGTGTTGCCTCTCTCACTGTCTCTCTCTGTCAAATAAATAAATAAGATAATAATAATAATTAGGTAAAGTAATGAATTTATCAATTGAAAACCTAAGAATTCATGAGTCTAAACTGACAGACATGGCTCTTGATTACAGAATAATGTCAAGGGCTGACTCATAGCATGAAGGGAATGCTGGAATCAGAAAATAACCGTTTTGGAACCAACACAGTGAAAAATAAGGTCAGAGAAGAATCATTAATGAATGTTAAATCTATGGCAAATTGTGATGAGAACCATGGTATTTGCATTGTCTCCCCACAAAATGCTTATTGCATGGAAGGAAAATAAACTATACAGTGGAGAAATCTAGCAACATCTTGGCCAAATAATCAGTATTAACACCACAAGAAGGGACAGAAGGCATCATGTGTCTCCAGAAGTTATGCATCTTTCTCAGGATATCACATCACCTATACAATACTCCAGCCAAGAATGTATAACCTCAATCTAATCGCAAAGAAATTTCAGAGTAACATAAAATGAAGAACATTCTATTAAAAGGGGGGAAGGGCTGTGTTCTTCAAAAATGTCAATGCCATAAAAAACAAAGGCTATGGAAATATTCCAGGAAAAGGGAGGCTAAAGAGAAATAAATATGGTAAATGCAGTACCCGACCCTAGACTGGATTCTGTACAGGAAGCAAAGGAAATGCTGTTAACAGGCTTTATTAGGTCAACTGACCAAACTGGAAGATAGACCATACATTTGTGTCAGTATCCATTTATGAAGTTGATAACAGTACAATAGTTAAATAAGAGAATGACCCTATTCTCGGGAATACAGTAGTATTAGCAGAAAGAAGCTCAATATATGTAACTTACCCTCAAATAGTTTAGAAAAGGACTATGCATGCATCTAGAGAGAGGGAAGGACAGAGTGAGAGCACACACGGATGCAAATTATAAACAAGTGGGTAAATCTGGCTAAAGGATATCTAGATGTTCTTTATACTCTATTTTTGTAACTTCTGTAAATTGGAAATGACTTCCAAATAAAGAGGTGGTTGTTTTTTTTTTTTAATAAATAGCATGGAGATAGTTCTCTAATATGTTCAGAATACAACGGGTATATACCATAATTAACTGAAGGATTTTATAGGGAAACAGCAAGAGCTGAGACCAGAGATTTAGATAGATTCCCAGATAAAGGACCGTTTCAAATGTCAGAGAAGGGAGTTTGTACTTTTTTTCTGTAAGCCAGGGAATAGAAACACAAAGCTTACAGCAGAACAGAGGCTTAATTAAAAGGGACGTACTTAAGGAAATTTTCTAAGCAAAATTTCAAGTGCTAGAAACAGTAGATAAGAGGGAGTAAAGGGACATTTGAACAAACACAAGCAAGAAATTATGGTATCTTGGCCTAGGAAGCTAAGATATTAGCAGAAAGTGGTACAAATACAGGAGACATGAAAACAGAAAACCAGACTTATCTGGTTTACTAAGACTAAGACTATCTTACCTGTTTACTAAATTACTACTATATCAAAGGGGCGGGGGAGGGGGGTCAAAGATGACTCAGATTTCAAGCCAAGCTAACCAAAAGAACGACAGTATTATTAACAAAAAGAAATTTAACTAAGCAAAGCATAACTGCTTTCCTGGCTATCAGACAACTTTTTTCTATTCTCATTTCTCCTACCCTGGTGCAACAGGAGGAGTTAGGAGAAGAGTTAGATGAGATGTTATATGCTAGCACAAGCAATCTGGAGAAACTAGTTTTCACAAGGTGAAATAGCAAAAATAAGTGGGACTGATTCAGATTTTGAAAAACACCATTAAAGTATTCACACATAAGGGAAAAGTGGGTAGGAGGGTAGTATCTCATATTAAACTGTTAACATACAGTTCCCTTCTTCCCCAAAAGTTATGTTTGAATATATACACAAATATATGAATATACATATATATTCAGTTATTTCAGGACCATCCAGTCATTCAACTAATGTTATCATTAAAGAGAAAAAAAAAAAACATGAGGATGCCTGGGTGGCTCAGTGGGTTAAGCATCCAACTCTTGGTTTCGGCTCAGGTCATGATCTCAGGGTCATGGGATCAAGCCCAGCTTCAGGCTCTGCACTTAGTAGGGAGTCTGCTTGAAGATTCTCTTCCTCTGCCCCTCCCTCCACTCTCTCTCTCTCAAATAAATAAATAAAACTTAAAAAAAGAGAGAAAAACATGAAATACGACACAAGTTTAAGATTAAATCATAACAGGAAAGGTCAGGATCTTCAGAGGGTGAAGACAGAAAATCACAAAGGATCAAGTCAAAGTAAAAGTGAATTACCTGGCTAACCAGTCCAATGACGTTCAAGTAGGAGCTTATTTTTCTTGGTCTGTGACTCCACTGTTCAGCAAGTATTTTGATCCTGAAAACAAACAAAAAAAGGGGAGGGGGGTGGTGTTGGATTTTATTGCCCTTTCTTAATATAAGTAGTATTATTAGTCACACACAAATTAACCTTCCCCATCGTTCCCTTCTCTGGACATATGAAACAAGCAAAAACAAAACATGCTACATCAAGTACAAGGCCTCTTCCTAGGAATTGGAGGTGATGCCTTTGCCATACAATACTGTTTCTGCTTAGAAGTCAGGCATAGCATACACGATACACCCTGTCACAGTTTATAAACACGGATAATGCAAAACAGGGGTTGAGGAAACCAACTCCAAGTCCTGAAAAGTAATCAAACCAGATCAGTAATGTGAATCTGGGGTGTCCCCACCTGTCCAAAAGGAATGCTAAACAAATAATAATTCAAAACAATACTGAGGGGCACCTGGGTGGCTCAGTCAGTTAAGCATCTGCCTTTGGCTCAGGTTGTGATCTCAGGGTCCTGGGATGAAGCCCTGCATCAGGCTCCCTGCTCGGTGGGGAAACTGCTTCTCCCTCTCCCTCTGCCCCTCCCTGCCTTGCTCTCTCTCAAATAAATAAAATATTTAAAATATTTATATATAACACTCTCTCTCTCTCTCTCTATATATATATATATATGTATGTATGTATGTATATGTATATATCCTGGCAGAAGCTAATGAATGCTTAAATACCCAAGTCCAAAAAGATAAATATCTACCAGATGGCTGGGTGGATAGATAAAACAAGCAAGCAAGGAAGAGAAAAGGAAAAGAGAAGGGAAAAAAAGCCATGGATGTTTTCTTCCCTTCTAGGAAAGACTGCATTTGGGTCACCAAAAAGAAATATTTTTAGGGGCACCTGGGTGGCTCAGTCGGTCGAGTGTCTGCCTTCAGCTCAGGTCATGATCCCCGCATCAGACTCCTTGCTCATCAGGGAGCCTGCTTCTCCCTCTCCCTCTCCCTCTGCCTCCTCCCCTGCTTGTGTGCTCTCTCGCTCTCTCTCTACTGCCTCTTCCCCTGCTTGTGCACTCTCTCTCTCTCTCTAATAAGTAAATAAAATCTTTAAAAAAAAGGGGGCGGGAATATTTTTTTTAAGTGGGAGACGAAAATGAGGGGCAGTTCTTCAAAAATAATCTGCAATAAAATACATGAACGTATAAATAGCATTCTTGCACTTGAGGAAATGCGGGGCAGGCTCTGGTGCAGCAAGAAAGTGAGCCAGTAAAACATTCACCTTCACCTTATGAACTTCCAAATATAACAATAAAACAACAATCTGACTACCACGAATTCTAGTGGTGTATATATATGTATCAAGACAACAACCATAACTATACCCTAAAGTTCATGCTGGAATGGCAGGTCTGTTGGGAAGGGGTACAAGAAAAAACGATGTATTGACAAGTTCTGTATCACAGCCGTGGCCAATCCGCATGGAACAACCAACCACAATCTAGCTGCATCATGTGAAGGGTCTCTGCTGCACTTCTGAAACCCAATTTAAAGGTGAGAAAATTGAGGGGTGGGAAGGAGGCTCATCATAGGCGGTTCACAAAAGGATAGGAGGAAAACCCAGGTAGTGTATAAATACCATGCAAGTCAAGTCTAAAAAAGAGCTACAGTATCTACTAATATATTTATTTCTAATTACAGTATAGTCTCTGGCTTATAACGGAGATGTCAAAAGGAAGCCAGTTCTTGGAATGTATCTTCCAATCCACAATAATATCACTACTTGTTAGCATACGGTTTAAGAGAAGAAGGTCTGGAGTCCACCAGATCTGGACTCCACTCCCAGCTTTCACTTACTAGCTAGGTACCCAACTCGAAGACTTCTTTAAGCCTTAGATTTATCATCATAAAGCAGGGATCAATCCTCTCAAGCCTCTTGCAAAGATTAGGTGAAAATGCGTAAGTTACTTTCAGTACCTGATACATAAGTGCTCATAAGGGATGCCTGCGTGGCTCAGTCAGCTAAGTATCTGCCTTCGGCTCAGGGTGATCCCAGAGTCCTGTGATAGAGCCCCACATCTGACTACCTGTTCATCAGGGAGCCTGTCTCTCCCTCTCTCCCCTGCTCGTGCTCTCTCTCAAATAAATAAATAAACTCTTTTAAAAAATTAATTAACTAGGGGCGCCTGGGTGGCACAGCGGTTAAGCGTCTGCCTTCGGCTCAGGGCATGATCCCGGCGTTACGGGATCGAGCCCCACGTCAGGCTCCTCCACTATGAGCCTGCTTCTTCCTCTCCCACTCTCCCTGCTTGTGTTCCCTCTCTCGCTGGCTGTCTATATCTCTGTCAAATAAATAAATAAAATCTTTAAAAAAAAATTAATTAACTAAAACTATTAGCCAACAAATGACAATTTGACATCTAAGAATGTCCAAGTACATTCAAATAAAAAATAGAAGAAAATACAATCATTAGTTTTGGTGTTTAAATGAATTCAATGTTTTATTACTTGTATTTTTATGATCTTCTAATTTAATTAGAGGAAGGTAAAGGGGGAAAAGCAGGCAGAACTTCTGTAAAGAAAGCCCAAGGTTTTCTGGCCTAGTTTTAACTCAAGTTTCATTTGAGAAATGGTTCTTTTGTTGTTGCTCCTTTTTATGGGGGAAGGACAAAGGTTGTGGGGTAGGGTTAGTACCTACAGAACAAGAGGGGTGGGTAGGAAAAGATATCTGAGTCAGAATGTACCCAGTACCATAAGCAGGAAACAAGTACCGCTGCCTAGTGTGGAAGGTTGGCAAAAGAACTTACAGTAATACAAGTATCACACTGTTGGTGAGAACCACCAAAGGAGTGCTAACCCAAGCTAATCGGTACCCCATAACCCCCTGGATCCAAAGAAACACCATCGACAAAATTTTCCCCTCCCACGAAGTGTGCAGTTGGACTACAGTGGTCCCCAAAAAGTCACAGATCAATAACAGGACCTTGCAAGGGGTAGATAAGCTAAAAAGTACTATACACTGGGGGTGTCTGGCTGGCTCAGTCAGAAGACAATGTGACTCTTGATCTCAGGGTTGTGAGTTTGAGCCCCATGCTGAGTGTAAAAATAAATAAATACATACATACATACCTAAATAAACTGATTAATTAAATAAGGCTTTAATAAATAAACAAATAAAAAGTACTATAAAGTATGGGACCTGGAAAACTGCAGTTAACTTATCTAGAACCAAGATTCTCCAAAGCCAACAGTCCTAGCAGTCTTGGAACTGTATTTTTTACCTTTAACAAAAAATAAGCATATTCTTATCCCTTTTCATAATCTGGACTTCAGTCCATCACACGAACAAAAATCACACTAGCAAAAACTAAATGACATGTCCTCAAAATACTGAATGGGGAGGGGGAGAGAGGTTAATTTTTCTACGAGAATTAACGAAAAATGTGACTGATGGGATCCACATTACCAAAGCCTGCATCAGTAGAAATTCAATGGGGAAGAAAAAAATATATATGTACATCAAACTGAGCTTTGTTAATAGCTAGTCTGAGAAGATGTGCCTGAGGCCAGAACAAAGAATCAAACTGGGGGAGGGGAGTTGACAGAGAAGAAAATCCAAACTATACAATGCTGATGCTTGGAAACACCAACTGGACAAAAAGAGGCCACTGAATATCACGAACATGTTTTTCTTCTGCTGTTGAAAATAGAAGGGGGACAAGGACTCTACTATTAATCATATTAAACTCATCACTCCTGCCATGCTGCTGTGGGTAGTGTTCCCAGGGACTCCCTCCTCAGTTTCTCAAAAAATCGTAGAGATGGGAAATCACCCTCTTTGGGAAAAGTCAGCTCTTGCCTACCCATCTCCAAACCACTACAGAATAAGTTTATCCATCAATTTCAAGGTAAAGGTTACATAATATCTATGTAAATGAAACATTATTTTGCAGTTGAGATTATTTATCAAATATATAGTTGTTGGGTTTTGTTGTTTTTTTCCAAAGCTGTAAAAACAGATTTTACCTGCAACAGTCAACCACAACAAATCTGCAGCTAAGCTGAAAGGGAAAAACCAAATGTAAATTAAAAATCATATGAAAATTTAAAATTATTTCTAGAGGTTCCACTTTTTTGGAGCTGTGTAAAATTGGTTTAAAAAATTATTTTAGGGGGCGCCTGGGTGGCACAGCGGTTAAGCGTCTGCCTTCGGCTCAGGGCGTGATCCTGGCGTTATGGGATCAAGCCCCACATCAGGCTCCTCTGCTGGGAGCCTGCTTCTTCCTCTCCCACTCCCCCTGCTTGTGTTCCCTCTCTCGCTGGCTGTCTCTCTCTCTGTCAAATAAATAAATAAAATCTTTTAAAAAAGAATTATTTTAGAGAAAAAAAATTTTTTACTATTGCTTAGTCCAATAATTTACTATTACTTATGTGTTTTAGTAAATAATTAGTAAAAATGTATTTGGAACCCAACTGTACATTGGTAATATATGGATGACAAACTTTTTTAAATACCATAATCTTTTTGACAACAGGGAGGACAGGAATTATTTCAGATTACAGCATATACATGTCTAGTAAAGTAAGGACAGGGCTAAAAAAAAAAAACAATGTATTACTACTTATCTCATGATATATACTAAAAAGGACTAAGCTGATTCAAACTAATTTATCCTACAGAGTCATTTAGTAAGTTACAATAAATGTTTAGTTCTATATGGAGTCAACCTGAAAACTTAAATGATGCACTGAAAACAGAAGCCTTGTTTCAGAAAACCTACTTGGAAGTCCAGCTTCTTGAAGGGAGCTTGTATGAGACATTTAAATCAACTGAATGCTTCCTGTGTACCTAGGAGATGCCAAGTGTTGCCCTGGCCTGCAGGAAGTAGGAGCAAAATATGGTACCTATCACTAATTAGAAAAGAAGCAGGTATCAATAGGCCAAAATGCAACTATGGTCATTCAGCAAATATCTGCTGAGCATACACTCACTTACTACGTGGAACCAGACACCAGGGATACAAGGAAGAACGAGAAGTTGAAGACATGGAGTCCAATGAGAATATTAAGAGAGTAGAGAACTACCTTGCCTTTTTCATAGGACTGCTGTGGTCACTGTAAAGCACGACAAACCCAAAACCGTTTACTTCAGCAAAGACAGAGAGAATTAATGAAATTCAAATGTACAGATAATTTCTACAATTATTTTCCACAATTATCATAACTAAAATACATTTCTTTATAATAAAAGACAAAGGCAAAGAAGAAAAAAACTTTTGTAAAATGTTTGCCATTTGTGTAAAAATTACATGAGACATAGGGAATATTAAGGGGTATATAAAGGTTGCTGAAAATGAAAGCTATTTTTAACTCAACATATCCAGGAAACTATGCCATAGGCTTTGCTTACACAACAATACTACCCACTGATGAACAATGGCAGTAAATATAACCATTCTGCATTTTTAAAATTACTTTGAGATTAAGGAAAAAACTAAAAAATCCAGCTGGCAGACCAGTTTATTAACAAGCCCCCATATCTTTGGCTGAGTTGTAGTTAGTACTACATGGTTACTAGAACAGTCATGCAAGCAAGTCGCTTGCTGGTGCTTGTTCTGCCTCCCTCTCCCCCTCCCCCCCACCACACCCCGCCGGCTCTTGGAAACACTGCATGCAGTGCTGCACGATCACACAAAATAAATACAGGAAAGGGGGTGGGAGGATTGGGTGGGGAGCTGAGCGGAGCTCTGGGCTCCACCAGTGGAAGGCGTTCCACAAGAATTGCTACAGGGTCAAAAGTTTACAGTGGTTTCAATTTCACCTTTTAGCAGCCAATCAGAAAACAGAGACTGAACGCTGACCCCTCAGGCTGCAAATGAACATTAACTCATTGGCTACCAGGATTGCATATATTCCTTTTCTTGTTAGACTTTCACTTTTCGATTTTTCTTCTTCTTTTTTAAGGGGGAGTAGGGAGAGGCAAAGAACATTTTAAGTTCAAGGTGACAATTTTTACTTCAGACCATGTATTTTAAACAGGTATGTGAGGGAAGAAATAATCAAGTAATTATCTTTCTCCTTGAAACCAGTTTCTTTATCCTGTAACATCTAACAAACTAATCATTAATGCCAGTATCAAATCAAGACAGTGAACTTAGGCAGGTTAAGCAGAAAGATTTACCTCCAAGAGATTGTAATTCTAAGAACAATTTATAATATCATGAAAGACGATGTTGGTTGTGAAAGCAATATGCACTGTTAACGAACTAGAATTTAAATAAAAAATGTATAAGGGAAAAAAAGATGTTGGTGTTTCTCTAGTGAATGCTTTAAAAATAACTCAAATAATGAAAATATTTAAGTATTTACCTACATTCCAATTTTTTATTTGCATAAATTCCCCACCTCTTCTCCAAACCATTATTATAAACATGCAACATACCTGTTCTTTTCATACTCTGCGTCTAATGAAATGCAGGTACAGCTCCTAAGGTTTAAGCTTTCTTTTCCCATATTTCACCTTTCCGAACACTCCAGAATCAAGAAGTGATCTTTTACACAATAAACTCAAGAGTGAACCCTTTGGCAATACACACAACTGCTCCCTAATTCATTCATTCACTCACTCACTCACTCATTCATTCATTTTATGTAAATCTCCTATGAGCATTAAACACTAAACTAATCCATTAAATAACTATTTTTGACGTTCAAAATTTAACATTAAGCAAGGGTAAAATGAAGTTCTGTACCTTTACACATCTTAAGTACACTACATTTAAGGACTAAATTTCTTTGAAGCATTACATGATAAAAGTGAAACAGCTATATTAACTGCTCTATCAAAATGATCAAGTAAATCCTAAATAAGCAGATGTGTGAATCAGTAGTTAGCAATACTGCTCATTAATACAAGGTGGTCAAGTTTTAGCAGTCTTACTGACTTAAATTTAAACTTCTATTTAGGAGCCCCTGTAGGCACTACCACTACCTAAGAAAATGGTTTCATGAAGATATTTATTTTCTTATCCAAACCAGCAAAATTAAGAAACTAGTTATTTCTGAATACCCAAATATACAATATACAAAAGTGTATAATCAATATACAAAAGTGCTTTACTTAATATATAACTGCTAAAAGACTTCAAAATAAATCCATAGTGTATAAAGTTTCTAAAGCAATTTAATGGCAGTTGTTAAGGCAGTAAATAAAGACACTTGATGCTGATACATGAAGTTTTTTAAATTCAGCTTTAGAACAAGTAATTTTCTAGTACCAACTCGCAAGCCATGACATTTATGCTTATCTGCCAATAAAAAAATCTATACGTTTAAAATCCAGTATTTTTTTTTAAACATGGCTTGCAGAAGCACCTTTTATATATTAAATTAGAGGAGTCTGTATATCTTCTTTTTACAAGATGGCCTCATTTTGAAACAAAATGGATGCGATAAAATTTTACATCAAGTCAGCATGTTAGCAAGAAGCTTTTTTGTGTGTTCTGAATTTGATTAATACAAGCCAAGGTCACTTCCTGAAAGATGCCTACCATCGCAGCTGCAGGCAAACTAGGCTCCCGAGTAAGGATGGGGGGAAGGGAATGGTGATGGCATTCATTAACACTGAGATAAACTTCCATCTACACTAGCAGCTATGTAAGAAGGCGGCAACATGAAGATCCCAGAATTCCTGGCATATAAAAATTAACATATTTCTAGTCATTAATATTTAAAAACGGAAATTTAATTCATTATATATAATGCTCATGTAAAAATTATGTCAAAGATATCCCCAGGGTGCCTGGCTAGCTCAGTAGGTGAAGCATGCGACTCTTGATCTCAGGGTTGTGAGTTCCAGCCCCACAATGTGTATAAAGATTACTTAAAAATAAAATTGTTCAATAAATAAATAAACAAATAAAAAGATCTCTTCACTGCTACAATACATTAAAACATTTCGGGGTGCCCGGGTGGCTCAGCTGGTTAAGCATATGCCTTTGACACAGGTCATGATCCTGGGGTCCTGGGATCAAGCCCTATATCCAGCACCCTGCTCAGCAGGGAGCCAGCTTCTCCGTCTTTGACGCTCCCCCGTGCTCATGCTCCACTCTCCAGCTTTCAAATGAAATAGTTTTTTTTTTAAACTTTCAACAAGCTTTCAACAAAAAAAAAAAAATTTCACAGGGTGCCTGGATGCCACTCAGTTGGTTAAGCATCTGCCTTTGGCTCAGGTCATGATCCCAGCATCCTGGGATCAAGCCCCACATCGGAGCCTGCTTTTTCCCTCTCATCCGTGTTCATGCTCTCTCTCTTGCTGTCTCTGTCTCTCTCCCAAATAAATAAATAAAATCTTTTAGAAAATTAAAAATAAAACATTTCACTACTAATACTACTTAAATCATCTAATACCACATACTGAAATAAACTTAGCATTTACACAATAAGACCTGTATGCAAAATAACCTACAAAGGAAGAGACAGGCCCTTGAAGAAAAAGAATCAGAGATTCAATTTCTCATCTAAAAAACAAGGGTAGGGACGCCTAGGTGGCTCAGTCCTTAAGCGTCTGCCTTCGGCTCAGGGCGTGATCCTGGGGTCCTGGGATCAAGCCCCGTAATGGGGCTTCTCTGCTAGGAGCCTGCTTCTCCCTCTCCCACTCCCCCTGTTTGTGTTCCCTCTCTCGCTGGCTGTCTCTCTGTCAAATAAATAAATAAAATCTTTAAAAAAAAATAAAAGTAAAAAACAAGCATAATCTAAAGTCATGAAAGTAGAAATCCAAAACAAAAGCCTATATATTCCAAAATACTCACTGAAGTTTTTGTACTGAAACTCAATTTTCCTCTTACCAACATAAATACAAGTATTACTGTTTCTATGCTCAAAATACAAATATCATCAAAATATACATTATCAGCAACTAGCATAAACCCTCTCCCTGAATGATTTAATAGCAAGATTTAACTGAGCAACTACTATGTACAGCTAGGAAACCATACTAAGTACCTTCTCCTCTATGAGATTCTATATACATTTCAACTAACTGGATAAAATATTGAGTAAGGAAATCTATATGCTCACTATTTTCTAATTTTCTACTTAACCTTGGATAAATTAGATTGATTTTGTGTGCCTCGTTTTTCCTACCTGCCAAATGGAGCTATACCTGAAAAATGATATTCCACAGAGATATATAATCAGCAAATCACCTCTGTATTTTGAGTGGTTGTATAATAAACACAATACCTGTCTTTTTTTTAATCATCAACATATTCAAACGCATGATATTTCTATTTTGTACATAAATTGAGAATATAATTTTGCCCACTCCCCATCATATTTTGATTGAAGTCTGGTTCAATAACTTCAACAAAAAACTGAACAGATGTTACATGCTCAAGTTCAAATAAATGCATACAGCTTTATTTTTTTAAGTCTTACCTTTTAATGACTGGCAAGAAAGGGCTATTATTTAATAGACACAGAGCTTTCCACATATGTGAAGGGCTTTTTAAATCACTTAAGGAAAAGGAAGGCAACCAAGTAATAAAATACCGTGAAGTCCCTGAATTCAGACAATCTAGTTGCTGGGCATGGCAGAGGCAAACATTCAGAAGGGTTCACAAGACCTGATCACTTGCCTTTGAAATGGGGCAACTCTAAAAAGAGACAAAGTGTAAAATTAATTATTCATATACTTTTTCCTCCAGAACACCTTGTGAGGCACTTAGAGGGGAGAAATTTTTCCTCAATCTCTGCTAGCCTCTATTCTATGCATTCTTTTTTCAACCATGTGAATTATTCCAAAAATAGAACAAAGCAAAGCATTAAGCAGTAGTTAGCTTCTTGCCATACACATCAGGGTGAAGAAGGTGCAATCATTCCTGCACATCTCCAACCATATCATTCCTCTTCCCATTTTTATCCAAGTAAGTACCCAATGTGTTCCTTACTTGGCAAGTAAGACACACTCAACAAGGGTCAGGGCAGCTAGCTGCCTGGTCTTCCTGTACCAATGCAACTCCTATGCCAAAAATAGAACCTGAAAGGAAGCATTGGCTATAAAATGAAAACAAACAAAATACTGGCCTGCGTGTCTTTTTGCTCTGCCCAGAGTGGTTCACAGATACAAGTTTCAGAATCACTCTGTAAGGTTCACAGATTAAGTATTTTTTAAAAATTCAAATATTTTGTACAGCATCAAACTGGATAGACTGGCCGTCCCACAACTGAAAAATTCTATTACAAAAAATTCAAAGTATTATATCATGTAAAATAATATTATTACTCAACAATAATGTAACTATGCCACATGCTTTTACTTTTTTAAAAGATTTATTTACTTATTTGAGACAGCGTGACCGCACACACACAAGTGGGAGGGGCAGAGGGAGAGAGAGCGAATCTCAGGCAGACTCTGTGCTGAGCGCGAAGCCCCACCTGGGGCTCAATCTAATGAACCTGAGATCCTGACCCAAGCCAAAACCAAGAGTTGGATGCTTAATCAACTAGACCACCTGGGTGCCCCACCATATGCTTTTTTTTTTTTTTTTTTTAGATTTTATTTATTTATTTGAGAGAGAGAAAGCAGGAGGGAGGGGCAAAGGAAGAGAATCTCAAGCTGACTCTGCATTGAGTGCAGAGTCTGAGTCGGGGCTCAATATCACGACCCTAAGATCATGACCTGAGCTGAAACGAAGAGTTGGACACTTAACCAACTGAGCCACCCAGGGAACCCCACCACCACCACCATCTACTCTTTTAGAAGCACATTGGAGGGGCACCTGGATGGCTCAGTTGGTTAAGAGTCTGTCTTTAGCTCAGGTCATGATCTCAGGGTCCTACGATCAAGCCCCATGACAGGGAGCTCCCTGTTCAGCAGGGAGTCTGCCTCTCCCTCTCCCTCTGCCCTTCCCCTCTGCTCGCGTTCTCTCTCTCTCTCAAATAAAAAAATAAAATCTTTTTTTTTATTAAAAATAAATAAAAGCACACTGGACTATGAGCCTCAACCATACCTTCAAGTGAAAGAGCTAACAGGTGGTCATTACAGTGCCTACCACATAGTCCCAGTAAGTGTAAATCCTCCATTCATTTCACAAATGTTTGCTGAAATTATACCACATTGTATACTACTGCTATTCCACGTTCTGCAGATACAAAGGTAAACAATGCATGAGCCCTCATAGAAGTCCTTAAATTCAGACAGCCTAGTCCCTGAGCATGGCAAAGGAAGGTACTCAAAGTCTATACAGACTTACCACGTGCCTTGCAGATGGGATAAACTCTGAAGTTGGAAAAAGGATAAAAATCACAAAGCTTGTACATTTTATGGGTATTAACAAACACCAAATAAACAAATATTTCCAGAAAGTGGTAAGTACCATAAAGGAAATAAGTAGGGTGATAAAATATAGAAAGGGGGGATGTAAAAAGAGGAAAGTAATTTCAGTTCAGGGAAGGGGGCTCTCTGAGGATAAAATATTTAATCTGAGAACTGAAAGTAACCAACTACGCAAGAACAATTCCAAGCAGAAAGCACTACATATGACAGCACGAAGAGATAATGAAGCTAAGTATTATTAATCAATTATCTATTTCATTATATCATTAAGTCCAACAAGTCTTAATCTTCTTCCCACTTCTAGTCCAGGACCTGCATTACAGACCAATAGGAACTTGACAATTATGTGCTAATCTGCCTGAAAAGTGATGTGCTCCATTCTAAAATTCAAGTTTAATCAAGTCAATAAAAAAAATACTTGAAACCAGTAAATAACATGGCTCTCTAGGGAACTATTAGTAATGAATGAGGCAAAGAAATATTGCTAAAAACAATGCTTATTCAATGGATTTGGAGGGAAAACGCATTCAAATTCCAGCTCTCCTAATTACTAACGATATGACTACCATCTGTTTCTTCCTCTATAAAATAAGGATAACATCTCTTGCCCTACCTATCTCAAATGGCAAATAAAAAGACTGAATGATTTGAGGGGCGCCTGGGTGGCACAGCGGTTCAGCGTCTGCCTTCGGCTCAGGGCGTGATCCCGGCGTTATGGGATGGAGCCCCACATCAGGCTCCTCCGCTATGAGCCTGCTTCTTCCTCTCCCACTCCCCCTGCTTGTGTTCCTTCTCTCGCTGGCTGTCTCTATCTCTGTCGAATAAATAAATAAAATCTTAAAAAAAAAAAAAAAAAAAAGACTGATTTGAGATCCTCACCACCACCAATACGTCAGGTTAAGCCATTGTCTCTGGGTACAAAAAATATACAGCCCATCCATTAAAAGAAACTCCCAGGGCCTCACACTTGATTTTATTTGTTCTTATTTAACCCCACCTTACTAGAATTATATCCAGTTTCCCAACTTCAGAGCATATTAGAAGGGAGAGGCTGTTAGAAGCAATAAAGTATTGACAAGAGCAAGACAGTACAGCTAACTGGCTGGCAAACAAAAGCGAAATAGAAAAAAAAAAGTTAAAATAAAAAGCAAACACAGAAACTCTTAAAATTAAAGTCGTCTAGGGGCGCCTGGCTGGTTCAGTCCGTAGGCCTCTGACTCTTGATATCAGCTCATGTCTTGATCTCAGGGTTGTGAGTTCAGGCCCTGCGTTGGGCTCCATGCTAGGTACGGAGCCTGCTTTAAAAAATTTAAAAAAAAAAATGAAGTGGTCTAGACTCTACAGTCATTCTGCCTAAAGAGAAATAATCCTGTTTAATTCAGAAAGTACAAGAGGTATCGCCCACAGCAAAAAATAATAATAATGCTCCTAACGTCCTGTATCATTAGAAGATTAAGTACACTTAAGCACACTGCTTGAAAAGGAAGTGTGAAGACACTTAAGAATTTCCATTTCCAAGGGTTAAATTTCCTCAAGTGTCAGTGCCTTAATGGTTGTGTTTCTGGCTATGCCAGCAAACATTACACTATGTACCTTTTTCTTCTCTGCACCTTCCTCCCCCAATCCCACCCACTCCCCAAGTATGGTGCTTCCAAGCAATGGAATGATCAGAAGGCAAGCAGCAGGGGCGCCTGGGTGGCTCAGTCGTTAAGCGTCTGCCTTCAGCTCAGGGCATGATCCCGGCGTTCTGGGATCGAGCCCCACATCAGGCTCCTCCGCTGGAAGCCTGCTTCTTCCTCTCCCACTCCCCCTCCTTGTGTTCCCTCTCTCGCTGGCTGCCTCTATCTCTGTCAAATAAAGAAAGAAAATCTTTAAAAAAAAAAAAAAAGAAGAAGAAGAAGAAGGCAAGCAGCAAAGATTAGAAAATCATAGGACTTAGATGATCAAGAGATCATTAATACATTAAAAATTAGCATATTTTTGTAGATGCCATGTAACAGCAACAACAACAACAAAAAAAAAAAAAACCCATAACCAAAGTTAATCATCAACTGGACAAATCTCATACAATTTGAGCACCAAGATAATAATGGTAAAGGATTATAACCCATTGAATAAGCTAAAAATTCATAAAATCAGGGGCGCCTGGGTGGCACAGCAGTTAAGCGTCTGCCTTCGGCTCAGGGCGTGATCCCGGCGTTATGGGATCGAGCCCCACATCAGGCTCCTCCGCTATGAGCCTGCCTCTTCCTCTCCCACTCCCCCTCCTTGTGTTCCCTCTCTCGCTGGCTGTCTCTATCTCTGTCGAATAAATAAATAAAATCTTTAAAAAAAATTTCATAAAATCATAATATGAAAATACACACAACGGAAAAGCTCTTCCTTACAGTACAAAGCCAACTAATAAATATAGAAAGTAATGATGGAACCGGAAAATCATCATTTGCAAAAATCATAATTCATTCAAGAGGCAAGACTCAAAATTAGTGGATATAAGTTTAAGAAATAGTAGGATATTTCCATAATCCCAGTCTTAAAACCTCTAAACCCCACAGGAAATTTAACAGTATCTCCCACAAAGTAACCTTACAATGGAGAAAGTAGCAGACACCACCTCAACAAAGTGTTTCAATTTAGCATTGTCAATAATGGACTAAACAACAACCATGTTCTTCCTGGTAGACTGAGAATACATCACTCCTATGGTTTTCCTCCCCCAAAAGTGCAGAACCTGAATCTAAACCTGAGGAAATACTACACAGGCCCAAAAGGAAGGAAATTCCACAAAATAATTCATCTCTAGTCTTCAAAAGTATCAATACCATGAAACACAAAGATAGGTAAGAAACTGTCTCAGGTTAAGAAGACGGAGACCTAACAAGTGAATGCCATGAGTGCAATCTTGGATTTTCCTTCCCTCCAGAGGACATAATAGAGACAACTGGTAAGATGTAGAGTAAGATCTATAGAATAGATACTGTAACATTAATTTCATGATTTTTGTAACTACAGGGTGATAATGTAAAAAAAACAGCTTTGAGGAAATATATACTAAAGTATTTAGGAATAAAGGGCATCATATCTGCAACTTACTCTCAAATGGTTCAGAAAAAATAAATATATTTTTCTAATGATAAAAGGAGAAAAGCAAATAGAGTAAAATGTTCACAGTGAACACTGAAAGGCACCCAGTACCTCTTTAAGTGCTGCAACTTTTCTGTAAATTCCAAATTAAAGAAAAATAAAAAATAATCTAAAAAGCATATAACAGACTGGGAGGAAACATGTGTCTAAAAAGACATAGAATAAAAACCCAGAACACATAGGAGCCCTTACAAATTAGTAAGAAAAGATAACATAAGAGGACAAATGGTTAAAGAATCAGAATAGGCAGTTCACAGCAGCAGAAATGGTCAGTAAATACATGAAAACATGCGCCATTATTCCAAGAGATAGGGAAACGTAAAATAAAAACAATGAAAAAAAACAGCATCAGGTGGCAAAAACTAATCATTTTAAGCATGTATCCTTTATTCCATGGCTAAAAATATACCACAAGTATACAAAGATATAAAGACATGTATAAGGCTATCTGATATAAAAGAGGGAAGAAAAGGGTGGAAGGAACAAATAATGAGCATCAGTAGGGGAATATAAACTCTAACTTCATGCAAGTTCCTTGAAATAAGAGACTCCAGTATGTTCTATTCGTTAATATTTTTCTCTAGTAACTAGCACATGACAGGTACTCAACATATAGTTGCTGAGTTAATGGAGAAATGGTTAAAGAAAGGATATCCCAAAATGGTGTTTATATAGTCACTGAAAAGAACGCAGTATAGGGGCGCCTGGGTGGCTCAGTCGTTGAGCGTCTGCCTTCGGCTCAGGGCGTGATCCCAAGGTCCTGGGATCGAGCCCCACATGGGGCCCCTGCTCCACTGGGAGCCTGCTTCCTCTCCCACTCCCCCTGCTTGTGTTCCCTCTCTCGCTAGCTGTCTCTCTAATAAATAAATAAAATCTTAAAAAAAAAAACACACACAGTATAAAAGTATATATAAATAATTAAAATTCTAAAAAAGAATGCAGTAGATGTACATATATAACCACCTAAGATATTCATAAAACAAACGGACAAAACAACTTGCAGGAAACATATAACATGCTAGGTATGTCTACATGTCTAGATGTCTACATAGATACATCTATTTATACTTGGGGAAAAGTAAAGAAAGGTTCACACAATTTTGATAAATGATTAAAGTAAAGGAATGCTTTTTTCAAGAGGTGGGATTACAAATAACTTTATTATCAGTATTTTAAAATAAAAATTAAATTTAAATAAGACGCCACAAAAAAACTGTTAAGCTGCACGCATCATTAAACTCCTTAATGTAATATAAAAAGAACAGATTAGAAAAACATTAGGTACTATGCATCAAGAGCCTTAAAAAAAAATCTTTGATCCAGATTCTACTTCAAGGAATCATTCCAAAGAAGTACAGTAGTCCCCCACCTTATCTGCAAGGGTTGCATTCCAAAGAACCCCCAGTGGATGCCTGAAGCCAGGGATTATACCAAACCATATATACACACTATGTTTTTTCCTATACATACTCACCTACAATAAGGTTTATCAATTAGGCACAGTAAAAGATTAACAACAACATAGAAAAATATACTATAATAAAAGTTATGTGAATATGGTCTCTAAGTACTATACTTCCCTTTCCTCTTTAATGATGTGATGGGAGATGATAAAAGAGATAAAGTGAGGTGAATGACATAGGTGTTGTGACAGAGCGTTACGCCGCTACTGACCTTCTAACAATAACATCAGAAGGAAGATTATCTGCTTCCAGACCTCAGTTGAAACCCCAGAAAGCAAAGCCTTGAGGAGGGCTTATGTATCATATATGCAGACAAAGCTTAGGATAACAAATGCTCCCACCAGCATTACTTTTAATGATCATAAAACAGATGCAGGCTTTAATTATTAAAAGTTCTGCACAGGGGTCCCTGGCTGGTTCAGTCAGTAGAGCATGTGACTCTTGATCTCAGGGTTGTGAATTCAAGCCCTACTTTGGGCACAGACACTACTTAAGGAAAAATTCTGCACAATTACACATAAAAGCAAGATGCAGAAATATATAAAACTGTTATCACAGGATAAAGAAGAAAACTTTAGCAAATGCACCAAATGTTAATTTCCAATACTACTAGTACCCTTCTTCCTCTTTGAAATTGCCCCCATATTTCCAAAGTTAGCTTGTTTTGCTCTTAGGATCACAAAATAAAAGGGATGTGACAAGGTTATAATTTATTTATAAACATTCCTAAACTTGTTTTGCATTTGAAATACAAAATCCTAACCCCGGGGCCACTGGGTGGCTCCGGTGAAGTTGTCTGACTCTTGGTTTCAGTTCAGGTCATAATCTCAGGGTTGTGAGATCCAGCACCACATGAGGTTCCTCGCTGGGCGTGAAGCCCGCTTAAGATTCTCTCTCTCCCTCTCCGTCTGCCCCTCCCAGCCCCCTTCTTGTGCCCTCCCTTGCTATTGCTCTCTTTATAAAAAAAAACAAACACCCTAAAATGAAACACCACCACACATCTATTAGAATGGCTAAAATCTTAAAAACAACAGTAACAAATGCTGATAAGAATACAGAGCAACAGTTCTCCTTCACGGCTGCAGGGAAACACAAAATGGTACGACCATTTTAAGAAAACAGATTGGCAGTTTTTTACAAAGTTGAACGCACTTATAGGCTCCAACAATCACACTCATAAGTATTTACCAAAGTAAGCTGAAAATATGTCCACAAAAAACCTACGAATGTTTAACAGCTTTATTTATAATTTCCCAAACCTGAAGGAAACCAAAATATCCCCCATTAAGTTAAAATAATTAACGGTTGTATATCCACACGATGGAATATTATTCAGCAACAAAAAAGGAAATGAGTGGTCAAGCCAACAAAAGACATGGGGAAACTTTAAATGCACATTGCTAAGTGAAAGAAGACAATGTGAAAAGGCTACATACTATATGATTCGAACCACATGATATTCTGCAAGAGTGAAAACTACAGAAACAGTAAAAAGGCCAATGGCAGCTAGGGGTTCGGGGGGGAGGGTAGGAGGATAAACAGGTAAAGCACAGGTAACTCTTAAAGAGCTGAAACGATTCTGTATGATACTGTAATGACAGATACACAACATTACGAATTTGCCAAAATCTACAGAACTATAAACACAGGGGCGCCTGGGTGGCACAGCGGTTAAGCGTCTGCCTTCGGCTCAGGGCGTGATCCCGGCATTATGGGATCGAGCCCCACATCAGGCTCCTCCGCTGTGAGCCTGCTTCTTTCTCTCCCACTCCCCCTGCTTGTGTTCCCTCTCTCACTGGCTGTCTCTATATCTGTCAAATAAATAAATAAAATCTTTAAAAAAAAAAAAAAAGAACTATAAACACAAAAAATCTTAATGTAAACTGAGGGCTTTAGTTAATAATATTGCGTTCATATTGGTGCATTAGTTATAACAAGTGTACCATGTACCACACTAATGCAAAATATTAAGGGGGGAAACCAGGGGGGTGGGTAGGGGTAGAATATAGGAACTCCATTATCAATTTTTCTTCAAATCTAAAACTATTCTATAAAATAAAGTCTATTAATTTTTAATGTTAAGAATTACAAAGAAATATGTTATTTCTCAAGTGGCTATCTAACACAAATTAAGTAATCAAGTTTTGTATTTTCTTTTATAATTGAGCTGTATAAAACTTTCAAAAATAAGGCTGCAGAATTTTTACACCATATAGCTCACTTCTGCAACGCCACCCAACACTTTCAGAAGGAAAAGTAATATGAAAAACCTTCATCAAAGACGTCATGCAATCTCTGGGTCATTAATCCAAATATGTTAGTTCTCAATGATAGATTAAACTTGTTTCAATGATACATTTAAACTTATTAACTCCATATGGAAGTTTTCTTCTTCAAAATTCTCACACAACTGTTAAGTCTTTGCAATATCATCTGCAGAAAAAAGGAAAAATTTTTAAGTTTTCCTACTAATTCAAGAACATTTATCAAATGTCTACTATGTACCAAGCAAAATATACTGTAGTAACAGTTTCTGCCTTGTCAAGGAAATTAATCTGATTTTCCGATGAAAATCTCTTCNNNNAAACTTGTTCTGAGGACTGTTAAGTAGTGGGAAAATACAAACTTCAGATGTTACCAAAACAGAAGTACACATTGTTAGTGATTCACACAAAAACCCCAGAGCTATCTTACCACGCAGAAATTTAACTTGTAAAATTACAAAGTACCTTGATATTTTTGGATTAAGTACAAAAAGCACAAACATGTGGCTAAATAAATCAGGGAAGGAAAATCTCTTAAACCAGTTTCACAGGCAGCTCCTCACGCCCATCAACAACCCAGAGTAGCTGGGTAGATTCACACACAAGAAAAGCAATAGGACCTTAACAATTCCTAATAATGACAAAGCCTTTAAGTACCAAGTGAGCACTTAAGGTACTGCTGTTTATTACGTGGATATCTTTTCAGACACATGCATAAACAGGAAACACTACTTTTGGCACAAGTCTCGAAGAATGTAAAGTTTGCACATAGGCAGTTCTTTCAAGCACTACAGGGGTAAAGTACATTCAGGCTTTCAAAAGAAAGACACTAATAAATCTCATATTAGAACTTAAAATTTCCATCACCAAGAGACTTGTAGAGCATAAGTAGAAAGTAAAGCAATAACCATATTAATATAATACTATAAAACTGTTAATTACAGTAATATATACATTAACTTATCAGGAAAGTATCTCATTTCAACAGACAAGGAAGGACTCCAGAAGCTGTGATTTGTCCACTCTGGTGAAGCACACCCTCAAGTATGCTAAGATTCCAATTGTGACAAATGGGAAATCCTAACGTAATAAAAATATTCTAAGCAGATTTAAGCCACACTGCCCAGATTTAAGCCACTCTGCCCAAACCAATCTACTTACGTTTAACTACATCGGGCTCTACATTAGAGCCATTAATTAGATTTATGCAGGTTAGACCAGGAAAAAAAAAAATTTTTTTTAAGATTTTATTTATTCGTTTGAAAGAGAGAGAGACAAGGACAGCAACAGACAGCACGAGCAGGGAGGAGAAGGAGAAGCAGGCTCCCTGATCCCAGGACCCTGGGATCATGACCTGAGCCTAAGGCAGACGCTTAACGGACTGAGCCACCCAGGTGCCCCCTAGCAAAAAATCCTGTAAGTCTTATACTAACATTTTAAATAGAAGAAAAAAAAAAAGGTCATTAAAACCACTTTTATAAAGAACTTTCTAATCACAACATTCTTATAAAATATAACCAATCAATGAAAAGCAACGGCAACATAATATTCAAAAATAAGTCAATCTCAAGTTCAAGGACACTGAACAGGTGCAATGACTTAGCATCTAACACACATTCCCTAACCCAGCATAGCCCAAACTGAACTTGCATCCTTCCAAATCATCTAATATTTGTTTTCCCTTATACTTAGGTTTTATTACTTGTAATCTGCCTAAACTCTTTTCAGCAACCACACCATTTACCAAAAAGCTTAAACCATTTTTTTAACCAGAACTATTTTATTAAAATTCACCTTCATATTCATTTAAAAAATGGGCATATCACTTGCCCAAAAAGGATTTATTTGGTGTTTCCCTAAATGCCTTAGACTGGAATCCAGATTAAGAAAATCTCGTTCGGGACACCTGGGTGGCTCAGTAGGTGGAACATGTGACTCAATTTCAGCTCAGGTCATGGGCTCAGGGTCATGAGATCCAGCTCCACATCGGGCTCTGCACTCTGCGGGGGAGTCTGCTTAAGATTCTTTCCCTCTTCCTCTGCCCCTCCCCTGCTCACGTGCACATGTGCGCACACACATGCACACGTGTGTGCAAGCATGCTCTCTCCTCTCTCTCAAATAAATAAATAATGGGTTAGCACCACCCATTAACTGATCAAACAACACTCTGAAAGACTGTGTCTTGAATACAATGAATCCCAAATAACTTTTACCCCTTTTGTCATTCCAATTACTTTCATTCACCATTTTGAACCTAGGGAAATTAAATTATTAAATTGTTTAAAACTAGATCCTACCATAAACAGAAAGAAAGGAGTAAACATTTACTAGAATCCTAGGCTGCACTGCATTTAATTATCCATGTATAAGACATCTGAAGTTTAGATACGTTAGAACAGCATGTTCAATGTCTCACAACTGAAGGAACAGAAATTAGAACTCAGGATAGCATGAACTCCAAACTCACACATTTTGTACTATCCTTCTCCCCAAATTTTAATTGTATTAATCACTGTGATTGTATAAATTTTTATTCTAAAATTACCCAATAGCAACAAATTTGCAATTCTGGGGGGGAGGAGGAGCACACAGGAAGAAAACAGGCACCCAACAACTACCTAAAACTACGTTTTTCCAATACATAACCAAAGGATATTGGACGTATAGCCTTGTTCCCTATTTTTCATAATTCAAAATCTTGGGTCTAGAAAACCATTAGCTGGTGACAAGATCCTGCGAGAATCAGAACCCCCATCTTCCCATGCTCAATGTACCTTCCTTACCACTCCACTTGTCACAGAGCAGGAGCTATCCAACTATGGTTCCCAGAGCAGCAGGGAACTCAGAACTGCAAATTCTTTAACTCTATGCTAGGACAATAAACTCTGAAGGTGGAAGCCAAGCAATCCGTGATTTAAGCAGGCACGTGATTCTGGTGTGCTCTAAAGTTTGAAAACCACTGCTTTCCAGGAAACCTGACTATTTAGGATTACCCTAAGACAAATGCTCCTTAAAAAAGGAGTTAATCATACTCCTAAGATAACTGACTTACTCCCCCTTTCCTATTGTCTAGTCTAGAGCAGTTCTTCTCAAACATTAGAGAGCAGAATCAACCTGGGTAGGAGGGACTAAATTCCTGGGCCCTACCCCCAGACATTACAACTCTACAGGCCTGGAGTAGAAGCCTTGCATTTGCACTTCTCATGTAGTCCAGATGATACAAATACTGCAGGAAAGCCGACTACACTTTTGAGTAGCAGAGGGCTAAAAGCAAACCCTCACATAGATATCACAGATCCTAATTTGAAGAACACTTCCATCCTTCCTTTCTCATCCTTCCTGCTTGCCCACTGAGATTCTCAATCTTTCCCATGATTATTTTTGAAAGTCAACCAATTTTGTCAATTCAATTTGTAGAGGAGCAAAATTTGCCACTCCAAAATGTGTCTTTTTGGCATGTGGATTATTTTAGGCTATTTCCAAGAAAGAGAAGGCTCAAGAAAAACCTCTGACCTTCCCCCTAACTGCCTAGAATTTAGATAGAAGACCTGCTCCAGGAAGGGAGCTATCATCAGAAATAACTTCGGTATAATATGAAGTAGGAGTGGTAGACAAGGAGGAATTTAGCAAAGACTATTTGTTAAAATTCCGCTGCTCTATGTCCTACTGTTTCTGTATGGCCCAGCAAACATTTACTCTTTCTCATCTTCCTGTGAATTGTCTTCCTTCCCCTTGAAGTCCTTGACCCCACCCCCTTTCTCCTTAGCTCTGAATGGCATATAAGCCTCAATTGCATGACTACCTGTGGGCCTCATATTCTTATGGAGTCCCCTTACACACATAATTAAACTGATTTTCTCCCGTTAATCTGTCAATTTAATTCTTGGACCAATCTAAAAGAACCCTGAAGAGGAGAGGTAAGTTTTCCTCTCCAACAATTCCCATTTTTCAAAATATACCAATGAGGTTAAGAGAGCTGAGATTTAATTTATTATCTTCAGAACAAAATACCAAATAAAGCCTTCAAAAGGGCATATATGAAATTTTAGTGTGGTTCAAGTAAATATGTTGTGTGGCCACAAGAAAAAAGTACCCTATGAGATACCACAAAGAACACCTGACTTGAGAAGACCTGAACTCTATTAGAAGGTCTGCATGTATGTGAACTTAGGAGAAATTTGAGAAAACAGTCTGAAAATTTGTATTTCAGCAACTTTTTATATAAATGTGAAAATTCCACCACTACGTTCCCGTAACAGCAATACCCAGACGTCTAAAAACATGCAGAAGTGCGAAAAGAAGTATGTTTATAAACTGTGATCATCACCAAAATTACCTATTTATTCATTCAACAAACTTTTACTAAAAGACTACTATTAGCAAATCAGGACCTCAGAGACACAAGATGCTCTTACAAGTCCGTGTCTTGTCCTACCAATATCCTCCACTAGCATTAGTTTTTAGTATTTCCCAAATTTGTCCACTTCATCCTAACCCCATTGCTACTGCCCTTTAATGGTTTAGGTAGTACATTTTCCCTGGATTACTCCAAAAGCCTACCTTTATTCTTCACTTAATCCTCAGCTGAAATCAATCTTTCCGTGGCTATAAAACTCAAATTCCTTTCTCAGCTCATTTCTAAAGACCTCTCCTTGTACGTAATGGTCCACCCACACTAAACAACTTAACATTTCCCAGAGAACACCCAACTGCACCAAGTCCTGCTGCAGAAGCTACTCTTGGTCAGAATGCTATTCTACTGACCCACCCACCTCCAATCTATACCTTACAGTAACACTCTTCCTCTTGAAAGCTTACCCACATGCTTCCACTTTGTCTCTTCCAGCCCACTCTCCCAATCCCAAATCAGGCTATACGCTCCTCCAAGAGGTCAATAACACCTCTGAACATCCCTACTGTGCTTACCACCTGGTAAATGCCTCTCTTCTTGCTCTTAACCCTCTTGAAGCCAGAGTCCGAGTCTCTGCATTGTTTTAGCCATAGTGCCTAATCGATAGCAGGCACACAACATTTTCATTAAAGAAATGAGGGGAGTAAAGATACAGGTGAATATGCAGGATGCTCAGAGATCTTGGAAGAATCATTCCCCGTAAGTAAGTCGAAACATCTGAAAGTTACTTACCAATATATAAGAAGGTTTTACTTAAAATTTCATAACATCTGAGAAATTCTCTGAAGAAGATATTCCACTACTTTACCTAAGTCTATCTTTCTGGTTACAAGCACAAATGAAAATCAAGTGAAAGAGTACTGAAAAACAAGAATAAGCCCGCCATCAAATAATTTGTGGTATGGATATAAATCTCCTGGACTCAAGAAATTAAAATATAATTAGGGGCTCTGTCAGTTAAGCAACCGACTCTTGATTTCAGCTCAGGTCATGATCTCCAGGTGGTCATGAGATCGAGCCCCAAGTTGGGCTCCACAGTAGGAGTGGATCTTGCTTAAGATTCTCTCTTTCTCCCTTTCCCTTTGCCCCTCCCCCTGCTTGCACTCTCTCTCACTCCCTCTTCAATTAAAAAAAAAAAAAAAGTTAAAATATAATTAAAGATGCCAACACAGCTACTACAGTTTTCTGGAATTTAAAACATACACACACACTTATGACTTAATGTCATGCTATAAAACACCAAATGCCTTCGGTTTTCTGTTCCAGGAATGATGTCTGGAATTCTGCCAAACACAAAAAAGAAAACCTAAGGCTCCTCCATGCTTTGCAACATGTGAGGAAACCAGCCTGCCCAGAAAAGATGAAATCATGTATAATATGATAGCGAGACCAGTCATAAAAGACACATTTCAAATACGTAGAAAATGAGAAGATAGTAAAGATTACAAACTTTGGATACAGACAGATCAGTCTATCCAGCTGAGACCCTCATCCTAAAACAGACATAAAAGATACTTTGGGGGGGGGGGTGCCTGGGTGGCTCAGTTGGTTAAGAATCTGCCTTAGGCTCAGGTCATGATCCGAGGGTCCTGGGATCCAGCCCCATGTTGGCTCAGCAGGGAGCCTGCTTCCGCCACTCCCCCTACTTGTGCTCTCTCTCCCACTACCTCTCTCTGTCAAATAAGTAAATAAAATTATTTAAAAAAAAAAAACACTTTATGGGGTTGTTGTGAGAATTAGGAGAGAATTACAGAAAGCACTTAAAATACTCAGGTCCTAATACATGTATCAAGTGCTCAATAAACAGTAACTATCTTTTTTTTTTTTAAAGATTTTATTTATTTATGTGACAGAGAGACAGCCAGCGAGAGAGGGAACACAGCAAGCGAGTGAGAGAGGAAGAAGCAGGCTCCCAGCAGAGGAGCCCGATGTGGGACTCGATCCCAGAACGCCGGGATCACGCCCTGAGCCGAAGGCAGACGCTTTAACGACTGCGCTACCCAGGCGTCCCTCAATAAACAGTAACTATTGATACTACTGCTTTATGATAGAAGAAATCTTAGAAAGCAAGAGCCAGGTAGCAAAAGTTACATTCTTCTTACTGTTCCTCACTTCCTCAGCTTCTCTTCAAAGAATACTTACTTCTAAACTCTGTCCCAAAAAAAACTTTTATAAAAAAGAATTATAATTACTAGCTAAATCAACCAAGTTTACATTTAATAGAGCAAAAAAAAATTTGCTAACAAGTATTCAGTATTTTCATAATGTCCTTAAAATATGTAAGACAAAATATGACCTATGTCATGGATTGAATTGCAACCTCGAAAATTTGTATGTTGAAGCCCTAACCCCTCAGTATCTCAGAATGTGACTGTATCTGGCAATAGCACCTTTTTTTGTTTGTTTTTTAAGTAGGATACATGCCCAGCATGGAGCCCATCTCGAGGCTTGAACTCAGGACCCCAAGGATCAAGAGTCGCATGCTCTACTAACTGAGCCAAGCAGGCACCTCTGGAAACGGGGTCTTTAAAGAAGCAATTAAATTAAAATGAGGTCATTAGTGTTTTATATGACTAGTGTCCTTATAAGAGGAGGGAATTTGGAAAGAAACAAACATATATACACAGAAGAGGGAAGCCATCTACAAGCCAAGGGGAAAGGCCTCAGAAAAAAACCAATCCAAGGCACCTGGGTGGCTCAGTCAGTTAAGCATCTGCCTTCAGCTCAGGTCAGGATCTCAGGGTCCTGGGAGTCAAGCGCTGTGTCAGGCTCCCTGCTCAGTGGGGGGAATGCTTTTCCCTATCCCTCTGCCTGCTTCCCTCCCCCACCCCATTGTGTGCTCTCGATCTCTCTCAAATAAATAAATAAAGTCAGGAGGAGGAGAAGAGGAAGAGAAAGAAGAGGAACAAGAACAAGAACCAGAAACCAAACCTGCAGATACCTTGATCCTGGACTTCTAGCCTCCAGAACTGTAAGAAAATAAATTTCTCTTTTATATCACTGGTTCCTCAAGCTAATCTCAACATCACTTAGAATTAGACACATTTCCAGGGCACCTGACTGGCTCAGTTGGTACAGCATGCGACTCTTGAGCTCAGGGTTGTGGCTTTGAGCCCCACACTGAATACAGAAATTACTTAAGAATAAAAAAAATCTTTAAAAGAAAGAAACAGAGGGGCGCCTGGGCGGCTCAGTCATTAAGTGTTTGCCTTCGGCTCAGGGCGTGATCCCACGGTCCTGGGATCGAGCCCCACATGGTGCCCCTGCTCCGCTGGGAGCCTGCTTCCTCTCCCACTCCCCCTGCTTGTGTTCCCTCTCTTGCTGGCTGTCTCTATCTCTGTCAAATAAATAAATAAAATCTGAAAGAAAGAAAGGAAAAGAAAAGAAAAGAAAAGGAAAAGAAAAGAAAAGAAAAGAAAAGAAAAGAAAAGAAAAGAAAAGAAAAGAAAAGAAACGACACATTTCCAAAATCAAAAAATCAAATACTTAAAGCCAGAATCAGGAATTACATATCATGCACACTTTTTTTTAATAAAGTACATTACACTATTTGGGCTATGGCTGATCTAAAGCATTACTAACATGTATTATATTAATCCCTTTTTGAAGGAAAATATGCATATTCTGAATTTTTATGTGTACCTATTAAAGACAGTTCTCTCAACATGAGCAATATTAAAGACACTGTTTTGGGACAAAAGAAACAAACTTTGGATTCAAAGAAATGGCGATTTAAACCCCACTGGTGCCATTTGCCAGTTATGTGGCCTTAAGGAAGTTATTCACTTCTCTGACCCTCAAATTCCTCAACTGTAAATGAGGATGAAATAATATTTTACCAGATTATCAGGATTAGAGAGAGCTATATTAAGCACCTGGCACAATTCCTAACACAAAAAGGGTACTCAATAAATAGGAGCTATGATAAGATCATCATCTAAAGAAAATATGCATGAAAAGTAGGTGTCACTGTTAACAGGAGTATGGACTTTTACACCTTTCTGGAAGGCAATTTTGAAATATCTGTCCAAACATTAAGGATATCCCTCTGATCCAGAAATGTAAGTTAGAGGAATCTACTCTATAGAAATACTTCCACAAGTGGGTAAAAGTGGAAGAAAAATGATATTTTTTGTGACTGTTTTACCAGGCAATCAACAGAGGTCTGGTTTAATGTTAGATATACTAGAACCATATTTGTCATTTTTTAAATGAAGTAGATCTCTACATACTGACTAAAACATGGCAATGAGAGAATAAGCACAATATGACCCAACAAGGTATAAACTATGTGTTTATATATGCGTGGAAGAAAGTATGAAAAGATCCAATACCAAACCACAAACAGCTTTCACTTTTTGCTCACATATTCTATAAATTGTAAACTTCTTTAAAACACAAAATATTCTGGGGCGCCTGGGTGGCTCAGTCGTTAAAGCATCTGCCTTTGGCTCAGGGCGTGATCCTGGCGTTCTGGGATCGAGTCCCACATCGGGCTCCTCCGCTGGGAGCCTGCTTCTTCCTCTCCCACTCCCCCTGCTTGTGTTCCCTCTCTCACTGGCTGTCTCTATCTCGTCAAATAAATAAATAAAATCTTAAAAAAAAAACACACACACACACACAAAATATTCTTTCCTACTAAAAAAAAGAAACAGGGATATGCACCATTTTTCCAGACTAATGTTTTCCTGTACTATGGAATGGGATGTGTTAAGGAAAACTTCAAAAAAAAATATACTACATACTAACCCTCCCTCCTTATTGAAAAAGTGTAGAATTTCTATTATTAAGCCCATGTTCAAGATAGTCAATATCAACTTCTACTTGATATTTTTCAGTTTCTATTTCTACAGCCAATTCTAACTTTGTGGAGTTGCTCACAAAACATTTTAAAAACTGCTAATTATTTGCCACATAACCAAGTCACACTCTCAAACTCTTCCTCCCCTCCTCTCAAAATAATCTATTTAGGGGCGCCTGGGTAGCGCAGTCGTTAAAGCGTCTGCCTTCGGCTCAGGGCGTGATCCTGGCGTTCCGGGATCGAGTCCCACATCAGGCTCCTCCGCTACGAGCCTGCTTCTTCCTCTCGCACTCCCCCTGCTTGTGTTCCCTCTCTCGCTGGCTGTCTCTCTGTCACATAAATAAATAAATAAAATCTTTAAAAAAAAATAATAATAATAATCTATTTAAACATGCACCTAAAACACAAAATCACTGTAATAGTACCTAAGGAAAAATAAAATAAATTAGCTGGAAAGATTCAGCATTTTAGATTAGTATGAACTGCAATTCTCCTCTGTTTCTGATAATCCAATGTTAATACACAGAACAATACTGAGACTGGAATCAAGGAAAGTCACAATGAAAAAGGAACCACCTTGTTTAATACAGATGAAGAAAATGAAGTACAAGAAGTGACCTGACCAAGTTCACACAGTAAGAAAGCAGATCAATGCAGGGCCCTGACTTCCCAGTCTAATATTCTTTTTTCTAGATCACATTGCCTCACATCTGAGCTTACAGTTTTAAATAAATTCCTTTTTCCAAATAAATTAGCAAAAATAGCATCAGATAACATACTTGGTTTCATAAATATGCATAAATGAAACAAACGTTTGCTGGCATATACTACCTGGCATATTTGCAATACTATCTATAGAGCTCTGCGTTCATTGAAATTTCAAGCATGTAAAATATCTTGATCAGACATCACAAAGGTGTCCGCTCTGCAGAAGCAGAGATGAAATGCTTTCTGAGAACCAATTCATCTAATTCCCCTGGAGGTAGGGCAACTAGTTACTAATTAGCTGAAAGACCAAATTTTCTAGCCATGTATGTCTGAATAGTAATTTTTGTTTGTTTCAATGGCACTTTCCTTTTTAGAGTAATGTTTCTCATCTCTGATTTCAAAGTCACCTTCCAGCCTAATGGAGGCACATAGCTCTGACTTCTCTCCTCAGAACAAGATTCATAAGAAAATAAATAATGCACGGAGGCATTTCTTTTAATATTTTCCTTCACTGAAACCCAGTTTCGTAACAATATAGGAAAATCTTTGATGGTACGACATCTCTATTAAACCAAAAGATAAAAATCCAGAAAGTAAGGACAAGGAAAACTAACAGCTGTATGAAACAAAGAGTACATGAAATAGAAGCCAGGTAGACAATAGATCTCTGAAATCTAGTTTGGGGAAAATAAAATGATCATCCTAAAATGAACAAAGGCTAATGCAACTGGCAACTAAATATACGAAGCTAAGTTTATCAAAAAGAAAAGGAATGTTAAAGGAATCTCTGCCCTTGTCTCATATCAAAAAAACAAAACAAATACTGAGGCAGGTATGTTTAGACATATTCAAACATAAATGCAATAAAACAAAGTTGTTGTGCTAAAACAAAATCACAAATGGGAAAAAATCAGGTCATTACAATATATGGCTATGATATGGCTACGGATAATTTCTAGATATACCATTAGCCTCCAAATCTGGAAGGTTAAAATTCAATAGTCAAAGAAAATATAGTTTATCAATACCATCAACACAAAATACTGTTTACAAGTATAATTTTGCTAGATCTGACTGAAGAGTGCAACGTGAAAATTAACTTCATTTTGTCCAGTGAATGTGGATATTCTTCTTTAACAAAATCCAAGTATTCCCGGCTATGAGTGATGAGTGACCTTGAGGCAGCACTTGGAAGGCAGTCACCATGGCAACACTACCACAAAAGTGCCTCATCCTCAGCAAAAGGACCAACCTGGTGCACACGGATTTAAAAACCCAGGGAGACAGAGCCTCCTCCAAGCCAAAAAAAATTAGTGTAAAAAAATGTTTATATTAACCTTCTTATTTTAGCCTTCCTATTTATTCTTTGTGAAGGAGGGACACATATGTTAACTTATCTTAAAAATGAAATATTAAGCAATGTGAAACTTGTTCTTTTTTCTTTTATTTGTTTTCTATATGGTCAAAACCAATTACTAGGATATGAATAATAATTTTTAATTTTTAAAAATGAATGTTTAAACATTTTTAACACAATCACCACTATTCTAATCTTCTTGTAATCACTGTCTAAAAAATCCGTTTTAATAAGAATATTTATTTTCCAGCCTGTGCTTTGATAAGAACACACATGGGAGAAAAGGGTTGACTTACAATTTCAAATATAAAATATGGATTTGTAATGCTGCCTATACACCCTCAAGAGCCAGCTGCTTGCTTGCCAAGAAGGGGGTGGGAGAAGAGAAGTAGTTAGTACACAAGCATCTTTACATTTGGTGTTTTTACAAAGTTATGTGTCTTTTGCTTCAGACGTAGTTGTAGTATTTTTTCCTAGGGAATCTACCCTGTGAAAGCCAGGAATGTAACTCTTTAGTCATTTTATCACCAATATAATCAACACAGAGCCTGACATCAAGTAAGCCCCAAGCAACTTCAGATGTTCTGCTCATCTACCAAAAGAATCTTGAAAAACTACACAGCCCAGAACATTTGTACACTGACATTTAAATTCTTCAACTAGTTACAAAGCAGTTGTTTGCAAGATGTTATTAGTATTTTTAATAAACTGTTACATCACTCAAGTTTTCAAAGGAAACTGGATTATGATCATTCCTCACTAACAGCCAGAAATTTTGTAACTGTTCCTTTCCTGGAATACGAATTTCCATTCCTCTTCATCCACAGTATTTGATCATAATGGAATATTATTTTATCCCTGAAAGTATTTTACTGATCATCCAATCTCTACAACAAAAGGGTATGTAAGCTGAAATAATAATGAAAGTCCATCTAATCACAGGCTCTAAGTGTTGAAAACACATTTTATTCTGCATTATTACTACAATCGTAATTAGGATGGAACTGTTCAAAACATAAGTGTATTACAAGCTTTGGTAAAATACATGTTAAAAGTACATTTTTCATTATAATCTGTTAAGATACATGGGCAGGGGTTCCTCTCCCTGACTGCAAGCCCCATGCCTACAGGTATCCACAATAAGTAATACTGCTAAAATGCCACAGTGTTCATTAACTTATACAGTTTTATTTGTAAAGTTATAAATAAGACTATGCTGACATAAGTAGATAATTAAGTGGAAGAAGTTATGTGAAAGCAACGACACTCAATTCTTTCAATGCACTCTTAGTTTCATGACAAAAATCTCAGTGAACTATCATCAAAAATTATTTTTTCATTATCTTTCAAAGAGCAATTTGATTAACTCTCCATTCAGTTTTGATGAAAACACACTCAGAAGCAACTGACCAACAAACCATTTGTTACGGAGTCATTCGCTTTTCAAACCCTGACACCAACATTTGTAATTGTCCATGTGTTGTTTCAAATGCCAATTTTTTTTTAAAACACCCAGTATCAAGGCAACACAGTAAAAAGAATTATTCCTTTCTTTTGGCAGTTAAAAGAGCAACTGTGAAAGGATACTCTGCAAAGTTTCTCAGGCAGGCCAACTTAAGGATTTAAAAGAACAAAAGTTGGGGCGCCTGGCTGGCTCAAGTCAGTGGAGCATGCAACTCTTGATCTTGGGATTGTAAATTCAAGCCCCACGTTGGGTGTAGAGATTACTTAAAAATAAAATATTAAAGAAACAAGCAAACAAAAAAAGACGGTTAAAAAAGTTTTAAAAATAAAAGAACATAAGTTTACAAATCTGGAAAATAATTCTCTTTAAGTGATTAAAGCCTCCAAATCCAAATGCCAATTTATAGAAAATACAGAGGACAGAAGAATGTGCTAAATGACACCACTCAGGTACAGAAAATTTTGTAGAACACAAAACCATTTTTTCCAACAAATAAACCACAAGGTTAAAAAAAAAAAAAAGGCAGTAAGAACTTAAACACAGATGATATAATAGCAAACTGCAATACGTGCATCTGACTCAAACAATAAAACAGGAATTTTCAAGGAACTGAAAATTCAAACATGCCTGGATATAACATCAAGGAATTTAAAGTGAGATAATGTGGGTTTTATTTTGTTTTGAACAGTGTAGTTTAAAGATACTTACTAGAGGACCTGAGTGGCTCAGTCAGTTGAGCATCCAACTCTTGGTTTCTGCACAGGTCATGATCTCAGGGTCTTGAGATCGAGCCCTGCGAGAGGCCATGCGCTCAGCAGGGAGTCTGCTTGAGATTCTCTCTCTTCCTCTCCTTCTGCCCCACCCCCACACATGCCACTCTCTAAAATAAGTGAATAAATAAACAAACTTACTAAAACACTTACAGATAGAACAGTATGTTATCTGGGACTTCCTTCAAGATAATATGGGAAAAGGGGAAATCTGAATAAAAATAAGATTGGCCATGACTTAGTAATTTCTGAAGCCTGAAAGAGTTTCATGAGAACTCCCTATAGCATTCTAGTTTTTTGTTTGAAATTTCAGAATGAAAGGTTTTTAAAACTGTGCTCATATAGCCCTTCACAGACCCCAAGTGAAGTCGTTTCAAGACACCATGTGCCAGTGGACGTGAACGTCGCTGACTGCAAGCAGAAGTCAGGAGATCAACGTGCACAGAAGCACCCTGATGCTCTGAGCAGTTACGAAAACAGTCATTCTTCTACAAATTTGCAGCATTAATTCTGAAGGCTAGACCTCAAAAAGAGTAACAAACACCTTCTCTAGAATGTTCTCATTTAACATCATCAGTGTATTAGTGTGTATTTAAAAGACAAACTCCAAAAAATATATAAATCCATGACATTAAGCCAGAAAACCACTACCTGCTTATCTCTATTTTAACATGAAAACACATGAATCAACTCTCGTGTACTTAAGTGTTCTAAAACTTGTAAACAACTTTATTTGGATTATATATTTGTATATAAATACATATATATAAATTATACACATTAGTATTTTATAGTATACCCTCCAACATAAGGCTAGCAACAGGACAAAAGAATTAAAGACATCACAAAAACATATCTAAGAGAGTGCACCTCTGACTTTTATTTATTCCAATTATCTTTACGCCTCATCAAATAAACTTCTAACCTCACAGTTATATCTACCTAACACAACACCAATACACTATAAACCTCTGACTATATTTCTATTCAAAAACCTACTTCCTACTACACATTTCCTTAAGAAGTAATAGGGAGAGAGAGAACGAAATATCGTACACATTTGTGCTTTGTTAATTCACATCAAAGGAATTTTTAAGATTTTATTTATTGGAGAGAGAAAGAGAGTGTGCACGTGTGAGACCACGAGTGGAAAGGGAGGGGCAGAGGAAGACGAGAAGCAGACTCCCCGCTGAGCACGGAGCCCGTGTCTGGCTGGATCCCAGGACCTTGAGATCATGACCTGAGCCAAAGGCAGAGGCTTAAGTGACGGAGCCACCCAAGCACACCACATCAAAGCAACCTTAAAGTCAAATTTCAAAAACAGAAAAATATATTTTATTTATAATCAGCCAGATTTATTAAAGTTAAAATGTAAATCTGAAAGTTCCAAAAACTGCAATTTACAATATTTCCAACTATAATTGCTGCATGAAGAAAAACTGTCCCATCACTTTAAATGGTCTCCTAATCTAATAATAAAACGTTTAGAAAGGAAAAAGGTGTGTGTTTCCCCTATACAAAACCAAAGAATTCAGAGACAAGATACAGAATAACTTAGAAAAGCTATCCCATACTGCAAGACCAAAAACCAACTACTGCTTATCTCTATTTTAACATGAAAACACATTTATCGACTCACAGGTTAAGTGTTTCAAAACCTAAATGCAAAGGGGGGTGCCTAGGTGGCGCAATCGGTAACCAAGTGAGTGGAGGGATATCAAGAAGAGTATGAGGGAGGGGCACCTGGGTGTCGCGGTCGGTTAAGCCTCTGCCTTTAGCTCAGGTCTTGACCCCAGGGTACTGGGATCGAGTCCCTTATCACACTCCCTGCTCACAGCAGGGAGTCGGGTTCACCCTCTGCCCCTCTCCCCAACTGCGCTCGCGTGTGCTCTCTCTCGTACACACTCAAAAATAAATAAAATCTTAAAAAAAAAAAAAAAAAACTTATACACGACCTTATTTTTAAAACACATTTAGGGGGGGCGCCTGGGTGGCACAGCGGTTAAGCGTCTGCCTTCGGCTCAGGGCGTGATCCCGGCGTTATGGGATCGAGCCCCACATCACGCTCCTCCGCTATGAGCCTGCTTCTTCCTCTCCCACTCCCCCTGCTTGTGTTCCCTCTCTCGCTGGCTGTCTCTATCTCTGTCAAATAAATAAATAAAATCTTAAAAAAAAAAAAAAAACACATTTAGGGGCGCCTGGGTGGCACAGCGGTTAAGCGTCTGCCTTCGGCTCAGGGCGTGATCCCGGCGTTATGGGATCGAGCCCCACATCACGCTCCTCCGCTATGAGCCTGCTTCTTCCTCTCCCACTCCCCCTGCTTGTGTTCCCTCTCTCGCTGGCTGTCTCTATCTCTGTCAAATAAATAAATAAAATCTTAAAAAAAAAAAACACACATTTAGGGGCGCCTGGGTGGCACAGCGGTTAAGCGTCTGCCTTGCTCAGGGCGTGATCCCGGCGTTAGGGATCGAGCCCACATCACGCTCCTCCGCTATGAGCCTGCTTCTTCCTCTCCCACTCCCCTGCTTGTGTTCCCTCTCTCGCTGGCTGTCTCTATCTCTGTCAAATAAATAAATAAAATCTTAAAAAGAACACATTTAGGGGCGCCTGGGTGGCACAGCGGTTAAGCGTCTGCCTTCGGCTCAGGGCGTGATCCCGGCGTTATGGGATCGAGCCCCACATCAGGCTCCTCCACTGTGAGCCTGCTTCTTCCTCTCCCACTCCCCCTGCTTGTGTTCCCTCTCTCGCTGGCTGTCTCTATCTCTGTCAAATAAATAAATAAAATCTTTAAAAAAATAAAATAAAATAAAACACATTTAACCATTTAAGGGAAACAAATTGAAACAAATTGAAAAAGGGATCTAGTAGGGGCACCTGGTGGCTCAGTCATTGGGCGGCTGCCTTCGGCCCAGGTCATGGTCCCAGGGTCCCGGGATTGAGCCCCACGTTGGGCTTCCCTGCTCAGCAGGGAGCCTGCTTCTCCCTCGCCCATTCCCCTCTGCTTGTGTTCCCTCTCTGTCTCTGTTAAATAAATAAATAAATAAATAAATAAATAAATAAATAAATAAAATCTTAAGAAGAAAAAGGGATCTAGTATACATGCTCTGCAATCAGGCAGCACTAAATATATTACTGAATATCATAACTAAAATTACAGAAATATTTAAATTATTTATAGCCAAAAATAATTTATTTTTCACTACAATACACACTTTTATAAAATAAGAGGGCTTTATCTCCTGGATTTTTTTATTACAAATAAACTCCCTAAGCTTTTTCCAATTACAAAAGGGGGGGGGGTAGAGGGATAGATGGGAATTTTTATTTTTTTTTTAAGATTTTATTTATTTATTTGACAGAGATAGAGACAGCCAGTGAGAGAGGGAACACAAGCAGGGGGGGTGGGAGAGGAAGAAGTAGGCTCATAGCGGAGGAGCCTGATGTGGGGCTCGATCCCCTAACGCCGGGATCACGCCCTGAGCCGAAGGCAGGCGCTTAACCGCTGTGCCACCCAGGCGCCCCAGATGGGAATTTTTAAGGCACAAAGCTAACTATACAAGTCTTGGTCTTGTTTAGTTAAGGAAGTAGTGAGAAATCCATGCTTTACATGCCTAATTAGAAACTAACATCTTATCAGCAGAGGATCAATTTAAAGGATAGTGGAAATTAGAAAAGAAACAAAAATGTTGCAAGCGTAGTAGGAACTATAAAACCTGTATTGATTTCAACTTACTAACCTGGAAAGATGTCCATCACATATGATGGAATAATAAAATATTACATAACAGCATACAAAAATCCCTTCTTTCTAACGTATGCTAAAGTCTACATAGAAAAACGTAGAAAGAGGCATACAAAAATATTAGTACTTGCTATCTCTAAACACATGTATAAAATACACATGCAAATGAAACTGGATAAAAGCCATTTGACCCTCTTTCAAAAAATAAGCTCCAATATTATTAAAACTATTTTAAAACAAAAGTAAGTTCCTTATGGTACCACACAAAATTTTTAAATATATATGTATAGGAGGGAAAGACAAATAGTACTAAGTCTTGCCTAAATTAACAATGCATCAGGGGAAAGTTATGATCGGTCTTCTTTCATAACAATTCTTAATAAAAGTAGACAGATATTCAAGCACAGTCTCGAGTATTTAAAGAAAAAAACTCCCTGCTATTGGCTGAAAGCATGTTGGTTATTCACCTAAAGCAACCTTCATTCCAATGCTTACTTACCAAAAAGGAAACCATAGTAAAAACCCATAACTGCAAACGGTAAATCAAACTTCTAAATAATTTTATCTAACTAGTGTCAATAAATGACTCTTAGAACTCCATGCTCTTTTCATAAGGGTGCCATAAAAATTTAATTTTATGTACAATTTTAAACCAATCTGAAAAAGAAATATAAATTTCTTAAGGCTAATTACTTTTTTTTTTTAAGATTTTAAAGTAATCTCTATACCCAACCTGGGGCTTGAACTCACAACCCCAAGATCAAAAGTCACACATTCCACGGAATGGCCAAGCCAGGCACCCCAGGTTCATAAACGTTCATAAAAAAAGGTTTCACTTCAGTAACACATCAAGCAAAGACAGACTTTCACTACAATATTTTATACTAGAAAAAAAAAAACACCTAAATTCACACAGAAAACTGAACTATGTATTCACAATCAAATACTATACAGCCTCTAAAATAGTTCACATATTGTAATACAGAATACAATCCTATTTCCATTTCTTAGGCACTAAGTACATGTACTTATACATAAATAGAAACTGAAAAGGTGTGTACCAAAATGATCTTTCCTGGGTTTATTCTAATCTTTTAATTTTCTATCGTCTTTAGAGAACATGTAGTAACTATGTAAAAAGATTTTACACCACCTTTACGTTTTTTATGCATTACACCCAACCCAGAGAAAAATAATACTTACATAACAAATGTTCAATAGTAACTAATTTTTTTAAACCTTACTAAATGGTTTTCTTTGCGATCCTTTACAACATTATTTGACTTGGGGCACCTGGGTGGCTCAGTCGGTTAAGTGATTGCCTTCAGCTCAGGTCATGATCTCAGGGTCCTAGGATCGAGCCCCAAGTCAGGAGCAGGGAGTCTGCTTCTCCCTCTCCCTCTGCTCCTCCCCTTGCTCATGCTCCCTCTCTCTCAAATAAAAAAATCTTAAAAAAATAATAATAACACTGTTTGATTTTAACAAGTTCTCCAATTGGAAGCCTCACTGGTATATCTCACATCTTGTACCTGATAGCATTGGGCAGAATGGAGCAGCCTTTCTTGGGGAGACTAAACTACCATGATAGAATCTTTTCTAAACTACTGCAACTCTCTTAACTTGCTCAAAGAGAATTACAGAAACACTGGGAAGACATGATATGTGCATATATACTTTTCTTTAAAGCAATTTTTAATTGCATGTTAATCAATGCCTATACCTACTATCTTCTCTCCTTCAACTGCCATTGAAAATCCAGTAAAAGAAAGAAACCTTTTATTATTTGACTGGCAGTATAAGAAAATAAAAATGCTTGGGAGTGCCTGGGTGGCTCAGTCGTTAAGTGTCTCCCTTCAGCTTAGGTCATGATCCCAGGGTCCTGGCATGCAGCCCCACATCAGGCTCCCTGCTCAGCGGGAAGCCTGCTTCTCCCTCTCCCACTCCCCCTGCTTATGTTCCCTCTCTCGCTGTCTCTGTCAAATAAATAAAATCTTAAAAAAAAAAAAAAAAAAGAATTCCTTGTATATATGATAAATGGTTAACTACTACTCAGTTTCTTCATAGGCCACCCTATCTTTAACAAATTTCAGAGTCGGGGCGCCTGGGTGGCACAGCGGTTAAGCGTCTGCCTTCGGCTCAGGGCGTGATCCCGCCGTGATGGGATCGAGCCCCACATCAGGCTCCTCCGCTGGGAGCCTGCTTCTTCCTCTCCCACTCCCCCTGCTTGTGTTCCCTCTCTCGCTGGCTGTCTCTATCTCTGTCAAATAAATAAATAAAATCTTTAAAAAAAAAAAAAAAAAAAACAAATTTCAGAGTCAACATCCATCTTGAATGGATTTGTAGATGCAACTCCAGCCTAAATAGACCAGAACTAAAATAAAACCAACAGAAACCAGGGACTTCCCTACTGTAGTCCCATGGAGTTTAAAGATAAAACACATGCTTTGCCCCCAAAAAAATCATCTTAATGCCACAGACACGGGTGGGAGAACAGTTTGAGAAGGACATCCTCCTTTCAAGGAAATATAGGGCATATTTACTTATTTAACAAATGAATAATGAACATCTACCATATGCCAGGCACTTATCTAACTAAGTGTTTGAGATGTATCCGTGAGCAAGAGAGACTAAGATCCTTGTCCTTGTACACCTTTTACTTTATCAAGGAAAAAGATACAACTGTTAAACACAATAAATAAGTACATGGCAGCTTAAAAGAATAGAACTATGAAGGGAGAGGTTCCAGTGTTAAACAGGGTGATGAAAATGGGCCTCAAAAGGAGGGTGAGACTGGAGGCACTGCGAGATGAGAAAGTCAGTTAAATAGACAGATGATGAGAGAGGCATCCCACACGGAGGGCACACCCAAAGGCAGAAGTGTGCCCACAGCAGATGAAGAACAGCACTGGATTGTGAGGGAGGAAGAGAGAAGGAGAAATGAAAGGTGAAATCAGAGATATATAAGGGGAAGTCACGCAGAGCTTCATACACCAAGATAAGGGCTTTCATTTTTTACTCTGAGTGAAAGGGGGAAACTTCTGCAGATTCTTGAGAGGAATGACAAACTGGCTTATAATTTTAAAAGATCGCTCCAAATCTTATGTTATTAATGGACTGTAAGGAGGCAAGGGTAAAAGCAAGGAGATATGTTAGAATGTTATTACAGTAACTCAAGCAACAGAAGATGTTCGCTAGTGGAAGTATGAAGATGTGGCCAGATTACAGATACACCTTAAAGACAGAAACATGGAAGTGAGCAGAAGAGGAATCTAGGTATGTGGACTACACAACTGGAAAAACCACCAAATGAAACATGGAAGGCTTCCTAAAGATTTAGCGGGAAGATCAGGAGTTCAGTTTTAGACATGCTGACTTGGAGATGTCTATTACAAGTCCAAATGGATAGAGGCACCTGGCTGGCTCAGTCAGTGGAGCATGCAACTCTTGATCTTGGGGTTGTAGGTTCAAGCCCCACATTGGGTGTACAGATTACTTTTTTAAAAAGTAAAGTAAAATCTTTAAAAAATAAAAATCCTAATGGATAGGTTGAGAAGACAGGTGGATATACAACTCTGGAAATAGCAGAGAGCTTTATCTCACATGAATAACATACAAAAATCTAACATATGTATAGAATATATATGTCCCAAAGAAGAAAATGTATAATCCATTGTATAGTTTCAGAGGAAAAAAGCAAAGCAATGGAACAACAAAAACAAAAAGCAAAAAACAAACCAAAAAAACTTACAAGTCAAGAAAATCTTCCTGATGTTGAAAGACAGAGAGACAGGGGCAGAGGCTGAAACTACATAATAAAAGGACTTAGTACATGCCTGAGGAAAAATGAGTCAGAATGACCAACACCAATACATAAAAACACTATGAAAAAAATCTTTTGGACATTGAGGCAAAGACAGAAAAGCTAAGCCCGCATATAAAGAAAACCAGACTGACATCGGACTGTAACAGTTATGTTCTACGCAAGAAGACAGTGGAATGACAGACACTCTAGAAACCAATTTTAAAATTGTTCAAACCAACTTTCAAATATTAAAGCTATAGACAAACTTTTAAACATAGCAGAACTCAAGGAATAAGTGCTTCCTGAGAAATTTATTGCAGAATGAATTTCAGACAAGCAAAATAACTGCAAAGTCCACATCAACATAAAAATCAGTGGAAATTAAATATATATTTAAAAAAATACACACACACACACTTATAGAAAACTGAATGATATGGGGATGGCTGGGTGGCTCAGTCGGTTAAGCGTCTACCTTCAGCTCAGGTCATGATCCCAGGGTTCTGGGATCAGGCTCCTTGCTCAGTGGGGAGCTTGCTTCTCCCTCTGCCTGCCGCTCCCACCACTTGTACTCTCTCTCTCCCTCTCTCTCTGACAAATAAATAAAAATCTTCAAAAAAAAAAAAAAAGAATATCAGCATTTGTTACCCCTAATAAATTATCAGATAAAGCATACTGATCAGCAGTAGCTAATATCACAAACAGAAACAACATCATGCATCTCCTGATAAGCCACGCCACATGGGAAGTAGTCTCACTGTGGTAGCCAACCTCCAAAATGGCTACTAGTGATCCCCATTTCCTAGAATTCACACCCTTAAGCAGTCCCCTTTCACACAGTATCAGGGTTGGTCTGGATGACCAAAAGAATAAAGCAGAAATTATGGTATGTCACTTCTGTAGTTATAAAAAAAAAAACATGACAGCTTTCTTCCTATCTTCCCCCATCTGATCACCGGCTTTTGCACAGTGCCTTGAGGATACTCAAGCAAGAAACTGAGACCTCTTACAACAGCCACGTGAGGGAGCCACCTTGAAAGCAGATCTTCTGGCCCCTGTCAAACCCTCCGATGAGTGCAGCCCTGGAATGAAAGCCTCACTGTAAGAGACCTTGAGCCACAACCACCCAGATGAGCCTAACCTTCAGAAATTGTGGAAGGGGGGGGGGGAGGAAAAGAAAGAAAGAAACTGTGGAAGCTAACAAATGCTGTTCTGAGCTGCTAAGCTTGGGGGCCAATTTGTTACACAATAATAGATAACTAAGGTATTTATCAAAAGTAATAGTTGAGCCGCAATCTGCTCAACCCTTGACAGCCAACTACCAATTTATTAAGTAAAAAAAAGTGGGCCAATTTAAACACTATCATAAGAATATACTCAACAAAATCTAGACAATAAGAAACTACAGGGAAAAAAACATAATAAATTCAAAGGACAAAAAAAGATGGAGGAGTAAACTATATTTAAAGAAACAGATACATAACAAGCAAATTGTAATGTGTGAATCTCCTTTGGATTTGATTCAAACAAACAAAGGGAAGAACTAGAAGATTAAATTGTGATTGTGTGTTCGGTGCTACTAAGAAATTTTGTAATTTTTCTGTTATGTAATAATGGTATTATGGTTATGTATTTGTTTTTTCTGAAAGACTGTCCTTATCTTTTAGAGATACTTAAGGAAATTATATGATGCCTGATATTTGCTTCAAAATAATATGGGGGAAGGGAGTAAATGGAGATATAGATGAAACAACACTGGCCATAAACCTGAGTGATGAGTAATGGGGACCAATATACTACTCTACTTTATAGGTTTGAAATTTACCAAAATATAAGAAGAAAAAAGTAGTACTGCTAAAAGAGAATCAAGAAAACAATAACCTAAACTGGAGATAAACATCAGTAGAAAATGCTCAGATTACAGGAGACTTTTACCCAATTATAGCTGTGTCTTTCTCAAAACCTCTCCTTCGAGCAAGGATACAGAGTTCTAGGACTCTGGGTTGAAAAGAGCTCATATGTATTCTTTTAAATTTGATAGCAGTTATTAAGTTATAAGTTGAAACAGCTACCTAAAAACATACTAGGTCTGTCTGGGATGATGAAAAAGTTATCGAAATACAGAGTGATGATGGCTGCACAACACAGTCAATGTACTTAATATCACAGAATTGTACACTTAAAAATGGTAAATTTTATGTATTTACGACAATGAAAATATTTTTAAACATATTAGGTGTATTACATACAAGATATATATTAAAAAGCATAACTTCATCTTATAGAAAAATGTCCAAGATGAGCTACAAAGAACTTAATGAAAAATACTGGAGTGGCTCCTGGCTGGCTCAGTCAGAGGTACATGCAACTCTTCATCTTGGGGTTGTGAGTTCAAGCCCCACGTTGGGTGTAGATAAATAAATAAACTTAAAAAAAAAAAAATACTGGGACGCCTGGGTGGCTCACTCAGTTAAGCGTCCAACTCTTGGTTTCAGCTCAGGTCATGATCTCAGGGTCATGAGATCACGGCCCATGTCAGACTGCGCTCTATGGGGCGTCTGCTTGGGAGTCTCTCCCTCCCACTCTCCCTATGTCCCTCCCCCTGCTCCCATGTTTCCTCCTCCCCCCTCAAATAAATTTTAAAAATCTTAAAAAAAAAAAAGAACACTGGAAAAGCAGGCATTTTAATGTAAACTTAAGAAATGTTGATCAGACAAAAAAGTATAATTTCATTACTATTTTAAAAGGCACAGAAGTATTTTCAAATTTTCCCCCATTATCATGCCTTGTTTAAATAGATGAAATTTATTACATGAAAATAATCAGTAAAAGACCAATAACCTCCCCCAAAAAAATGGACAAAAAATGTAAGGTTTATTGAATAAAGAAATACAATACCCTTTAAACATTTGGTGGGGGGAAGGCTATTTAATCTCATTCCTAATATTAGAGATGCAAATTAAAACTATAATAAAATGTGCACAAGAAAATTCACTACAGCACTCTTTGCTGTTACATGACAATATACTGGAAACAAACTGTGTCCATCAATGATAAACTGGTTAAATAAATTAATAAAATGACAATTTGCTTGGAAAAAAATAAAAGAATTAGACCTGTATGTACTGATACAAAACCATTTTCAAAATATGCAGTTAAATGTAATAAATTATAAAACCCAATATTTTTAATATACTACAATTTGTGCTCATAAAAAAGGGAACAGATATATAAATTATGAAGATTAAAAAGACACAGGTATGTTTGTAAATATACACAAAAGAAAATGCCACTAAGTGACTGCCTAAGAAAGAAACCGGGAAACAAAAGAGAATGAGAAGGAAACCTCACTTCCGAGTCTATTCTAGAGTTTGAATTTTTGTTAGCCATGTACATGTATTACTAATTACTAATTTTTGATAACAATTAGAAAAACTGTTTAAAAAAAAAAAAAGAAGGGAAAGAGGGGCACATGAGTGGCTCCGTCTGGTAAGCATCCAACTCTTAATTTCGGTCATGATCTCAGGGCTGTGATATCGAGCCCCACACTGGGCTGGTGCTGGATGTGGAGCCTGCTTAAGATCCTCTCTCTCCTTCTCCCTCCGCCCGCAACCTCACACGCTTCCGTGTGCTCTCTCAAAAAAAAAAAGGGGGGGGGGGAGAACATTAGGTGTGCTCTAACTCAGATGTCTCCAGAAGGTTTAATAAAATGTCCCCGATTATCCAACAAGTTCCAAAAGGCAATTCCCTTGCTTTCTAAGCCTTTACTGTTTTGCTTTCGACTGATCTGCAAAACAAGTAACATACTTTTCAACCCTATGTTGAGTTCTGAGTGTCTGATTCAGGAATGAAGTCTTAAAACACTGCCAGTCAGTCATATCCTCCTGAAATATGACTATTATTTGTTTGCTGTGCATCCTTAACTAAAAGGCCATATTGCAAAACACAGAAAACATCAGTAACATAAAGGGGATTAGCACCTGCTTCCAACCTTCAGAAGTTCCTCATGCACTCCAAGAGCCACAAAAAATAACCTTAGCGATGGTTCAAAAGTACAACTGATTGTAAATGAGGCAAGACTAACACTCAGGGCACACAGGGAAGGGAAGTTCCCTCTCCTTTTTTCACTTTTTTTTTTTCCTTAAGATTTTATGTATTTGACAGAGAGTGAGCACAAGACAAGCAAGGAGGGCAGCAAACAGAATAAGAGGGAGAAGCGGGCTCCCCACAGAGCAGGGAGCCCAATGTGGGGCTCCATCCTAGGACCCTGGGATCGTGACTCAAGCCGAAGGCAAACCCCCACAACTGAGCCACCCAGGCGCCCCTTTTTTTTAAGACTGACTTATGTATGTATGTATGTATTTATGAGAGAGAGAGAGGGAGAGAATGTGCACGCACTCCCAAGCATTCCAAGCAGACTCCATGCTGAGTGCAGAGCCCGACATGGAGCTCGATCCCACAACCCTGAGAGACCGTGCCCTGAGCCAAAATCAAGAGTCAGATGCCTAACTTGGATGCTTAACTCACTGAGCCACCCAGGCACCCCTTTTTTCACCCTTCTAAAAAGAGTGTTTTCCCCACCTACCTGATACATGATTTCTTCTACTTTTCTATGGGAGGCAGTTCCTCTGCTCTCATACAGAGAGAAAAAAACTTAATGTACCAAAGTTCTTCATGTTCAACAGTTTGCAGTTCCATTTGTAACAAACACCAATACAATTTTAAAGTAAGTAAATAATCTCCCTAACTGAAACTATCTCTGAGGAATGCATTTAAATCCTTCCCTGGATTACTCCAGCCTCAAGCAATCTCTCCTTCCTCTGAACTCCAAAAGCAATTATTTGTACAATTTATTTGGCAATTAATCCTGCATTGCCTTGTTAAACCTCTTTCATTATTCTGTTATTTAAATCTTCTCTAGTTATCTAACTTTCATGTTTATTTCTCATCTCCCCAAACAGACTATGAATTTCTTGAGAGGAAGAGATAAGGCTTTATACTGTTTTGTACACACATAAAAACAGAGTAGCTGGTATATAGTAAATACAAAGATATTTGTGGATTTAGAAAGAAAAAAATCAGCTACATTAAGAAAACATTCAAAGCCATACCAACTAAGAATCTTCAAGCCAGAGTTGATACGCGAATGTTACTATTATGTTTCTCTGACTCCCAAAGCAATGTCAGGTGGTAAAAAGGGTATAGGCTCTGAAATTGAGGAGATATCAGTTTGGATCCTCTGCAGCTTGATAACCTGTGAACTTAACCTATAAACTTCAATTCCTTCATCTCTAAAATAAGGACTGTAATACCCACCTATAAAAGGCTTTATGATTGTTAAATGAGAATTTATATAAAACTACAGGATTCCTTATTTCAGAGATTCTTGAATTTTTTTCACCTGTGAAATCAAAGTATGTCCTGCTATCTTCAGTATCCCACAGCTGAAATGGCAGTTTTACATTTTCTTACCTAGTGTTACATAAAATAACGCGTTGCATAACTTGAACCTGATTAAATTTGGTAACAGCTGGCAGCATCCTCCATAAATGCTAGCTTCATCTCCTCCCTCCCTCACAGCCATTCACACACTATCATATGAATAGGAAACAATTCCTTCAGCAGTACAGATGGAAATGCCACCAAATGTATTCAAAGTGCTCAGCACTTTGGCATATAGTATATGCTCAATAAACAGGAACTGTTGCTACTGCTTCTCTGAATTCATTCCAGAAATATCTGAGTGCCTACTATGTACCTGCCATCATTCTGGGCACTAAAGATATAGCAGTAAACAAAAATAACTTCCAGTCCTCACAGAGTTTATGTTCTATTAGTACATATACTTTCTATGGCACACGAAAGTAAAAATAAAAAAACCACAACTGAGTCAACAGATTGTCCCAAATCCTAAGAAAGCTAACCAACCCAAGAAAAATACCAAACACAATCAAAACTCAAAACAAAATCCTGGAAGCAAAACAGGGGATCCAAGCACTTCTGCTCTAAGTAAAGGTTTGGGAAAAAGTAGAACCAGAAGAGATACTAGAAAGGAAAAGAAAGGAAAGGGAAGGGAAGGGAAAAGGAAAAAGGAGAAAGGAAAGGGGAATGGAAAGAAAGAAAAAAGGAAAATGAAAAAGAACAAGAAAGAGAGATATAACACCATCTCTAGTTTCTAAAAATAAAACACACATTAGATTCATTTGAAAGAGGAATAATAATTTGGGTTATTTGTGAAACATGACACAGGAGACAGCAAATTAGGTCTTTAAAAATCATCTTATGAATGTGTCAACAAATCATTTCTCCAAAGCTTGTAGTTAAAGATTTGCAGCTAATTGTAGCTGAAGATTTGAACATCAGACTCTTTTAGATAGAAAAAAGAATATTGATATAAAGCTCCAAGGAAACTCGTGCAAATAAAAGCAAAGGGAAAGGGGGTGAATAAGCACAACTGACATCAGCAAGTATCAACAGTTAGGACTAAGTCTAAAAAACTACTTTAAAAAATAAGAACTCAAAGTACAGAAGTCTAACACCATTTAATAAAGAGGCAAAGAATCCCTACAACCTTTAGAATTAGAAACGTATTATAACAATTTGCTTTGCATTAAATCATAATAAAATGTTAGATTCATGAAGGACACATATTTGTAGATATGTCATGTTGTCTGCACCAAAGCCTAAACTCCTTTCTGGGCAGAGACCTTTTCTCACTCATCTTTTTACCCCTGAGGATGCTTTATACAGATCTGGTAAGAAATTAATATTTCTTTAAAAAGTGTTGGAGCACCTCGCTGGCTCAGTGGACAGAACATGCTACTCTTTTTTTTTTTTTTTTTTTTTAAGATTTATTTGACAGAGAGAAACACAGCCAGCGAGAGAGGGAACACAAGCAGGGGGAGTGGGAGAGGAAGAAGCAGGCTCACAGCGGAGGAGCCTGATGTGGGGCTCGATCCCATAACGCCGGGATCACGCCCTGAGCCGAAGGCAGACGCTTAACAACTGAGCCACCCAGGTGCCCCATGCGACTCTTTTCATCTTGAGGTCATGAGTACAAGCCCCACATTGGGCATGAAGCCCGCTTAAAAAACAGTCGAGGCACCTGGGTGACTCAGTCCGCTGGACATCCAACTCTTGGTTTCACCTCAGGTAGTGTGAACTCATGGGTGGTGAGGTTGGGCCTGCCCCAGCCCCACTGGGTGGGAGAGGAGGATCTGCCTGAGATGCTCTCCCTCTGCCCCTCCCCCACCAAAGTAAATGAATAAATTTTTTTTTTTTAAAGTCTTCATACTGTTGAATTCAAAAAAACAGGTAACATTTTATGGAAATAAAAAGTATTTAATGTTTTTTAGACTCAAAATAACTGAGGAAAATAACTATCTAAAACAAGTCATTCGGGGCGCCTGGGTGGCACAGCGGTTAAGCGTCTGCCTTCAGCTCAGGGCGTGATCCCAGCGTTATGGGATCGAGCCCCACATCAGGCTCCTCCACTGTGAGCCTGCTTCTTCCTCTCCCACTCCCCCTGCTTGTGTTCCCTCTCTCGCTGGCTGTCTCTAACACTGTCGAATAAATAAATAAAATCTTTTAAATAAATAAATAAATAAAAATAAAACAAGTCATCCTCAAAAGATGCCAATATGGCAAAGTAAGCTAAAATCGGCATTTACTTTAAGGTTTTCTCATGCCTTGTTCTCAAGCCTGAGAAGTGTACAATTAATCAACATTTACTGAATGCCACAATGTTATTAGTCCCTGAGCAGATTTATAAATTCAGCATGATCCTCTAAAAGGATGCCCACTAATATGACTCTTGATCTTGGGGTCACGAGTTTGAGCCCCACATGAGGTGCAGAGATTACTTAAATAAATAAAACTTTAAAAATTCTTTTAAATTAAAACAAACAAATAAATAAATAAATAAATGGATGCTCACTACCCAGTTAGGGAGACTAATACCAGTGAAGCAATTTGTTATATATGGTATCTTGTGATGGGCACCAAGCACCAAGGGGGGCAGAACAGACTAGAAGCTTGGTGAAAGGAATAATCACAAGTTCAAATGAACAGGAAAAACACATAATAAAAGATAGAACCAGAATTGGATAGTTTGACAAGAAAAATGAAACCAATGGTTTCTAGTTGTTCAAGCCAAAAACTTCTGAGTCACCCTTAATTCTTCCCTCCTTCTCTACTGCCCCGCTCCACCCTACCCGCCATCCCCCCCACACTGAATCCATCACAAAATTCTGTTGGCTGTACCTTCAAAATACATACAAAATCTGACCACTTCTTATCACCTCCATTGCCACCACCTAGGTCTAAGCCAACAATATCTCATACCTGGATTACAGTAATAACATCCTAATAAATCTCCCTGCTTCTTGCTCTCTTGAGGCTACTTTTCATAAAGCAGCTGAAGGGATCTCTTTAAAGCCTAATTCAGTTTATTTGTTCTATGCTAAAACCCTACAGTGAAGAAGGGTACGTATGTGTGTATGTACACAAGCACAAAGAAAAATAAGTGGAAAGACAGACACACAAAAACTTCAATAATGGAGAATGACATTTACTGGTAATCTTTATTTGCTCTTTGATTTATTTTCTCCTTTGTACTTTTCTGTATTTTCCATATGAACATGAATTACTTTTGTAACAAAAAATGAAATGCTTTAATTAGAGGGGGAAAAAATAGTCAGAAGTCTTTCTGGAATAACCAAAAATAAAAACCCTGAAGTGGTTCTCAACTATGCTCGAAGCAAAAGCTGAAAACATTATAGCCACCACTGTTACCTCTCAGATTTCTTCTCTTACTACTTACTCCTTTAGTCACTGTTATTCCAGCACATCGGCCACCTTACTGTTCTTCAAACACACTAAAAATGCTCCTACCAAAGGGCCTTTGCGCTGTTCTCGCTCCACAGATCACTCCTCACTCCCTAATATTCACAAAGCTTACTTCCTGGATACTCTACTCAAACGCTACCTTCTCAGAGGTTACCATGACTACCCAGCTAAAGTGTAAATCCCACAACACACACACACACACCACTTTTCAGTCTCCTTATGAGGCTTTTTTTTCATAGTCATTCTGGTCCCTGGTATATCCCTAACATCTAGAGAACAGCCAGACACATGGCTAGCACTCAATAAATCTCTAGAATAAACTAAAACATGGAAATAGAAATGAGAATAAAAGGATTTGGGACAGGGTAATGCTGTATGTTTCAGGGGTCGAAGACAAAAAGAAAATCAATCTCACAGGAACAGAGAACACCTGGAGCGAAGAAGCCTCCCATGGGTAAACACTGAGCAACTAGAAAAAATGAGAGACTTGAAGGATGGAAAGTTGACAAAGACAAAAAGGCTACGTGGCCAGAAGAAAATTTAGGCCAAGAGGAAAGGGATGAAATAGTTGGGAGATAAAAAGGGCTGAGAAGAAGAAGGGCATGATGAGGACAGAAGAGTTATAGATACAGGAGAAGTCAAGAGGAAGGATGAGACTGTAAAAGGAAGGAGCAAAAGACCACAAAGAAGAGGTGGAGGCTATGGTTCTATCACAATGCTGTTGTTCAATTCCAAGACCTAACAGTCCTGAAAAAGATATACATTTTACGCCTTTATTTCCAAAATATAAATGATTTATGAGTGTTAAAACACACAAAGATATGTATATTTATCTGCCGTATCACTCTGAACATTCAAATTGCTCACTGCAGAAATGCATAAGAATTTAAAAGGTTATCGGGGCGCCTGGGTGGCGCAGTGGTTAAGCAACTGCCTTCGGCTCAGGGCGTGATCCCAGCGTTCTGGGTTCAAGCCCCACATCAGGCTCCTCCACTAAGAGCCTGCTTCTTCCTCTCCCACTCCCCCTGCTTGTGTTCCCTCTCTCGCTGGCTGTCTCTCTCTGTCAAATAAATAAATAAAATCTTAAAAAAAAAAAAAAAAAAAAAAAAAGAATTTAAAAGGTTATGGGCACCTAGCTGGCTCAGTATGTAGAGCATGTGACTCTTGATCTTGGGGTTGTGAGTTCGAGCCCCACATTGGGTATAGAGATTACTTAAAAACAAAATCAGTCAGTTAAGCATCTGACCCTTGATTTTGGCTCAGGTCATGATCTCAGGATCATGGGACTGAGCCCCACATCAGGCTCCACACTCAGCAGGGAGTCTGCTGGAGATTCTCTCTCTCCCTCTCCCTCTGCTCCTACCCCCACACGCATGCTCTCCCTCTAAAATAAATAAATTCAAAAAAAAAAAAAAGATTCTCTCTTCCTCTGCCACTCCCACCACCCCAAAAAAGGATTTAAAAGGTTAAAATAGGGGCACCTGAGTGGCTCAGTCATTAAGTGTCTGCCTTTGGCTCAGGTCATGATCCCAGCATTATGGGATCGAGCCCCGCATCAGGCTCTCTGCTCGGAGGGAAGCCTGCTTCTTCTCCTCCCACTCCCTTTGCTTGTGTTCCCTCTCTCGCTGCCCCTCTCTTTGTCAAATAAGTAAATAAAATCTTTAAAATACACATAAATAAAAATAAAATAAAAAATAAAAGGTTAAAATAATAAAATTAGAATTTTTTAATTTGATTCCTTAAAACCACTGGTAGGCATTTACCATGTAAGAGATGAAGCAAAGGAAAAGTGGGCAATCCCAATCCTCTTGTACTCTGCTCATCATTCTGCTCTGCCAGTTTACAGAACTGGGTAACCTGGACTTCCTTCACTAGGAAAACAGTGTAACAGGATTTGCCTTCAAATTTGAAATAGCCAAACCACAACATAAATATCAACTTTAATATAAAGTCTACTGACCCTCTGAAACATTAACAGGAACCTGAAATAGAGATTAAAATGTTTCTTGAATCCACACCAAATTAATATTGAGCTTAAGCAAATCTTTTAAAATTTGTGTTTTAGTTTCCTGAGCATTCTTCAATGCAGCATAAAACCCTAAAAAATAAATATCTACACAGCACCGTAACTAAAAGAATGACTTTATGTGTCTATATTCTCTGACGCATAATGAATCTACTAAATAAAAAAACCAAAATTCATTTAAAACAGGAATTTTGGAAATCAAAAGGTTTTAAGTAACTTTGCAAGTTCAATGTTATGGCCACAAATGAAACAAACACACAGTACCTTAGATGTGTGAATTTATGCACTCATCACTAAAAGCTGGCCAGGTGCCATTTTATCATTGATAGAATAACTTCAAATTCCACTCAGAGCACAACAACTGCAGTTGCACTGAATCCAGCAGTATAAGCATGCCTGCATGTTATTATGAGGAATCGTGGAAAATTTCACAGGCTGACATCCAGAACGTCTGCGGTTCTTTTTCATATTTCTTTCTTCCTGCAAAGCAGTTATTAGACCAGTAGCTGTTTTATTTTTTTAAGCTGGAAATTTCCACTGTTGTTTTTTTTTTTTAACTAGGCTTCTTAAATGTAAATTGCAAAATATCCCAAAATTCCAGCATGATAGAAGAGTAATTCAGACAGAAAATAATTAAAATACAGACCTTCAAATTAGGGTGTGGGGACTGGTAAGCAAACTAAGGTGTCACTCTCTTCAAGGCGAAAAAAAGGGATCCAGAGAAATACTTAGGTGATTTAAGGTTCCAATAATTAAATATAAATACTAAATGTGATAAATAGCATATTGCGAAGCCGGTAGTTTCTCATTAGCTACAACTGTAGGGGAGGCATTCAAAAGCTAACACAATCAGAATAGTTAAGCACAGAAACCATGAAAAGAGAAGACAGTACACTACAGCTTGGTGAGAAAGGACTACACCCTACACTAACAGAGGTTAAGTCACAGAGATCAGTAACAGTTAAAGAAGGAAGAATGACAAACTGGCATGGCTAAGATTCAGAGTTTTACAAAGGTCTTCAACACTTTTTCATACCATACTGATGTATTTTATATTTTTAATCTTAATCTGTAATAATAAATGAGGAAATAGACAAGAACTTATTGTTGCATTTTTATTAAAGAGGTAAAAAGACACATCAAGCTCCAGGCTACGATGAAAAATGACTTTTAATAGTTAAATACAGTAGAAAATTTACTATGTTTAAGAACTGATATGTTAACAATTTTAGGTTTCCCTTCCAATTACATGAATAAAGAAATGGGATTATAATACATGTTTACATTACGGTTAACCAAGCTTTAAAGCACTTGTTATTCCCCAAAATAAACATATAACCAAAAACTTGAGCCATTAGTACAGACACTGCCGAGCACCAATAAAGATCTGTACCACCAAAGACTGAGAGAAAAATATTTGCAAAATATATCTGACAAAGAGGTAGATCCAGAATATACATTTTTTAAAAACTCTTAAAATTCAGTAACAAGAGGAGGGGAGATAGGAGGAAAGGCTATATTGATACAAAGCACATTAGCAGCCCTTTAAGTAACATCTTACTTAGTGGAGAAAGACTAAATACTTACCCCCTAAGACTGAGAATAAAACAAAGATCAAAGATACCTCCGCAAATTGATCAAACTGATCACAATCAAAATGCCAAGACTGTCCTGAAAGCATTAGTCATTACAATAAAGGAAAAGGGAAAAGGAAAGAAACAAAAGGCATACTGATTAAAAAGGTAGAAACAAAATTATTCACCAACAACACCATCACCTATGTGTATAATCCCCTAAGCAAACTACATAAAGGCTACTAAAAAATGAGTTTAGCAAGGTTGTAAAATATACAGGATATAAAAATTAATCATACTTCTATATATTAACAAAATTGGAAAGTTCAAATTGTTTAAATACTATGTACAGTCACATTTTAAAATACGGAATTTAGTGATAAATTTGACAATAAGACCTATACACTGACAACTACAAAACACTAAGAGAAATTAAAGAAGACCTAAACAGAGAGATCTAGAACATGTTCACAAAAAAGACAACATTTTTCAGAAATCAATTCTTCCCAAATTATCAACTGATTCAATGCAATCACAATCAAAACCACAACAGAGATTTTGCAGAAATCAACAAGATTTTTCTAACTACTTGGAAATGCAAAGGGCCTAGAAGAGCCAAAACAAATGGAAGGGGGGAAGACAAAGATGGATGATTTATCCTATCTGATTTCAAGACTGGGGTTAAGGCAGACAGATAATTGACCTACACATATTTGGCTGATTTTCAATAAAGGCGCCAAGTGAATGCAATGGCAAATGTATAATCTTTTCAACAAATGGTACTGGAAAAGTTCAATAGCCATATATCAGGATATGAACCTCAACTCTTATCTCACACCATATATAAAAATTAACTCAAATGGTCATAGACTCAAATTTAAGAACTAACACTATAAAACTTCTGCAAGAAAACATAAGAGAAAATCTTAATAACCTTAGGTTGGGCTAAGATTTCTTAAATGCAACAAAAAAGGCATGAACTATAAAACACAAAAATTAATAAACTGAATTCCAATAACACTAGAAACTTTTGCTCTTCCAAAAAGTTATGAAAATGAAATGGCAGACCACAGTCTCAAATTATTTTTTTTTTTAAGAGAACAAGCATACAAGTGGGGGAGGGGCAGAGGAGAAAAGGAAGAGAGAGAACCTTAAGTAGGCTCCACACCCAGCAGAGAGCCTAATGCAGGGCTCTATCTTACAACCCTGAGATCATGACCTGAGCCAAAATCAAGAGTTGGATGTTTAACCAACTGAGCCACCCAGGTGTCCCTCAAATGAAATATTTCTAAAACATATATCCAGAAAGATTGGTATCTAAAAAACTCTTACATCTCAATTAGATAAACAACCCAACTTAAAATAAATGGGCAAAAAATATGAACATTCACTTCACCTAAATAAGTATATGAAAATATGATTGACATTATTAGTCATTAAGGAAACTCAAATTAAAGCCACATGGGGGCACGGGGGTGGCCCAGCAGGTTAAGCGTCTACCTTCGGTTCAGGTCATGATCCCAGGGTCAAGCCCTGTGTCGGGCTCCCTGCTCAGTGAGCAGCCTGCTTCTCCCTCTCCTTGCTGCTTCTCCTGCTTGTTCTCTCTCTCTCTCTCTCTCAAATTAATAAAATCTTTTTTAAAAAATAATAAAAAAATAAATAAAGTCACAATAAAATACCACTATACACCCACTAGAATGGCTAACATTAAAAATACTGACCATATTGAGGCACCTGGCTGGCTCAGTCGGTGGAACCTCGACTCCTGATCTCGGGGCTGTGAGTCAGAGCACCATGTTGGGTGTTACTCAAAAAAATTTTTTTTAATATTTTAAAAAAAAAGACTGTCCATGCCAAGTGTTGGTAAGGATGTGGAATAACTAAAACTATCATACACTGCTGGGAGAAATGTAAGATGGTACAACCACTTTGAGATACAAGTAACAATTTCTTTAAAAAAAGAAAATTTTTTTCTTTTAAGATTTTATTTATTTTGGAGGGGGAGAGAGAGAAATTCAAGTGCATGGGGGGAGGAGAGGAAGTGGGAGAAAAAGTCTCAAGAAGACTCCACACTGAGCACAGAGCCCAACTCAGGGCTTGATCTCACAACCCTGAGATCACCAATCGGAGCTGAAACCAAGAGTCAGATGCTTAACTGACCGTGCCACCCAGGCACCCCAGTTTCTTAAAATTTTTAAGTGTTGAACATAGTTACCGCATAACCCAGACATTCCATTTACTCAAGAGAAATAAAAGCTATGTCCCCCCAAATCCTTGTATATAAATGTCAAAGAAGATATACTTTTGGTAACCAAAAACTGAACACAACCCAAATGTTCAACAACAGGTGAAAAGGATAAACTGGGATACACCTATACAAATGGCACTAAGCAATAAAAAATAAAACTACTGATATATGCAGGACACCTGGCTGGCTCAGTTGCTAGAGCATACCACTCCTGATCTCGGTGTTGTCACGTCTGAGCCTTGTGTTGGGTGTAGAGATTACTTAAAAATAAAATCTTTTTTTTTGTTTAATCTACTGACATATTTAACAACATGGATGAGATGAATCCCAAAATAACTATACAGTAAGTGAAAGAAACCAGCTCCCCTCAAAAAAAAGTACATAGTACTTTTGGTTTTCAGCTCAGAGGAAGCAAAGATGCAATGGTCTTTAGTCATCCCAAACCCAGGTTCATCCAACACCAGATGCCTCCACCACGCTGCCTGCCTAAGTTCAAACCCAACCAGATCAAAATCATATACCTGAGGTACACCAATAGGCAAGTCAGTGCCGTGTCTGAGCTGGCCCCCAAGATCAGCCCCCTAGGTCTGTCACCAAAAAAAAATTGGTGATGACATCATCAAGACAACTGGTGGGGGTGCCTGGGTGGCGCAGTCGTTAAGCGTCTGCCTTTGGCTCAAGGCGTGATCCCCGCATTCTGGGATCGATCCCCACATCAGGCTCCTCTGCTGGGAGCCTGTTTCTTCCTCTCCCACTCCCCCTGCTTGTGTTCCCTCTCTCGCTGGCTGTCTCTCTCTCTCTCTGTCAAATAATTAAATAAAATCTTAAAAAAAAAAAAAAAAGGCAACTGGTGACTGGAAGGATATGAGGATTACAGTGAAACCGACCATTCAGAACAGAAAGGCCAGACTGAAATGGTACCTTCTGCCTCTGCCCCGATTATCAAAGCCCTCAAAGAACCTCCAAGAGACAGAAAGCAGCAGAAAAACAGTGAGTGGCATTTTCTCTGTTAAGCACAGCAGAAATACTACTATTGATGAGACTGTCAACACTGACAGATGAGGCACAGATCTTTAGCCAGAGAACTCTCTAGAACCATTAAAGAGATCCTTGGGACTGCCCAGTCTTTGGGCTGCAATGTTAATGGCCACCACCCTCATGACATCACAGATAACATCAATAGTGATACAATGGAATGCCCAGCTAGTTAAGAACTACAAAGGAAAATATTTCAATAAAGGATCATTTGACAAGGGGGGGGTACATGGCAAACAATTCCATTTACATAAAATTCTCAAAAAGATCAACTAATCTTCAGTAACATAAGGCAGATCAGTAACTACGGGAGATGGGGGAGGGATGGATTATAAAGAGATACGAGGATACTTCTACTAGAGTTAACAGGTATTTCCATTATTGTAATTGTGGTGACAGATTCACAGGTAGACCTCCATGTCAAAACTCAAATTGTACACTTTAAATATATGTAATTAACTGAATGTCAATTATACCTCAATAAAGTTGAAAAAATAAAAAAGCAAACTATAGTGATAAAAGGCAGAACAGTGATTGACTGAATACTACAAAACCCAGAAAAGGACTGAATACAAATGGACAAGACTGAACTTTCTGGGGTGATATAAATATTCTGTATCTTGATTACAGTAGTAGTAACACAACAGTTTACATTTGTCAAAACAAATGGCACACTTAAAATGGTTCAATTTTAGCATAAGTAAATTATACCTCAAAAAAGCATATTTCTACATATTAAAAAAAAACACATCCAAATGTTATATAGGTACATTTTAAACACCTTTAAACACATTAAACAGAATATATATAATCACAACACACCATAGTTTACCACCTCATTAATCTATGCTACCAGTTTAACATCCTGACTTTTTTCTTTTTAAGATTTTATTTGTAAGTAATCTCTACACCCAATGTGGAGCTCAAACTCACAACCCCAAGATCAAGAGTCGCACGCTCTTCCAACTGAGCCAGCCAGGCGCCCCTTATATTTTTAAAATTTTTACCTTTGACTTTTTTTATGTTACAAAGAAAAAAAAATCATAAAAGCACTAGAAGAAACACATGACATAAGGGAAACAAGCACTTACACACACTGCTGGTGGATTCATAAATTGATACAACCTCTACAACTGGGAGCTAGTTGCAATTACCTATAAAACTTAAATTCATACTCTTTAATACTCTAGCACTCTACTTCCAGAAATTTTTATATGCTCAATAAAACATGGGAGCAAAGAAATATGTATGAGGATATTCACTTACAGCTTTGTAGTAATATGAAACTGGATACATTATGATATATCCACACAGTGGAATACTGTATAACCATTAGAAAGAATTTAGTAGTTGTAAATATAGATATGAAACCTTCCCTAAGATCATTTAAAAACATACACAATCCAGAACAGGGTTCCTGAGTGCCAATTACATAACTGAGTTTGTTTTATGAAAGTTTATCTGCCTATACTTGTGCATTTTTCTGAATGTATGCTACACTTTAATATAAAATTGACCCAAAAATGTAGGAGAAATTCACTAAACTTAAAAGCTTTTAAGCATGTGCATTTATATGCCTTGAGTTAACAACTCTACAGTTAACAATAACAGACAGAATAGGGAGGTGGCTAGGAGACAACTGAGGAAGGATATCTTACTTTCCACTGTATTCTCTTTGGTACCTTTTGAATTTGTCCCATGTGCAACTGTTATATATATCAAAAAATATTTTTGAACTGAGACCATTTGCAACCATATCTCTGTATGAGTGGGGATTTTCATAATACAGAAATAAACTAGAGGCAGAGATGGATTTAGATCCATAATAGTTCTTCATAACCCAATTTCAAATTTTTATATTCACCACAGCAATCTCATTTTCACTGCCTTTATAACCAGCAAACAGTTTAAATTTCAACTTAGAAAATAAATTTTAATAAAATCACATTTTCTATTTTGAATAGGGTTTTGTAGACGACTTCATCTGAAGGAAAAAAAGGGCTCTACAGTACAAAAGATGGTTAAATGAGATGATGTACATTAAACACCCAACACTGTCCTAGCATATAGGCTTGGATAAATGGTAGCTTTTATCTTTTATATCTAAGAATATGAATCAGAACACAGGAAAGAGAATTTTACTAGGGTAAGAGGGGGGAAGACAGAACAAGGGAAATTTAACAGCAACTAGAGTATAAAATACATAGACTTAAGGGGATAATGCTGGAAATGCAGATTAGAGTCAGATTATGAAAGGCTTTGGGAACTCCAGGGGAAGCAGTTTAGTTTCATATTCTTAGACAATGAACAATAGATTTCATGCCTTCAAGCAGTCAAGCAAGAAGAAAGGATAAGTTTTTAAAAGATAAATAAGAGGGGAGGCTGGCTGGCTCAGTTGGTAGAGCAAGCAACTCTTGATCTTGGGGGTCATGAGTTCGAGACCCACATTGTGCACACAGACTACTTAAAAAGAAAAAGAAAGAAAAAACAAAGGAGAAATGAGGCTCTCTCATAAACAACAGGTGAAAGTGTAAGTTTAGTATAACCTCTTTGGAGGCAACTAGGAAAGAACCATTGAAGTTTTAAGGGTATACTTCCTTTGATTCAGAAATTTCACCTCCAGGATGTCTATACTGAGATATACTCAAGCCTACACACAGATCTACATATAGTTCACTGCAGTATCAATCAAAATAGTAAAAGACTGGAAATAGCAAAGCAGAACTGGTTAAAATAAGTTATACAAAATCCATTCGTACAATGGAATATTATACAGCCTTTTAAAAATGTGAGATATAGAAGGCTCTCTAAGTTCTTTTGTTAAATGAAAATAGTGGAAGCCTCATTTTAATTAGAAATAAAGAGGGAGGGGCGCCTGGGTGGCTCAGTCGTTGAGCATCTGCCTTCGGCTCAGGGTGTGATCCCAGCGTTCTGGGATCGAGCCCCACATCAGGCTCCTCTGCTAGGAGCCTGCTTCTTCCTCTCCCACTCCCCCTGGTTGTGTTCCCTCTCTCAATGGCTGTCTCCCTGTCAAATAAATAAATAAATCGAAAGAAAGAAAAGAAAAGAGAAAAGAAAGGAGGGAGAAGGAGAGACTAGGAAAAAATACTGAAGAGAGAAAGAAAGAAAGAAAGAAAGAAAGAAAGAGAGAGAGAGAGAGACTAGGAAAAAATACTGAAGAGAGACGTCTGCAGCTATATGTACAGAATATCCTCTAACTTCAGTAGCCTTTGGGAAGGGTGGTAGCTATAAAGACCAAAGACCTGGGGAACCAGGATCCTTACTTTTTCAAGGTATACCTTTTCTTTTCTTTTTCTTTTTTGTTTTTTAAGATTTTATTATTTTTTTTTAATTTATTTGACAGAGAGAGAGACAGCCAGCGAGAGAGGGAACACAAGCAGGGGGAGTGGGAGAGGAAGAAGCAGGCTCATAGCGGAGGAGCCTGATGTGGGGCTCGATCCCAGAACGCCGGGATCACGCCCTGAGCCGAAGGCAGACGCCCAACCGCTGTGCCACCCAGGTGCCCCTCAAGGTATACCTTTTCGTACTGCTTCAACTCTACCATGTTTATGCCTCCTTTTCAATTAAAAAAAAAAAAACTGTTTTCTTCTTTTAACTAAGCACCACAGAATAAAATATGTGGGAGAGATCAGAAGCAGCAATTAATTCCCTTTAGATCTAACCCATCTCCTCCACGAAGTTTTCCCTAACAATTCCAGTTGAAAAAAAATCTTCTTCCTCTGAACTTCTGAACCACTTGTTTATGTTGCTGCAACTATATTTTTTCAATTATACTTATTTCTCAACTAGATTATAAGCTCCTAGATCAGAAAGGGATTTTAATGCCTACAGCGCTTAGCACAATTCTTTGGAGAACACTGGTACTGAATAAAAACATTTGAACAATTTACAGAAGAACTGTCCAGTCCTAGGGCTGGAAAATCTGGGAAAAATGAAATGTATTCTAAGACCCAGACATGATTTATCTGGGACAACTCTATGAGGGAGACACAGGTTCCAAACAAATCCTTAGGACTCTAATTTTATCTCAATATCCAGACAGTAAAGTGGCCTTGAGAGTTAGAACTCTAGAAACTTTCATATCCAAACACCAAGCATTTGGGGGGACTTAAAATGAATAGGATTGAAAAAATAACAGAGAATTTCAAAAGCTTAATAAAAGGAATAGTCTCCACCTGAAAAAACTAGACAATTTGACTGAATCTGCCCCACGCATCAATAAATACTGACTCCTACGCATGTGAGGAGACAATAAAGATTCATATTAGAAAATAAGAACTATATTTTCCGTTGTGGTGGTCTGGGAAATTTACTTAAATGAGACAGGATGTGAACTGGACCTTAAAGACTAGGCCTAGATAGCCACGGTGAATAGGCAGAAAGAAGCAGCACGACTGAAATAAGGGGCAAGAAAAATGGGAAAGATTGATTTTAAAAAGACTATGATAAGAACTGAATATCAGGTTAAGGATTTTGGATTGTACTGCGCAGATTTTTAAGCAAAAACTGTAATCAAAATGATGTTTAATAAGTACAGAGAGGACTTAGGGAAAGAACAGAGACTACTTTGAAAGCTGTTACATAGGGGCGCCTGGGTGGCTCAGTCGTTAAGCGTCTGCCTTCGGAGTGTGATCCCGGCGTTCTGGGATGGAGCCCCACAGTCAGGCTCCTCCCCTGAGAGCCTGCTTCTTCCTCTCCCACTCCCCCTGCTTGTGCTCCCTCTCTTCCTGGCTGTCTCTGTCAATTAAATAAATAAAATCTTAAAAAAAAAAAAAAAAAGGAAGAAAGAAAGCTGTTACATAATCTAGAAATAAAGGGCCTGAACTAGTTTTAGAAATTGTAATGAAAATATATTTAAGAGAAATGTATCAATAGGACTCTGCAGAAACAAAACCAGTTTATTCAAATCCACTCACTCAACATCTATTATTTAAATGACCAAGTCTTAAATGCCTTACCTCTGAGCTCTTACTAATGATTCCTCACCAACAGAACCTACTCTCTCCATATTAAAATCTTACTCATTCTTCAAAGTCCTGCATCCTGATCATCTGGTCAGAAGTCGTCCCTCTCCTCCTCTGAACTTCTCCTTGATCTTTATATGCAAAACAGATTGCCTTGTAGTGAAGTGATGTGAGTAACTGATTGATTGTGTGCACCTGGAGGTCAAAACCTTTTTAAATCTCACAGTGCTTTAAACACTACAAGCTTAATCAACACTGGTTACGTGTACGTGTGTACGGGGGAGTGGGCAACTGCCAAACAGTAGCAAATTAAAGATGATTAAAGCTTAAGGCGAAAAGAACAGTGGTAGGAAAAAATCAGTTTAAAAAGTAACATGTGGGAGGTATTTTGTACTTTGAGGAAAGAAAAGAAAACTGGAGATTATTGGGGAAGTTCACAATTCCAGGTTCACCTAACTTGGGATCCATTCACCTAAGGCTTCCACCACTCTAGATGTGGTTGTGCACTTTGAAAGTAGCTTCCTGAATTCATTTTCTTGATTCCTGATGAAATCATTCTTAATACTTAGTAATAGTTTTGTCTTATTACATGAAGAAGATACTGCTGGCCCTCCAATGGATGTAACATGTGCGTAGTTATTCTTCTCATTGGCAAAGTTAGATTTTCCAAGATGCAGCCAAACACTTGCTCTGACAGCAATGGGGCCAAACATCTTGGCTAGGATGAAAATCTTATAAAAACACAACCACCACCAGACAGGTAAAGAGGAAAGAGATGAACCTGGATGGAGCAGAAGGTGTTTAGACTAAAGACACAATTTGGTGAAGAGAATACTGAGTAATCCTTAAAACATTTTCAAATAAAGTTGCTAAATTTCAATCTGGAAACAAAATTAAGCCAATACAGCTACTCTACAGAGTGACTTAAATTCAATAATCCATTTCACTGATGACAGCTTTACTGAGAGTAAAGAAAAATGACTTCATTTTCTTACAACAAAAGGAGGGGACTAAAAATTCTCGCCCCCTCCTGCTTACACAGGCACATGTGTGCAAGCTCACGCTTTGCAGCTTATAGCATATACTAACTAGAGTGAAGTCAAGAGCTCAAAGTCATCCTACTCCAAACTGATGAGTCAGCACTGAAAGGTTACCATTACCTGGTATAGAGTTTAATCCATTTAATGTTTGACCAACAAAATTTAAATATGAGGACATTCTACATATTCATACAATGCTTTAAGTTTATAAAATTTTGCAATAAACCGGGGATGTACTGTATGGTGACTAACATAATATAATAAAAAAAACATTAAAAAAAAATTGGGGGCGCCTGGGTGGCACAGTCGTTGAGCGTCTGCCCTCAGCTCAGGGCGTGATCCCGGCATTCCGGGATCGGGATCGAGTCCCACATCGGGCTCCTCTGCTAGGAGCCTGCTTCTTCCTCTCCCACTCCCCTGCTGTGTTCCCTCTCTCGCTGGCTGTCTCTGTCAAAAATCTTTAAAAAAAAAAAAAAAATTGGGGGTGCCTGGGTGGCACAGTCGTTGAGCGTCTGCCTTCAGCTCAGGGCGTGATTCGGCATTCTGGGATCGAGCCCCACATCAGGCTTCTCCGCTGGGAGCCTGCTTCTTCCTCTCCCACTCTCCCTGCTTGTGTTCCCTCTCTCGCTGGCTGTCTCTCTCTGTCAAAAATCTTAAAAAAAAAAAAAAAATTTTTTTCCAATATAATGAACCTTGGAAGACCACATACTCCACCCTCTTTGTTTTATAAATTTTAAGACAGACCTAGAGACTGCAGGAAGCTTACAGTACTAGCTTACAAATTATTCTCAACTCTTCACAGGTAAGTATTTTTAAAGTAACAAGCTAACAAATGATACTGATTAGGTAACAAAAGGGGAAAATATTCAAAGGTTTCCACGTGTAAAACTTTTTTTTATATAAGTTTGTTTATTTTTAGTGATCTCTACACCCAATGTAGGGCTCGAACTCATGGCCTGGAGATCAAGAGTCGCATGCTCTTCCAAATAAGCCAGCCAGGCCCCTGAGATTTTTTTTTTTTTTAATTATTAAAGTTGTTTTAAAACTGAGACTATGATCATGCTGCTCTTTCCACCAGTAACAATTAACTCTCATTTATAAAAATGTCAGTTTAGGACATTTAGATTATGATAAACAAACACTTCCTCTCAAAGCAAAAATAATTTGGTTTTAGATTTCACTTAAACAAGAACAGCAAAGAATATTTATTCTGAAAGTCCCCCCCTTTTTTTTTCTTGTTAAAACTCTTTCTTCCCCTCCCCACGCCTTCTCCTCTTTTGTGTTCAAGTTCTCAAACGCATAAGATGGAGGAACAATACCACAATGCAACTGCAGGCTTCCTGCCTACTAGCCAGTCATTTTTCTTGACTCAAGAACTTTCAAAACACTGCTTGGGTTGCTTTGAAAGTCCGTCTTTCAGATTTTCCCTCCTTCATGGAACATCTATTTAAAAGAATGACTTCAAAAATGTCTTGCTACACCCGATCACAACTCTCTAAGCAAACTAAAAATGCTAGCCTTAAATATGAAGGTGGGATGTAAATGCCTTAAATTCGCCGAACACCAAAGTACAGGACAGAGAAACAAGTGTATTTCTGACCAAGCATAATAGTATTTTTCTCACACGTATATTAATCCTGTTTCTGAAAAATTCCATATTAATGACAATACTACCATCACTTTTTTTTAACACCATATAGATCTCTGTCTCTAAATACACTAGATCAATGGAAAAGGGCTACCTTAATTATTACTGACAAAGTTCATACCACAATGAAGTATATACATTTATTTTAAAAAGTTACCAAGGGCAGAAAAAATTACCAGCAGCAGTCACCTGGAAACCTGGGGAATTTCCCATTTCCTCTGACCACACTTTGATGGTGGCAGTAGTACTTACAAATTTATTCGCTTGTTGAGATAAACCAATGGTGCTACTCTAGACGGAGACATGGGGCGTGCGGAGGGGAGTTAATTATATACCCAGTTCAACATGAGTTCTTTCCTTTTTTTAAAGGCAAAAGCATTAAAAATGAATGTCAAACACATTGGTTCATGAGTAACAACTTGTCAAATTGTTACAACAAATAAAAATTTTTCCAACACCTCTAACAAAAACAAAAAGACTAATCTATTTCAAACAATATTCAAAAAAGCTCAATCCCAGTACAACAAAATAATTTAGCTAGTCCCCTGGAGTTTGTTATAATGGGATTTAACCTGTACACTCAACATTCAATTAACCATGAGGCTTATCCTAATTGAGGATTATGCTGACTTCTACAGTCTTTTCCCATCTATCCATCTACCACTCCTACTCAGCTGCCATAGCTACCAAAAGCAAAGCCCCAGGGAGCAGTAGATTATCCATTACTATGTAGTACCCATGCCAATATTCCCTTTCATCCTTACATGGATGATAAAGAGTTAAATTTAGTAATCTAATCAGCCAAGTTTCCAAAAAGTGAAACTTCAGAACCCTCACTCATAACCTCTAACCAAAGAAATTAAACATTTCAGAAGAATACCTTCATAGGTGACCAGCAGAGAAGTTAAACTCAAAAAAAAAAAAGTCACACACTTTCCTAGAACATATCGATAAAAAAATATTAACAGAAAAGAAAAAAACAGAACACAGACACTCCTAATGAAAAAATAGTAAAAAGACTAACAGAAGAGACTAGTCCATTTGCTCTTAAAATATTCTTTGAAATCTGTAAAACCCGTTTGCCAGACAGATCAGACTTCTTTCCTTTGCCTCTAGGCCACAAAATTTACTACAGTTAAATAAACCTTTATTACTGCCCCCCCACCCCCAAATTGACCTAGGCCGGCAGAACCTACCAAACTGAGTTAATGCTGACAAAGTTGGGAACTGGCAGTATGTAGTCTAAGATTATCCAGTTTGTGGATAAATCAGCCTCCTAGACAACACAGGTCTTCCTTTCAACTCCTGCTGTGTATCTTCTGGCCATTTTCCTGTTCATTTAACAACTCTCCACCAGAAGGTAGGAAAGGGAAAGGCGATTAAATTCAAGTCAATTCCATCATTTGTTAGGAGCTGAAAATAAGGTTAGACTCTGGATAAACTGCACCCTTAACCCAAAACAATCTCCCAGAAACCCTATCAGAAATTCAATGGGCTAAATGAATTTACCTAGCAAACACTAACAAAATTAAAGAATAAGCCTCATTACAATAGAGCCCCTCCTCCACTTTAACTGAGAAATGTTCATTTTGTAATCCCCTCCCCCACCGCCAAAAAGCACTCAATAAAATGGAAGAAAATGCCTACATTTTACTGCAGTACTCAATCTCAATGCTATCCCTGAGGATCTAGACTAACATACAGTCACCTATTTCTTTAATTTGTTGAACTATGAGAAAGAAGAAAAGTTAACACACATTTCCGATACTAATTTTCTGCTCTCAGAGCTTTAACCACTCAATAATGGGAAGGATAAAAAAAAACTAAAAAAAAAAAAAGAATATTCTACACTACAGAATATATAGTAAGTTCAAACCAAACTGGGACAGGTCCTCTCTGGTTTAACCTATAAGAAACTACATGAGAAACTTGTCAACATGATCAACAACTCGTTTTTCTAGTCCTAGGTAGCATTAGAGTAACAACTGCATTAAATTGTGGTTGCTTTCCAGTGTAGACAGCCACTGGAGGCTACACTCATTCTAAACTTGCAACAAATCAAGTTTTCAAAAGTAGTCTGCATCCTCAGGCCAAGGCCTGAAATTATATAGTCCAAAAAAATGCAAAAAGAAACCCTTAAGCCATTTATTTTAACACCAATTTGGCACAGGACAATAGTAGTTTGGTTTTTTTATCTTACCCTACTGTCCAAACTAAAATATTTTTAAATTATTCTTTTAAAAAGCTTCTCAAAAACATAGTGGTCTTTAAAAGAAACTATTCTAGAATCATACAGTTAATACACAAAAGACTACATTTAAAAAAAAAAAAAAAGCTTATCTTTAATATGTCCCTGACACAGTAAGGAAGTTTATTTCAAAAGACCCATCAAGAAGGCTTTAGTAAGTAACCATTTCAAAAACTATTATTTCGCATCTCCTAGAAAAAAGATCCAGGGTCCAGCAGTACACTGACTCCTTACTGAATGAATTCTAATTTATTTGTCAGCAGGGGGCGGGGAGGGGGGGTTACTGAGATAATTCTTATAAAGGGATAATATATCCCTGATATAAGAAATCTTTTAATTTTTTTAAAGATTTTATTTATTTATTTGACAGAGGGAGAGCACAAGCAGGGGTAGTGGTAGCCAGAGCAAGAGGGAGAAGCAGACTCCCCAGGAGCCTGAGGCAGGGCTCGAGCCCAGGACCCTGGGATCATGACCTGAGCCTGAGCCGAAGGCAGACGCTTAACAGACTGAGCCACCCAGGTGCCCCAAGAAGTAACTCTT
>NW_024424675.1:34878242-34925850 GCF_017311325.1 Ursus maritimus | reverse complement strand
GGGGGGGGGGGGGGATGCACACTATACTCAATTTCAAAATATAGTGAAGTTATTTAATACAATCCCTAATATCATTGAATTTTTTTAATGAATTGTTAGTGTTGGCGAATTTAAAAGCACCATTCTAAAACTTACAAAAATGAAATCCTATTAATTATGCTGAGGCTGTTTTGCATTTTTGAAGCCTCTGTAGGTAAGGAATATTTTATGATAAAAATATTTCCTACAACTGCTCTAGAAACATTACAGCTTCCCACTTATTCCACAACCCTCATGTCCAAAATGCAGTTCTATATGCTAGAAGCTGGCATTTACCTTTTTTTTAATACTGACTGGACAATTGAGGCACTTCTATCAATACATAAAATACCACTATAATTTAGGATCACTGGCAACCTAGATTACTGCTCATTTAAATGCAGAACCTGAAGCAACCTCCAGTGACAGGAGCTATAGTGTTCAATATCATTTTACATGTTACAAACAGAGGCTTCACCTTACATACAAACAATGAACCCTGGCAGCGTTCTTCATCCTAAAGCCCCACAGACTGCTACTTCTTTAAGGGTGTTAGTATATAAGGCAACATAAGCAGCAACTTCAAAAGCCTTTTCTTAATAGCTATCAACATTTGTTCAAGACAGTGGAAAGAAAATATTCCCACCACATTTTCCCTTTCTTCTGTTCATTTTATTTTCCTCCTTTTGGTACCCAAAAAGGTTATGTTTCAAATAAAAATCTTAAGATAATTATTCCAAAGACCAAAGATACTCTAGAAACCAGTAATAATCACTGCCTCCAAGGAGCCGGAATTGGAGGGTTTACAGGAGAGACTCATTTTTCAATGTTTGTGTACCTTACCAGTTGGGTATTTTATCTGGTATAACCTATTCTAAATAGAGCAATAATCTGAATTTTTTTCAAGAACAAACATTTCATGAACTTCCAGATTTCCGTTTAACATTTTAGTTTATGCGGCATTCACAAAACCAATGTTTGGGGTTTGTTTTTTGTGTGCTTTTTTTGGCGGGGTTTTTTGTTGTTTTGGGGAGGGGGGCTTTTGGGGGGGATGGGTTTTTTCCATCATCCTCTATACAACTTGCTGCAACACACACCGAAGCTTTCTTGAAGCCAGGGACCAGTTAGGTGGATTCAAGGCCAGGCATTGAAATCAAGGAGCAGCAATCTCACTCAATACTACTACCACTCACTCATCTCATTCAAATCCATTTAAACCCACTGCAGCAAGACAGCTGGTACTCGCCTTCCTGTTTCTTTACGGTACAGGCTTAATAACAAAAACAGGTTGGCTTTGAAGCGCTGCTCAAAAACTGCAAACAAGGAAGTCTTCACATTCGGGAGGGGAAAAAAAAAAGTTTCGACTTCGGGAGAATTTCATACCTTTCGTGTCATTCCATTTTGGAATCCCGAACTCCTCCTGCTTAGTGAGATTTTGAAACGATGCTTTCTCCCTCTCGCAACTACTCTTTTGGTTAACTTTTCCACCCTAAGTGCCCTCAAACTAGAAGCAACTAAGCCTTCCAACGACTCGTGGCTTTTTGGTTTGGGTGTTTTTTTTTTAAAGCATGTGCAAGACAACTTTAATGATTACAACTGAATCAATGTATGTAAGATTAGAGATGGGGACGGGAAAAATAGTACTAATAAAGACAGCCAAACCCCAAATTTGATCCACCAACTTCCCACTTGCCATTTCCCAACCTTCACACCAGAGGTAGCAAAATGCCTTTTCACTGAGAAAACTGCGGAGAACCTACCCGTGCCCAAAATGAAATTCCGCAGATAATTCGAGTTAAAACATTAAAAATGCCCAAGTGAAGGAGGAAACACAGCAATAAAATGCAACCCGATTCTGAGTGAGACTTGGAGGCTGGCGTGGGGGTCGGTGGGGTCTGCGCGGCTTCCCCCGCCCCCTAATTCTTCAGAATAACTGCGAAGGAGCCGAGGCAGCGGGAGGAGGGGGACGCGGGGAGCGTTCTAAAGCAGCCCTAAGGGCTGGGAGAAGATAAAACTTTAGGGACAGGAGGGAAAAGCGGGCCCCCGCGATCCCCCCCAAACTCGTCGGGGTGACCCCTCCGCGCGGGGACCCCCTTGTACCCCTAAGCCGGCTGCCGCCCCACCTCGACTCCCCTTCCTCCGGCCGCGGGCCGCCCCAGGCTGCGGAGAAGCAGCGCGGCCCCGATACCCCGAAACTATCTGAGCGCGCCCCCCTCTCGGCGCGCCCCTCAGCGCCTCCGCGGAGCCGCCAGCCGCCGGCTCGCGGCAGCCCCCGGACTCGCCCTCTTTCCCTCCGCCTCGCACTCCACCCCCTCGCCCGCCGCCGCTCCTCCTTTATCTCCACTCACCGCCCGCCGCCATTTTCCTCGCAGCTCAGCTTTAAATCGGAAACTCGCCGCTCAGCCCGCAGCCGCCGCCACTACCGCCGCCACCGACTCAGCCGCCGCGGCCGCCGCCGTCGCTGTGGAGGGGGGCTAAGGCGGCAGCGGCTGGAGCCGCGGCGCGGGGGCCTCCGGGATATGTAGTCCTGAGGCCACGCCCAGCACTACCGGTCCCAGGGGGCCTTGCGCGGCCTGGGCGCTAGGTGCTCCCGCCCGGCCCAGCTCCCTCGGCTGGAGGGCGTGGCGGTGTGGACCCTTTGGCCGCTCTCCCTTGCTCACTGCCTGGGAGCTGCGGCGGGGTCCAGAGGACTAGAAAGCAGCCCTAACCCTGCCCTTAATCTTGTCACACTTGCCTTCGTCCAGTAATATCTAACATTTACTGAGCGTTTATTGTGTGCCAAGTACTGATCCTAAAAACAAGCATCCCTTTGGGATCACTGTTATCCTCATTGTTCAGATGAGCAAACTGAGGCACAAGGTCAGAAGCCGCTAGATTGTTCATTAGATGCTAAAGCCACTGGGCAAAAGGTTGTTTGGCAATAGTATATTCACTAGATATTCAGTCCCTAAGTATCATCCCACGGAGTAGCTTGCTTTGCAGCCGACGGAGCTGGCAGACACCACCTTAACCAGGAGATGTAATCACCAACACCATCACTTAGCGTCACCAATAATGGATCAAACTGACGTTATGTGTCTCCTCATATGATGCAATGCGGATGGCATTTTGCGTCCTCTGTAGTGTCCTTGCCCAAATAATAGCTAACCTGAACCTAACTATGGAGAAACAATCAGACAAATCCAGAATGTGGGACATACGCTACAAAACACCTTGCCTGAGCTCTTAAAAATATCTAAGGGGGGGCGCCTGGGTGGCTCAGTCGTTAAGCGTCGTCTGCCTTCGGCTCAGGGCCTGATCCTGGAGTTCTGGGATCAAGCCCCACGTCAGGCGCCTCCGCTGGGAGCCTGCTTCTTCCTCTCCCACTCCCCCTGCTTGTGTTCCCTCTCTCGCTGGCTGTCTCTCTCTGTCAAATAAATAAATAAAATCTTTAAAATATATATATATCGAAGCGGGAAAGAGGTGAGAACCAAACGCATTAGGTGAGCCTCGATTGGATGGAGGTTTTTTCCTTAATGTAAAAAAGGACTCTGGCAGGGAAATTTTAATATGGACTATATATTAGATAACACTATTGAATCAGTATTAAGTGTGTTGAGTGTGAATAGAACAAAATAACCACTTCATGCTCCACCACCACCGTTTCCCACCCAGACTGTGGCCGTAGTTTCCTCACTGTTTTCCTTGCTTCCTTCCATTCCAGCGTTTCTACCTGAAGTCTCTGCTCAACACAGCTGTCAGAGAGATCCTGATAGAAACCAAGTCACTTTATGGCTGTCATCCAAATTCTTTGCAGTAACCTGCAAAGCCCCGCACAACCTTTCTTTCCCCTCTCAGTCATCTCTCAATTCTTGTCCAACTCACTGCTGTATTCCAGGTCCGCTGGACTCCTTGGGTCCCCTCCAATATGCCCAGCACACACTGGCCTCAGAGACTTAGCATTTGCAACTTCTACCTACTTTGCTTTTTCCCCTGGGGAAAAAAAATTTTTTTTTTAAACTCACCACCCTGTTCAAGACCTGAGCTGAGATCAAGAGTTGTATGCTTAACATTAACTGACTGAGCCACCCAGGTGCCCCATCCCCTGGAAAGTTTAAGTCACTCTCTCCCTCATCTCCCCCATAGTCATTGTCCAAATGTCACTTCTTCAGTGAGGCCTTCCCTGATTTCTCTATTTTATAAAGATTTATTCATTTATTTGAGAGAGAGAGAGAGCGTGTGTACACACGAGCACAGGGGAAGTGGCAGAGGGAGAGAATCATCAAGCAGGCTCCCCACCAAGCACTGAGCCCCACTCGGGGCTCAATCCCGTGACCCATGAGATCACGAACTGAGCCTCAGCCGAGAGTCAGACGCCCAACTGACTGAGACACCCAGGTGCCCTGTTTCCCTATTTTAAATTCTTGACCACTGCAGTCCCAGCTTTCTCTATGCTTCTTCCCTGCTTCATTTCACTTCATAGCACTTTTTATCATTGGAAACACCATATATTTTTGTTTACTTATGGCATTTAATATCTCTTTTCCTCACTAGATTGATAACTCCATGAAGGTAGGACTTCTATCTCTTTCGTTCTCTGATGTATTCTCAGTACCCACTACATAGTTTAGCAATCTAGTACTCGCTCAGACTGTATATGTTACTTGGGTTCAATCCCTCATCAGACAACAGATAATAAATACTGTTAGATGTTGAGAACCTGGAGATTAATGCTAAGACCCTGAGTGAACTTTCAACTTGAACGATTGCAGCTGTCCTGCCACTCTCCTTGCTTCTCCCTTTAGTAATCCCATAAACCACTCCCCACATGGTAGCGGGGGAGGGGGGGGTCTTTGAAAAATCATATACTAAATTATGTCACTTCCAACCTGAACATGTTCCACTGACATCCTATCACATTTGGGATAAAACCCAGACCCTCATTGACTTGGTCTCTGCTTCCCTCTCTGATCTCAGGTAATGTTATCTTTTCTCATTTTTTACCCCATGCCAGACACTAACATTCAGTTCACTGCAGTGTCTCTAGCACCTCGATTAGTGTCCAGCCTACAGCAGGTTTTAAATATTTGTGAAAGAGGGCGCCCAGGTGGCTCAGCCAGGTAAGCCTCTGACTCTTGGTTTTGGGTCAGGTCATGACCTCAGGGTCCTGGGATCCAGCCCCAAGCTGGCTCCATGCTCAGTGGGAAGTCTGCTGGAGATTCTCTCTCCCTCTCCCTCTGGCCTTCCCCCTACTCACACACTCTCTCTCTCTCTCTCAAATAAATAAATAAATCTTAAGGAAATAAAAAAATTAATATTTATGAAAGAAGGAAAGAAAGAAAGAAAGAAAGAAAGAAAGAAAGAAAGAGAAAAGGAAATCAATCTATCAATTTTATTAACATACACATATGTTCAACTCTGGTCTCAGACCTAGTTTGTGGCGACATGACTAAACATACCATGAAGGTCGGAACTGTGTGTAAATACAGGACCATTATGGTGCTTCCCACAGGAAAATGGTGAAGAAGGAAATTGAAATGAGCCAGCATGCCAAGTACACTTGCTCCTTCCACAGCAAAACCAAGATGAAAGGAGGAGCCATGGGGATCTAGCCTTGTGGTCCCTGCCTGAAAACAGTCGCTGGTGCTCCCTGGACCTACAGCACTGTTTCCGCCATCACGGTAAAGGCGGCCATCGTAAGCCTGAAGGACTCAAAAGACCAGTAGGAGCTCCACCATTTGAGACATCACTAGCCTACAATAAATGGGTTCATTTATGTAACCAAAATATATACATATATAAAAATACATATGTTCAAAGAAAGTGGAACTAATATTAACAATTTAAAAAACATGCTCAAAAACAGAGAGGGGGGCAAACCATGAGAGATACTGAACTCTAGGAAACAAACTGAGGGTTGCTGGAGGGGAGGTGGGGGGGATGGGGTAACTGGGAGATGGGCATTAAGGAGGGCACTTGATGGAATGAGCACTGGGTGTTATATGCAACTGATATGAATCACCGAACTCTACCCCCGAAACTAATCATACAGAATATGTTAACTACACTGAATTTAAATAAAGACTTTTAAAAAATAAAAAACAAAAACATTTTAAAAATATGTACATAAGTTGTTGGAGAACCCAGGAATAGACCTTTTACCTTAAGGGGTATCAGAAAAGGCTTTCAGGAGGAAGCGCTGACTTTGGCAGCTTTGATGGAAACTGCACCTAAGCTTGTACTGAGCGACATCTGGGAAACACTATTCTAGACTTAAAATCTAAGCCACATGAGTGACACACTCTAGGAAGGAGTCGTGAAGATGCCTGCTATCATTCCTCCTCCATCAAAGGGTAGACTTTGTTTCCTCTCCCTTGAATTGGGGTGGCTCTAGAACTGTTGGATAAATGGAAACAGTGGACATTATATGGTAGGACTTTCAGCTCATACCTTACGCTGATGGGCAGCTTCCGCTTCCTTCCTCCTGGAACCCAGCCACCATGTTATGGGAACCCCAAGCCACGTGGAAAGGCCACATGGAAAAAAGGTGAGGCACTCCAGTCGACGGCCCCAGCTAAGATCCCAGCTAGGAGTAGCTGCCAGCCCTATGAGTCAGCCTTTTTGCACATTCCGGTCCCTGGGGGCTCAGGGAACTACAGCTCCCACCAGCAAGATCGACAACTGGAGAACCACCTGTGAGCCAAATCGGCCTACAGCATCATGAGAGATAAGAAAATGGTTGTGCTTTAAACCACTGAATTCTGCAGTGGTTGGTTACCCAGCCATTGATAATCGAAACCCTGCGTGTGTGGACTTTTGCTGATCTGTGGCTGAGAACCTTCAGTAGGCAGGAAGAGCAGTCTCAAATCCTCCAACTACCCCAGTAAAATCGGCTTGGCCTAGGGGACGCAGAAGCATAAACACTGTGAGGATGAGACTAGAAGGTCACCTAGCTAAAGCCCTCCAAAAATGAGGAGATTCTGCCTACAACCTTTCTGCTTTCACAGAGCCCCGCCTCCGTGCTCCCAGGGGGGGTGCTCATTTCCTCAAACACAGGGGTGCCGGTCAGGGCTCTTGGGTTGCAAGCAACAACAGACTCTGGGACAGAGTGAAATGATAGGCAGGAGCTCACAGAATCAAAGGCAAGCCCAGAAGATCAGGCCAGAAGTGTCAGAAACCAGGGGAAAAGAAGGTCATGAATATCTTTTCTGGAACCAGCAGTAAATAGAGATCAATCTTTTTTTTTTTTTCCTATCTTCTCATTATCCTATTCCAAGATTCATTTTTTTAAGATTTTTTTAAAATTTATTTACTGTAGAAAGAGAGAGAGCATGGAGCTGGGAGGAGAGGGAGAAGCAGGTTCCCCTCGAGCAAGGAGCCCGACGCGGGGCTCGATCCCAGAATCCTGGGATCATGACCTGAGCTGAAAGCAGACCACATCACCAACTGAGCCACCCAGGTGACCCTGTATTCCAAGATTCAAAATCAAAAGAGGAATTTGTCCAGGGGTGCCTGACTGGCTTAGTGGAGCATGTGAGTCTTGTACTCGGGGTTGTGAGTTTGAACCCAACCTTGGGTGTAGAGATTACTTAAAAATCCTAAAAAAAAAAAAAAAGAAAGAAAGAAAAAAAAAAGGAATTTGTTCAATTTGTCTAGCTTAGGTCACATGTATACGCAAGTAACAGGCTACCAGACCAGTAATCATACCAACTAGCCTACCCTACAGCTTGTTCTCAAATAATTCAAGTGAGGAAAAATACACACACACACACACACACACACAGAAAGTGCATGTGAGCAAATGTGGCAAAAATTTTACCAGATAGTATATCTAGGGGCACCTGAGTGGCTCAGTCAGTTAAGCATCTGCCTTTGGCCCAGGTCATGATCTCGGGGTCCTGGGATCGAGCCCCACATCGTTTGGAGCCCCATGCCGGGCTCCCTGCTCAGCAGGGAATCTGCTTCTCCCTCTTTCTCTGCCCCCCCCCTTGTGCTCTCTCACGAGCTCTCTCTCTCAGATAAATAAATAAAATCTTTAAAAAATGTATTTTAAAAGAATTAGTAAATCTACATTCAGGGTATGCAGGTGTTTATTGTATTATTGATATTTTTCTGTAGACTTGAAATTTCCCCAAATAAAAAAGTTTGGGGGAAAAAAACTTCTGGCAGAAAAAAAGATAATCCGGGGCGACTGGGTGGCTCAGTCATTAAGCGTCTGCCTTCGGCTCAGGTCATGATCCCAGGGTCCTGGGATGGAGCCCTCATCTGGCTCGCTTCTCAGAGGGAAGCCTGCTTCTCCCTCTCCCACTCCCCCTGCTTGTGTTCCCTCTCTCACTGTGTCTCTCTCTGTCAAGTAAACTCTTAAAAAAAAAGAAAAAAGAAAAAAGATAACCCTAACCAGCGCTCGTAGAGACCTTAGATTTACCGGACATAATTCAAACTCCATTACGTATATTAATTCATTTAATCCTTGGGCTAACCCTAAGCAGTGGGTCTTTGAGCACCTCCATTTTACACATGAATAAATGGAGGCGTTGAACAAATTAGTCACTTGCCCAAGGGCATAAGCTCCCAAGTGCTGGAGTCAGGAGGATATAAACCCAGGCTCACAAGCTCATGATCTTAACTATTATGCTTTACTGCCTCTCCATACACGCATAAATAATAAAGACATTTAGTTGTCCCATATAATATGTCTAGAGGTAGACAGTTCTAGAGTGTGTTCATCAAGAACCAGGATGACAGGGCACCTGGGGGGCTCAGTTTGTTGAGTGTCTGCCTTTGGCTCGGGTCATGATCTCGGGGTCCTGGGATCAGCCCCGCATGGGGCTCCCTGCTCAGCGAGGAGTCTGCCTCTCCCTCTCCCTCTGTCCCTCCCACTGCTCGTGCTCTCTCTCACTCTCTCTCTCAAATAAATGAATAAAATCCTTTAAAAAAAAAAAAAAAAGAACCAGGATGTTACCATCTTTCTGTTCCACCATCTTCTGCATATTGGCTTTCTGTCCTTAGTTTATAGCCTCATGGACACAAGATGGCTGCCACAGCTGAAGAATCACATCAATTCACATTCCAGTTCAAACGCAGGAAGCAGCAAAGTGATTAGGTGTCAAGAGAGATGCCGTAACTCTCCACTTTTCTTTCAGACAAAAACTCCCAAAATTTTCGTCTCCCCCTACCGCCCCCTGCACCCATAGCAAATGTCCCCTTACATCTCATTATAGTGGAGATATGGGCCCCATGGGGACTCCTGGCTGCAAGGGGATCTGGGGAATTGAGGGGAATGAGTGAATGTTTCTCAGTTGTTTGGTGGAGCCCAGAGCTTCTGCTTTTGTCCCTGCCCCCATCACAGTCCCCTGCACTCTTCCTTCTTGTATTGTGTGACAATATAGCCTAGTGGTTAAGAGTGTGGGCTTTGACACCCACTGCCTGACTTGCTCAGCTGGTTCTGCTACTTAGAAACCTGTGTGATAATGACCGGCTGCTTGAACTTTCTGTGCCTCCATTTCCTAAAATGGGAACTAACATAACACCTATTTCACGGAAGGATTAAATAAAACAATACAGTGAGAGCCCTGAAAACAGCATCAGGTACAAAGTACACCTTCAATAAATGTTAATGAGGATAGCGTATGGCAGTTCCAAACTTGGGGCTCGCAGGCATGAAGACCCAAAGGTTAGTAACAATTTCCTCCCCCCCGCATTTTGCCTCCTTAGACTTATTACAGTCTGAAATTGCCCTGCGAGCGAAAACAGACGGCGTGGCTGGACACCGAAGCCCTGAATCTGCCTCAAACTCTGTTTTGAAATACACAATCTGAAAACGAGCTGGCACGGGTCCAGGCTCCACCCCGAGGCTCTGTGTACTCTGAACCTCTCCACTCCTGGCTAGGACACGCAGCCGAGGGGGAGGCAGACAGACAGGCAGAAGAGACCTAGAACCAATGAATGCTCTATTTGTTGTTTGGCTTCAAAGGGGAAAACACCTCCGTGAAGAATCACATGTAAGGCAAATTTTCGGTGAGCAAAAAGCAGCCTGAGCCTTCTGATCCAGAGTAACCTCGTTCACACCTCTTGTTTTAAACCTGGATCAGGGGTTGGTGACCTGTGATTTTTGTTCCAAAGGCGTCACATGAACCAGTGGAGATTGGCACCTGGACGGGCTGCAGGAGGCTTGCCGCTCGCCACAACCAGCAAAGGACTCCAGACAGGTCGAAGAATCTGAAGCCCAGCTCACTTTTTGCTTTTTTTTTTTTTTTCCCTTTCTGAGACTTAGTAAATGTGTTTGCTTTGGGAAAAATTAGTTTGCTACCAAATGCTTAAAAAGTACCCATTGTAGGAGGGCTAAAATTTTTTTTAAAAAGGCAAGCATCGGCAAGGATGAGGTGAAACTGGAACTTTCATATACTCCTGGTAGGACTGTAATATGGTGCAGACACTTTGGATAACAGTTCGGCAATTCACCAAAATGGGAAACACAGAGTTGCCCTGTGATCCAGCAATTCCACTCCTAGGTAGATTCCCAAGAGAACTTAAAGCATAAGCCCACTCGGGGTGTCTGGGCGACTTAGTCAGTTAAGCGTTCGATTCTTGGTGTCAGCTCAGGTCATGATCTCAGGGTCATGAGATCGAGCCCCACATTGGGCTCCCGGCTCAGTGCAGAGTTGGCTTGAGATTCTCTCTCTCCCTCGCCCTCTGCCCCTCCCTCTTGTGCTCTCACTCTCTCTCTCTAAGATAAGTAAATCTTTAAAAAAATAATAAATAAAAATAAAACATAAGTCCACTCAAAAACCTGTACAGAAATGTTCATAGTGTTTATTCATAATAGTCAAAAATGGGAACAACCCCACTGACCATCAACTGATGAATGGTTCAACAAAAACAGTATACCCACTCAATGGAATATTATCAGGCAATAAAAAGGAGTGAAGTACTGAGTCATCCTATAACATGTGTGAGCCTTGAAAACATCATGCTAAGTGAAGGAAGCCAGACATATATCACATCATTCCATTTATATGAAATGTACAGAATTGGCAGATCTAAAGAAACAAAAAGTAGGTTAGTGGTTGCTAGGGACTGAGAATGGGGGTACGGGGGATGGTGGTGAAGGAGGGGTGCAGGATTTCTTTCTTGGGGGGATGAAAATATTCTGAAATTAAATAGTGGTAATGATGGTGTGACACTATGGATATGCTAAAAAAACACTGTGGCAAACCCTTTACGAGGGTGAATTTTATGGCATGTGAATCATATCTCAATAAAGCTCTCTTTTAAAGTGCCCACTGTGGTTAATGCAGTTGTGAAATTAGTAATTTTCACATCATGTTCAGAGTTATGAAAAGAAAAAAATTTTTAAATAACGGTGGGAAATCAGAAGGCATAAGGCACTATAGAGTAAAAAGAAAGCCTCTCCCTACTCCTGTTCATCGATCTTCCTCTTTGCAGGGCTACCACATCACCATCTCCTTTTTTTTTTTCTTTTCTTTTTTTTAAATACTTTATTTTTAAGCAATCTCTACACCCAACATGGGGCTCGAACTCATGACCCCAAGATCAAGAACCAGGAACCCCCACCATCACCGTTGTCTTACTTCCCTTTGAGGGATAGTCTATGTCTACACAAACTTACAGGTGTGTTGCTTCTTATAGAAACAAGAGCATAGAGTCCACAATGTTTTGCCCCTTGTCCTATCACTTAGTAATGTATCACGGAAATTGCTTTTCAAGGAGCTTATAATGAAGTACATAGAGAGCTGTCATGCTTTTTTATAAGTATGTGGATGTTATTAGTAGACATTCAGTTTGTTTCCTTTCTTTTACTATTACGATGAATTCCCTTGTACCTCTCTCTTAAAAACAACATTTTAACAGGTACTAGGAATCATAAAACATAACGAAGTAGAGATCTTATTAATGAAGTTTTTTTTTCTTAAGAGTGGAAGGGGGGGTGGGAGGAGCAGAGGGAGAGGGAGAGAGAGAATCTTAAGCAGGCTCCACACCCAGCATGGAGCCTGATGCGGGGCTCCATCTCACAACCCTGAGATTGTGACCTGAGCCGAAATCAAGAGTCAGATGCTTAACTGACTGAGCCACCCAGGCGCCCCTTTAATGAAATCTTTCTAAATGATCTCGATGATGTCAAACTTAGGACCCTCCCAGCGCTAGCAGAGAAATGGGACCAGAGGGGGCCATGGGAGGAGACAGAGATGTTCTCTAGCAATGCTCATGTTTTGGATCAAGGCAGCTCAAAGCTCTGAAATGGAAGGATCACTGAAGTTGGAGCTTTTTGTTTCAGATAGGAAAAGACATCTTTGAAGATGGCCACATCAGTGCCTCCAAAAGTCAGCACTGAAGTTGGCTTCATGAGACGATATGTTTTCCAGATGGTGAGTCAAAGCCCATTCGTGGGTTTGGAAATCAACATCATGGGATTTGCCCACTATTTTAAAACACAGTGATGGAATTTTATGAAATATCAGAGTGGATCTCCCATAATACGCATTGTTTCTTAAAATTTTTATCTCAAGTATATATAGAGGTGTGAATACTGAATCACAGTGTGAAATATATTTGTCACTGTGATTCACAGTCAAATGCTTAAAGGCACTGAGCAAGGAGGGCGACTTTCTGGCCCCTACATTCTCTCATAACCCGAAGCCTTTTTGCCAGGCTTAGTGTCTAGAACGGAAAACCAAATCCCCTACTCGCCCCGCCCCAGGATAAATTCAAGTAACAAGTGGGAAGGTGACTGTCTGTGAGATGGTGGCCTTGAGGAACCAGATTCAACCCCACCCCTTCTCCTCCAGAGAAGGATAAATTTGAGGACTGTCCAACAAATCTTCCCACCTTGGCTTTGGGGCTTTTTTTACATTTTCCCTCTAGCTGTCCCTCCTCTTTTCCTTCCTCCCTTCCTTTTTTCTTTCTTTTTAAATTCCACAAACAAGGGGCCCCTGGGTGGCTCAGTCGGTTAAGCATCCGACTCTTGATTTCTGCTCAAGTCATGATCTCAGGGTGGCGAGATTGAGCCCCATGTTGGGTCCACGCTGGGCGTGGAGCCTGCTTAAGATTTTCTCTCTCGGGGCGCCTGGGTGCTTCAGTCGTTAAGCGTCTGCCTTCGGCTCAAGGCGTGATCCCAGAGTCCTGGGATTGAGCCCCACATCAGGCTCCTCCGCTGGGAGCCTGCTTCTTCCTCTCCCACTCCCCCTGCGTGTGTTCCCTCTCTCGCTGGCTGTCTCTCTCTCTGTCAAATAAATAAATAAAATCTTTAAAAAAAAAAAAAAGATTTTCTCTCTCTCCCTCTGCCCTTCCCCCATCCCTCTCTCTCTCAAAAAAAATTAATAAATAAAAGTCGTTGGATAAATACATTAAATTAAATAAATTCCACAAACAAGACTCCAGGTAAAGTCCCTTGGCCACCCAACTAGTCTCCTAGAACCAACCACCATTACAAATTTCTCAGGTGTATTTAAGAGATGTGTTTACAAATAAACACACATATATACATATAGATACATTTTGTAACACAAGTGGTGGTATACTGCATGCTCTGCATTTCCCCCAACTTTTTCACTTCCGGCGGGTGTCTGGAAGATCTTTCCACACTGGGACACGCTGAGCAGCTTCATTATGTTTTACTGGCTGCTTGGCATCCCATCATATGGAGTCTCAAGGGCTTTTAAAGGTCGGCTGACCCCAGCCCTGGAATTGTAGTTTCTTTCTTTTCTTTTTTTTTAATGAAGTTAGGTTTTAAAGTGATGACAGTAAGCTTATTTAAAGGATAAACCTTCTTCTAATTATTTAGTAATTATAGAGTAGGAACATCGGAGGAATGGATGTGTTGGGGCATGAAAACAATATCTATGCCAGAGGTGAATGTATAAGCCAAGTGAAGATTCTAGCTTAAAAAAAAAAAAAAAAAATTGTAAACCGCCCTCTGGCTATTATCAATCAACTGGACTGCAGAGAATGTTAAGGATAGCCATTATTAAAAAAAAAAAAAAAAAAAAAGGAGAAGTGTAGCAATTATGATGACTGTCCCCACCCACGGGTCCCTTCTAAAGGAAGGGCAGAAGTCGCTGTCTTTGGTACCACGTAACTGGTCACTTCTGCTCACGCCACTGCTGATTGGCTCACAATTGGGCATCAGCTCTAAGAGCAGCCAATGCACGGGCTGGCTGATGGTTCCTGAGGTGGCTGGGCGCAAAAATATGGGGCCAAACAGGAAATAAGTTGACTTGTCAGATTTCCATTTGGCGTGAATTTGAATGAGAAACTATAGAGGGGGTTCCTGGCTGGCTCAGTCGCGTGTGACCTTTGATCTTGGGGCTCCTGAGTTTGAGCCCCGCATTGAATGTAGAGACTACTTACATAAATACATAAACAAACAAACAAACTTAAAAAACAGGAGCAAACAAACTACGGAGTATATCAGCTAGTTAATAAAAGGATTTGGCCCCGAAGGGCTAAAGAGCAGAGAGGACGGACTGGGGTGGGACCTGAAGAACAGAAACGGAATATTCAGAGCTGGGAGGCGGAGAGAAGATAACCGAAAAAGAAAAGTGAAGGCAGTTCTTCCCCAGCCATACAGCGAACTCAGAGACCTCGACACCCCTCCCCCCCACTACAAAAACATCTGACAATTCTGGGTAAAAGATAACAAATATTCTTTCAAGTGAAAAACTGAGTTCACAAGAAAGTGAGGGAAATCCCCACATGCCAAAAAACAAAAATGGAACCGAAAACCAAACCAGCTAAGCGCGCCCTGATACAGCGAGAGCCAGAAGAGGGAGGCATCGCGGGTCCTGGGTTGAAATGCAAATATGAGGACAGGAAGTGAGGCCCTGGGCTCTTAGGGTCCCCAGATACAGCCCCCAGAAACAGTCCTCCTAGAGGTTGGACTCAGCAGACAAGTCGAGATGCGATTAGACCCCCAGCGAATACGATGTGAGGATGGGAACCATGGGAGAGATGGGATATAATAGAGTGACCTATAGGGACAGAAAAAAGGAACCAAAGTATGAAATAAGGACAATACATTTCACATATATAAAGATCAGAGAGTTTGACCAAGAACCAAGCAACATAGAGAGTGAGAAGCTGCTAGGTGCCAGGAAGAGAAACAAGACAGCCCATCGAGACCCAGAGGTAGGGAAAGTAATTGAACTTGGTGAAGGGCAGGGCGCTAACCTTGCTGGGGGCACGGTGGAGGCATGTGGCCAAGGCCAGCCGAGCTCGGAGTGCCCGGGCGGCCGTCATTCACTCACCTTCTGACCAAGTACTTATTAAGTGCTGTGTTTATTTTCCATGCCTGCTGTAACAAACTGCCACCGAGGGGCTTAAAGCCACACAAATTTATTATCTCACAGTTGGGGATGTCAGAAGTCTGGAATGGGTCTTACGGGGCTAAAATCAAAGACTGCATTCCTTCTGGAGGCTCTAGGGAAGAATCTGTCCTTGTCTTTCCAGCTTCTAGAGGCTGCCCACATTCCTTGGCTCAAGGCCCCCTTATTCTTCAAAGCCAGCAGTCCTATCACTCCTGCCTCTGCTTCCGTTGTCGTATCTCTTCTCTGACACTCCGGCTTCCCTCTTATAAGGACCCTTTATGGTTACATTGGGCCCACTCAGATAATTCCAGATAATCTCTCCATCTCAAAATCCTTAACTTAATCTCATTGCCAAAGTCCCTTTTACCGTGTAAAGTAACACGCACCCGCTTATTTAAGGATGGGAAATAGCAGGTTGAGAACAGACCTGCTCCCAGAAAGCTTGAGTTCTGGGGGCTGGGGGGAGATGGGGAAGAGGGATGGAGAATCCCAATGCGAACACAAAAGTAAGCAAAATCATTACAGAAAGTGACCAGTGCTATGAAAGAAATAACTACAGGGTGACAGACCAGAGACTGGGGGCTCGTGAGGCTTCCTTAGGATGTCAGGTCATCCTGAAAGGAGATGACATTCGAGGTCATACAGGAAGGGTGACAAGACAGGAGCCCTCAAAATATCTGAGGAGAGGGCACTGCAGGCAGAGGGCACAAAGGTGGGGATTCCCCTGGGGCACCCCGGGAGCAGCAGGATGGCCGCATGACCCAGGGGTCTTTAATCCGCTCTTGCTGGCTTTCTCTAAGGATCATGGAGGAAAAAAAAAAAGACGATGCCACAGGGAAGATTCCTATGAATCTTTTTACCAGAAGCCCACCCTTTCCTGCAGTAGATCGGTCTATTGCGATCAAAAGTTCTAAATGAATATAGGACACAAGATATTATAAGATGCAAAATGGAGTGGGTCCTTTGGAAAATGATCTAGCTCCTCAAAAGGTTAAACAGGGAGTTAGCACATGACCCAGCAACTCCACTCCCAGGTAGATACCCAAAACAACCGAAGATGTACGTCTGCAGAAAAACTTGCACGTGACCGTCCACAGCAGGCCTCTTCCTAAGAGCCCCGAAGTGGAAATAACCCAAATGTCCATCAACTGATGAATGGGTAAACAAAATGTGGTGTATCCATTACTGGAACATTATCTGGTCACAAGAAGCAATAAAGTACTGATGCATGCTTCATGGGTGAATCTGGAAACTTTAGGCCTGGTGAAAGAAGCTGCTCAGCAAAGGCCACATACTGTAGGGTTCTATTTATATGAGCTGTGCAGACAGGCAAAACCAGAGAGTCAGAAAATAGCTTAGTGGTTACCAAGGGATGGGGGAGCAAGGCCTGAAGAGTGATTGATTGCTAATGAGTACAGGGTTCTTTGGGGGGGTGATGAGAATGTTGTAACATTGATTGCAGTGATGGTAGGAGATGTGAATCCACTAAAAACCATTGTACACTTGTTAATTTTCTTAATTTTATTTTTATTTGAATTGTACCCTTTAAGTGGGTGAATTTTTTTTAAAGATTTCATTTTTTTGAGAGAGAGAGAGAGAGAGCATGAGCAGGGGGAAGTGCCAAGGGAGAGGGACAAGCAGACTCCTCACTGAGCATGGAGCCTGATGTGGGGCTCAATCCCAGGACCCCGAGATCAGGACCTGAGCCAAAGTGGGACACTTAACTGACTGAACCACCTGTTGCCCCTAAGTGGGTGAATTTATGGGAACTTTATCTCAATAAAAGATTATTTTTTTTTAAGATTTTATTTTTAAGTAATCTCTACACCCAATGTGGGGCTCCAACTCATGACCCCAAGATCAAGCAAGTCACATGCTCCAACAACTGAGCCAGTCAGGCACCCCTTATAACCTCTGTTTTAAAAAATCAGCTTTTATTGGTGGGGCATCTGGCTGACTCAGTGGTAGAGCATGTGACTCTCTTGATCTCGGGGTCGTGAGTTGGAGCCCCACGGTGGGCGTAAAGATTACTAAAAAAGAAAAAAATACATAAGTAAAAACATAAATAAAATAAATAAAACATATGTTATAAAATACATTGCCTGCCTTCAAGGAACTGAAAACTTAGTTAAGGACAAAAATGATCAAATGTCAGGGCACCTGGCCAGCTCAGTCAGTTAAGCGTCCAACTCTTGATATCAGCTCAAGTCTTGATCTCAAGGTCACAAGTTCAAGCCCTGCATTGGAATCCACACTGGGGGTGGAGCTTACTAAAAAAAAAAAAAAATCAAATGTCAGTTGCCCCATACAGATAAGTTACACAGATGATAACTACACAAGAGAAATGATGGCAATCGTGTTAGGACAGGTTTCTTGAGTTTTGCTATGTTCCAGACCTTGTCTCACGTAGCTTCCATTATCAAAGCTTACAGTCTAAAGGACTTTGATAAATTCCCAAATGAGTGTCCTGGGGAAAATACATTCCCCATTCCAGGCCTCAGTTTCCCCATTTCTGAAATGAGCTGCTTGAATTCAATGTCTTCCCACAGGCAGGTGAGATGATTTTTAGTCAAAGATTCAGACAACTCTGAACAGTACTACAAAAAAAAAATGACCCCTTTTCAATCATCTTCCAACTCTACCTTCCGTAGAAAGTCTCAGTGGGTGCAATTTCCTTTTTGAACAAAGGACAAGCCATCAGAAATCCTGCAGTTTCTAGCAAGTAACCATACCTAGCCAAAATGTAATCATGTTATGTTGCTTCACCGTCTTTAACTCTACCTTCCAGTTATGTCGAGGGACTCAGGTTTTCTCCTTACATATTGATATAATGTTTCCTTAAAAAAAAACATTTACTTATTTTAGAGCAGCGAAAGAGAGGGCACATGTGGGGGAGGGGCAGAGGGAGAGGGAGAGAATCTCAAGCAGACTCCCCACTGAGTGCTCGATCCCACAATCCTGAGATCACGCCCTGACCTGAAATCAAGAGCCAGACACTTAACCGACAGAGCCATCTAGGAGCCCCTAATGTTTCCTTTTGAAATTAAATTTATATAAATTTTATATAAAAAATCAGTGAATTGATTTCAAGAAAAACAGTAACTAAATCAATGATGTAGGCGGTACGAGAATATGGCAAAAATCCTAAAGATGAAACGAGAACGTTAATCCACTCTGCCCACTTTGCAGGCAGGAACGCTAAGACCTGACGTAGCTAACATGATTCCAGGGTTGTTTCGCTGACTCAGACATGTTCAAGCAGCCACAACCACTTGGCACAGAGTTGGAGAGGACGCTTGGGCTCTCAGAAGGTGCGGCACAGCCATGAGCCCCAGGAGGTTCCATTTCCAGCAGGTCCGGGGTTCAGATATGCAAGTTCTGAATCCCGAAGGGATTTTATCGCACGTGCCTCCCCACCTTGTCCCCACCACTTACAAGATTCACTCATTGAATAATATTCATCAAGTTACTACCACTGACCGGGCACTCTGCTAACCCCTGGCAATAAAATGGTGAGCCACAGAGGACAAGACTCTGCTCTCAGGGACTTTGTAAACCGGAGTTGGGGGGAGGGGCAGAAAACAAAAGTTAAATACAAAAGCAAGATAATTACAGATTGTGATCAGTGATATCAAAGAAGTAGCTTATTATGATAGGCCAGAGAGCAACCGCAGGACCACTTACTTAAGTTTGGATTGTGTTTATTTATTCACTTTCAATAGATAGTATGTGAATGAGGTTCAGAATTAAGGAGTTACAGAGCCACCTGGGGGGCTCAGTCGGTTAAGCGTCTGCTCAGGTCATGGTCTCAGGGTCCTGGGATCCAGTCCCCCAGCCAGCTTCTTGCTCATCGGGGAGGCTGCTTCTCCCTCTGCCTGCTGCTGCCCCTGCTTGGGAGCTCTCTCTCTCTCTCTCTCTCTCTCTGACAAATAAATAAGATCTTAAAAAAAAAAAGAATTAAACAGTTACAAGGGGCAGGGAAAAAAATCTCCTTCCTTTTGCTCTCCCCGAGATGCCAAGTTTCCGTCTCTAGAGGCAACCGGGGTTACCTGTTTTAGGAACTGCTTGGTGTATGCAGAACCCGGGGGCCTTGGGTGCATCTGGAGTGTGACGACCCAAGCAGGAGTAAACGTTCATGGCAGGCAGGGAGGCAGCGGCTGGGGCGTGCAGTTTCTTGTCGGTTGTAAAAGAGGTTGGCAGTTAACTGTGATAGCAAGAGCCACTGGATGGGTTTTGGGCAGAGTGACGTGATCTGACTCACGTGCCAAAGATCATGTGGGGGGTGGGGGCGCAGGAGTGGGAGAGGACCCTGTAGGAAGTGGCTCCAGCATGCGGGTGAGAGGCGCCTTGTGTTTGGGCTGGGAAGGCGCAGGAGGGGAGGGCGGGCGGCGGGACAGATGGAAGCTGCGACAGGGAAGACTTCAAGATGGGTGGCATGTGGGGAACAAGGGAAAGCAGAGGTTTGAGCCCCTGGCAAGAGGGGGTTGTCAAGTTTTGTGGGTGTCATCAGGTCTGTAATTTACTTTGAAATATTTCAATATATTGGGGCGCCTGGGTGGCTCAGTCGTTAAGGTCTGCCTTTGGCTCAGGGCGTGATCCCGGCGTTCTGGGATCGAGTCCCACATCAGGCTCCTCCACTGGGAGGGAGCCTGCTTCTTCCTCTCCCACTCCCCCTGCCTGTGTTCCCTCTCTCGCTGGCTGTCTCTGTCAAATAAATAAATAAAATCTTTAAAAAAAATAAAAATAAATAAAAAATAAATAAAATAAAATATTTCAATATAGGGGTGCCTGCCTTCTTGATCTTGGGGTCATGAGTTGGAGCCCCATGTTGGGAGTAGCGCTTACTTTAAAAAATTAATTAATTAATTAATTAATTAAATGCTTTGATAGAATCAGTTTGCTATTATATAAATGCCAGTTTATGCCAATGATTCTCAAAATGTAGTCTGTGGACAAGCAGCATTAACATCACCCAGAACGGGTTAGAAATGCAGTGGCTCCACCACTCCCCACAACTACTAAATCAGAAGTTCTGGAGGTAGGGCCCCGCAGTTAAGATTTAACAAGCCCTCCAAACGGTTCTTTTTTTTTTAGACTTTATTTATTTGAGAGAGAGAGATTGAGAGAGCGTGAGCACGGGCACGGGGAGGGGCAGAGGGAGAGGGAGAAGCAGACTCCACGTGGGGCTGGATCCCAGGACCCCAGAGATCATGACCTGAGCCAAAGGCAGATTCCTGACCGACTAAGCCACCCAGGCACCCCCAAAGGGTTCTGATACATGCTCTGTTCAAGCTTCAGAATCAAGCCATGATTCTGGGGATGGTCAGCTAACGGGTTATCATGAACAGACAACACAGGAATAATCAACAGGCATCCTAACAGAAATGGCCACACCATCACAGGAAAATAAAATAATGCAGAGTGCTGTGGAGACAGGTAGGAGACAAAGGGACTGCTCTCAGCAAAAGAAGCTTATCAGAGAAAGGGAAACAATGCGGTACGTGCCTGGAACAGTTCTCGTAGGTGTGGTTCCCCGAGCCCTGGGAAAAACAGGCCTTATCTTGAAAAGAGGAAGGATTGGATGCAAAGAAGTTTGTGGCAAACAATAGCAGTTCAGGCCTTGTTGGAGAAAACGGAGTTGTGTGCAAAAATAATAAGGGGAAAAAAAGCGTTTTGGTTTTTTTTAGCAGAGTGCTGACCAAAAAAAAAAAAAAACACATACTATTGGGGGAGGTGGGGGTCCATTTTTAAGAAAACAGAAGGCCGACGAACTACATAGACACAGAGGGAAACAGAAACCAAAATTAGTCTGGGTTCACCAGCTAAGAAGTAGATATGACCTAGGCCAAGGTACTTCTCCTTTCAGTGATTTCAATATTTTCTCCTCCGAAAGATGAATGTCACCTGTTAGAAATTTAAAAATCATTCCCAGGAAAGGACATGCACACCATCACGTTTGTAGTATTTTCCCAAAATAGTTTAACCTGAACTGAAACTTGTGGAAACAATCAGACAAAGCCAAATTCAGGGACATTCTGTAGAACTGTCCTGGGCTCTGCAAAACAAAACAAAACAGAACACCCAAAACACCCAAAAAAACAAAAACATGGTCTTTTTTTTTTTTTTAAACAAAACACTGTCTTGAAAGAAAATTAAAAAAAAACAAACAAAGCAGCTGTGAAAAACTTGATTGGGACAGTTGGGGACATTGGAGCGGGAGGGGGTAGAGTAGAAAATAGTTTTACCTTCATGACCCATTTCCTGAACACGATGATGACTGTATGGGGCTAGGTAGTCTAGGGCCCCTGTTCTCAAGAAAGAGATACTGGGTACAGGTAAGGAATCTCTGCGTGGAGCGCTCAAGTCACTTAGGAGAAAAAGAACAAACCAAAAGCATCTGCAAGAACAGACGTGTTGCTGCTTTTAACCTTCATCTTTTGAAAATCACCCTTTCCCTCCAAATGTGTGCTGGGACTAAGGTGACCAACCTCCCAGTTTGCCTGTGACCTTCCTGGTTTTAGGAAAGTGCTGTATCCCAGAAATGGCCCTCCTCAATCCTGGGAAAATCAAGATCATTGATCGCCCTAAAGGGAGACCCAAATCTTCCCAGCTGGGCATAAGGCTTCCCATCTAAAATAAGGAAAGGAAGGTATTTTTGTTAAAAAGCCACCAGTTAGCCCCACCTGGTCCAGGGAGGGTCCTCCGGGATCCGGTACCCACTTATCTGAAAATCTCTGGGAGACAAGCAGACAACATGACTTTGAATTTTTCAGTTTGCCAGTGCAGCTGTGGAAACCAGGTGACCAAGACCTGGGCCTGAGCCTTAGCTAAATCCTGGGAAATGCAAGAATGTCTACGTGGAATCGTTCAATTCAAAGCCGTGGGAACTTTTAGCTCTGCTCTCAGCATCATTCTCCTGAGAAGGCAAGGGACCAGGGCACATCTTATTATCCCCTCAGCCTGCGAAGAGAAGCCCTGTCACTCGGCAGCTGCCTTTCCTGTTTTGAGGTCCCCTCCCTTGAGTTAATGGACGGCATCATGGCTTCATTGGTTGGGAGGCAGCCCCTTAGAATCAGTTGGCCTGAGTTCGAAATCTGCTTAGCAGCATGACCTTCAGCAATGACGTCATTTCTCTGTGCTTCAACTTCCTGGCAAAAGGAGAATAATGGGGACACCTGGGTGTCTCAGTCGGTGAAGCGTCTGCCTTCGGCTCAGGTCATGATCCCGGGGTCCTGGGATCGAGCTCCGCCTTGGGCTCCCTGCTCAGCGGGAGCCTGCTTCTCCCTCTGCCTCTGCTGCTCCCCCTGCTTGTGCTCTCTCTCTCCTCTCTCTCTGCAAATAAATAAATAAAATCTTTAAAAAAAAAAAAGGAGAATAATGATCAGAGCTACAGCATACCGATATGATAACAGTTAAGTAGATTAATATATGTGAAGTGCTTAGCATAGAGGTTGGCAAACTTTTCCTATAAAGGGCCAAGTAGTGATATTTCATGTTGTGGTTCATCTGGTCTACGGTGCATCTATCCGACTCTGGAAAGCAGCTATGGACCATATGTAAGCAAATGTGCACAGCTATGTGCCAATAAAACTTTATATTTTTCTTTAAAAACAGGACAAGGGGGGCGCCTGGGTGGCTCAGTCATTAAGCGTCTGCCTTCGGCTCAGGGCGTGATCCCAACGTTCTGGGATCGAGCCCCATATCGGGCTTCTCCGCTGGGAGCCTGCTTCTTCCTCTCCCACTACCCCTGCTGTGTTCCCTCTCTTGCTGGCTGTCTCTATCTCTGTCAAATAAATAAATAAAATCTTTAAAAATAAATAAATAAATAAACAAAATCTTTAAAAAAATAAAAAATAAAAATAAGAAAAAATAAAAACAGGACAAGGAACCAAAGACGAGGACCAGCCCAGATGTGCTTCAACAGGTAAATAAACTCAGACACATGCTTACCATGGAATACTGCTCAGCGGTCAAAACGCACGAACTGTGGATGCACACTACAGTTTGGATGAATCTCCAGGGAATTACACTGACCTGGGGGAAAATCCCCAAAGGAACATACTATACGGTTCTAATTGTATAACATTTTTGCTTTTGGGGGTTTTTTATTTTTTATTTTTACAAAGATTTTATTTATTTATTTGACAGAGAGAGACAGTGAGAGAGGGAACACAAACAGGGGGAACAGGAGACAGAGGAGCAGGTTTCCCTCTGAGCAGGGAGCTCAATGCAGGGCTCAATCCCAGGACCTGGGATCATGACCTGAGCCGAAGGCAGATGCCCAATGACTGAGCCACCCAGGCTCCCCTGTTTTTTGTTTTTTTAATGTATATTTTATTTATTTATTTGAGAGAGAAAGAGTGGGGGGAGGGGCAGAGGGTGAAGCAGACTCCCTGCTGAGCGGGGAGCCCGATATGACACTCGGTCCTGGGACTCCAGGATCACAACCCAAGCTGAAGGTAGGCACCCAACCGACGGAGCCACCCAGGTGTCCCTGTATAACATTTTTGAAATGACATTTTAGAAATAGGGGATGGATTCGTGATTACTAAGGGTTAGGGGTGAAGACTGGGGCATTATCTGGGAGAGGCGGGCATGCTTATAAAGGGGCACCGTGAAGGACCCCTGTGGTGTTAAGACTGTTTCAGCATCTTGACCACGGCAGTAGATACATAACCCAGATGATAAAATTGTATATTTTATCTGGGTGGCTCCGCTGGTTAGGCGTCTGCCTGCCTTGGGTTCAGGTCATGATCCTGGGGTGCCAGGATCAAGCCCCGCGTTGGGCTCCCTGCTCGGTGAGGAGTCTGCTTCTCCCTCTGCCCGTCCCTCCAGCTTCTGGTGTGGGTGCTTGCTCTCTCTTTCCAACATAAATAAAAATCTTTTTAAAAAATTATATAGGACTAATACATACACGCATACACAAATGAGTACAGGACAAGCTGGGGAAATCTAAGTACGACTGGTGGATTGTATTAATATCAATAGCCTGATATTGACTGGGGGGAAATGGGCAAAGCGTACAAGACATCACTCTGTTTTCTTTCTGTTTCTTTTCTTTCTTTCTTTCTTTCTTTCTTTCTTTCTTTCTTTCTCTTTCTTTCTCTCTCTTTCTTCTCTCTTTCTTTCTTTCTTCCTTTCTTTTTGTCTTCCCCCCCTTTCTTTCTAAGACTTTCATTTTTAAGTAATCTCTATACCCAACATGGGGCTCAAACTTACAAACGGGAGATCAAGAGTCATGTGTTCTTCCGACTGAGCCCGCCAGGTGCCTCTCTTTGTATTATTTCTTCCAAAGGCATGTGACTCTACGATTAACAAAAATTTCAATTGGAACAACAACAAAAAAAGGGGGCTGGATTTGGCCTGTGGATCGCAGTGCTAACATTCAGAAAGTCCTGAGTGACCCAGGATGAGCTGGACACCTATCTTCACTTTCTGAAAAACCCATCAGTCCCCAGGAAACAAGGATCGTCGATCACCCCATACATACGTGTTACTGTTATTGCTAGTGTTATTATTTTAACAAGAATCACACGTCTGCAAGATGTAAATGAATTCAGCTCTGCCAGCATCTTTCCGACTGACTCCAGGAAGAGCCGCAAAGCCCGACCACGTCCCCCTGCAATCAGAGAGGCAGCAGGTAGAAACCGCAAACAGAAGCTGCTGGCTTTCAATAAAAGGTCTGACTGGGACTCTGAATAACTCCTTTGTTTAAATGTGTCTGTAACCACACATCAGAGTAGCCCCTACGGATGGAGCTCGGGCCACAGCGACAGTGAGGCAGCCCCCGATGCAAAACTCTTTATAGATCTTATCTCATTGGACTCTGGGGCAACTCCACAGGCTAAGGACTAGTTACTGTCCCCATCCTGCAGCTGGGCAACCGGAGCCGCTGACGCAGCCTCAGGGCACACAGCTAGAAAGGACCACGCCTGGATTCCAAGTTCGGTCTGCAAGAGCTCCTGACCGTGAACACGGAGCAGGGGTTCTCAGGAGTGGTCATGCCTGGAAAGCTTCCAAAGCCCAGACCCCAGTGCCCAGACAGACTATTTATTTGGTTGGGGTAGGGCTCAGGCAGCAGTATTTTTTTCGAAATTCCCCAGGTAACTGATTTCATGGGTAGCCAGTGCTGAGCACCAGCACAACCCGTGTTGTGACTCAGTTTTGCATACTTGGTGCACGGGTCCATTGATCTGTCTTGAAAGCAATTTAATCTCTCCCATTCAGGCTTTTTTGTCAAAGAGTAGGTTAGGCTAGGATAGACTAGAACAGAAAAGAGAAGAAAATATTGCACCACACAAGCAAAGGAAAGTATTCTGGAAACTTGTATTTCAGGAGTATGTGGGCACGCATGCGCCATCATGACATAAAATGTGTTTCTTGGGACGCCCCGGGGGTGTAGTTGGTTGAGTGTCTGCCTTCAGTGTAGGTCATGATCCTAGAGTCCCAGGATCCCCTGCTTGGCGGGGGAGCCTGCTTCTCCCGCTCCCTCTGCCCCTGCTTATGCTTTCTCTCTTTGACACATAAATAAATAAAATCTTTAAAATAAAAATAAAATAAAATGTATTTCTTACTATGAATCAAGATAAAAAATGTTTTGGCTTTTCAAAATGTGAACATGAGGGTGTGGGAAAACATGGTCTCCTTTCCTGTGTGGCCAGTATAAGGACCTGGAGAAGGTCACGGGCTCTCCAGTTTACCACAGTCCCCACCACTCCCTGAGAGCTCCCAGACTCTGAGGCTGAGTGAAAGTTATCACATACTGTCTTTTTTTTTTTTTAAAGATTTTATTTATTTATTTGACAGAGAGACAGCCAGTGAGAGAGGGAACACAAGCAGGGGGAGTGGGAGAGGAAGAAGCAGGCTCCCAGCAGAGGAGCCCGATGTGGGGCTCGATCCCAGGACTCTGGGATCACACCCTGAGCCAAAGGCAGATGCTTAACGACTGAGCCACCCAGGCGCCCCTATCACATACTGTCTTACACAGCCCGGTTCTATTCCTTGCATCCCCAGTTCGTGGTGCACATTTGAATTGGTCACTCCTGCCCAGACACTGAGCTCCATCTGAGCTGAGATTATTCTGCTGTTGTTTCACTTTGTTTTGAAGTAAGCTCCAGGCCCAACGTGGGGCTTGCACTCGTGACCTTGAGATCAAGAGTCGAATTCTCGACCGACTGAGCCAGCCAGGCACCCCTGTTTGGGTTTTTCTTATATCCCAAACACATAGCAGGATCATAGGAAATATTCGATAAAGTCTAGAAAGAAGGGGGGTAGAGAGAAAGCCAGCCTACCAAAGATTTTATGTGGTGGGAGGCAACAAAGAATTAGTATGGGTTCCTTTATCCTTCATCTCCAGACACAGAAGATACAGCAAGGCTGTTTTCTTAAAAACAAAAACAAAAACAAAAGACCCCATTATTCAGCCTGAGCGGTTATGTCCCTGCGAACCAGATTCAGCAGCCGTGTTGTGTAATGAAGATTTTTTTAGTGAATTAAAACATGCAATCTTGTTTTATCGGTTTTCACTTTTCACAGAATTCATGCAAATGAGACATGATTTTGGGGAGGCCCCTGGTGCAGATAAGAGTGGCAAAAAACCAGCTTGAACTTCCCCTCTAGGGTTAGTCTGCACTCTCTCTGCCTTGTCAACCTCCTCCAACATGAGCATTGGAGGTGCCAGGGGTAAAGGAAAAGTAAGTTCAAGGTGACACAAGCCTCAGTTCCTTGGAATTAGGTGTTCAGAACTGGAGGAGCAGGGATGGACACACACACACACACACACACAGACACACACACAGACACACACACGCAGAGTCTTTCCACCGCTGAGCGGGGTTTCCATCGGCCTGGTCAGCAAAGGCAAGCTTTCTTTCAGTATAACACGCTGGAATCTTTCAAGGCCTTGGATTCCGGATGCCACTCCAGGGTCCTGCCAGTGTTGCCAACTTTTATAAGTACGTTTCGCAAGACTTCAAAAGCCAGACGCCCTGGCCACTTGGTTCTTGCAACTGGCAATTAGTGTCCACAATGCCTCCTCTCCCAAAAACGAAGGCCTTGTTTTGAGAAAAAATAGCCCCCCAAGATTAAAGAGGCCATGGGGGCGCCTGGGTGGCTCAGTCGGTTAGGCATCTGCCTTTGGTTCAGGTTGTGATCTCGGGATCCTGGGATCGAGTCCCGCATCGGGCTCCCTGCTCGGTGGGGCATCTGCTTCTCCCTCTCCCTTTGCTCGTGCTCTCTCCCTCTTTCTCTCTCAAATAAATAAAATCTTTAAAAAATAAAATAAATTTTAAAAAATAAAGAGGCCATGGGGCGCCTGGGTGGCACAGCGGTTAAGCGTCTGCCTTCGGCTCAGGGCGTAATCCCGGAGTCCTGGGATCGAGCCCCACATCAGGCTCCTCTGCTGTGAGCCTGCTTCTTCCTCTCCCACTCCCCCTGCTTGTGTTCCCTCTCTCGCTGGCTGTCTCTATCTCTGTCAAAATAAATAAAATAAGATCTTTATTAAAAAAGTAAAAAATAAAAAAAATAAAGAGGCCATGAATAAAGGCTGTTTGGATTTTGAAGCCCCATGTGGCGGTGGTAACAGCTGTCTGTCCTTTGAAAGATTTCTCAGCACTAGTTTTCATGCAAGGAATTTTGGTTCAGGGGTGCCTGGGTGGCTCAGTGGCGCCTGGGTGGCTCAGTCGTTAAGCGTCTGCCTTTGGCTCAGGACGTGATCCCAGGGTCCTGGGATCGAGTCCCACATCGGGCTCCTCTGCTGGGAGCCTGCTTCTTCCTCTCCCACTCCCCCTGCTTGTGTTCCCTCTCCCGCTGGCTGTCTCTCTGTCAAATAAATAAATAAAATCTTAAAAAAAAAAAAAAAAAAAAGGATAGGTTTGTGATCCAAGCCAAGTCATTGAGGCTCAATTCTTAGAACTTTTGTTGGAAGAGTTGCCTAAGAGTTGTCCACTCATTGCTAAGTAGGGAATAAGACGGTAGCTTCTGTGGTCATCATTTGGTAAGCTTCTGCCTGAGAATAAAGTCATCACTCAAGAAAGCAGAGACATGAGATGAAAAGAGAAACCAAGTAGTGATGATATTGTTGCCTGGATCCAGCCATGTCTGAAGCTGAAAATCCCTGACGTTCTGAGATGTGCACGCTGATAAATTTCTGCCTATCTTTCTTTTTTCTTCTGGGCTTTCTATTTCTTGCAATAGACTGATTGATATATATATATATATATATATANGAATATCTATAATAAATGGCAGAAGACACTGCAGACACTATTGTTGGCTTACTCAAAAAATTCTCCCTTTTTATTTTTTATCTTGTATTTTATTATTATTATTATTATTATTATTATTATTTAATTCTCCCTTTTTAAATCAGAATTCTGGTTGTGATCAGGTTTTCCCCCTTCCTCCCTGTGGCCATGTACTTCCAGGGAGATGGGTTCTGGTCTCGGCCTCGTCTGAGGAACAGAATCAAGATGGAAACAGGCCAATCGTCTTGATCCAGACCCTTTCCAGTGACTGGTTTGGACACTGTAATGTGTTACCTTCTGGAGCACCAAGACAAGAGGAAAGATCTGCTGAGTGCTTCTGGGAAAGGTCTTTCTCATTAACAGAGATACATGACGTTGTGACCTGATAGTCTGGAATTGGGGGCATTATTTTGCCACCGCAAGTGAGCAAAACTAACACGCTGAAAGTGGCAGAGAAGAAATGCAGAAAGAACTTAAGTCATAGGGTGCCCAGGTGGCTCAGTCAGTGACGTGTCCAACTCTTGATTTCAGCTCAGGTCTTGATCTCAGGGTCGTGAGTTCAAGCCCCGCATTAAGTAGGCTTCCCGCATGGAGCCTACTTAAAACACACACACACGCACACACACACACGCACACACACACACACACACACACATACGAAAGTGTTTTCCCTTCAGGAACCTCAGCTAATATCTTGTATCTCACTGGCTTTGACTTGGCTATGTGCCCATCTGTGAATCAAACACTGATGCTAGGGAAAAGAAAATGTATCAATTGACTTAAGCCTATCAGAACCCAACTCCGGAGAATTAGGTAAAGTATATCCTACCCCAAAATACATGAGTTGACAGTGTAGGAATTCATGTTTTTTGGTCCAATAAATAGTGTCTTGGAAAGATTACAAAAAGACACATAAGTTCTCTTTCCAATCCATGGAGCCATATGGCTTTGGGGGAAGGAGAAAGAAAGAAAGAAAGAAAGAAAGAAAGAAAGAAAGAAAGAAAGAAAGAAAGAAAGAAAGGAAGGAAGGAAGGAAGAAAGAAAAAGAAAAAAGAAAGAAAAGAAAAGGAAGAGGAAGGTAGGAAGAAGGAAGGAAGGAAGGAAGAGGGAGGGAGGGAAGAAAAAAGGAAGGAAAGAAAGAACAAAAGAAAGAAAGAAGAAAAGAGAAAGGAAGGAAGAAGGGGAAGAAAGGAAGGAAGGAAGGAAGGAAGGAAGGAAGGAAGGAAGGAGAAAAAGAGAGAGAGGAAGGAGAAAGAAAGAGAGAAAGAAAGAAATGAAAAGAAGGAAAAGAAAAGAAAAAAGAAAGAGGAAGGTAGGAAGGTAGGAAGAAGGAAGGAAGGAAGGAGGTGCTTAGTATCAGGGGGATTAAGAAAATGTGCACATATGATCCCGGCTCTCCGAGAATTTACAAGGGAGATGAATTACTCCGTGACAGCTCGGCTTGGAAGATCGCCCTTCCGAGACTGTCTCCGCACTGACTACTCTATCACTGTAACCCCAGCCGCTGTAACAACTAGGCCCCGCATTGCAGGGCTGCATCTCGCAGTCACATTGCTCTCCTGCGCTGTTGACTGACGGCTCTCCATCCGCGTCTGCATCCGGCGCTGGCAGCGAGAAGCGACTGGACAACACACACGTTTCCCAGCTGCCTGGCCCCGAGCTAACACACACTGCTTTTTGCTCACGTTCTATTTGCGAGAACGAATCACATGGACGGACTCAGATGCAAAGGGGGCTGGGAAATGTCCCTTATCGGGCAGCTGCTTTGCAGTGACAAGTCTACCCTCAGGGTAACTAGCCATCCTGCCTCTCAGAGTTTGCTTCTAATAACTGCAAGTATCCACAAGGACGCGGAAATTCCTGGAGCATGGGTAAGCAATTTAAACCATATACCAACGCTTCTCAGTCTCAGCGCTGCTGACATTTTGGGCCAGATAACTCTCCGTGTAGGGGCCTGTCCTGAGCCCGGTGGGATGTTTACCAGCAACTCTGGCCTCCACCCACCAGAGGCCAGCTGCTCTCACTCTTCACGCCAATGGTGTCCACCAGAAATGTCTCCAGACGTTGGCACCTGTCCTCTGGACCACAACACATTTCCATCCTCCAGAAGGTTCCCTCTGCCCCTTCCCAAACCCACTTAGGCACTATTCTGACCTCTGTCACCCTTAATTTTGCCTATTCCTAGACTCTATACAAATGGAACCATACAGAATGAACTCTCTCTCTCTTTTTTTTTTAGATATTTATTTATTTGTTTGTTTATTTATTTATTTATTTATTTATTTATTTATTTATCAGCGAGAGAAAACACAAGCAGAGGAAGCAGCAGGCAGAGGGAGAAGGAGAAGCAGGCTCCCCGCTGAGCAGGCAGCCCAATGCAGGGCTCGATCCCAGGACCCTGGGATCATGACCAGAGCTGAAGACAGACGCTTAACCGACTGAGCCACCCTGGCGCCCCCAGAATGAACTCTGGTTTCTTTTGTATCTGGTTTCTTATCACTCAGATACCGTTTTTCAGACTCAGTCATATTGGCTGCGGGACGCATTGGCGGTTCACTTGTTTTTATCGTTCATCACTCTGCCGTTTGACTCTGCCATTCACCTTTTCTGTATCTGTCCTCTTGTCGACGAACGCTTGCTTACTTCGTGAGGACTCTTACGGAAAAAAAGCTGTTATGAATATTCTTGAACAAGTCTTTTTGTGGCCGCATGCAGTCATTTCTCTTAACCCAAGAGTGGAATTACTGGGTCACAGGGTAGGCGTATGTCTAACTTTACCGGACACTGTAGTTGATCTTTTAAAAGAACTAATTTATTGTTTTCATTATTTCAAAAGTAATACATGTGCATGAAAAAAATGCCAGCGATTCTCAGAATAATGACAGTTGCATTTTGTACAGTGTTTACCGTGTGACAAAGCACCGTTTGAAACGTGGTAGGGATATAGGAACTCCCTGAATTCTCACGGCAGCCCTGTGAAGCAGGCATGGTGATCCCCACTGGCGACGCTTGAGCAGGGAGAATCCTGAATGGCAGAGCTGGGCAGGTACTTCCGGTTTCGAGTCTGGGCTCTGATCTTAGCCACAGCTTAGCTCTGTCACCTACCTGGCCCCCCTGGTAGGTGGGAAATCAAAGCCTGCTCACACCCTTGCCCTGCTCCTTCCACCCAGCCCAGGCTCAATCCCCAGAGGAACCATCATGAGCCCTTTTTCTGTTGTCTTTCTAGAACATTCTGTGTGGAGGCAGCTGGTTTACAATGGTTAAGAGATTGAGGTTTGAAGCAACCCACGCTTAGCAGTGTGACCTTGGGCATATCTCTGACTCTCTGCCTCTCTGCCTACCATCACAGGACCCATCCCCCAGCGTGGTTGCAAACACCAAAGGAGTTGTTGTATTGTTGTTTTTTAAACATAAATTGTCTGGCTCAAGGTGAACACGTCCAGTGTCTCCAAGCCCTCAAGAGGCAAAAAGGGATTTCACTCCGCTTGTCACACTTCTTTCCCTCGGCACCAGAGTGATGGGGCAGGAAAGCAGGGCCCAGGGAAGCACTCCCATTAGCAAGAGAAAGAGGCAGGTGTCTTAAAACACTCCAGTCTGAGAGCTTCAGAAGACTGGCGCCTCCTGCTGAGACCGTGCCATGCCAAGCGCAGTCAAGAGAATCGTGAGTTCAAACCACAAACGGGGAACCCCAAGATGATAAGGCCCCTCCAGGCCTGAGCTGGAGTTGGGGAGACAATAGAGAGGAGTGAGCCGCCTTTCCCGTCCCCTGCAGACAAGATAGGGACTGCAAAATCAGTTGGGGAGGAAAACCCAGTTTTCCACCTTGGCTGACTGTGTGTGTTTGCTTGGGTGGCGGTAAGCTTGCTGGGCGTTCTGGGAAGGGGCTGTTCCTGCTCTTCCAGGCTCTATGAGAGTAAACAATAATGTTACAGATAGGTGCTGGTAAAATACATTGTTTTTATCCCAAATGGAAACATAATGTGTAGACTTTTTTTTTTTTTTTGCAACTTATTTTTTCACTTCTTATTTTTGGACATCTTTTTCCAGAACAATACACCTTTCTCTTTCTAAAGTTTGCAGTATGCCGTTTTATAGGCAGACCACAATATAGTTGACGAGGTGTTCTCAAACCCCCAGATGATGGATACAGGGGTTGATTATACTGTTTTCTCTCCTTTTGAATGTGTTAGAAATTTTCCCTAATAAAATAATAATGATACCATAAAGGAAAGCTCCATGCTATAATATAGTTTTTCTACTGAAGCCTGTAAAGTTGACTTCCCCATCAAAGGCATCCTCGTTCGTACCAGTAGAAAACCACAGTTAAAAATCTAAACACTGTCGATGAAATTAGAAATTGGTAAATTAAAACTGCCCAACCATGAACTGGGAAAGATTGCCTTCTCTTGTTCAGAGCTCATCGCGATGGCTTCCTGATTCTCTGAAGACTATTGGGTGAAACAGAGAACAGCTCCCAAAAGTCTATGTTGTATCTTAAGAAAGTGACTCATTGGAAACTGAAGTCAGGCCCTATAGGTTACTTATAATAATACATTTTATATAACAGTAACTGCATGCCAACTCCTCTTGTTAACACTTTACACAAGTATGAACCCATTTAATTCTTCCATCAGTTTCAAGAAATAGGTGCTATTATACCTGTTTTACAAAAGAGGAGACAAAAGCACAGGGTTTAAAGGCCTCGTCCAAGGTCTCCTAACTAGTGAGCGGCTGGCCCCGGACTTGAACTCCATGCCCACCTGTTTCACCCTTATCTTCTGCCTCTCCGTTCATTTATGCATCTCTGGCAATTTCCCGGGTATCAGATAACAAGAATTGGAGACGGGTAGGAGAGAACAACGAAGATCATTAAGCAGAAATCTGAGGTTTCCCTAGAAATAACAGATGATCTAGGGACACCTGGCTGGCTCGATCAGAAAAGCATGCGATTCTTGATCTTGGGGTCATGAGTTTGAGCTCCACATTGAGGACAGAGTTTACATTAAAAAACAAAACGAAACAGGGGTGCCTGGTTGGCTCATTCTGAGGAGCATGTGACTCTTAATCTCAGGGTGTGCGTTCAAGCCCCACTTTGGGTGCCGAGAGTACTAAAAAATATATAAATTAACAAAAATAATAAAGTAAACTTAAACAAAAAACAGATCACCTATACTATCTATCTCCCCTGGGAAATAAATAACCCTCATTTAGAGAACTGCGATGGATAAGACATTGTGCTGGGAGAGAAATACACTGCCATAATCTCATTTATATCAGCCAATAGTCTATGTACGAGATTCTGTTCTGGGCACTGCAGACACAGCTGTGAAAAGGTCCACATGGTTGAAACATATACAAAGCTTAATGGAACTTGCTTTGACCCATATCACAGGGTAGAAGGGACTCTGTACCAGTTCTAGAGCCTAGACCTTGAAAGGCCTTGCAGCTTTCATTTTCACTGTCCTGGGACTCTGCCCGAGTCTACCAAGCCAGAAAAAGCCTGAAAGAAAGACCACAGAAGGCGAGAGTCCCAGCCATCTGGCTGTCCCAGCTGACACCCTAGCTGAATACAGCTGCATGAGCAAACCCAGGTGTAGCTCACAGAAGGACCCCACACCAACCCAAAGACGTACAAGAAAGAGGGGTACCCGAACGGCTTAGTCAGTAGAGCATGCCACACTTGATCTCAGGGTGGCGACTTCAAGCCCCACACTGGAGGTAGAGTTTACTTAAAGAAAAAAAAGCCTCATAAGAAATGATTGGGGTTTTGCTTTGTTTTGAGTGTGTGTGTGTTTCTAAAGATTCTATTTTTAAGTCATCTCTACATCCAACATGGGGCTTGAACTTACAACCCCAAGATCAAGAGTCGTATGCTCCCCCAACTGACCCAGCCAGGTGCCGCAATTAATGATCATTTTAAGCAACTACGTTTTGGTGTAGTTTGTTACAGAACAATAGGTAACTATTATCGTAATGAGATTTAGAAAGTACTATGCAGAGGGGCGCCTGGGTGGCACAGCGGTTAAGCGTCTGCCTTCGGCTCAGGGCGTGATCCCGGCGTTACGGGATCAAGCCCCACATCAGGCTCTTCCGCTATGAGCCTGCTTCTTCCTCTCCCACTCCCCCTGCTTGTGTTCCCTCTCTCGCTGGCTGTCTCTATCTCTGTCAAATAAATAAATAAAATCTTTAAAAAAAAAAAAAAAGAAAGTACTATGCAGAAAACCATTGGATGTTATAAAATCATATCATGGAAAAATCTGACCTTATCTGGGGCTAGAGGAGGGCCACATAGTCAAAAGAACATGAGCTCCTAAACCAGGCTGACCTCCATTTTTGGTTTCTTGTTTTAAATTAATTGAGTAAGTAATCTCTGCACTCAACGTGGGGCTCAAACTCACAACCCCCGAGATTAAGAGATCAAGAGTTGTGGTCCTCCGACTGAACCCTCCAGGCGCCCCCCAGGCAGACGTCCATTTAAGCCCAATTTGATCATTTATGTGCTGTGTGACCTGAGGCAAATCATAGAGCCTCGCGGAGCCTTATCTGCAAAATGAGGATCATCGTGTCCTGTTAAATGAGTGGCAAATGAAATAATCTATGCAGAGACCGTGACACAAAACAGGCAGTCAATAAATGGTGGCCATTGCTTTTATTAAGCAAATCCCAACGCGTCATTAGGTGTCTACCTGGGGTGAGGAGGGGCTTGATTTATCTCAGATCACAGGGATTCAAACAAGGACCAAACCGGTTTGTTTTGTTTTTTCATTTTTTGTTTTGTTTTTGTGGTTGTTTTGGTTTATTTGTTTTGTTTGGTTTTGCTAATTCACAGTTTGAGCCTCAAAAAGTTAAGAGATGCAATAGGGTTTAAAAGCCAGCTTGTTCTTCTTGGTGCGCGAAGAAAGAAAACAAAGGACAAAAAACAATTGCATTTCTTCACATGTGTGGAGTAAGCAGAAAGAAACCAAGGAAGTCAATTAACTTGTGAGTGCCCCAGTCACGTGGCCCAGGGGCCCTCCTGCCCAGTGCAATCCCTTACCAGGAGTGGAGTCAATACCAGCAAAGGAGCTCACCTGATCATTGTCAAAATGTTTAAACACACCATTACAATGTGCAAACAAGACTTTATCTCTTTGCCACTCATCAAAACCTCTGGTTTAACTCCAGCAGCTTAAGCTTCCAGAGGAATGTTGAGGGAGGGCAGGGGGGAGGAGCTGAAATCTACACCTTCCGCCCGCAGGGTTGGCCCTGAGCAAACCATTTCCCTGGGCTGGGTCCTGATTCTGACCCCATATGCAAAACCTCTAACACTCCCTGGGTGGTGAAAAGCGGACTTATTGTAGGACCAGAGATGGACCTAGGTTTACTGGGACCTAAAGTTTATACGATCAGGGGTGGGGTGGAGGTGGGTGCTTCTAAATACAAAACAAAACAAACAAAAAACTGTGAGTACAAAATTAAGTATAAAGGTGGGTAGTGATTCAAAATGAGAAAAGAGGGGCACCTGGCTGGCTCAGTTGGTAGAGCATGTGATTCTTGATCTCGTGGTTGTGAGCTCGAGTCCCATGTTGGGTGTAGACATTACTTAAAAATAAAATCTTAAAAATATAATAAAATGAGAAAAGAGAGGTGGCTGGATGGCTCGGTTGGTAGAGCATGCAATTTGATCTCAGGGTCATGAGTTTAAGCCCTATGTTAGCTGTGGCGCCTACTTTAAAAAAAATTATTTTTTTTGGAAAAGTGTTTTTATTTATTTATTTTTTATAGCGTGCACCAGCGGGGGGAGGGGTGCAGAGAGAGAAGCAGGCTCCCCCACGCGCAGGGAGCCCGATGTAGGACTCAATCCCAGGTCCCCAGGATCATGACCTGAGCCGAAGGCAAACCCTCAACTGCCTGAGCCACCCAGGCGCCCTAAAAAATTTTAAATGACAAAAGGAATCACAAAAAACTGTGGGCACTTTTGGTAGCCAGACTCCAAAATGGCACCCAATGAATCTTTGCCTCCTGGCCATCACACCCTTGTGCGGCCCCACCCCCTCATTGCACCAGGGCAGTCTGGATGAACAGGAGAATTCCCCAGAAGTGATGATACACCCTGGCTTCTGAGATTAGGTTATAAAAGACACTGAAGCTTCTGTCTTAGCTGCTCTCTTTCTCTTTTTTTAAATCACTTGTTAAGGGGGGAAGCCAGCTGCCATGTCATGAGCAGCCCTACGGAGAGGCTCATGTGGCAAGAGATGGAAACTTCCTACCACAACCATGTGAGTAAGCTGAGAAAAATCCTCCAGCCCTAAGTGAGCCTTCAGGTGACTGCAGCCCCAGCGACAGCCTGGCTGCCAGATGAGAGACCCTGATGAAACCAAACCACCCAGCCAAACCCTCCTGCATCCCAAACCCCCAGAAACTGAGATAAAAGTTTATTGTTTTAAGCTGCTAACTTTTGCAGCAATTTGTTACATAGCAATAGACAACGTAGTACACTGGCCTTAGGTAAAGTGCATGTTCTTCTCTTCTGAGCTCTTTTGAGGTAATATACGAGAAATACTCACATTACAAATGCTTCCTGCTTACAGCCCAGCTTCCATCGCCACCGAAAACCCTCTACAGTTCTTAGCGCTGTTCTGTGTCCCTACTTCCTGCAGGCGTGTGGAGCACAGAGCAGAACTCGAACTATATTTGTTGAATAAATGAGTAAATAAGACCCTTGCAAGAGTGGTTATTTCATCCTTATTCGATAGTTCAGGAAACAGAAGCTCAGAGATGTTAAGTAACTAGCTTAAAATCACACAGACCGAATCTTGAGTCCTTTTTTTGTGTTTGTTAAAGATTTTATTTATGTATTTGGCAGAGAGAGAGAGGGAGCACAAGCCGGGGTGGGGGGAGAGAGAGGAAGAAGTGGGCTCCCCACTGAGCAGGGAGCCTGATGTGGGGCTCGATCCCAGGACCCTGGGATCATGACCTGAGCTGAAGGCAGATGCTTAACCAGTTGAGCCAACCAGATGTCCCTGAATCTGGATTCCTTAATGGACAGCCTGTAGTGTCCATTTCTTTAATGTTTTCTATGGTACCAAGTACATACTAAGTGCCTAATAATTGCAGATTAACTGAAAGAATTTGTGATGAAGCATGTCTTTATCTAAATCAGGTAAACATCTCTTTAATATAGAAACAGGAACAATGTGGGGTGGAGGGAACAAAGAAATTGATGTTACCTTCTTTTGATAAAAAGAACCAGCAATGGAGCAATTCAGTATTAGTGCAGAAAAATCTAAAAAACTAACAAAACCACTTCCAAGTGTCCAGAGACTAAAATTCACAATAAAAGAAGTTTGTATTTTGTTCCATGCATTATATTAAAGAGTTGGGGGCGGGGGAGAGAGAGAGTTGGTTTTGTTGGCTTTAAAAGGCTATGTAAAAAACAGTTCTTGAAGGCTATGTAAAATGAGTTAATTCATTTGTCCCACTCGTTTGAACAATTACAAAATCTCCAAAGTGACGCACATAGTTTGGGTCCAGCTATTCAAGAGTAACCATGGGCAACTCTTAGTGGGCACTTTTCTTCCCTTTAAGTGGTCCCTATAGTTAGTCAAGGTCAAAAGTTAGCCATGTGTCCTGGGAACCTGGGGGGTGGGGGGGGAGGGTCATGGTGAGTCATGTGACTGCGCTAGCTTCCTCTGAATCCTTGAATTCTCTGAAAATGCAGTGATTGAGAAGGATTATGGCTATTCTAATTAGGCCACATGTAATTTAATTTTGGAGTGGTGAAATTTACCCAGTCTTCTAAATGTTCGTTGAATAAACATTCAGTAAGCCTTTGAAAATTAATGGACTTGTCCACCGAGTTATTATTCACAAAAGTCTCTTTAGCTCCAAGCATGGGATCTGGCCCATGTTTGGTGCCCAATAAATTAATAAAGTTGTGACTTGAATGTGAGTTCATTAGACACCTAAAAGAGAATGAGTCACTCAGTCTGCCCACAAGCTCCGTTCTCTTTGCAGCCGCCAGGGCTCTGGACTGCTGCTCTGCCTGATGGTAAGACTTGAGTCTCTTTGCCTAGGATAGTCAATGGCTATTGATGTATCCTCCCAACATCCATTTTCCTCTTCTCGGAAAACAAACACTTATTTCTTATTGTCTTTCTAAAGTGCTCTCCCTCCCCACCTCCGTCCCATGGACTTTTGGAGGGCTCCTTCCGCTCCAGGCTGCAGAGACGGACATACACCTGTGCCTAATCCATCCGCATGCTCAGTCGATCAGATAGAGACATGCGACCCAATCTGACCCAGTCAGGGCCAATCCCTTTATTATTATTATTTTTTAAATAGATCTCATTTTTTTTAGAGCAGTTTTGGATTCACAGTAAAATTGAGAGGAAAGTATACCGAGTTCCCGGATTAACAGTCCTCCCCCACCTCACATACTTTCCTTGCTCCCAACATCCCTCACGGGAATGGTACCTTTGTCTGATCGGTGAACCCACACTGATACATCACTGTCGACCCAAGTCCACGGTTAACACTAGAGCTCACTCTTGGTGCGGTAGACGCTATAGGTTTGGACGAATATATAATGACGTAATCCCCATTAGAGTATCGTACGGAATCGTTTCACTGCCCTGAAAATCCCCTGCACTCCACCTGTTCACCCCTCTTTCCCCCAACCTCTGGCAACCACTGATCTTTTTACTGTCTCCAGAACGTTTTAGCTTTTCCAGAATATCCTATAGTTGGAATCATGCAGCAAGTAGCCTTTTCAGATTGGTTTCTTTCACTTAGTAATATGCATTTCAGATTCCTCCCTGTCTTTTCCTGGCTTGACAAGTCATTTCGTTTTAGCTCTGAATAATATTCCACTGTATGGATATACCATATTCACCTACTGAAACAAACCTTGGTTGCTTCCAAGTTTGGGCAATGAGGAATAAGTATGCTATAAATATTCATGTGCAGTGTTTTGCATAGATGTAAATTTTCAACTAATTTGGATTTAACCAAGGAGTACATTGTTGGATTGTATGGTAAGAGTATGCTTAGTGGTTTTTTTAGTTTGTTTGGTTTTTTAAGATTTTATTCATTTCAGACAGAGAGAGAGAGAGAGCACATGTACGTCAGTAAGGGGAGAGGCAAAGGGGATGGAGAGGGAGAGAATCCCAAGCCAACTCTGCTGAGCACAGAGCCCAACATGGGACTCGATCCGACAACCCTGAGACCATGACCTGAGCCAAAACCAAGAGTCGGATGCTTAACCAACCAAGCTACCCAGGAGCCCCAAGAGCATTCTTAGTTTTGTAAGAAATTGCAGACTGTCTTCCAAAGTGGTTATACCCTCTTCGTATTCCTGCCAGCAGTGAATGGGACTTCCCGTTGCTCCACTCCCTTGCCAACATTTGGTGTTGTCAGCGCGTTTGATTTTAGCCATTCTAGGAGCTGTGTAGTGGTATTTACTTGTGGATTTTGTTTGTATTTCCCTGACAACATATGATCTAAAGCGTCTTTTCATGTTTATTTGCCATCAGTGTATTTTCTTTGGGGAGGTGTCTGTTCAGGTCCTTTGCCTGTTTTTAAAATCTCGTTGTTCGTTTTCTTACTGTTGAGTTTTTAAGAGGTCTTTGTATATTTTGGATGACAGTCTTTTTTTTTTTTTTAAGATTTTATTTATTTACTTGACAGAGAGAGAGACAGCCAGCGAGAGAGGGAACACAAGCAGGGGGAGTGGGAGAGGAAGAAGCGGGCTCCCAGCGAAGGAGCCTGATGTGGGGCTCGATCCCACAACGCCGGGATCACGCGCTGAGCCAAAGGCAGACGCTCAAGGACTGCGCCACCCAGGCACCCCTGGATGACAGTCTTTTACTAGATACAGTACTCCCCGCTTTGTCTGCAGTCCGGCTTTCCCTGGTTTCGGTTACCTGAGGTCGGCCTCAGTCCCAGAGCAGATGATCTGCCCTCTGATATATCCTTAGAAAGTCAGTAGTAGCCTAACACTACACCACAGTGGCTACGTCATTCACCTCACTTCATCTCATTTTATCATCTCACATCACGACAAGCAGGGTACAGTACGTACAATAACCTATTTTGAGAGAGAGAGACCACACTCACCTAACTTTTATTATGGTGTGTTGCTATAATTGCCCTAGATTATTATTAGTTATTGTTGTTCATCCCTTACTGTGCCTAATTTATAAATTAAACTTTATCACATGTACGTATAGGAAAAAAACACGGTATATATAGGGTTCGGTACTCTTCGTGGTTTTTGGCGTCCACTGGAAGTCTTGTGCACAAGGGGTGACTACTCTATGTCTTTGGCAAATGTGTTTCTCCAGGCTGTGGTTTGTCTTCTTGTTCCCTTGACAATCCCCAACCTTGTGCTGGATCGTCCAGGAAAGGAGTGATTTCTCTGCTGAGGTTGCTGACATGCATAGAAGCCAAGAGCGGCTGGCGGCCGTCTTACCGACCACCGAGAAGAGGCAACCTGAGACCCGAGTCAAGAACTAAATGAGAATAGACAGCTCGCAGACAAAAAAGGGAGCAAATGGCTCATAAACATACAAAAATAAGATCAACTCTTAGGAGAAATGCATTTGAAGCGAGAAAGTGGTGTCGTTTTTCATCTATCAGACTTTGAAAATGAAAACATAATTATAACGCAATGTGGTGCTCCGGGTGCAGGGAAATCGGTGCTGTCGGTCAGACTCAGGTCTGGATGGAAGTAAGAGACACGTGACAACTGGGGACTTAAGTGAGTTGCAGTTTCTTTCTTTCACGATGTAAAAGAAGTCGGTAGGTCGGCCGGCGAGAGCTGGTATGGTGGGTCCATTTTCCTCTGGCACCGGGTTTCTGTCTGTTTGCCAGCTTTCTCTAGCTCTCCGTCCTTGAAGTCACATGACTCACAGTATCGGCTGGAGCGCCATCTGTCCTAGCCGCATCCCAGGCAGCAGTAAGCAGGGAGAGAAAGGGGAGAGCACACCCTTTCCTCTCTGGAAGCCCGCCCCACTCACTTCCACTCACATCTCATTGGCTGGAGCTTAGTCATGTGACTATACCTAACTGCAAGGGAAGCTGGGAAATTTAACTTTTATTCCAAGTGGCAGTATACTGGGATAGAAGAAATTGGAGTTCTGGGGCACCTGGGTGGCACAGCGGTTAAGCATCTGCCTTCGGCTCAGGGCGTGATCCTGGCGTTATGGGATTGAGCCCCACATCAGGCTCCTCCGCTATGAGCCTGCTTCTTCCTCTCCCACTCCCCCTGCTGTGTTCCCTCTCTCGCTGGCTGTCTCTGTCTCTGTCGAATAAATAAATAAAATCTTTACAAAAAAAAAAAAGAAAGAAAAGAAATTGGAGTTCTGTTAATACGAAAAAAGACAAAAAAAAAAGATGTTGGGAAGTGAGTAGGTATTCTCAAACACTATCCGCAGTAGTATAAATTGGTATAACCTTTATATCCTTCCCTGTTGGTTTTCAATAAATTGTTTCATTCAGATCAGAAGTGCCTGGTGGCTCAGTTGATCAAGTGTCTGCCTTCACCTGGGATCACGGTCCCAGGGTCTCGGGATTGAGCTCCTGGATATCGGGCTCCCTACTCAGCAGGGAGTCAGCTTCTCCCTCTCCCTCTGCCCCTCCCCCTTCCTGCACATGCGCTCTCTCTCTCTCTCTCTCTCAAATAAATGAATAAAAATCTTAAAAAAAGAAAAAAGGAGAAAGAAACCCAAATCAAATTGTGAGAATTCCCAGGCTCACCTGACCGCAAAGGTCACAGGTAGCAGCAAGTTCAGGCATGAAGGGATCCAGACAGTGAGTCAGGACTCTCTCCTCCTTCATCTCCTGGTCGGTTTCCTGTGCGTTGGCTTCATTCTTGGAAGGCAGCTAACCTCACCGTTCTACCACCAACGCTGTACGGTCTCATTCTTTGATAGGCCTGCCCCACGCGGTGGGCCATGGCAGATACATCCCGTCAGGTCATGCTGATGGAGCACTTCTCCAGTGTTTCTCGTAAACATCCCAGAACCAACACTCGATGGACTGCCTTGGGCCACATGCCCATCTCTGAGCCGATCAACGGGGCCTGAGATGAGCCATCCTGGTGTCCGGGCAGAGCTGAGTCACTTGCTTATTCTTAGAGCCCAAGGGTGGGGGTCAGCTCCCCTGGAACCAGAGAGGCCAAGTAGGGGAGGGGAAATCCCCCTGGAAACTCGGGGCGCAATTTCCAGGAAGAGGAAAGGTGGCTAGATAAACTAAAGTATGAATGTCGACGGCTCTGGAACGGCAAACTGGGGCAGGGCCGCACCGGCATCCCAGTCCCCAAGTCCCAGCTCACAGGGCACCACAACCACCCCAGCTCTCTCTGTTGCCTAGGAACTCGCTTTGAAGAAATCACAAAATGTAAACAGAGACGCAAGGAGAAGTAATCAGGGGCGAATCGCGCACGAAGGAGAGGTTCAGGAGGCCCCGGGAAAACACTCAGCTCTGGGGCTTCCTTACCCTCTCCACCTTGTCAGAACGTTTGGAAACCTGATGAATTACATTCCCAAGGACTGAGACCACTTGCAGATGTGATCAAGAGCCTACTGTCAGGGGCGCCTGGGCGGTTCAGTCGTTAAGCATCTGTCTTCAGCTCAGGGCGTGGTCCCAGCGTCCTGGGATCGAGCCCCGCATTGGGCTCCTCTGCTGGGAGCCCGTTTCTTCCTCTCTGCTTGTGTTCCTTCTCTCCCTGGCTGTCTCTCTCTCTGTCAAATAAATAAATAAAATCTTAAAAAAAAAAAAAAAGAGCATGCTGTCAGTAATCTTTGAGAAATCACGGAGATTGGGGACAGTTGAAAGATTGGAGCCAGGGCAAGGTATATAGTTTTTAAAAACTGTATCCGAAATTCTACAGAGGAATTGGTTGGACTCTGAGTCTCATCCTCCTCTTTCCTCCGGGTTCCTCTCCTTCTTTTTTAATCCTTTTTTTTTTCTTAAGATTTTATTTATTTGAGAGAGAGAGCACGAGCGCACAAGAGGAAGAAGCAGACTCCCTACTGAGTAGGGAGCCTGATGTGGGGCTCCATCCCAGGACCTTGGCATCATGACCTGAGCTGAAGTCAGATGCCCCACCGACTGAGCCACTCAGGTGCCCCCTTTTTTAAGACAGTTTTATTGCAGTATAATTTACAGATCATAAAATTCGCCCTTTTAAGTGTTCAATTTGATGATTTTTAGCACTATTTCAATATAATGCAGTTTTTTCATCATTTCAGGCTAACCTCAAAGCTGTTTATCTTTTTTTTTTTTTTAAGACTTTATTTCATCTGCCAGAGAGAGGGAGAGAGTGAGCACAAGCAGGGGGAGTAGCAGGCAGAGGGAGAAGCAGGCTCCCTGCCAAGCAAGGAGCCCAATATGGGACTCGATCCCAGCACTCTGGGATCATGACCTGAGCCGAAGACAGATGCTTAACCAACTGAGCCACCCAGGTGCTCCTCAGCTGTTTATCTTTAATCCCCATTCCCACCCCCAGCCCTAGGCAACCACTAATCTACTTTCTATCTTTACAGATTTGCCTTTTCTAGATATTTCGACTGTTTTTCTTAAGATGAGAATATTTTAATTGCTTTTTAAAATATTTTGGCTCTAAAAGCAAGCCATTCATGGCAAAAAAGTGCAAATGATACAGAAGGTAATAAAGTCAAAGGTGAACGTTCTCCTGGCAACCCTCTATGTACTTATCTCCCCTGATATTTTTGCCTCGATCATCTTACCCATCAGTTAGCTCATATCACGCATATTTCTACTGTGTGGCTTATTAAAAATTTTGTTTGTTTATTAAGTAAACTCTCCATTCAATATGGGGCTTGAACTCACAACCCTGGGATGAAGAGCCACATGCTCTACGGACTGAGCCAGCCAGGCGCCCCTCTACTGTGCCTCAGATAACACGCCCCCTCTCTGGATAATACTACCCATATTTTTCCTGTGTGAAGTGTCTTTCACCCAGCTGCGGTCCTTATAGACCAACTCTAGGAGTGGTTATTGTGGCTCAAGCATGGCCAATTATCTCCTTTTTGCTGAAGCCATGGGAAGGTTGGGGGACCACCTGGCCGGCTCAGTCAGTGGAGCAAGACTCCTGATCTCCAGGTCGTGAGTTCAAGCTCCACGTTGGGTGTGGAGATGACTTAAAAATAAAATCATATGGGGCGCCTGGGTGGCTCAGTTGTTAAGCACCTGCGTTCGGCTCAGGGCGTGATCCCAGAGTCCTGGGATCGAGCCCCACATCAGGCTCCTCCGCTAGGAGCCTGCTTCTTCCTCTCCCACTCCCCCTGCTGTGTTCCCTCTCTTGCTGGCTGTCTCTCTCTGTCAAATAAATAAAATCTTAAAAAAAAAGTCATTAAAAAAAAAGTGGGATAGGTGTGTGTGTGTGTGTGTGTGTGTGTGTGTGTGTGTGTGTGCATTTGTGTGTGTTGTCACCTGCAGCTATCTATCGGTCCTGCCCAATGCTGTGCTAGTTACAACCCATTTTTTAAACTTGCAAATATATTCTGGGGACGACTTTCTGCATCAGTACATGGACCTTCACCACATTCATTTTAATGCTTATATAGCCGTATTGTTTGTTTGTTGGCATGGTATTTAATTTAAACAATTTCCTAGGGGGGCGCCTGAGTAGCTCAGTCGTTAAGCATCTGCCTTTGCAGCTCAGAGCGTGATCCCTGAGTCCTGGGATCGAGCCCCACATCAGGCTCCCCTGCTATGAGCCTGCTTCTTCCTCTCCCACTCCCCCTGCTTGTGTTCCCTCTCTCACTGGCTGTCTCTCTCTCTGTCAAATAAATAAATAAATTCTTAAAAAAAAAAAAAAAAAAGAAAGCATCTGCGTTCGGCTCAGGTCATGATCCCAGGGTCGTGGGATCAGACCCCACATCAGGCTCCCTGCTCAGCGGGAAACCTGCTTCTCCCTCTCCCACTTCCCCTGCTTGTGTTCCCTCTCTCGCTGGCTGTCTCTATCTCTGTCAAATAGATAAATAAAATCTTCAAAAAATAAATAAATAAATAAATAAATAAAAATTAAAAATTAAACAAATTAATAAATAAACAATTTCCTGGGACCATTCTGCTTGACCACGATCCTAAAGAATATAGACCAATGTTTTTCAAGCATCAGGCTTCAATCCATTAGTAGGTTATAAAATTAATTTCTGGGTTATGACTAATATTTTATTTATAAGCAGACTAGACTAGACCAAAATGGAATAGAAAATAATGGGGGATGGGGAGGGCACCTGGCTGGCTCAGTCGGTGGAGTGTGCAACTCCCGATCTCGGGTTGTGAGTCGGAGCCCCATGTTGGATGTGGAGATTACTTAAATAAATACAATATTTTTTTTAATGATGGAACAACGTAGAAAGTACCAGAATGCACTAAACGACATACATTAAAACCACTGCTTTTACTTCAATATGCGTGTAAACACATGAATGCTGGGTCATAGTACAAAATTTCTATTTTACTGTGGATCGTTGTCCAAAAATCTGAAAAATACAGCTATTGACCATCGTATGATGACCTAACTTTTTACATGGGTCTGTTTTCTCTCATAGACCAAGAACTGAACTTTCAAGGGACCAGGTATCCCTTTATACTTGTTTTTATTGGTGAGAAACTGGTCTTCCCACCATCAAAACAACAAAAACAGAAAGTTTTGATTTAGTTTTAGTAAAACTTAAACGCAGCTCTAGGTCATTTGGCTTTTTGTTCGCATCAAATACTTTGAACTTTCAATAAGATAAGGGGAAGGGGGTTGGGATCCGTTCTCATTCCGATGGTCTCACCGGCTTCGAGAGCAGGGAGACCCAGAGAGGCGGGGTAAAGGTCTTATTTAAGTTTACAAAAGCCCTGGCTTTTCTAATGTTCTTTAAGAAAAAGCAAGAAAATTCCCAGTTTACTTTTGAGTTTTTCATGAGCTGTTTAATTTTAAAAAGTCCTAAAAAAAGAAAAGTCCCCATGAGGGGTGTCTGGCTGGCTCAGGCTATAGAGCGGTCACTCTTAATCTCGAGGTCGTGAGTTCAAACCCCACGTTGGGTGTAAGATTTACTTTAAAAAAAAAAAAAAAAAGTCCTCATAGGATGGCCATTCAGTATTAAATAGGCCCTTCTATTTCTATAAGCATGCAAATGATTATTTTGTTCTTTAATCTAGAACAGAAGGGCGCCTGGGTGGCTCAGTGGGTTAAGCCTCTGACTTCAGCTCAGGTCATGATCTCAGGGTCCTGGGATCGAGCCGGCATCAGGTTACAACCTGCTCAGCGGGGAGTCTGCTTCCCCGCCTCAACTCTCCCTCTCTCTTTTTCTGCCTTTCTCTCTCTCCCTCCTTCCCTCATAAATAAATAAAATCTTTTCTTTAAATATTTTATCTATTTATTTGATAAAGAGAGATCCCAGGATCATGACCTGAGCTGAAGGCAGACGCTTAACCCACTGAGCCACCCAGGTGCCCCCATCATCATCTAGAACAGGGATCTAAAAACTTTACATAAAGGGCCAGATAAACATTTTAGGCTTTATGGCTCCTCTTGCTCAGTGTCTCGGCTCTGCGTCGTAGGCCCAAAACACAAATGAACGAGCGTGGCTGACTTTCAATTCACATTATTGGCGGACGTTGAAATTTGAATTTTATATCATTTTCATGTGTCCAAAAAATTATTCTTTTTATTTTTTTCCCAACCATTTAAAAATAAAAACCCATCCTTAGCTCACTGGCTATACAAGAAATAGGAGTTAGTGAAAGGAATTTGTCCACTTCTTTCTTCCTTCCTTCCTTCCTTCCTCCCTTCTTCCCTCCCTCCCTCCCCTCTTCCTTCCTCCCTCCCTCTCTTCTTTCCTTCTTTCTTTCCTTCCTTTCTTTTTATTTATTTATTTATTTATTTATTTATTTTAAAGTAGGCTCCATACTGGGTGGGGAGCCCAATGTAGGGCTTGAAATTATGACCCTGAGATCAAGACCTGAGCCAAAATCAAGAGTCAGGCACTTAACTGATTGAGCCACCTAGGTACCCCAACTTTTTAATCTTTAAAATATTTT
>NW_024424675.1:34876370-34878232 GCF_017311325.1 Ursus maritimus | reverse complement strand
TTTATTTATTTATTTATTTATTTATTTATTTATTTATTTATTTATTTTAACTAAGCTCTACGCCAAACGTGGGGCTTGAACTCACAACCCCAAGATCAAGACTTGCATGTTCTACCAACTGAGCCAGGCAGTCGCCCCAATATGTTCACTTTTTTAAATTTAAATTTTAATTTAGTTTTTAGTATTCAAAAAGTACAAAAGGAAAAAAAAAAAAGTCCCCAACCCACCTCTATCAGACTTTTGATCTTTATCAAACTGGCAGGTTAAAAATGGCATGTCAGTGTAATTTTAATTTTCATTTCTCTCGTTATGAGTGTGAGTTTGCTAAGACTGCAATGACAAATTACCACAACCTTGGTAGTTTTAAACAACAGAAGTGTATTCTTTCACAGTTCTGGAAGCCAGAAGACGGAAATCATGGCGTCAGCAGAGCTGTGCTCCCTTCAATGACTCCGAGGATGAACGTTTCCTGGCCACCACTGGCTTCTGAGTGAGGCTGGCGATGCTTATCGTTTGGTGACTTGTAGACACAGCGCTCCAGTCTCTGGGTCTTTCACGTGCCCGTCCCCGCTGTGCGTCTGGGCCTCTCCGTCCAACACCAGTCATGCTGTATTTAGGGCCCGCCCTCATCCAGTATGACCTTGTTTTAACTCGCAAACATCTGCAAACACCCTATTTCCAAATAAGGCGCATTCTCAGGTTCCAGGTGGACATGAATTTTTGAGGGACACTCTCCAACCCAGTAAAGTAGTGCGTTTGGAACCTGCTCGCGTTTTATCTGCAAACGAACCACGTTAATCAGACTCATCGCTGTTTCGACACCATGGGCTCATCCAATCATTCGAAGTCTTCATTCCCCAGACCTGCTTTCTCTCCCAGCCCAACATACAACTCACGTAAAAATGGCGGGTCCCGGAGATTCAACCCCCAGCACCGTATGTGGCCTGATGTTATCGACAACCGAGTTTTATCCGATGGAACACCACTCTGGGCACCTACGAAGAACTAAGCCTATATGTGATGAATTGAATTGAAATGTGAGGAAAAGAAGCGTCCCTCTAAAACAATAACAGCTCAAATTATCACTGTTTATTATTATAATCACATTATTATTATATGACATTTATGAGTGTTTACTAAGAGCAAGGCGCTTTTCTAAGCCCTTTACATGTATTAACTCAGGTAACCCTTTACAGGTAAACTAGAAAGTGGCAGAAGTAGGATTCGGACCTAAGCAATCAGACGCCAGGCCCCTCTGCTAAGCTTCTCGAATAAACCTAAAAGGGAAGGAGGAAGTTTTCAATCTCAGAACTAAAGTGCTGTTTTGTTTTTTTAACTTCCTCTGTTAGATTTTAAAATACGTGACACCAAATACGATATAGGACTCAACCTGTGATTTTGAACCTTTCTTCGCATAAAGGACAGCTAGGCTGGCCGTCGCCCTGGGCTTTTATTTCTTTTTTCTTTCTCCTTTTCTTCTTTTTTTTTCTATGCTCCACTTCCTCCACACGCTCTTCCTTTACCCTAAGTTGCCACTTCAGATCAGGAAGATTAAGAAGCCATAAATAACTTTTCTGTGAATTATTCTACAGGAAGTTCCACCTGATCCGATCCTGCCCGTCAGTGGTAAAGCAAAAACAAACCAATACAAAACCCAGGTCGGGGTTTCTGAGCGCGGAGGGGAGTGACAACGTCAGCTGCAGTTCTTGCAACACTCCTTCGAGATGTGCTGTGCAGAGTGTGTGAAACCCTGAGTAATGGATCAACTCCCCTGCTCTTTTGCATGTAACACACGACTGGAAAAGAAGCGAGGCACTGGAAGTATCAGTAGCTGGATAATCTTTTTTTTTTTTTTTTTTTTT
>NW_024424675.1:34870482-34876360 GCF_017311325.1 Ursus maritimus | reverse complement strand
TTTTTTTTTTTTTTTTTTTTTTAAAGATTTTATTTATTTATTTGACAGAGATAGAGACAGCCAGCGAGAGAGGGAACACAAACAAGGGGAGTGCGAGAGGAAGAAGCAGGCTCATAGCGGAGGAGCCTGATGTGGGGCTCGATCCCAGAACGCCGGGATCACGCCCTGAGCCGAAGGCAGACGCTTAACCGCTGTGCCACCCAGGCGCCCCAGTAGCTGGATAATCTTATGTGTTACAAGGAAGTTGCCAGTTTCAATGCCCGAAAATACATCACTAATCCGTGATTATGTTTTCCTTTTAAGATACAACGAACAGTAAGGCACCTGGGTGGCTCAGTCAGTTGAGTGTCCGACTCTTGGTTTCGGATCAGGTCGTGATCTCAGGGTTGTGAGATCGAGCCCTGCATCGGGCTCTGAGCTGAGCCCAGAGTCTAGGCGGTGAGTCTGCTTGAGAATCCAGCTCCCGCTCCCTCTGCTCCTCCTGCTTGTGAGCTCTCACTCTCTCTCTCTCATAAATAAATATAAAAGTTCAGAGGGCCAGGGTGACTCAGATGGTTAAGTGTCTGCCTTCAGCTCAGGTCATGATCTCCAGGTCGTGGGATCGAGTCCCGCATCAGGCTCCTTGCTCAGCAGGGAGCCTCCTTCTCCGTCTGCCTGCTGCTCCCCCTGCTTGTGCTCTCTCTTTCTCAGATGAATAAATAAAATCTTAAAAAAAGAAGAAAGAAGAAGAAGGAAAGAAAGAGAGAAAGAAAGAAAGAAAGAAAGAAGAAAGAAAGAAAAAGAAAGAAAGAAAGAAAGAAAGAAAGAAAGAAAGAAAGAAAGAAAGAAGGAAAGAGGTTCAATGAGCAGCAATGCATTTTCAGCATTTATACAGGTCCTTTCATTAAACCTGGTTGACCAGCTTAAACAGATCCGTTTAAGACAAAGACCATCCAATATCCTTACTTTTATTATTTTTTGAGGACCTACTATATGCTAGGAGGAAGGGAAGAAGACACGTTTTCCCCCCTCTTCCTAACAGATGAATTCAACTGAATGAATACGCTCCAAGTTGGAACCACAAATGAAGGTCCGCCGCGTAGGCTCGAGTTTCTCCGCCGGTTACTAGCTGTGGACTTGGAGCAAGTTACTCAACTTCCCTGTGCCTCAGATTCCTCACCAGTCAGCAGGCAAGACAATTACACAATCTCTCTGGTTGATACATGATATGTAATGTGACATACCACTTATAATATGTACATGTCATTACATAAGTATTATATAATATGCAAAATACATACTAATATAAAACAGTATATATTTAATAATTTATGAAAAAGGTAATACAGAAATATGTATAGGGGAACCTGGATGGCTCAGTCGGTTAAGCATCTGCCTTTGGCTCAGGTCATGATCCCAGCGTCCTGAGATCGAGCCCCACATCAGGCTCCCGCTCAGCGGGGAGCCTGCTTCTCCCTCTCCCTCTGCCTGCCGCTCTGCCTACTTTTGCTCTCTACCTCTCTGTCAAATAAATAAATAAATAAAATCTTTAAAAAAAAATGTATAAATGCATATATAAAACATGTTGAGCCGGGCATATAGCAATGGCTCAATTAATGCTTATTGTTAGTATATATCACATAATGATTGAAATAATGTATATTATTGTTATTAATCATTGCTATAGTAAGAGCTCTCACCCCAGACCAGCGCCTTCTAACTTCCCTAACTGTCCCATATTGTTAGAAATGGACCCTCCCACTGAGGAATGACCTTGCCCCAACCATGATGTTTCTATGGGCCTTTTATCTCACATCCATATTGTTATCCAAAGGAAAACGTTGTCTGAACAGAAGGCCTTTCAGCAGTTGTGTTAATTACTTGTAGTTGAAATGTCTACATGTTTGGACTTGCTGCCCGTCAACTGGCTGAAACCTCGCAGACAAGCTCGTCTGTGAGGTACGTAGCTTAGGAGCAATAAAGAAAGAGGAATTGAGGCAATGCCATCAGGTTTCACGTTCTATGCGTTTTTCTTCTGCTCCTTCAGTTACAGAAACACACATAGGGTAGGAGTGGGGATGGGAAAGTCGGGCTCCCTGAGGTGTCAGCAGAGCCCCATGTGAAGAAGAATGCTTATGAGCACCATTTCTGGAATAAGGAGGCAGGTTGCAGTCTTAGCTCCACTTCTTACCTGCAGTGGTTCCTTCCAGAAGTCACTTAAGCCCTCGGCTGCCTTGATCTCAGTCCTGGACCTGTTCAGTCCCAGGGAACAGATTCTGGGAGGGAGATTTGCAGGTGGACCGGTTACCAGGAAGAGCTCTTGCAAACGATAGCTGTAGAGGGGTGAGGGCAGCAGGGGGTGCAGGGGGAGAAATCGAATTAAGAGGCAGTGGAAGCCTCAGCCCAGCCCCTGTGCGGCCATAAAGCTGGGATGGCCCTCCCACATGTTCCGGAAGGGAGGCTGGAGGCCTTTGCATCCCTGTATCAAGCAGGCGGTGATTAATGCAGAAAGGGGGGGGGCCGATTTGGCCCCCAGAGAACGCTTGCCAATGTCTGGAGGCACTTTGGTGGTTGCTGCTGGAGGAGGGGGCTCCTGGGTGTTCAGTGGGAAGAGGCTGGAGAGGCTGCTAGACCTCCCACGCAGCACAGGATGGCTCTCACGACAAAGACGTCTTGTCCCACGGTGTCAGAAGTGCTGATGTTTCTCAAGGATAAAGGCTGCCCTTGAAGAGGACTCGTCATCTCAGAGCAGCTTCCTTTAGCTAAGGGCCATTTCTGAAGAATTCACTGGAACTGTGAGTCATCAGCAGCCAAAACTCCCGGCAGCTGGGTGAGTAAGTGACTGGTCCTGAAGGGGCGTGTGCACGGCATATCACAGCATCCACGACATCTTTTCTTTAAAAAAATCAGCTTGTAATTACGCAAGTAAAACTTGAATCCCGTCTCCTTGTAAAAAGTATCACATGCTGGATAGACCGGGGTTTCTCAACGTCCTCAGCACTACGGGCATTTGTGAAGACGGCTCTGGGCTCTGTGTGTTTAGAAGATCCCTGGCCTCCACCCACTGGTGCCAGGAGCCCTTTCCCCCTCCCCCACCCCCCTCGTGACAACCAGAAATATCTGGAGACATTGCTTCATGTCGGAGGACAGAATTGCCTGTGATCAAGGATCATTTTTCTAGGTAAATTAAAAATAGCCCTTACTAAAAAAAAAAAAAAAAAAAGGTAAAAAAAATAAAATAGCCCTTTAACCACAATTCCCAATCTTGGGACCCTCCCCAGAAGTAACCACTACGGTAAGTTTGCAGTGGATCCTTCCAGAATTCTTTGTATGTGTTTACATAGATATATGTGCAACCGTGTGGTGGTTTTTATTTTTGTTTTTGTTTTTTTTTTTTTTACATAAATGTAATCATTTAACCATAGAAAATAGATCCTATCTTTGTTCCGTTTTCTTTGGAAAATGCTTGAATTGTCATTCTGGTCACCACACTTCCCCTGCACTGTCTTATGGAAAGCTGCCTGCACCCAGCTCTGGGAATGGGCATGCGGCATAGACCCAGAGGAATCCATGTGAGCCAGTCTCCTGGCTCTCCTTTCTTAGCTCAAGGATGGGCACAGGGCTCGAGTTAAGCTAGTGAGAGGCTCGATTTTCTAGGACATCTGAAAGAGGAACTCTCTCCCTCCCTGTTTGAACGTGACTGAAGAGTCCGAGCTGCTGGAGCTTCGGCGGCCATCTTGTGCTCATGGGGCGGGAAGCCATCTTTCGTGTCTAGCTGTGGCCGCAGGAGACAGACCGGACAAATCGAAAGAAACCTTGTCCTTGAAGGCATCAAGCCCCTGAGCCAAACCCAACCAAAGGCCCATGTTGCCAAGGATTTTGCGAGATAAGGAAGAGCTGTCTCTGGCGATCCCCTCAGCCAGTCAGTATTAGATTTTCTGTCACATTCAACCTAACGTGTTCTAAATGATCCCATAATCCATACCATGGATATACCGTAATGTACAGAACCACTCCCCTATTCATGTGTATTTCAGTCGTCTCCTATTTTTCACTGTAAGAATCCGCTTTTGAATTCAGTTTTTTTATCTTCAAATGCTTTGATTTTTGGATATTAGACAGATCACTCATGTATTCATTCCAAAAACATATTATGAATATTTGCCGTACCCCCAACGTAGATACTGAGGATACATAAGGGAGCAACACCAGACCCCTGACCTCGGGGAGTTTTCATTCTTATAAGGTAGATAACGAACAAATAAAATATGCTATAAAACACGACAAAACAGCATGAAAAAATAATATAACACAACCATACACATTACATGGTCGTGCAACTATGAAGTCTATGGGCAAAGTGGTTGGTTTTTTACCAGCCCATGGTTTTTTTGGGCCCAAGCTCACGCAGTGTGAAGGCTCGATTTTCCAGGAGGAATTCAGTCGAGAACTCCAAGCATACATGGCCTCCCCACACGAGGAAGATCAGACACACAGTTGCAGCCTCAGGGTGATGTCTCAGGGCGTGACTGTAGGCTGACAGCCCCAAGGAGGTGAGATCTCCCCGTCAAGCCATTAGTGCCTGTTAGCATTCTTCCCTTTTACGAGAGCGGCCAGGAAAGGGTTTTACTAATCCCCTCTTTGATTCAGTCTCATCGCCATCATTAATTCACGCAGCTGCCATGGAAATCATCAGAGCATTTCTGAATCAAAGATAGATTGAAACAAATTTAGGGCAAGGCTTTCAGAAGCCCTAGTGGCCAAGAATGCTCTGTTAAGAATGTGAAGAATGTTAGCCATTGCTCCGACAGGAGAACGTTAACTCCATGAGGGTGTTGTCTGGAAGTGGGGAGTGCTGAGCCGGCCTCTCCACGCTGTTACATCGAAAGGGATCAATGTATGTCAAGGGCTGTTGTTCATTGCTTATAATGCATTACATTTTTCACCAGGCTCTGGAGCTCTTGACATTAAAAAACAGTTCAGCTTCAGGGTCTCCGGCTGGCTCAGTCAGTGGGGCATGTGATTCTTGATCTCAGGGTTGTAGGTTCAAGCCCCATGTTGGATTTCCTTTTAATTTTTTTTTTAAGATTTTATTTATTTGTCAGAGAGAGAGAGAGTACAAGCAGGGGGAGTGGCAGGCAGAGAGAGAAGCAGGCTCCCCACGGAGCCCCGATATGGGGCTCAATCCCGGGACGCTGGGATCATGACCTGAGCCAAAAGCAGATGCTTAACTGACTGAGTCACCCAGGCATCCCTCTTTTATATTTTTTAAAGACTTTATGTATTTCAGACATAGTGAAGAGAAGGGCCATATGCACCCCAATGTTCATAGCAGCATTGTCCACAATAGCTAAATTGTGGAAGGAGCCCAGATGCCCTTCAACAGATGACTGGATTAAGACGATGTGGTCCATATATACAATGGAATATTACTCAGCTATCAGAAAGAACGACGACCCGACATTTGCAGCAACATGGACGGGACTGGAGGAGATTATGCTAAGTGAAATAAGTTAAGCAGAGAAAGACAATTATCATATGGTTTCACTCATTTATGGAACGTAAGAAATAGGACGATCAGTAGGAGAAGGAAGGGAAGAATGAAGGGGGGGTAAACAAAAGGGGGAATGAACCACGAGAGACTATGGACTCTGGGAAACAAACTGAGGGCTTCAAAGGGGAGGGGGGTGGGGGATTGGGATAGGCCGGTGATGGGTATTAAGGAGGGCACATATTGCATGGAGCACTGGGTGTTATACACAAACAATGAATCACGGAACACTACATCAAAAACGAAGGATGTACTGTATGGAGACTAACATAACATAATAAAAACTTATTATTGAAAAAAAGATTTTATGTATTTATTTGAGAAAGTCTGCACAAGTGGGGGGGGGGG
>NW_024424675.1:34842991-34870472 GCF_017311325.1 Ursus maritimus | reverse complement strand
GGGGGGGGGGGGGGCAGAGGAAGAGGGACAAGCAGGCTCCCCACCGAGCAGGGAGGCCGATGTGGGGCTCCATCCCAGAACCTCAAGATCATGACCTGAGCTGAAGACAGACACTTAACACTGAGCCACCCAGGTGCCCCTGTATGTAGAGATTTCTTTCAAAAAATAAAATAAAATCTTGGGATTTATTTTATTTAGCGAGATAGTAAGAAAGAGCATGAGAGGGCAGGAGAGGAAGAAGCGGGCTCCCCACTGAGCAGGGAACTCAAAATGGGACTAGATCCCAGAATCCTGGGATCATGACCTGAGCCAAAAGCAGACGCTTAACTGACTGAGCCACTCAGGCACCCTCCACCATCTTTTTTAAAACAATTTTTTAAATTTTTAAGTAATCTCTACACCCAATGTGGGGCTCGAACTCACGATCCCAAGATCAAAAGTCACATGCTGCACTGACTGATCCGGCCAAGCGCCCCTGTGGCTCCACCATCTTTAACACTTGACTTCCGGGGATGCGCATCGGCACCAAGTCAGAGCATGGGAACCACAGGCGCTCTGGAGGGAGAGTGTTTTCAGCACGCAGAGAGGAACACAGTGCAAAGGCCCTGGAGTGTGTGCAAGCCGGGGTTCCTGGAGGAGCAGCCAGGAAACAGTGTGGGTGTAGGAATGGAAGTGAGCAGGGGAGTGGTAGAAAGTTTTGGGAAATTTTAGGGGTATAAGGCAAACACGGTCCGTGACTCCTCTAGAGGGGAAGATAGACACGGACATAATTAATACACATAAAGGAGTGAAATGGGCCCCATGGGGACTGGGGGGAAAGCATGACTCCATCTGTAAGAGATGGTTACTTCTCAGCTCAACCAAGAGTTTCGAGGCAGGAACGCAGGCCCAATAGAGCCAATTCATCTGATTATTTTAAGACTGGATTTTGTGAGGAGCTGGGTCTCAGGAAGTCTTAACGCACGAAACACTTGCGGGTTTGCGCATTATCCTGTCATGGCTGGAGCCAGTAGGAGGTGGTGGCACTCAGTGCACCCAGCTCTCTGCCATCCAGGCGTGAGCGGGAGGGCACTTCCTCTCCCCCTGCGGCTGGGTGGGGCCGTGTGAGTAATTCTGGCCAATGAGTTGTGAGCGGAAGATATGCCTCACTTCTAGCTGGAGCATTTCATTGCAGATTTGGGACTCTCCAGACAGCATTCTTTTTCTCCAGTTGGGTCATCAGCAGTACTCAAGATGGCGGCTGCTTCATGACTGAGGTCCATGAGTGACTACGATTTCCAGAGCCCCCCTAAAACCACAGATGGACTGGCGCATGAGCCACCGAGATTTGGGGGTTTCTACTGCACGTTCCTGTGATTCCCCACTTGGGAACATTCTTTGGACCTCACTCAGGGCAGGCAGGAGTGCTGGGGAGCTGCCCCATGAGCAGCCCTCGGCAACAAGGACGGGGCTCAGCCCTCAGATGGGATAAGTCTGAGATGAGTTCTAGGTGTCTTGGACCTTCCCAGATGCCTCTAGAGTGTTTGCATCCCACTTCCTCAGGGAGGTTGCCTCTTCATGAACTTACGGGGTGACTTTCTTCCCTTTCCTGCCTCACTGCTGGTGACCTCCTGGGACCGCCTCCCAAATTAACTATTGCACCAGAGTCTTTGTCTCTGGCTGGCTTCTGGAGGAACCCAACCCAAGACACCATCTTTCCAAAGGTCCCACCTCTGCCTCACGGAGGGGCTGACACCTGGGGATGGAGCAAGGCTGTGGAGTGGGAAGTAGACCAGATCTCCCCAGCTAAAAACCAGAGAGGGCCTCTTGGAGGGTGGGAGAAGCTCAAGCCACTTCCATTTTTTGAGGTTCTCAAATTATGAAAAAGAAAAAAATAATACCAACACAGGTTCACCAGCATTGTGGGGTTGACCATCAATGTTCAGGCCTCAGGCCTAGAGGCAGTGAGGTAGAGGTCTCAACAGAGGGCCTGGGCCCGGGTCTGTGCTAAGCACTGAGAATTCCTATTTCCGGTCTCTATGAGGAGGATTTAGTGTGAGTGGTGGGAGATTCCACGGTGAAGAGGGAGGAGGGACGAGGACAGGAGGGGATGGGGCTGCCTGGAAATCCCTCCCCCCCTCAGCAGCACGGTCCCCTCTAGTTACGCATTTTAACCTGATTTCTGCAGGGTAATGGAGTTGGGGTGTCCCTCCCTTCCTGCCTCTGGCCTCCCAGCCACGTGCTCCCCTGTGGCTGACAGGAAGGAAGCAAAGGCCCGACCGTGACACAGAGTAACCGCACATGTTTCCCCTGCCTCCATCTCATAATGTGGGGGGACACTTTAAGCTCCCTTGAACTCAGACTTGGGAACCCCAGCTTATGGGTACCCTGGAGCAGCCTCTCTCCCAGCGGTGACAGAGAGCAGTAGTCTGCTTTTCTGGCCCTGATTTCTGGGCTGCCCAAATTGACGCCTGCTTTCTCCCCCAGCACAGGCCTGCTGTCCATCCCTACTGCGTGGGGACAAGTCACACATCAAGAAAGAGCTGCTAGCATTGACCAGTGCAGGGCTGGGGGGGGGGGGGTTGAGGAAGGAATCTGGAAAGAAATGGGGGGCAGATTTTTTTGTCTTGTCTGGATGTCTGCAGGACCAAGGAGGGAGGGTGCCGGACCTGGATGGAAAGTCACTGAGAGCTCATGAGAAAAAAAGCATCATGAATCAGAAACATTCTGCTTTCTAGATTTTCCTGTCCAGTGTGCATTACCCCCAAATGTGGTTGATTAGCCCTGTTGTGAAAATAACCGAGTTCAGATCCTATAAGGACAAATTGCCTCTTTAACCTCCACAAATATGGTCATCGATAATGGTGGGGACTTTTGTTTTTCCTAATCCTGTATCTTTCCTTTCCTGGGGGCATGAAATGATGGCTGGTAAAGCCGCTGGGATGAAGCATTGGATGTTGTTAACCGCCCCCCCAACTCCGGGACCAAGCGGGATTTGCTTTTTCCTTGCGAGGGTGGTGATTAGCGGAAATCATCACGCGGGCATTTTCTAACCCTCACCTAATATTTGGGGAGGCCATTTCATGCTTTCCCAAATATTTGCATTCATTTTCCGATTTGATCACTACCGCAAACAGGGGAGGAATCTTTGCACTTGTGTAATAGTCTCTGACCTCGGCTCTAGGCAATAGCACTTGTCCTAGTGACCAGCGCGTTTGGGCATTTAAACCAAGATTGGTGAGCACCTCATATGATTAAGAATCCCCACGCTGGGGGCGCCTGGGGGGCTCAGTCGGTGAAGCGTCCACCTTCGGCTCAGGTCCTGATCCCGGGGTCCTGGAATCGAGTCCCACGTCGGGCTCCCCGCTCAGCAGAGAGCCTGCTTCTCCCTCTCCCTCTGCTGCTCCCCCTGCTTGCGCTCTCATGCTCTCTCCCACTCTCTGTCAAATAAATAAATAAAATCTTAAAAAAAGAAAAGAAAAGAAAAGAATCCCCACCATCATAGAGCCCTGGCTTTGCTTCAGAGGGCCCAGACTTTGGGGAAAAGTCGATCAGCTATCCGGATCTCATCTCTTCCCTGACCTACAAGCTCCTCTCTCTGGCCAAAGCCTGTTCTGACTTCTCGGCGCGAACTGGCCATGCCCTCTGACTCCTGACCCTTGGGACGCTTCAGCCTCCCCCCTGGCGGTGACGTGCTGGTGGAGGGCTTTCCAGGAGAGGGAGAACATCCTGATTTGAAGCAACTGCCGGCTCCCATGGTGGAACTGTTTCCACCCTAGCTGCTTTCAAGCACCCCACATTCGAACAACTGGCTCTTACAATTCCTGAATTTTGAGGGCGCCTGGCTGGCTCAGCCGGTGGATCTTGCCACTCTGGGTCTCAGGGTTGGAAGTGCGAGCCCCATGTGGAGTCTAGAGATGACTTAAAAATAAAACCTTTACGGGCGCCTGCGTGACTCGGTCCACTGAGCGACCAACTCTTGGGTTTGGCTCAGGTCATGGTCTCGGGGTCTTGGGATTGAGCCCCGAGCCCCCCCTGTGCACTCAGCAGGGAGTCTGCTTCTCTCCTTCTCCCTCTGCAGCTCCCCCCACCTGTGGGTGCACACGCGCTCTGGCTCTCTCTCTCTCAAATAAATAAATAAATCTTTGGAAAAAAATAAAATAAAATCTTAAAAAAAAAAAAAGCTTCCTGAATTTTGAACAGCCGGCTCTCTGGAGCCGGTACGAGCCCGTCCTGGCGTGCTGTCTACGTCGGAAGCATGAGCAGCGATATTCACTATATTCACTACAGCACTGTTCGTGGGAGCAAAAAGCTGGATACCACCTAAATGTTCATTAATGGGGAATGCTCTAAGTAAGAGATGCAAAGGGAGGTACAAAGGGTCACCATGGCCATTTAAAAGATGAGGCAAATTCTGCGTCTCGAACCGTCTCTGAGAGAGATGATTGAATGAGAAAAGCAAGGCACAGCGCGGTAGAGTAGTGATTACAAACCAAATGCTTCGTATAGGGCTCAAGAAGGTGAAGCAAATGAGTGAACCCAGCCAGGGGGGACAATAGGGAACGGTGGGACTGGGGAAAAATGGAGACCATGTACTCCCTGCACTGGCAGCAGCCTTTGGTTGCCATGTGGGAAGGAAGAGCTATCATTCCTGGGTCTTCTTTTTTAAGGGAAACAGGAAGTCTGGATTTTGATGTGATCTTTTCTATGCATCAAAATACTGCATGGATCAAACCGTACCTGTCTACAGGCTAAACTTTGCTTCATAGACTGCAGCCCATAGCGAGCTCCTGCTATGAAAGAAAACTAAGGAATGTTGTGTCTATAGACATTTTTGTAGGCCATCTGCCCCAGCCTATGGGGGTAGGGAGGCTTTATGTAAATTTGTAAAAGTTCCCCTCTGAAAGGCAAATTAGAAAAAAGTTCCCTCTGGACCAGAGCAAAAGCTGGATTTTAGTCCTCTTCAGCCTAGTGCTTTTGTGCAGTGCACGGTCTGCGAACTGTGTTGACCCTGCACGCAAGCTGGTCTTTAGCTTGGGACAGGTGGGTATCCTCCAAGGGGGATCTGGTTGGGTCCCATCCCGAGGCTTTCTCCTGGCATCTGCCACTGCCCAAGTGTATGCTGGGGCCTGGGTTCCACCTTGGCCCGGCTCTGGAGACTTCCGTAAGTTTCTGCTACAACCTCCACCCAGGCCCAGCCGAGGCTTGCCCATCCGCCTCACGGCACGGTCCCCTCAAGCCCAGCCATCATCCACCCCGTGGCAGGTAGCGTGCAGGAATGTCCTGGGAGTGCTCGTTGGGCCTGCTCTCTCTCTGCCTGTCCACGCCTCTGTGCTGTCGTTCATCAGCAGGGCCAGCTTGCTGCCCCCCTCCCGCCCTTAGTCAGAATCAGGTGTGGGTCGAGGCCCTCCTCCCTAGCGTTCCCCTCCACTGCACACTCTTTCCCCTCCGGGCCTTCGGCCTTCGGATTTTCTCTTCCCCCAACACAATCCACTAAGCCAGAACACTGAGCCACCAGGCTCCCTCTTCCCTTCTAAATTGTCTTCAAGCTTTTTGGTCACTTATTTTCTCAAGGCATTTTTTTATCTTTTCTTTCCTTTTTTTTAAAAGATTTTATTCATTTATTTGAGAGAAAGAGAGTGAGCACATGGGTGAGCATGAGCCAGGAGGAGAGGCAGAGGGAGAGAAAAAGGGAGAAGCAGGCTCCCCACTGAGCAGGGAGCCCAATGGGGGGCTCGATCCCACGCCCTTGGGATCATGACCTGAGCCGAAGGCAGACGCTTAACCAACTGAGCCACCCAGGCGCCCCTCAAGTCATTTTCAAAATACCGTATAAATATTCAAACAGTTTTTCTTATATCACATTTTTGAAGTAGCTGAAAAGATGTAATGTTTGCACATCATAAATATTGACATCTTAAAACAGTTTCTTCACTCTGCAATTTTCCCCGCAGAATATCAATACTGTAATAGTTCATTCTCCACCATCATCTATTTTTATTTATTTTTATTTTTTATTTTTTTAAAGATTCCATTCATTTATTTGACAGAGAGAGACAGCCAGCGAGAGAGGGAACACAAGCAGGGGGAGTGGGAGAGGAAGAAGCAGGCTCCCAGCGGAGGCGCCTGACGTGGGGCTCGATCCCAGAACGCTGGGATCACGCCCTGAGCCGAAGGCAGACGCCCAACGACTGCGCCACCCAGGCGCCCCACCATCATCTATTTTTAAAAAGCCATGAACAATAGAATGGAAATTTTATTTGGTCCTCTTTGCCAATAAAATCTTCAAATATATACTTTTAAAATTTATTTAAGTAATCTCTACTTCCAGTGTGGGGCTCAAACTCACGACCCCGAGATCAAGAGTCCCATGCTCCACTGACTGAGCTGGCCAGACACCCCTAAAAACAAAATCTTTTAAAAAAACAAAAGAAAGGAGAGAAGTATGACTCTCCTTTGTAAAAAGACAGGGGGCTACTGGGCAGAGGGCGGTGGGAAAGACAATCTGGCAAGAAAGATATAAAAGGAAGCAGAGGAGCTAAAAACTGATTCCCTTAAACTCTCTTGGGGTTCCCTAGGGGCACCTGCACCCTGGGTCGAAGCCTGCTGTTCCAAATCACGCCTCCCTTTCCCACAAGGGCTCTGAGCCTCATGCATGACCTTGTTATCAGAGAAGGAAGGAGAAGGCTTTCTACACTTTGCAAGGAACTCTATTACCTATGTCTTCCAGGCTGGGCTCTGGGTGTTGGGCTATGGAGTGTCTTGTTCTAGGACCAATTATTTTTACACATCGGTTTAATATCCCCAAAATACACACACACACACACACAGAGTTATGCTTGTACAAGCATAATATATTTCAAAAGGACACACAAGAAATCAGGCATGGTGAATGACTCTGGTCAGAGGGTCTAGGACTTTATTTATTTATTGTTATTTTCATTTATTTATTTATTTTTAAGATTTTATTTTTCATGATCTCTACACCCAAGGTGGGGCTCAAACTCACAACCCTGAGATTAAGAGGTGCACACTCCAGGGGCGCCTGGGTGGCACAGCGGTTAAACGCCTGCCTTCAGCTCAGGGCATGATCCCGGCGTTCTGGGATCGAGTCCCACATCAGGCTCCTCTGTTATGAGCCTGCTTCTTCCTCTCCCACTCCCCCTGCTTGTGTTCCCTCTCTCGCTGGCTGTCTCTATCTCTGTCAAATAAATAAATAAAGCCTTTAAAAAAAAAAAAAAAAAAGAGGTGCACACTCCACTGACTAAGCCAGCCGGGTGCCCCTAGGACTTTTATTTTTAATTACACAACATTTTATTACAGTTTGAATGTTTTCCATACACATGGATAACTTTTTCGGTGACAAAAGAAAAGTAAGCTTACAGGCATATCATGCAAAGAGCTTCCTTTTTGGTTTCCCTTTTGTATTAATGTAATACATACATGGCGTGAGAGTTAATTTTGTGTGTCAACTTGACTGAGCCACGGGGTACCCAGATATCTGTATTATTCTGTTTGTTTCTGTGAGCATGTTTTTAGAGACGATTAACATTTGAATCAGTAGATTGAGTGAAGCAGATTGCCTCCACAATGTGGTGGGCCGCATCCAATCAGTTGACGGTCTGTATAAAATAGAAGATTGACTTGCTCCTGAATGGCCTTTGAGCTAGGACATCACCTTCTCCCGGTCTGCCACAGCCTGCTGGTATTTGGACTTGAACAAGGTCATTGGCTCTGCAGATTTCGGGTTTGCCAAAGTCCCATATTGTGTGAGCCAATTCCTTATAAAAAGAGATTATACACATGTGCTATAATATAGTAATACACACACACGTCTATTGATTCTGTTTCTTTGGAGAATCCTAATACACATAGATTTTTTTTCTTTACATTTTTTAAATGTTCTTTTTTTTCTGTTTCTACCCTGCTTTCTTCGAGATGTGATTTACACACCATGTAATATACCCCATTTTAAGTGAACAATTCTATGAGTGGGGGCAATTGTATCCAGGTGTGTAACCACCTCCACTATCGATAAAATATTTTGTTCACATGCATGTAATTTAAAAATCAAACAAAGCTATCGATCAGTCATGATTCATTTTGGCTATGAGTAACGGCGATGCAAAATGACAGAAACGTAATAACCTGGAGGACGGAGTGAACCGCTATGGGACAATTCACAGTAACTACCCAGGAGGGTCAACGTTTCAAACAAAAAAGTAATCGCTCCATTCACCTGCTCCTAAAGCTCATTTTGCACTTTTCTCATCTTAGGAGCTTGGGTATTTAATTGGCTTAAAGTATAATAGATGGGGGGCGCCTGGGTGGCTCAGTGGTTAAGCGTCTGCCTTTGGCTCAGGGCGTGATCCCGGCGTTATGGGATCGAGCCCCACATCAGACTCCTCCGCTGTGAGCCTGCTCCATCCTCTCCCACTCCCCCTGCTTGTGTTCCCTCTCTCGCTGGCTGTCTCTGTCTCTGTCGAATAAATAAATAAAATCTTAAAATAAATAAATAAATAAATAAATAAATAAATAAATAAAGTATAATAGACGTTTTCAGACTCTAGCGATGCCCTACAACGATCCCGAAAAGCACACTTAACGTTTGACAATGAAAAAAGTCCCACCCCGTGTCTTATGAGAGATTTTCTAATGTACCCATATCCTGCATTAATGTCATTTTTTGTCATAGAAAATTTTGACAGTAGTTTTGTAATTTAAGTTATTAGATTATTATTCATTGAATTTGCTGTGGCCCAAGGCTTTTTGGCAATTGCCACACATACATCACTTTGCATTTTTGCAATTAATAATGCTACTACAATATCATGTCTTACAGTCATATTAATTTTTATTTTATGTTTTTCTTTTTATATTTTGGAGTCAATATAGTTGTCTCTTTTATTCTTAAGATCTCAAACAGGATCTGAAAAGTCTATAGACCTCACTGTGTACGTGTATTAGGAATGCATTTGGTGGGGGCTGCCTTCGGCTCAGGTCATGATCCCAGGGTCCTGGGATCGAGCCCCGCAGCAGGGAGCCTGCCTCTCCCACTCCCACTCTCCCTGCCTGTGCCCTCTCTCTTTCTCTGTCACATAAATACATAAAATCTTTTTTTTTTTAAGATTTTATGTATTTATGTGACAGAGAGACAGCCAGCAAGAGAGGGAACACAGCAGAGGGAGTGGGAGAGGAAGAAGCAGGCTCCCAGCAGAGGAGCCCGACGCAGGACTCGATCCCGGAACACCAGGATCACGCCCTGAGCCAAAGGCAGACACTTAACGACTGTACTACCCAGGTGCCCCTAAATACATAAAATCTTAAAAAAAAAAAAAAAAAAAAGGAATGCATTTGGTGGCAAGTAACAGGCAGCCCAACATACAGTGGCCTAAACAAAAGAGAGTTATTTTTCTCCCAAGACAAGAAGTCAGGAGGGGGCGGCCCAAGGCTGGTGTCCAGCAATGTTTCTGGTTCCTTCTACTTCCCTGCTGCACCCACCTTAGCACACAGGTTTTCATCTCCTGGTTGCACGGCGGCTATGCACCCACAAGCTTCACATCCATGCTCTAGACGAGAACAACGGGGAAGGAAAAAAGGCCTTTCTCGTTGCATTTGTCCCTGTTTATGTTTAGGAAGGGGAATCAGATCTTCTCCAGTATCCCCTCCCCAGGCTTCCTCTGACATAGCTCCAAAGGGAAAGGGGCTGGACAAGCCCATCTGTAGCTCCGGCCTCTAGGCAAGAGATAAGAGTGTTGAGCGGATGCTAACAGAACCCACCTGTTGTGCCACGGAAGCCTCAGGAACCATGGCACAAAACAATCGGAATGATAAAGCTGGACACCAGAAAAACGATTGCTGCTTTGTAACGAATGACAACTTGTTCTTCAAAGTCTCAGCCTCCAGGAATAGGGTTTCTGCAGCCTCACCCGGAGCTCCTCAAGCTTCCACGTTCAGCAGCATCACCTGGAGGCCTTGTGAAAACACAGATGGGGGACCCAGCCAATAGATCAAGGGTGGGGCCTGAGAATTTGCATTTCCGACAAATTCCCAGGTGCTGCATCTGATCTTAAAAACACATTTTGAAAACCACTATTCTTGCCAGTCTCTTATGTTCATAGACATGTGTGCCATTTTCAGTCTTTTGTCTCTTCTACCAAAACTCTGAAGAACAGCCTTGTTGTCAAGGGTGGAAAGTGGGGGAAGGGCGTCACAGGCAGAGGGATCTATAGGTACGAAGGGCTTGCCACGGACCACTGTTGTGTGGCTCACCAGCAGCCATTTTCCTTCTACGGTAACAGTGCCTTGGTTTCCATTGGGGGAACTCCCTGACTGCCCTATTTGAGTTTCATGTGGGGCGGATCCTGCCTCCTGTATTGGGGGGACGGGGAGAGGAAGATGAGGCACGGGACCCAGGATTGCCTAATCAGCGCATCTTGCAGGACTGGGCACAGTGATTGGTTTGGGGATGGTCACCTGACCTCAGCTGATTCAAAGAGTGTCATCCACAGGGCCTTTTCTAGAGCCGTTGTGAGGAAGTGAGAATACTCTTTCCAGTAGGGTCCTAATTAGGGCACAAGATTAGAGACAACTTCCCTTTCCATTGGGAGAGACCGAGAATGAAGATAAGACAGTAGAGACTAGGGGCACCTGGGTGACTCAGTCGGTTAAGTGTCTGCCTTCAGCTCAGGTCATGATCCCAGGGTCCTGGGATCGAGTCCCACATTGGGCTCCCTGCTCAGTGGGGAGTCTGCTTCTCCCTCTCCGTCTGCTTCTCTCTCTCTCCCTCTCTATCGAATAAATAAATAAAAGTCTTTAAAAAAAAAAGGAAAAACAAAAACAAAAACAGCAGAGACCAGAGACAACCAGTGGAGACTAGAGCCATCCACTCCTCATCCCCTTCTGGAACTTTGCAGGTGCCCGAGCCAACGTGCTCCTTTAGATCCAGGCCCGTGTGAATTGGTTTTCTGTCTCTTGTAACTGAAAATCTCTGACTAACCCAGGGTAAGACCGGAGAGGGCTTGGTGCAACTTTGAGGAAGTGAAAGAAGGCACGGAGCCCAAGGGAAGCATGGGCAGGAGAAGAGTGGCTGAGGGCCAGGCCATGCAGGGCCTTGCAGGCCACAGGAAGCATTTCGGATTTTTAACTCCGTGAACGGCTCCACCGACTGAGCCAGCCGGGTGTCCCTCGTCGCTGATGATTGCAGGATATTGAGGTCATCTCTTACTCAGCATTGAGGCTGCAAATGTGGAGCAACCTAGAATGTTCGGTGCACACCTGCTGTTTTTGCCTCTCGAGCATCTCTTCATTCTCACCCTCCTAACAATGCCCTGATGTCCCTTTAAGGAACCACTGCTTTCCCACTGTCATCTGTGGGAAAGGCACGGGGTGTGGCTTGAGTGCCTGGGCTCAGGGGAAGCGCGAGAGCCAGCGGCACGCTGGAGCTGGTGACAAGACAGGAGTTTGGGAAGCCAGGTGACATCACGTCGGTCACTGGAATTGGCTACGGGGGGAGTATTGCCAAGGCAGAAACCAGCAAACACCAAGAATCAAAGCTTTTACCTTCCCGAAAAGCCAGTTGGTAGACATTTATCAGCACACCGCTGCGCACGACTCAGGTCTGGCTCCTCCGAGCGCCGTGGCTCCCGGACACAGCGGAGGGCCGGGCTTGTCACTCGAGTCAGGCCGCGAGAGTCAGCCCGGGTGTTCGGAAAGAAACATTCTGTCCTGCTGGGGTTCCGGGATAGGGAGGGTGACGCCTGGATCTGCCAGGAGCCGCTGTGGGGAATAAAGCCAACACTGCGTCGGAGGAACTAAAGGCTGGGAGAAGCCGGGTCCTGTTGGCACGATCTGAGCTCCTTGACTCAGCACTGCCCGAAACCAGACGTTCCCCTGTCTCCCCAGTTCCACAGGCCAATGTATGCATTCTCTTTGTGGCTGATGCTCCCGGCGCCCCATCCCAACTCCCCCGACCCACCTCCAAGGTCAGCTACCACCATGGCAGACGGCGCCAGAATGTTCCTCACCCTCTCCCTCACATACCGGGGTCTCCCAGCACCAGCTGCAGAACAGCCTAGAAAAGTGCCAGGGATTTGATGCCACCAGGGCTCATCCTCAACTGATGGGATATAGGAGTCAGCGGATAAATACCCAAACGTCTCAGTCCCCTGGAGGGACAGTGCTGAGAAGTGTGTGTGTGTGTGTGTGTGTGTGTGTGTGTGTGGTTTTTGTTATTGTGGTGTTTTTTTCCCCTATGTGCAGCCAAAAAGAATGCAGAAAATACATTCACCACGCCCGACCTTCTGCAGTTTAGAGCTCTTTACCCTGGAGGAGGCCCCCTCCCCCAGATGGACACCAGGGTTTAAGGCTCAGACGGTAGTGAAACGAAGCTTTTAGGTCCCACAAAACCCTGGGGCCTCGTGCAAGAAATGTCCAACCTGAGGAGGGTACTCTGTCCGTGGTGGATTTGTCCAGGAACAAACGTAGGCTGGAAATAGCAAACTCAAGTTAGCGGAGATGTTCTGCCTCGAGCCCTCCTTCGGGAACATCCTGTCCAGAGGAAAGGATATTTAAGGAGAAAGGAAGCAGCACGAGTTCAGCTCAGCCAAGTCATAGAGGAAGAACATCGCAAACACAAAGCGTGGCTCTGGGGTGTGTTCCCGAGAGGGGACGGGGCGGGGGGACCAACAGCCATGAAATACCTACGACACGCTTGTCATTTGTTTGCCCTTCTCCTCTTTAACCTGTTCCTTATGCTTTTAATTCCCTTTCACTTGTTTTTCTCTCCTTTTGTTTTCACTTTGACGTAGGTTTTATCATCTCTCTTCCCTGAGATTAAGCCTCAGAGGCTTGAGCCACTCGGCCAGGACTGAGCAGGGGCAGAGCTGGGATTTGAACACACGTCTCCTTTACTCCGGGTTGACAGGCATACAGGTGGTCAGTAAATACGGCGTATAAATAACTGAAGCCAGCTCCAGCTTACAGAAAGGGAGGCTAAGTCTGCGAGCATTCCTGACCACGTCTACAGCAAAAAGTAATAATAACAAGATAGGACTATCTCATACAGCAATATGGAAAAGCAGATACTATGTTTATGCCCATTTGACAGCCGAGGAAATTGAGATTCAGAAAAAGTTAACTCCCGGGACGCCTGGGTGGCTCAAATGGTTGGGTGTCTGCCTTTGGCCGAGGTCATGATCTCCGGGTCCTGGGATCGAGCCCCGCGTTGGGCTCCCAGCTCAGTGGGGAGCCTGCCTCTCCCTCTCCCACTTCTTGTTTTCTCTCTCTCAAATGAATAAATGAAAAATCTTTAAAAAAAATAAAAGTAATTTTAAAAAAAGAAAAAGTTAACTCCCCCACTAGACAACACGCATGGCAATATTTTATCCTGCTTGTGACTCCAGACATTGCTCCTGGAAATACTAAGGGAACAGTTCCGTCGGCTTGACCACTCTTCCCCGAGCTCACCCATATAGTAAGTAGTGGAGATTTAATTCGAACTCAGTTCTCTCTGATTGCAAAGACTGGCTCCAGGCTATCAATCACTAAGCAATAACAAAATAATTACAGAGGTAATCTAGGTAAACTGATCATATCTTAGAAGCAGTTAGCATTTTGCCATAACGACTTGAGGTTTCTAACAGTCAGGAGTCTCATTCGTAAGTAATATAAGCCCAACCCAAACAAGCTTAAACAAAAGGCTGGGGAGATGTGACGCGGAGTCGCAACCAGGGGCTCACGGTCGTCAGCATCCACTCTCTTCTCCTCTTAGGTCTTTTTCTCCATGCTGGTTTCACCCTCCTGTAGCTTTCTCCACGTGCTGTTTCTGGTTCCTTCCCACCAGCCTCGTAACCCCGATGGAAAGACGAAACCCCTTTGACAAAAGTTCCAAGAAAACTTCTGAGAAGGGCTCTCATTGGCTCAGCCCGAATCACTCCAAGCCAATCACTTCAGCCCAAGGGACGATGCTTTCATTGATCAGGCTTGTGTCCTATGCCCACTCCTGGATTCTGGGGATAGGAAGAGTCTTCCCAAACCACACGGACCAAGAGTGGAGAAGGGCTGACTCCCCAACAGAACACTGGGGTGTCATTACCACGGGAGGGCGCAATGGATGGTGGGCAGGCCAAACAAACAAAGCTTGGTCCTTGTCAGCTGGCTTCTGAATTATTGTTATTGGTCGCACAAAAATGACTGTAAAGAGAAACTGTCAATGGGATCAGTGCAGAGCTATTCTTTCAATTGAAAGAAGAATCAATAAACTCATTGGAAATAAGTCCTGGAGACCCTAGAAGCTGTTTTATAGATGAGAAAACCAAGAACAAACATCCTTGCTTAAATGCCACCTTCTCAGAGAAGTCTTCTCCACGACCTTATCTAAAATAGCACCCATGGGGGGGCTCAGTCGGTTAAGCGTCAGACTCTTGATTTCGGCTCAGGTCATGACCTCAGGGTCATGAGATTGAGCCTGGAGTTGGGCTCCACGCTCGGCGCTGAGTCTGCTTGTCCCTGTGCCTCTGTTTGTCCCTCGTCCCCTTCCCATCTCCCTCCCCGTCCTTGCGCTCTCTCAAATAAAATCTTTTTATAAGTAAGTAAGTAAGTAAGTAAATAAATAAATAAAGGAGCGAGTAAGATATTAATACGGAATCAAAGGAGAATCCACAGACTAGTACATTTAGGCACTCAGGAATGCTGAAATGGAATTGCTAATAAACACAACACAGGTCAGTGTCCCCAGGGCAACACGCAGTGCTCGGAACCATCTCTTCCATAGAAGGCCCCGCAATTGGGTCTCCACCTGACAAAATTCATTTGCATGTCTGTGGGCAAGAATCATCTGCACGTTACCAGCGTTGTACAAATTAGCAAGGCACAGCCGCCGTAGACTCAGATAACCAGAAAGGGCCCCTTCCTTTGCCACAGTTCACTAGCGTACCCTCTCTTCTCATTCACCCTCAAGCCACTGACTGGAAATCCAAGGAAGCTGAGGGGATGTTCAGTTAGTCAGGACACTTTGAGTTGCAAGTGACAGAAACTCAACTCAAGCTGGGTTCCAAGAGCGTTCTTTGGCTTATCCTTGTGTGTCAGATTTAGGACTGAGTTCAAGTACTGCTGGATCTAGGAGCCCAGACAAAATCATTGGGAATCTGTTTCGTCCATCCCTTGGCCCCGATTTCCTTTGCTGTGACTTCATACCAGGGAGCCTATCACTCCCCGGGGGACCCTGGGAGCTCCAGCTTTCTATTCAGTCTGGTAACCCATGCAAAAGGGAGCTCACTGCTAAGGACTCCAGCAGAAGCCCAGGACTGAATCTCAAAGGTTCTGATGGGCTCGACTGGGGTCACAGGCTCATCTCCTAAACCAATCACTGCGGTCAGGATGGCAGAATGTTCTGATGGAGCAGGGATGCCTGGTCCCATGCCCACTTGTCAAGCCAGAGAGTGGCGTTGGCTCCTCCTAACTGCATGGGTTGACAGGGAGAAAGGGGAGTTTTCCTGGAGGAAAATCAAGATGCTGCTGGAGACTTGACATAATTGTATCGTGGATGCTGTTTGCTCAGATTTTAGAATCAACAGTCATCACAACATAATCTTCTTTTTTAAAAAAGATTTATTTATGTATTTGTTTTTAATTTTAGAGAGGAGAGAGAGTGTGCAAGAGCCGGGAGAGGGGCAAAGGGAGAGGGAGAGAGGATCTTCAAGCAGACTCTCTGCTGAGCGTGGAGCCCGACTCGGGGCTCGATTCCAGTAACCGGAGATCACAACTTGCGCCGAAATCAAGAGTCAGCTGCGCTTGACTAAGCCACCCAGGCGCCCCCCCATCACAATGTAATCTTGCTGCACACCCTCTTATATACCAGGCAGACAACTATTTCTGCTGCCCAGGAATGAATTGTACTTTCTAGAGTTCAGTAACAATAACATCTCAGCTCTGCCCTTCCACTCACACACGTGCAAACAGACCATGGAGCAGAAGCTAGAGTTTTAGGACAACAGAATGAGAATTAATACTGTCACACTCAGGGCGCCCGGCTGGCTCAGTTGGTAGAGCACAGGACTCTTGATCTCTGGGGTCATGAGTTCAAGCCCTGTGTTTGGTGGAGAGATTACGTGAAAATAAAATCTTGGGATGCCTGGGTGGCTCAGTCAGTCGAGTATCTGCCTTCAGCTCAGGTCATGATCCCAGGGCCCTGGGATCTAGTCCTGAGACAGGCTCTATGCTCCGCGGGGAGCCTGCTTCTCCCTCTCCCTCTGCCTGCTGCTCCCCCTGCTTGTGTGGTCTCTCTGTCAAATAAATAAATAAAATCTTTTTTAAAAATTAAAATAAATACTGGGGCGCCTGGGTGGCGCAGTCGTTAGGTAACTGCCTTTGGCTCAGGGTGTGATCCCAGCGTTCTGGGATCAAGCCCCACATCAGGCTCCTCTGCTGGGAACCTGCTTCTTCCTCCCCCACTCCCCCTGCTTGTGTTCCCTCTCTTGCTGGCTGTCTCCCCCTCTGTCAAATAAATAAATAAATAAAATCTTTAAAAATAATAATAAATAAAATAAAATAAAAATTAAACAAATAAAATCTTTAAAAAAATACCGTCACACTCGGACTGGGTTGAATAGTGTCCCCCAAAGTTAATATCCACCCAGAACCTTATTTGGAAATAGGGCCTTTGCTGATATAATCGAGTTAATGTAGGGGAAAAACAATATCTATTCCTTCTACCCCTTTAAGTTTTCAGCTGGAGCCCCCACAAAACAAAAGACAGACTAACAAGAGGAAAACATATCGATTTATTTAATGTAATTTTTACAGGACACAGTAATTTTTTTTTACAAGGAAATGAAGACCCAACAAAACCGTCAAGCTTGAGTATTTTTATCCTGAATTTGATGAAGAGGGGAGAGTTATGGGAAGACGTGATAGGACGAAAAGGGATGTAAGCTAAGAATACCAAACTAGATGGGGGCGCCTGGGTGGCACAGCGGTTAAAGCGTCTGCCTTCGGCTCAGGGCGTGATCCCGGCATTATGGGATCGAGCCCCACATCGGGCTCTTCTGCTATGAGCCTGCTTCTTTCTCTCCCACTCCCCCTGCTTGTGTTCCCTCTCTCGCTGGCTGTCTCTATCTCTGTCAAATAAATAAAATCTTTAAAAAAAAATTTAAAAAAAAATAAAAAAATAAAAAATAAAACTTAATTCAATGTGCCCAACGTACGCATGGTTTTGGGTAGCGTATCATTAAGATGAGGTCATACTGGATGGCCCAAGTTCAATGACAGGTATCCTTACTAGAGGACAGACACAGACACAGAGAAGGAGCGTGAAGACAGAGGCAGGGGATCAGAGCCATGCCGTCACAAAGCAAAGGAACACCATCCTTGGTGACAATCCTTTGCCAACCACCACCAGAAGCTACAAGACAGGCTTGGGATAAATGCTGCCTCAGAGCCTCCAAAAGGAGCCACACCTGTGGACACCTTGACTGTGGACTTCTAGCCTCCAGAAGTCTGAGGGCATAAATTTCTGTCATTTTAAGCCACCAGGTTTGTGATGGGTACCCCCCCCATCCACTGGACCACCAATGCACACCTGTTACAATTTCTAAAGAGGGAACAATGAATTGGGTCACACTTTTTAAAAATTTCAATTCAAGGGGCTCCTGGGTAGCTCAGTTGGTCGGGCGTCTGGCTCTTGGTTTCAGCTACGGTCGTGGTCTCGGGGTCGTGGGGTCGTGGGGTTGAGCCTTGCGTCGGGCTCCACACTCGGTGTGGACTCTGCTTGGGAATCTCTCTCTCCCTCTCCCTACTTGTCTCCCTGCTCTCTCGCTCACTCTCTAAAGTAAATAAATAGGGGCGCCTGGGTGGCTCAGTCGTTAAGCGTCTGCCTTTGGCTCAGGGCGTGATCCCAGGGTCCTGGGATTGAGCCCCACATCACGATCCCTGCTCAGGGGGGAGTCTGCTTCTCCCTCTTCCACTCCCCCTGCTTGTGTTCCCTCTCTCGCTGGCTATCTCTCTCTGTCAAATAAATAAATAAAATCTTTTTAAAATAAATAAATAAATAAATGAATAAAATCTTTTTTTTTAAGTTTAAAAAATATCAATTCAATTAATATTGATGTCGAAGCAAGATTAGTCACATTTCCCACCTACCTTGGAGGCACCTCGTCTTAATGAGCCCCCATCAGGGTGGCTCTCTTTCCTGTCCAAGTGGCAAGTTTGAGACAGAGTCCACCCCTCTCCTCTGCTGTCTCGGCTAAGGTTGGAATTATTGCCTATAAAGGAGAAAATTGAAACTTCCCTATAGTGACAATTACACAGGATTAGGTGTTCACTTGGGCAGGGACCAGGTGGGGACACAGGAAGATGAAAATAAACTATGCAGAAGGGAGGCTGTTAAACATTAACCCCCATGGTCGGCCGAGGGCTGGGAGCAAAGATCTCAAGTCAGACAGACCCACGTTCAAATCACAGAGTCACCACTTAACCTGTGTAACCTCACCTCCCTGAGCATGAGTCTCTCCCTCCATAAAGGGGATTTTTACTCCTGCTTCTTGGCCTGAGGTTTAGATGAAATGATATCTAAAAAGCCCCCACCATGGAACCCGGCACATGATCCATATAGTTTGGCTTTAAATTTTCTCTATTTAATTTTTTTAAAGATTTTATTTATTTATTTGAGAGAAAGAGAGAGCGCAAGCCAAGGGAAGGGGCAGAAGAAGAGGGAGAAGCAGATTCCCTTCTGAGCAGAGAGCCTGACACAGGGCTCCATCCAGGGCCCCAGGATCATGACCCGAGCAGAAGGCAGTCGCTTGGGGCACCTGGGTGGCTCAGTCAGTTAGGCATCTGCCTTCAGCTCAGGTCGTGAGCCCTGCATCGGGCTTTCTGCTCAGCGGGGAGTCTGCTTCTCCCTCTCCCTCTGTCTATAGTGAGCTCTCTTTCTCTCTGTCAAACAAATAAAATCTTTTTAAAAAGGGGGGGGGGCGCCTGGGTGGCTCAGCCGTGAAGCGTCTGCCTTTGGCTCAGGTCATGATCCCAGGGTCCTGGGCTCCCTGCTCAGCGGGAAGCCTGCTTCTCCCTCTCCCACTCCCCCTGCTTGTGTTCCCTCTCTCGCTGTCTCTCTCTGTCAAATAAATAAATAAAATCTTTAAAAAAAAAGAAGAAGAAGAAGAAGGCAGTCACTTAATGGACTGAGCCACCCAGGTGCCCCTCTATTTAATTTTTTAATAAAAACTATTCATAAGGTTCAAAAAGCAAAGTGAGGGGTGCCTGGCTGTCTCACTCAATAGAGCATGTGACTCTTGATCTCAGGGGTTGTGGGTTCAAACCCCAGGTTGGACGTAGAGATTACTTGAAAATAAAATCTTCAAAAAAAATGCAAAGTGATATAAAGAGCAATCCATTGAAAAAACTGATCTCCACCCATCCCTGTCCACCCACTTCCTCCCTCTCCCCTACACCCTGGTAAACACATTTGTTAGTCTTGTGAATACTTCCTGTATTTCTTTCAGTAAATATAAATACTTAGGTCCTTTATACAAAAGGTGGCATTCTGTATAAACTTTTTCTGCATTTTTTATTTTTTCATTTAATGATATATCCTGGAGATCATTCCATAGCAGGACAAAGAGGACTTCCTCTTCTTCCTTTATCTCTGCATACCATTCCGTGGGTCGCTATGTCATTCCCTAGAGACGGAAACTTTGGTTGTTTCCACTCTGGCAAAGACCAATAATTCTGCAGCGAAAATCTTTGTACTCGCTTTCTCTTGTGGGCATACAGGTGTATCTGTGACACAAATATCTGAAAGCAGAATTGCTGGATCAAGAGAGAAAATGCCAGAGTTACTTTTTTTTTTTTAAAGTAATCTCTCCACCCAGCATGGGGCTTGACTTTACAACCCCAAGACCAAGAGGCACGTGCTCCACCCACCGAGCCAGCCAGGTGCCCCCAGAGTACTTTTGATCCATGTTGGTAAGTTGCCCCCCAAAGTTGCTGGGGTCTGTTTTCCTGCAGCCTCACCAACACAATGGGCCTGAAAGCTGGATATTATTTTGGTTATTGTTGTTGCAATGTTGTTTGTGCTAAAAAAATTTTTCTTGCCATATTTTGTCCATAGATACAAGCATAGTTATCTCTAACTTTATTTATTTTTAGATGTATTTATTTATTTATTAGAGAGAGAGAGAGAGAGCATACAAGCGGGAGGGGTAGAGGGAGAGAGAATCTGAAGCAGAGTCCTCGCTGACCACGGAGCCCGACGTGGGGCTTGATCTCAAGACCCTGAGATTGAGACCTGAGCTGAAACCAAGAGTCTGACGCTTCACCAACCGGCCACCGAGGCACCCCAATTTATTTATTTTTCCAAAGTAAGCTCCATGCCCAACGTGGGGCTTGAACTCACAACGCTGAGATTGAGTCACATGCTCGACTGACTGAGCCAGCCAGACACCCCTCAAACTTTAGCTAAAGAAGGCACTTCAGGTGCACCTGGCTGTCTCAGTGGGTGAAGCGTCTGACTCTTGGTTTCTGCTCTGGTTTTGATCTCAAGGTCATGAGATTGAGTCCCAAGCCGATCTCTGCTTTGACTTCAGAGTCTGCTTGGGATTTTCTCTCCCTCTGCTTGCATGTGCACTCTCTCTCTCTCTCTCAAATAAACTTTAAAAAATCGTTAAAAATTAAAAATAAAAATAAAGAGGTCAGCTCAGAACAAGAACAGGCTATAATGAAAGAGAAGCGATCAGACAACAGGAAAAGATTTCTAGAGATGAAAAATATGGTTACTGAAAAAAATGTTATGCCCATGAATATGCTGGAAAATAGAAGAAACATGGCTAAAGAGCAAATTAGCGTGTGGAACTATCAGAGCAAGGAAATCCTTCAGAACATGGAGCTGAAATTTTTCAGCAAAAAGTGCTTGAAAAAAAATTTTTTTAAGTGCTTTCGACATCCATTTCCATATCAAACACGCCTAAGCCTTCTAACAAAAATGAATTCAAGATGTACGCCAGAAAAATGAAAATGGAAACCAAAACAAGCAAAAAGGCATGGTATGCAAGAGACGGCGGAATGAACCTAAGAATGCATGACGTATGGGCAGCAGGCCCAGCGAGACAGAAGGACAAGAAATTAGAACGTGAAGTCAACAGGCTCTACAAAAAATAACAAAGAAGAGAGTCTATTTTTTTCCACCCAAATTATATTACCAAGGACCCAAGATGTTCTAAAAGTAGAAGGTAAAGAAATGCACCTCTTCTATCAACGAGCACTTTAAATGCTCGCCGTGGGAATTTGGTGTGGGGAATTGGTTACACACGTTCCGGAAAATCTGAGAAGCCAGGAGAAGACCAAGAGGCAGCCAGGGATTAGGGACAGCGGTCGGCAGAGGCGTGCCGGGAAAGGGTCAACTGGCTCTTGGAAAGAAGTCCTGATTTGTCATGTGTTCCAGTTGGGGGGGGGGTGCAAATACTCCTTCCTCGACCAATTTCAAGCTGCCAGCACGAGGCCACCGAGCATGGAGAAGGGAAGAGAGGTGTGCGATCACTTGCTGTGACCTGGGACGGGCCAGCTCCGGCACGGCGTTGGTAGAAACGTGCCACCACACTCGGGGACAGTAGGAGATCTGACTGCAGCCCTGGGATCAGGGCCACTTGGTGGAAGGGAACCATAGAGGAAGCTCTACTTCCCCTTCTGTGGGCCTAGTCACGGAGCTGTTCTGCAGTGGGAAATGTTTACATAATCTTCTTATTATAATTGCTGGGTATTCGAAGTTGAGAATCAGCCACCGTCACAGCACAATCTTGGGACACTGCCCCCTGCGTGCCAGGCAGGCAGCAATTCTACGTCCCAGGGAGACGGGAGTGACAAAATGAAGTCCCTGTATTCATACATCACAATTGGTTAATTCATTCACCAACTGATTGGCACTTGGGTTATTTCCAGTTTGGGGCTACGATGAAAAAAAAATTCATAAAGGAATATATGGAGTGCGTGGGTGGCTCCGTGGGTTAAGCGTCCAGCTCCCGGTTTTGGCTCAGGTCATGACCTCAGAGATGTGAGATCAAGCCTGGCATCATGCTCGGTGGGGAATCTGCTGGAGATTCTCTCTCTCCCTCTCCGTCTGCCCCTCCCCCTCCTGCTCTCTGTCTCTCTCTTTCTCTCTAAATAATAAAATAACTAAATAAATGCTTTCTTTTGTGATTCATGCTCAAGGTGTCCCGTCTACAAGATCTTTGCCCATCCCAACAGGGTCCTGTATTTTCTTCTAGCAGCTTCTAATTTTAGCTTTTATATTTTGGCCTATGACCTCTCTTGAATACTTTTCGTGTATGGTGTGAGGTGCAAGTTGAGTTCATCTTTTTCAGTGTGAATATCCAATTGTTCTAGCAACATTGGTTGAAAAACAAAACTGTTTTCCCCTCCCTGAATTACCTGAACGCTTTGATTGAAAATCAGCTGGCCATAGATGAGCTGGTCTAAATTGGTCTCTCTGGTCTCGTCCATTGACCTGTCTACCCTGACTTCTTTGACCTTTTGAAACATGCACATGGGCCCAGAGTTCTGCAACACACAAACAAAATAGGCCTTTTCATACAAGTATTTTCTGAGCCTCGTCTGTGCCATCACTGGGAATGTAATGGTGCTCGAGACCCTACGTTTTCCTTTTACCTCATGGAGCTCGAGGGAGGAACTATCTGCTGGTTTCGCCTGTTCGTAACCCCCTCCCCTCCTTCAAGCAATGAGTTCTCAGTTCTCCACTGGGGAACCCCCGTCTGTCCACCTCATCCCATGTGGTTTAGACGAAGCTGACCTCAGCATCCCCTTCCCAAGGCGGACACACTGCCCAGGTTTGGCCCAGGAGCACCAGCACAAGGACGTTTTTGTAGAAATACCAGAAAGATGTCGTTTTCTCTCCTCTGTTGGTTTTTGTTTGGTGGTTTTGTTTTTTGTGTTTTGAGAGAGAGTGGTGGGGGGAGGGCAGAGGGAGGGAGAGACTCCCAAGCAGGCTCCATGCTGAGCGAGGAGCAGAACTCGGGGCTCCATCCCACAGCCCTGAGATCACGACCTGAGCTGAAACCAAGAGTCGGATGTCCAGCCGACCCAAGCGCCCCTCTCCTCTGTTGTTTCTGTAGTTGGGGAGCTGAAGGGAGCCACAGCTGCCTGAGACTGATGCCAATACGGAGGGCCTCGGAGTGTATAGGCGGAGACTGCCAGATACCCACCATCTGAGCACCTGGATCCAGCTGTGCCTGAAGCTGGTGAAACTCCTGGGCTTTCCTCTTCTGTGAGTCAATGAATCCTTTTTTTTTTTTTTTAACTTAAGGCTGTTTGAGCTGAACCTACTTCCCCCTGCTAAACATAAAGGAATTAATACAAGCAGTAGGAAAAAAGGCAAGGTCACCATGGGCATCTCAGGGAATTTCCCTGGTCAACTTTTAAGGTGATTCTTATTTAATTCAATTCATCTTGGATACCTCAGTCCAGCCCCTCTGTCCAATCAATCAGCAAGTCCCGAGAGAGCAGTATTTTTCACACTGAGGATTATGAGCCACTAGTGAGTCATGAAATGAATGTAATGGGGTTACGGCCAGCACTTTTTTTTTTTTCTAATGAAAGAGAATGGAATAAAAGGAATAGAAAATATCAGAGGGCATGGCATGTTGTAAGGCTACGTATTTTGTAAAATTTTTTTTCTGTTGTACGCATGTGTTAGTGCACATTAAGTGTATTTCTCCCTACGAGATGCGGTGAGTGTGAAAACCACCGCTGTAGAGCAATCTGACAGACACTATGGGCTGCCCACCCAACAGCCACTCCCCTTCTTTATAAAAATGTTTTTTAAAAGATTTTATTTATTCATTTGAGAGAAGAGAGAGAGTACACAAGCTGGGGGCAGGAGGCCAGAGGGAGAAGCAGGCTCCCCGCTGAGCAGGGAGCCCAACACGGGGCTCGATCCCAGGACCCTGGGATCGTGACCTGAGCCGAAGGCAGACGCCTAACTAACTGAGCCACCTGGCGCCCCTCCTCTCCTTTCTGTTTGCTAAAAGAACTTTGGTTTTGTTCAGGAAAAGAAACAGCCATGTGTCTATAGGGAGGCTGAGGAATCGGGGTAAGCCCCTTCGTAGCCCAGGAGTGAGTTTTGATTGATCTAAGCCATTGGTTTTCAAAGTGTGGTCCAAGCACCCCTGAGAGTCCCTGAGACCCTTTCAGGAGGTCCATGAGGTCCTCCTTTTTGCAGCAACATATCATATCTGTGTGAGGCCAGAATTTCTTTGCCTATTTCAAGCAAAACAACATATCACAATGGATTGAAAGCAGGAGAAAGTAGAACCCAGCTTCTTCTATTAAGTCAGCATTAGAGAGATAAAGACACATGTAAAACCGTGTCACTTTTTCCACTAATTATTGTTTGTTTGGGGAAAACGCCATTTTTCATTAAAAAACTAAGTTAATATATAAAAGGTAATTTAGAATAAACTAATGAATGTATATATTTAAAATTTTCAGTTTTAACTTCTAATACAGCAAACATCTATCAATGCAAACCACATAAACCAAAGATCTTTGGAGTCATTATAATATTTAAGAGTTTGAAAACCACAGGGGCACCTGGGTGGCACAGCGGTTGGGCGTCTGCCTTCGGCTCAGGGTGTGATCCCGGCGTTACGGGATCGAGCCCCACATCAGGCTCCTCCACTATGAGCCTGCTTCTTCCTCTCCCGCTCCCCCTGCTTGTGTTCCCTCTCTCGCTGGCTGTCTCTATCTCTGTCAAATAAATAAATAAAATCTTAAAAAAAAAAAAAAAAGAGTTTGAAAACCACAAACTTAAGCCAGTTGTGGTTGTCTCCTACCCTTTACCAGTGATTTTATCAGGAATACGATACGATTCTAGAAAATGGAACTTAAAATATGCTGAGGACTTCTGAGGAAGTTTCCCTTCTAGGGAAAAAAGAAGAGCTACATGGGAGGAAACAGTCCCTCTTCTTTTAGTAGGTTACTGTGCATGCAGTGTGATGCCTGGAGCTGTGGTAGCCGTCTTGTGGCTATGAGGCTACAAGGCTGAGGACAAAGTCTGCATACTGAGGACAGCAGAATGAAGAGATGGAAAGTGTCTGTCTTCTTGAAGACTGTGTTGAACCTCTGTATCCACCAGCACAAGACCACCTATCTCTGGATTTCTTGTTTTGTGATAAAATAAATCTTTCCCCTACTAGATTGTAAGATCCACTAGGGTAGAGTTTTGCCTTGATTTGGGGTTAACTGTTTTAATCACTGCCCTCACCAGCACCTAGAACAGAGCTAGGATATAGTAGGTGATAGGTAAATATTTGTTGAATAAATGGATGACTCCATTGAATTATCCATTAAATAAAAAGTCTTTGTTGGATTTTGATGTTGTTACTTAGAGCCAAAGAATCCTACTCAAATCAAGTGTCCAACACTACTTCAATTTCCATCTGCGGGGATCCTTTTCAGGGATCCTCTTCAATAACCTTCCATCAATCAGCATCCCAGCCTATGCTGGGCATGACCTCATTTATAGCCCCACAACTCTAAGGGATTATCTCTGTTTCAGTACTTCTCCCCCACACACAATTTTTTTTTTTTTTTTGAACTGCCTCCACTAGAGGTAGAGGTCAGAGACTTATTAGTTTGGGTACAATATCCTGGCGGTTGCAGCAAAGAAACCTTTAGTTATTGGCTCAAACAAAATCAAGTTTATCTTTCTCTCACTTAACCAGTCCAGACTGAGGAGGTCCAGGGTAAGAAACTCAACACATAGCGTGGAATCTCCATGCCCAAGGGAGCTGCACTAGCTCCTGCCATCACATTTGCATCCCAGCCAATGGTAAAGGGCAGGAAAAAGGGCAAAGAAGGAACATATCCATTCTTCCTGATGGCATGACCTGAAATGAGCTTGCATCATATCTGCTCACATCTCACATAAACTCCCATGAACATCTCAGAACTTGGTTACATAAACATTTAGCTCCCAAGAAAGGTCAGAAATGTAGTCATCAACTGGACGATCCTGTGCCAGCTAAAACCCATGAGTTCTTTTACTAAAGAAATAAGGAGAAAAGAGGATGTTAGTGGTCAAGCAGCTGTCTTTGCTATGTATGGTTTGGTTCGATTTGTATTTGTATCCTCAGAGCCTCAAACAAGGCTTGACATATGGTAAATGTTGAGGAAATGTTTAAAGAAAGAAATAATAAAGGAAACAAAGAAACAAACAAAAAAACCCAGAACCCAAGATCCCTGCCCTGACGAATGTACTCTTAATCCGGAGAGAACTCAGATGACGCGTTAAATGTATCACAAACAACACAACACAAAACTTTCTGGGGTGTTAAATCAATGGATATGGTCTGTAGGGTAAACCATTTTCTCCGGTTCCACAAGACCCCCAGCCTCTCATTTCCACAGAAGCTAATTCTCTCTAGACTGTGACCCACTCTATGGGACAAAATCTCTCCATGGCCCTTCACCTGTGTTCACTTTCTAATGGACAAAACAAGTCCGTGACAACAATGGAGAGTAGCTGGGCGCTGGCAGCCTTCCTGAGCTCAGAGACCCACGTAGATTCAGCCTTGGAGATGTCACGCTTAACAGGGGCATCAGGCTGGCTCAGTCGGTGGATCGTGCAACTCTTGATCTCAAGTTCAAGTCCCATGTTGGGTGTAGAGACTACGAAAAAATAAATAAATAAACTTAAAAAAAAAGAGAGAGGGAGAGAAACAGTTCAACAGCCAAAAGACATTGAAAAGGAATCCCATTTCCCATGCACGTCTCTTAAGAACATTACAAGAAATTCACAGCAATACTAGTTAGAGGTCCCTGTCCTTTCTCGCTTCTCCCTCTCCCCCACCCCATGCCTTTCAACTCTTCCAGGGCCTGGCTTGCCAAGCACCGCATTCACCAGCTAGCCTATGCTCTTCTCCTCCCTCCTCTCAGCCTGTTAGAGGAGAGGCTCCCCAAGTGTGGTCCAAGGACCAGCATTATCTGGGAGCTTGTTTGAAATACAAATCCTTGCACCCCACCCAGACCTATTCAATGGCAATCTCTGAAGTAGGACCCAGGTGCCCCTCCGGCACACTGACGTTCAAGGAGCACCTGACCCGGCTCACTGACCCACGACTTTGGCTGTACAGCTTGACAGTTCCGCAAAATCCGGGAGCACCTGGGCGGCTCCGTGAGTTAAGCAACTTTGGCTTTGGCTCAGGTTATGATCTCAGGGTTGTGAGATCGAGTCCGCATCAGGCTCCCTGCTCAGTGGGGAGTCTGCTTGGGATTCTCTTCCTTCCCTCTCCCTCTGCCTCTCTTTCTCTCAAATAAAATAAATAAATCTTCAGAAAGAAAGAAGAAAGAAGAAGAGAGAGAGAGAAAGGGAGGGAGGGAGGCAGGGAGGGAGGGAGCAAATCCTCCGATGGGTCCAGCTTGGGTCATGTGTCCAGCCCTGAACCAGTCCCAGTGCCCAGATGAATAGTGTCCTCTGATTCAGTGGCTGCCCCCCCCC
>NW_024424675.1:34826756-34842981 GCF_017311325.1 Ursus maritimus | reverse complement strand
CCCCCCCCCATGTTCACAGCAGGAGTTAACCCCAGATGTGGCTGTAGAGCAACCAAACGGAATGACGTGAAGGTGGGTTAATCCCCTTAAGGGATGTTCAGCAGGTGAAAATAGAGCCCTCAGCTCCATAGCTCCCCCTCTGTCTCCTAGTCCATTCTCTGCATCGTAAAAGTCCAAGGAAACCAAGGCGCAAAGGCAATCTCCTTTGAGGGCCTCGGTTGCCCAGCAGGCGAAGACTGAATGCTCTGTCCCGTGGGGGCAGGGATGCTGTAAGCAACTTCTATTAATTATTTAATCACGTAAATTAATATGGAAGCTTCTGGGTATATTTGGGGGGAAATTCTGAATAATTCATACTTGAATCATACTGCATACATATCATAATGCCAGATAAGTGGAAAATTATGCACCAGAAACACTGTTCATGCAAATACGCAGTTTTACCTTCTGCCATCACAGAAGCCATCACAAATTAATTGATAAGGAGGAAGCCAATGCAATAGTAATTCTAATTCTGTATTTAGTTCTGTTAAACGGATTATAATGCATTCAAAGTAAGTTTAGGATTTAGAGTGTTCGTACATGTATGTTACGCACACGTACAAAATTTTACCTACAATTGTAAGAGTGACCATCGTATGTATTGAGGGCTTTTCCTTTTCTAGTGAAATCGTTCTGTTTTTTTCTCTTCCTTTTTCTGGTTGCCTCCTCCCTCCTTTTCCTCTCCCTTCCTCACCTCCAGTTCACATGCTCCCATCTTTTTCTCCATGTAATTTTATACAAAGACATGCCCACAGATACATTTGGATACATATAGATACACAAACACCCATACACACACACATTTCTACCGGATACACAGGAATGTATATAAATAAGATCACGTTATCCTCATCTTTCTGCACTTTGCTTTTCTCATTTAAGAGGATCACATGAGAGTCGCTCCAGGTCACCTGGCAGACAGCATGGGAATGATGGTGCCGCATGGCGTGGGATGGTTCCACCATGTAGTGGGGCCATACCATGCTGTAGTCAACCACTCCCTATGGATGGGTATTTTCTTTGTTTGCCATTTAAAAAAAAAAATTTTAAGTAAGCTCTGCACCCAACGTGGGGCTTGAACTCATGACCCTGAGATCAAGAGTGGCACGCTCCCGTCACTGAGCCTATCAGGCACCCCCTTTGTATGCCATTTTTGCCACTGTGAACAGTACTGCCTAAATCTTCTTTCGTGTATATCCTTACATCGATTCCTAAGAATGGAACCTATTCCATAGAAATGTTAAAATGTTGGGGGGCCTGGGTGGCTCCGTTGAGGCTCCTGGGACCGAGCCCCACACCGGGCTCCCTGCTCAGCGGAGCGCCTGCTTCTCCCTCTGCCTGCCGCTCCCCCTGATTTTGCGCGCTCTCTCTCTCTCTCTCTCTGTGTCAAATAAATAGCTAAAGAAAAAAGAAATGTTAAAAGATACTGGGGCACCTGGTTGGCTCAGTCGGTGAAGCGTGCGACGCTTGATCCCAGGGGTTGTGAGTTCGAGCCCCACATTGGGTGCAAAATTACTTACATAAATAAATAAAACTTAAAAAAAAATGTTCAAAGATACCACCCAAAGGCCGTAACACGATAGCAAACGTAGACGGAGCTTCTCATCTGGCCACCAGCAATAACTTACGGTTCTTCTTTTTCCTTTCCTGCCTCCCCGGCATCGGTGGTATTAAAGCACAATCACAGTGCTGTCTCACCATCCCCCAGTGCATCACGGAGGTCTAAAATCTTCCCAACACCCTAAAAGGAAGCCCCACACCTGTTAGTGTCCCCCCGTATGCCCCTCTCCTTCCGGCCCCTGGCCATCATTAATCTGCTTTCTGTCTCTGGACTTGCCTGTTCCGGGCACTTCGTGTGAACGGCACCCTTGCGGGAAGTGGGGACTTCTCTCCCTGGGAGTGTGTTCGAGGTTCCCGCGCCCTGGGCTCCGTAACCTTCCAGCGCCCGCACAGAACACCTGCTCCTCAGCCATTCGTCCGCGGAGGGACATTTGGGTTGTTTCTCCTTTTTTCTGGCTTTTGTGAAGAGTCGTGCCATGAACATTTGTTTGTTCAAGTATTTGTCTGAATACCAGCTTTCAGTTCTTTCGGGTACATCCCTCGGAGTGGAATTGGTCAGGAGGTAATTCTGTGTTTAACTTTTTTGAGGGAGCTCCAAACTGTTTTCCACAGCGGCTGCACCATCTTACATGCCCATCAACAGAGCACAAGGTCTGTTTTATAAAGATTCCAGTCATGGGATTAGGACCCGCCCTAATCCAGTATGACCTCATTTTAATTTAATTACATTTAATTTAATTACCCTATTTCCAAATAGGGTCACATTTACAAGGAGGAGGATTAGGACCTGAACCTATCTTTCTGGAAGGCACAGTTCGACCCACCACAGGGTATTGTACCTTTTTGTACACAGGAAATAGAAGCAGTTGAGAACCATAACTAATTCAAGATAACACCAGTAACAAAGTGTCTTTTCCTTAAATTGCAGGAATCTCAGCTATTTATGCAAAGGCAAGGCCATCAAGCATTGAGTGGCAGCCAGATGGTCTTGGCAGAACACCGGTGTGGGTAAGTTGGCTAATTTTAGTTCATGAATACTGCATTTTAATAGCCCTTAATAACTCACGTAGTGAATTACTATTAAGTCTCCTGTGGATGTGTATCGACATGAAAAATTATTTCAATGTCCATCATTTAGGTGCAAGAACTAAAGGAAGGACAAGAGATTTCAATATTCCACACGCTGTGGATTTTCGGACTTGTCTTGGGCCAGATACAGCCAATGGGCTGAGCCAGCAGCTGCTCCCAACCTTTGACTCTCTTCTTCCTCCTATTTTAGAAGCTGGAAAGCCTCTCAGCTACTGGGGTTGCCAACTGTGCTGTTGGATTTCCAGGAATGTGTTCGTTTTCCTGATAGAAGGGACAGATGCAACTGGCTCCAGCCCTTCCCCTACCTCTTCCTGCCTTGAACGCTGACGCGATGCCTGGTGCCTCAGCAGCCAGGTTGCTGCACCCTGAGCACAAGGCCAAGAGGATCACAGAGCCCCTGGTACCGCTCACCCAGCGACAGCAGCTACCTACCTCCAGATTCCTTGTGTTGGGAGACAGTGTCAGCCACTCTCCATCAGGCTGTCTGCTGTTGGTAGGCCGACCCCACCCCCCCCACCCCCCCATCTAAGTGATTCATTTCTTATGCTACTTAGACACAACGGTACAATGACATAATTGTATTTGTGATTTCATTTTGCTTGGCAATTCAAAAGCCGATTCCCCAAAGCCAAATCTTAATGGGCTCCTTGAGAGTTGGTGCCCCCAGGATTTCTTTTTTAATGAATTGGAAATTCAGGATTTAAAAATGGAGATAAAAACAAATCAGACACCCCCGCCCCCGCATCACAGAGGCTGCTCTTCCAAGGGACCACCTCCGGGCCGTGGGGGGCCAATTACACCTGCATTACCCGGGTGGCTTTTTTCTCTTCTTATCCAGGCTTATAGAGGTATCCTGAATTCTGTAGGGACTCCGACAGGCCACTGACAGCCGTCAGGTGCTTGTAATCTCTTCGCAGTGCTAACGAGTGTGCACAGAAGCCTCCACGATGGGTTCAAAATCTTATTCTGCATGCTCTTTCGGCACCTTTGGGGCAACATAAATTCTTCTGGGCTGTGGTTAGAAGTGTAGACCGAAACCATCTTTTGGAGAGAAATTCAGCAAGATTTCTCAAAATTGCAAGTAAAGAGAACCTCCACTTGGCCACACAGGCACGTGACCTGGGCAATCAGCTGTTTCTGCCCAGGACCTTCAGTTCTCCAGCCAGCGATGCCAAGAGAAGTGCACAGAGAATCTGGATTCACCCCGAGCGTGATAACTGGGCATCCAGGCAGGCACAGCGTCCCCCCGTATATGTGGTGGCAGCAACGTTCACCTGGGCAGGATTTCCACGCTTAACCTCCCTCATTTTCTGATGGTTTCTATCCTTCCTACTGACTCTATAAGCACACTCCCCGCACAGCCTTCCAATAAATCCCTCTGCAGTTTAGGTTAGCCAGAATAGGTCTCCGCTGCTTGCCATCGAGAGCCCGACTGATAGAGCTTACACTTGCTGGAGACTCTCTAGAAGTGACAAGAGAGACTAGTCAAGTGGCTGTCCTAGAGAAAGCAACAGCGTCATGGGTTGGGGAGGAAAGGACACTGCCTTTCTGGTCTGCTTGACCTCTGGTAATTAAAAAATCAAATACGGGGGGGACCCTGGGGGGCTCAGACGGTGAAGCGTCTGCCTTCAGCTTCGGTCATGGTCTTGGGGTCCTGAGATCGAGCCCCACATTGGGCTCCCTGCTCAGCGGGAAGCCTGCTTCTCTCTCTCTCTCTCTCTGTGAGCGCTTTCTCTCTCAAATAAGTAAATAAAATCTTTTTTAAAAAATCGAATACAGGGACACCTGAATGGCTCAGTTGGTAGAGCACGTGACTCTTGATCTCAGAGTTCCTGAATTCAATTCCCACGTTGGGCATAGATAGAGCTTACTTAAAAAAAAAAAAAAAAAGTATTAAAAAAATCAGATACGCTGGGGCGCCGGGGTGCCTCAGTTAAATGTCTGCCTTCCGCTCAGGTCGTGATCCCAAAGTACTGGGATCGAGCCCCAAACTGGGCTCCCTGCTCCATGGGGAGCGTGCTTCTCCCTCTCCCTCTGCGTGCCACTCCCGCTGCTTGTGCTCTCTCATTCTCTCCCTGTGAAAGGAAGGAAGGAAGGAAGGAAGGAAGGAAGGAAGGAAGGAAGGAAGGAAGGAAGGAAGGAAGGAAGGAAGGAAGGAAGAAAGAAAGAGAGGAAGAAAGGAAGAAAGAAAGAAAGAAAGAAAAGAAAGAAAGAGAGAAAGAAAGAGAGAAAGAGAGAAAGAAAGAGAAAGATCCAAAGGCATGGAGCACCTGGCTGGCTCAGTCAGTAAAACATGCTACTCTTGATTTTGGAGTTGTAAGTTCAAGACCCACGTTGGGTGTAGAGATGACTTAAAAATAAAATCCTAGGGGGGCCTGGGTGGCTCAGTTGATTAACCGTCTGCCTTCAGTACAGGTCATGATCCTGGAGCCCTGGGGTCGAGCACTGCATCCGGGCTCCCTGCTCAGAGGGGAGTCTGCTTCTCCGTCTGCCCCTCACCCCACTTGTGCTCTCTCTCTCTCACTCTCTCTGAAATAAATAAAATCTTTAGAAAAAATAAAATCTTAAAAAAAATCCAAAGGCCAAAAAAATAATCAAATTCTATTTTTAGGGCAAATCATGGTCCAATGGATAGCACTAGGGGTGCCTAGCTGGTTCAGTCATGAGAGCATGGGACCCTTGATCTCAGGGTTGTGAGTTCGAGCCCCACGTTGGGTGTAGAGATTACTTAAATAAAAATAAATAAATAAACTAAAAAAAGGGGGGGATGGCACTAATGTGCTCACTCTTAGGATTTCTCAATACCATACTCTTCATAAAAATAAACACAAAGGAAAAACATCCCCGGGAAACTGCAGAAGAGAACGTCTTACACCTACTTGTCTCATTTCTATCCCTCTAAGGGGACTCTGGCGGGGTTTTAAGTCACCTTGCTAGTGTAATGGGGGTTACCTGATTGTCTGAAAGCAAAAGGAACAAAATAAACTACAGTGAAGGAGCTTACATATATCTTACTTAGCCTTAGGATTTGAATTTAGCAAAAGGAATTCTTAAAGCCCATTTCCTTATTTATGAGCCTTCCCAGTACTATTTCATCTGAGCTCCTAGAACCTGTAGGAGTATTTATCACTGGACGGCTACTTCTCATGTCTCATTTATTCCCTCGCGTGCACTCACTCATTCATTCAACAAACATTTGTTCTGTGACTTACTAGGCACTTGGCAGCAGCAGGGATGGGACAAGGGCTGTTAGTAAGTCTGAATTCTTTTGGTTGTGACTTTCTCAGCCCAACTCAAATTGGCCTCAAAAGAGAATGAGGGGGGGGGCGCCTGGGTGGCACAGCAGTTAAGGTCTGCCTTCGGCTCAGGGTGTGATCCTGGCGTTATGGGATCGAGCCCCACATCAGGCTCCTCAGCTGGGAGCCTGCTTCTTCCTCTCCCACTCCCCCTGCTTGTGCTCCCTCTCTCGCTGGCTGTCTCTATCTCTGTCAAATAAATAAATAAAATCTTAAAAAAAAAGAGAGAGAATGAGGGGCTCCTGGGTGGCTCAGTTGGGAGAGTACATAGCTCTTGAACTCAGGGTCTTAAGTTCAAGCCCCACACTGGGTGTGGAGCCTACTTTAAAAAAAATTAAATTAATAGATAAATTATGGGGGCCTGGGTGGCTCAGTCATTAAGAGTCTACCTTCAGCTCAGGTCATGATCTCAGGGTCCTAGAATGGAGCTGGGGATCAGGGGTTCCCTGATCAGGGGGAACCTGCCTCTCTCTCTCCCTCTGCCTCTCCCCCTGTTTATTCTCTCTCTCTGTCAAATAAATAAATAATCTTTAATTAATTAATTTAAAAACCAGAAAATGAATTTATTGGTTTATATCATCAGTGCATATCTGCTTCAGGCACGGCTGGTTCTAGGGACACAAGCAACAACATCATGATTTAGTCACCTTTCAGGGATGCTTTCTTCTGTAAAGACTTCCCCTCAAGCAGCTATTCCCCTGAGACAGCAGCAGTGACAGTCTCCAGCAGCTCCAGACTTACGAGCTTAGCGGGCCCCCGGGGAAGGACGGCGCCTTTTCCCCAACAGTTCCCAGTAAAAGCCCTGAGTTGGCTCTAATTTGGGCTGGCTTCCGCCTTCACTTGATTGACTGGGAGATGCAAGGTGCTGATTGGCCAGTGCTCCGTCACATGGTCAAACCAGGAAGTGAGAGTGCAAGGTCACGCTCATCTGAGTCACGTGCATTGAGATTGGCCATGGTTCCCCAAAAGAAACCTAGCATCCAGTGACCAGAAAAAGGAAGAATGGATCTGGCCTTGCAGAAACAACAGTTGTCCAGTTACAGGTGTAACAACGATGAACAAAATATCTTTGGGGGACTATAGAAGCCCCCATGGCAGCTGGTGGGAACAAAGACTAGCAGATCTGCGGGAGGGCAGTCTCGCCGTACTGGCCACTCACTTCCCCTAGGACTGAGCGCCTCGTCTCCTGGGGTTGGAGTCCGCAGAACTGCTCAGGCAGTGCCTAGGAAACGTGCACGGAGACGCCGGTGGCAGTGACACGTGCGGAGGCCGCAGGTGCAGGTGGAGGCGGCCATGGGCGCCCATCGCTAGGGGGGCGCATTGGTTAAATATGCCGGATGCACACAGGACCGGAAGCTGCTAGAAGGCATGACTAGTTGTTCTTAAGAGACATGAATGAAATCGGAAGATTGAGTGAACAAACCCAACAAACCCTCTGACACGAGACTATTTGTGTAAATGTAAAACGTATGCTTACATTGCTCGTACCCAGGACAGAGCTATCTTTGCCAGGTGTGACCAGAAGGAAGCCCAGGGCTGCCCCATTAAAGATGACATTCTCCACCTTTCCTCGGCAGCCAGCCGTGGCCACGTGACGAGGTTCTGGCCAATGGACTGGAGTACAGATAACGCAGCCACCTTCCCAGATCAGGACCCTGAAAGGGGGAGCAGCGCCCCGCTTCTCTAGTCCCGCCTGAGAGCCGAGGCACGGAGGCAGCTGTCTTGGTCTCACATATCGAGGATACTGAGCAACAAGTTAGGGCCACCCTTGGCCCTTTATAGAAATGGACCATTAGGTGAGAAATGAAACTCTACTATTCTCTTTTGGTCTGTGTGCAGCTGGCTATAGAGCCTACATACTAATGCAGTCCTCAGTAAGCGTTATTAATTTAATGTTGTTGTCGTTCCCTCCCCCAATTACCATTATTGTTGCTTTATTGACCCAAAGCATTTCTCAAATATAGTTCAGTGAATTCTCTTGGTACCCTGATAATGGAGGTGCTAATCCTTAGAGTTCTTCCCTTCCTTCCTTCCTTCCTTCCTCCCTTCCTTTTGATTTCTTTTTTATGTTTTAAGTTATCTCTACACCCAACATGGGGCTGGAACTCATAACCCCAAGATCAAAAGTTGCTCTCTCTACCAACTGAACCAGCCAGGCTCCCCACCCTTAGGGTTCTTCAGCTGCAAGGGATGAAAACCACCTTTTTTTTTTTTTTTTTTTAAGATTTTATTTACTTGTCAGAGAGAGAACAGAAACAGGGGAAACAGCAGGCAGAGGGGAGAAACAGGCACACCCTCTGAGCAAGAAGCCTGATGCGGGACTCAGTCTCAGGACCCTGGGATCATGACCTGAGCTGAAAGCAGACGCTTAACCTACTGAGCCACCCAGGTTTCCCAAAAACCCCCTTTGGTTAAACCGGCGAGTCAGGAATTTATCAGTAGGCTATGGAGGAGCTGACTGACTCAAAGGAAGGGCTGAAGAACCAGCTTCCTGAAGGCCGGGTCTGGGGTTAAGCCCGGAATCCAGGTGGCAGGGACTAGTGAGAACTAGAGTAGTAGGGATAGATCATGGGGTGTGGGGAAGGGTGAGCAGAGAAGCCATGTTTTCAAGAAAGTGTCGAGCTGGGAGGCATTTCCGAATGGGCAGGCCTCTCAAGGACGTGACATTTTAAGCTGAGCGTGGAGGACCGGGAAGAGCTAACTATGTGAAGATACTGGAGAAAGTCTCTCAAGCAAAATGCCTTTGGAAGGGAATCTTTATTTGAGAAACGCAAGGAAGGAGGGTGCGACTAGACTGGTCAGGGTATAACGAGGGAAGCAGAGAATGTATGAGATGTAATCCGAGGCCAGGGGAAGATCATGGAGGATCTTGAAGGCCCTGGAAAAAGAGTTTGGGTTTTATTCTGGTTGTTACGGGAAACTGATGAAGACTTAAGTAAGGGTCTGGCAGGACTGGATTTTTCAGATCCACTTCATTGCTGGGTAGAAAACTGATCGCAGTGAGAGCAAGGGCAGAGGCAGGGAGACCAAGAGATGGTGTGTGGTGGAGGAGGGGATGGGAGCCAAAGCCCGCAGGGATGCTACTCCTGGATGGGAAATGAGAGGAAAAAGAAAATAAGAGGCACTCCCTGCTTTTGCGCTTCTCAAAGCCGCATGGAAGGGAACAGATTTTGGTGGGGCAAGAGGCAAAGATTCTGTTTTGTACAATTGCTAATAGCTAGAGACCCCTGTAAATAACTAGATTTGGACATGCTCAGGGAAGAGAATATAAAGGGGGAAGTCATCGGCATTAAGATGCTATTTAAAATCTTGGCCCCGGGGCGCCTGGGTGGTGCAGTCCGGTCACGTGTCCAACTCTTGGTTTCAGCTCAGGCCTTTTTTTTTTTTTTTTAAGATTTTATTTATTTATTTGAGAGAGAGAACACGCACAGGAGTGGGAGGGGCAGAGAGAGAGGGAGAGAGAGTCTCAAAACAGACTCCCCACTGAGTGCAGAGCTGGACATGGGGCTCAATCCCACGACCCAAAGATCATGACCTGAGCTGAAACCAAGAATTGGCCACTTAACCCACTGTGTTACCCAGGTGCCCCTCGGCTAAGGTCTTGATCTCAGGGTGGTGAGATCAAGTCCTGCATGGGGCTCCACACTCAGTGTGGAATCTGAGACTCTCCCTCTCCCTCTGGTCCTCTTGCTCATGCTCTTGCTCTCTCTCGCTCGCTGTCTCTCTCAAATAAGTAAATCTTTTTAAGATTTTTTTAAATAAAAAAGTATATAAAATCTTGGCACTGGGACGCCTGGGTGGCTCAGTCCTTAAGCGTCTGCCTTTGGCTCAAGGCGTGATCCGGTGTTCTGGGATTGAGCCCCACGTCAGGCTCTTCCGCTGGGAGCCTGCTTCTTCCTCTCCCACTCCCCCTGCCTGTGTTCCGTCTCTCGCTGGCTGTCTCTCTCTCTAATAAATAAATAAATAAAATCTTAAAAAAAAAAATCTTGGCACTGAACAAGGTCCTCTAAAAAGTGGGCAGTTCCAGGACCCAAATCCTGGGGCCATCCGAGGTCAACATACACACAAGTCTTAGTATTTCTTATCCACTTGGACCCTTTCCTGTTTTTAGGTAAGTAAACTCCACCCCTAACATGGGACCCGAACCCAGGACCCTGAGATCAAGAGTTGCATGCTCTATCGACTGAGCCAGCCAGGCACCCCTCTACTGTCTTTTATTTTTTTTTTAACTATTTTTTTTTAAGATTTTATTTATTTATTTGACAGAGAGACAGCCAGCGAGAGAGGGAACACAAGCAGGGGGAGTGGGAGAGGAAGAAGCAGGCTCCCAGCGGAGGAGCCTGATGCGGGTCTCGATCCCATAACGCCGGGATCACGCCCTGAGCCGAAGGCAGCCGCTTAACCACCGACCCCCACCCAGGCGCCCCCCTACTGTCTTTTAAAGTAAACTCTCTCAAAGCCTGTTTATAGCTACTACCTCACCCTTTCCCACCTCCTGTGCTCTCCTCAACCCACCCTGATCAGGTGAAAATAAGTATTTGTTTTTGAAAGTGAGTCAGTTTGGTGTAATTAATCACAGAGCAAGTGGATCCTGGATAGTAAAACATATATCCCACTTTATTATCAAGAACCTAGTCCAAGGGCGCCTGGGTGGCTCAGTCATTTGAGCATCTGCCTTTGCTCCAGTCCTGATCCTGGGGTCCTGGGATTAAGCCCCACATCAGGCTCCCTGCTCAGCTGCCTGCCATTCTGCCTGCGTGTGCTCTCTCTCTGTCAAATAAATAAATAAAATCTGGAAGGAAAAAAAAAAAAGAACCTAGTCCAAGCCCTCATACATACTGGCCCCTGCCCCAGGGCCTTTGCTCCTACCATTCTTGCTTCCTAGAACATTCTTCCTCCATATATCTGCTTCTCTCTTTCCCTCTTCTCCCTCACCTCCCTCACGTTTTTGCTTAAATGTCATCTTTTCTGTGAGGTCCCCATCCCGCTTCTTCATTTTCCTCCTTTTTTCTTTCATTCATTCATTCATTCGTCGTTCTTTTGGGAGGGCATCCATGGAGCAGGGATCCTGTCTATTCTGTTATTTCTGTATCCCCAACACCTAGAAAAGTGCCGGCACATAGTAGGCTCTCAAAAACACCCCCTGAGTCCATGAAAGCAGAAATGGACGAGCGCGGGAAGCGGGCGCTGGCACGGGGACCAGGAGGGCCTTCAGCAGCCGCTCCAGGAGGCTCAGTCCTGGAAATTCCTCAGCAGGAGTCTTGCGAAGGTCAAAAGGTCAAAGTCCGGATTGTTCTCTGCAGCGCTTTCCCAATCTTTACCCTTTTACCCCAGCCCCCTGAGCTCCCCAGGGCCCGGTCCACCGCCCTTCCTTTACATTCCTCAGCTCTGAGGTCCCCACCCCCTTTCAACACCCGGAGTTCTTTCGGAGGATGGAATGGACTGGATAATATTTTCCATGTCAGTAACGAGGCCGAAGAATGCCGATGACTCACGCCGGAGAGCGGAGCGCCGCGCCGGGGGAGCGTGGCGCTGCTCCCCGAACGGCCACCAGGGGGCGCCAGGCCTCCACGGAGTTGAACGCAGGCCGCTCTGCAAGGCGCTGGTGTCACCCGCGGGGGGAGGCGGGAAGGCTTCTGTTGGCCGCAGCCCATGGGTGCGCCGCGTGGTTTCGGATGTGAGTTCAAGCAGGTGGTCTTGCTTGCTGTGGTGTCTGCAAGGGAGTAGATCGCGCAGGTGTTCTGCTTTTAGTTCTGTTCAAACCCAGACTTCGGCAGCTTTCTGGCTGCGTGACCTTGGATGTGTCACTACACATTGGGGAGCCCACGTGATTGCCTCCATAAGATAATGCTAATACTGGGACCCCATTGCTGTGAGGATCCGATGAGAGGCACCTCGCAGGCTCTGAGCATTGCTCTGAAATGGGACTTGGTGAACCCCATCAGGGTTGTTGATCATGAGGAGTTCACAGCAGTGGTTCTAAGAGTGCGTTCCCTGGACCAACAGTAGCAGCACCTGGGAATTTGCTAGAAATGCAAATTCTCAGCCCTACCCAGACCTAACCTCCGCCCCCCTCAGACCTTTTCATTAAGCTCGAGGGTGGTCCCTCAATCAGTGCCTAAGGGGATTCTGATGGCGCTCAATTTTATTTAGAGAGGTAAAGGGATTTCCCCAATTCATAGCTTGGGGCAGTAGAGCTGCGATTGAGGGGGAAAAACCCGCATCGTTTTACTAACTGCAAAGCTGCAGTCCTGATGTGGGGTGTGATGTGTGTCTACACACGCACCCCTCTTTCGTGGCTGGAATTCAGAAGCGCCCCCTTGAGGGGTGCCTGGCTGGCTCAGTCAGTAGAGCATGGGCCTCTTGAACTCAGGGTTATGAGCTCGAGCCCCACATTGGGTGTAGAGATTATTTAAAAATAAACTCTTTTTTAAAAAGGCCCCCTTTGAGTTCTCTTTAGAGCTAATCTAAAGCTTTTAGTTCTCTAGAACAGTGGTTCTCAGTCTGGCTGCACGTTAGAATCAGCTGAGCTCCTTAAAAAGCGTATCAATGCCTGGGCCTGTCCGCAGACCCATTAATCCGGAATTTCTGGGAGCGTCTGTGCTTTTAAAGACTCCTCAGGTGATAGGGGTGCGTAGTGAGAGTTAACCACCGCCGGACAGGAAGTTCCGGTTGCTGTTTACCAGAAAGCCTCCGGTGTTTGGGAATGAGCAAGGCGCCGGGGTCGGAGCGGCCTGGGGTCAGAGCCTGCCTCTGCTACTCTCCCAGCCTGGTTTCTTCACCTGTAGACTCGCAATTGCAGGAGCCTCTCGCGTCTGTAAGGAAGAGATGAGATAACCGACAGAAGGCGCCTGGCCTGGAGCTTGGCCCTGGGCAGAACTGGCGAAAGGGGCAGCGAACAGTGAGGCACTGGCAGTGTGCTGTGCGCGGGGCAGATCCCGGCGTGAGCTCCCCTCCTCCTAAGAACGCCATTGCATAGCTGAAGACCCAGACACTCGGGAGCATTAAATGGCACTGCACTGGCCACTTCCTGGTCTGTCACAGAGCCAGGACTCATCAGCCCTGGGCTGAAAAGCAGAGTGGGGCCTGGAGGCTTCCAGAACCAGCATTTAAGGAGGCACGCCCTCTCAGGGGCCTGCGAGTGCAGCGTGGGTGCCTGAGAGCCAGTGCCTCCTTAAATGTGGGGCCCTGGGCCTTGCTGGCCTCCCCCTTGTCCCCTTGCTCAAGAGGCTGGCCTCTGAGTGGCTACAGCAGATCTCAGAATGAGGGAGGGGGCCTGCCCAGACCAACTTGCAGAAAAGCCTACATCTTGTTACAGCGATGGTATTGTCTTCCCCTTACCCAGAGAACAAATCTCTATAAACATATAAATGCATGCCAGGGAGGTGAGTTAATGATTAATAAGCAATTTACCACGGGCAGGCAGTGTAGCCACTGGAAGATTAGACTCTGGGCCTTCAAGGCAAACTTTTCAAAGGAAGAAACAGGAACAGTGCGCACTAAGTACCTACATGTGGGTTCAGGGGTCTATGGGGAAAACAAAGGGATCCCATGGCCCATATCTGCACTCAAGAAATGTAGAGAAAAGCAGATTACCTTGGAGAACTCACAGGCGCACCGAGTGTAGTTAGAGAGACAAAGTAGGGAACCCTCTCTCTAAGTCCCCTTGATTTACCAAACACATGGATCTGCACCTTTTGCAAAGAAAAGTGTGTTAAATACCATTTTATTTCTCAATAGGTGTATTTCCCTAAACAGGCATACATTTGCACAGTACAAAACCAAAGGATTCAAAAGAGCAGAGTGAGGAAAAAAAAAAAAAGCCGAGTGAAGTGTCCCTCCCTCTCCTGAACCCCACCACCCAGGCTCTCAGCCCCGGAAACAACCTCCTTGTGCATCCTTCCAGGACTATTCTGCCCATTCTATGTGGATATGAATTTTGTAACTGACTCCCAACCCTCTCGAGCCTGTGACTCTCAGGAAAGGAGTGATGGACTCTTGTCCCCACGGGTCCCTGGGTCAGCCTGGGTCCCAGTGTGTCTCTCCCAGAACAGCTCTTTCTTTCGGTGACCAACTGTCCTGATTTGCATGGGACTGACAGGTACTCAGGATGTGGGATTTTCAGTTTTACAAAACTGAAACAGGGGTGCCTGGGTGGCTCAGTGGGTTAAGCGTCCCAAGGTCCCAAGGTATTTTGGCCAAGGTCATGATCCCAGGGTCGGGAGATTGAGCCTGGAGTATGGCTCTGCGCTGGTGTGGGACATTCCCTCTCTCCCTCTCCCTCTGCCCCTCCCTGCTCTCTTTCAACCACAACAGCAAAAATTGAAACAGGAGTGTGCCTGGCTGGCTCAGAGGGCAGAGCATGTGACGCTTGATCTTGGGGTTGTGAGTTTGAGCCCCACATTGGTGTAGAGGTTACTTAAAAATAAAATCTAAAACAAAAAACAAACAAACAAACAAAAAAACCACCACACCAAGGGGCACCTGGCTGGCTCAGTTGGTAAAGCATGGGACTCTTGATCTCAGGGTTGTGAGTTCAAGCCCCACGTTGGGTATAGAGTTATTTTAAAATCTTAAGGGCATAGGGGCGCCTGGGTGGCTCAGTCGTTAAGTGTCTGCCTCCGACTGCAGAGTCCTAGGATCAAGCCCCACATCAGGCTCCTCTGCTGGGAGCCTGCTTCTTCCTCTCCCACTCCCCCTGCCTGTGTTCCCTCTCTCGCTGGCTGTCTCTTTCTGTCAAATAAATAAATAAAATTAATAAAAAAAGTCTTAAGGGACGCCTGTGTGGCTCAGTGGGTTGAGCGTCTGCCTTCAGCTCAGGTCATGATCCCAGGGTCCTGGGATTGAGCCCCACGTTGGGCTCTTTGCTTGGTGGGGAGTCTGCTTCTTCCTCTCCTGCTCCCTCTGTGCTGTGTGTGTGTCTCTTTCTCTCAAATAAAAATCTTTTAAAAAATAAATAAGATCTAAAATAAAATAACAAAAAAACCTGGGGCCCCTGGGTGGCTCAGTCTGTTAAGTGTTTGCTTTTGACTCAGGTCATGATCCCAGGATCCTGGGATTAAGCCCCACAGCAGGCTCCCGGCTCAGCTGGGAGTCAGTTTCTCCCCCTCCTACGGCCCCTCCCCCTGCTTCTGCGCGCAAGAGGGCGTGATCGCTCTCTCTCGCAAATAAATAAATAAAATTAAAAAATAATAACAAAAAGAACCTGAAATAATCCCAGACAAACCAGAAGGAGTAGGTCTCCCCAGGCCAGGCCTTCCAGTGTAATTCTAAGATTAAAGATGCATATTTTGCATACAGTTTACCTCTGAAACTCTTTATACTAGAGCTCCAAGAAAGTTATTTTGTTCCAAGGGAAAAGGAGGGTAGCTGGCAGGATTGCACCAGCTGAGAGACAATATCCACTCTCAACTGTGGGGTCCAGAAGGGGTTTCTCAGGACACTCGTATGGTGAATGATCTACGCTTCCCATGCTGACATCAGAATCAACTTGCCCAGGTAAGTTTCTTTCTAAATCAGCGGCTCCATTACAGTAAAAGCCAGATTGCCCTGAAACAATCATTGGAATGTCAGCTTTTTGCCTCCAATCACCAGAAAAACCTGTTGTTCAAGCAAAAAGTATGTTGAGAGAGTCAGTAGTGTCTCAGCAGGGGCAAGTCAAGGGAGGATACTGACAGGGTTTGAGCGCTTAGAACTGGGTGCTTTCAAGACAGGTCTTATAAGAGGGAACTGGTTACTGACTTAATAGCTTTGGCCGGGTGGGCGCAGCAAAGTGAGCCTTGACATGCACCTTATTAGCCTTGGGAAGTAAGCTATTTCAGTCGGTCCGTATTCCAGGAGCCAGCATTTCCTGGGGCAGGTGGCTCACTCCCGGACTTGTTTAGCCCCAGGGCGGGAAGGCAAGTTGATTTCAGCCTTGCCTGGCAGGCAGCCCTGCTTCCTGTCACCGAGCAGGGGGACTCACTCCCTCACTTAGGCCCTTCCATCTTCTGGCTTGGCCATCTGCAGGGGCTGAACCTGTCTGTATGGTCGGTGCCAGGCCATCCCCGGGTCCTCATTCCAGCCTGGAAACACTCAAGCAGGCGAGCACCTGGATACTTTGGAGGGAGTCAAGCAGCTTCTCTGCCGCCTTGCGCAGGAAGGAAGCCACCCCGCCTGGCATCAGGCAGTCCTGGATTCCAATCCAGCTCCGCCACCTTCTGGTCATGTGATGTCAGATCGCCTCCCTTCTCGAGCCC
>NW_024424675.1:34788422-34826746 GCF_017311325.1 Ursus maritimus | reverse complement strand
CCCCCCCCCCCCCCCCCCCCCCCGTGGCTGAGCGGAGCCACACCTTCGTCACATGGCCATGCCTAGCAGCCAGGTCTGTGCACTTAATTTCATTAATTTATTTAATTAGGTTTTTTGGTTTATTTTTTCAAATTTTAAGTAAGCTCTATGCCACATGTGGGGTTTGAACTCACGACCCCGAGATCGAGCGTCCCATGCTCTACTGACTGAGCCAGACAGGCGCCCTAGGTCTGTGCACTTCAGAGGTGGCGATCCGGGATGGGGAGACTGCCATTCTGTAATAGATCTCCGCAATTAACCTGTTCTTACAAATGTGCTCAGTGCTAAGGAGAAAAAGGAGTAAAGGGTGATTAAAACTGGGGGGCAGCCAGAGAAGTCTCTTCCAGGATAATAACATTGAAGTTGAGAATGAGATGAGTCAGTAATAGGCTCAAAGGGAAGCAAAGTGGGGCAATATTCAGAGCAAAAAGCCAGAAGGCTGTGCAGAAGGAAGAAGCCTGGGCTCAGTTTCAGGAACTAGAATTGAAACTAGGGGCGCCTGGCTGGCTCAGTTGGAAGAGCGTGCGACTCTTGATCTCGGGGTCGTGAGTTCGAGCCCCACTGGGTGCAGAGATTACTTAAAAATAAATATAACTTAAAAAAAAAAAAAAAGACAAGACAAGACAAGCCAAGACAAGAAAAAGAAACTAAAAGTAGCCTGAGACTCAGGGGAGTCTGATAGAGGCCAGCAGGGCTCATGAAAGCTGGTCGCAGGGTCAAGGACCAGTGGGTCATGGTCTGGAGACAGCCCATGGAGGAGCCATGCAGATTTTTGCTTGCTCCATGTGTTTTAGAAATGGATTCGGTTTAGTCCTTTTATTTTATTTTTTTATTATTCTTTAAAGATTTTATTTATTTGACAGAGAGAGACAGCCAGCGAGAGAGGGAACACAAGCAGGGAGAGTGGGAGAGGAAGAAGCAGGCTCCCAGCAGAGGAGCCTGAGGCCGGGCTCGATCCCAGAACACCGTGATCACGCCCTGAGCCAAAGGCAGACGCTTAACAACTGAGCCACCCAGGCGCCCCCGGTTTAGTCTTTTTAAAAAGTGGTTTACCATAAAAATCTAGATTCCCCAGACTTTTAAAAAATCATAAGGTCTGGCCATATTGGGCTCACATTTCCTTTTTTTTTTTTTTTTTAAGATTTTATTTATTTATTTATTTGACAGAGAGACAGCCAGTGAGAGAGGGAACACGAGCAGGGGGAGTGGGAGAGGAAAAAGCAGGCTCCCAGCGGAGGAGCCTGATGTGGGGCTCGATCCAGAACACCAGGATCACGCCCTGAGCCAAAGGCAGACGCTTAACAACTGTGCTACCCAGGCACCCCTGGGCTTACATTTCTGAGTAGGAACTAAGAGTTGGAGCAGAGGAGGGCTGTAGACTTGGTTTTAACTTCTGCAGTCACTCCTTACCCTGTAGGGCCCCTGTAAGGATCTCAGTTCTGGACCCCGAGGCTGGGCCTTGCAGGCTGCATTAAGAATTTGGGGAAGGGGGTACCTGGGTGGCTCAGTCGGTTAAGCGTCTGCCTTCAGCTCACTTCACGATCCTGGGATCAAGCCCCACATTGGTCTCCTGGCTCAGTGGGGAGTCTGCTTCTCCCTCTCCCTCAGCCTCTCCCCCTGCCTGTGCTCTCTCTGTCTTTCAAATGAATAAATAAAATCTTTAAAAAAAAAAAAAAAGAATTTGGGTGGGGGGACGCCTGGGTGTCGCAGTCGTTAAGCGTCTGCCTTTGGCTCAGGGCATGATCCCGGCGTTATGGGGTCAAGCCCCGCATCAGGCTCCTCTGCTGGGAGCCTGCTTCTTCCTCTCCCACTCCCCCTGCTTGTGCTCCCTCTCTCACTGGCTGTCTCTCTCTCTGTCTCTCTGTCAAGTAAATAAATAAAATCTTAATTAAAAAAAAAAAGAATTTGAGTAGGGATCCAGGGCGCCTGGCTGCCTCGGTTGGTAGAGCATGGAACTCTTGATCTTGGGGTCATGAGTTCAAGCCCCATGTTGGATGTTGAGATTACTTAGGAAAAAAAAGAAGAAAGGAATTTTGAAAGAGGTCCAAAATGCAATGAGAAGGCAGGGAAGGGTTTTCAGGTGAGGAGAAACATGATGGTTGGGCAGCTCTGGCTAAACACGGAGAAGGTACAGAGGTTGGAGGACAGGGATGGGTGTCAGTGGACCGGGAAGGTAGCCGCATGCCCAACTCTGGGCTGGTGAAGTTGGTGGCTCTGTCCAGGGTGGGGGCAGCAGGGGGGGCAGAGGCTCAGACTCCTTGTTCAGAGCTGGGGTGCTTTTGTTTTGTTTGGCTGAGAACAACAGAAATGTATTCTCTCAGGGTGCTGGAGCCCAGACGTCTGAAATCAGTGCCACTGGGTTGAAATCAAGGTGTCAGCAGCTCTGTGCTCCGTCTGGAGGCAGGAGGCGAAGATGCATTCCTGCTCCTTGCTTCCTCCAGTTCCCTTGGCTTGTGGCCACGTCTTGGCCTCTGTGGTCACATTGCCTTCTTTTCTTTTGTCCTCAAAGCCCCCCTGCCTTCCTCTTACAAGGAAGGATATGCGTGACTGCATTCAGGGCCCACTGGCTAATCCAGGGCAGTCTCCCCCATCTCAATCTCCCCCCTTAGCTTAATCACATCGGCAACGGCCCCTTTTCCAGGTAAGGTAGCATTTTTGGTTCTGACATCTTTGGGGGCCATGAATCAGCTCCAACACTTTCCCTCTCTGAACCTTGATTGTTTTCCCCTGTAAAATGTCACACAGAGCTCTGTGTATTTGGAGAACAGCGGCCCGACAGAAGCCCATGTAGTTTTCCTCGGCGCCCCCCCCCTTCCCAGCTCCCCCTCGGCTCCCTTCCCTCCCACAGGCTCCTCGCTTACTCACTGCCCCAGAAATTCAGCACTTCTGGAATCCCATCCCCTGCTCTGCAACGTGCCAGACCCCGTGCTAGGCCCTGGGCCTACAGCAGTGATCAAAACAGGTAGAAATCCCCGCTGCCCTGGGAGCAGGCAAGGAGACAGACGGGAAGCAGATGAGCGTAGCACAGGGAGTGGTAAGTGCCTCGTTCGCTGGGGCTGCCATCGCACGGTGCCACAGACTGGGTGGCTTAAAACCACAGAAATGAATTATCTCACAGCTCCACAGACTGGAAGTCCAAGATCAATGTGTCTGTTGGCAGGGTTGCTTCCTTCTGAGGGCTCCCGGGGAAGGATCTGTCCCAGGCCTCTCTCCTCGGCTCCTAGACATCCGTCTGCTGCGTCTCTTCACAGCGTCTTCTGAGTGTGTCAGTCCTGTGTCTGGATCTCCTCTACGCACAAGGACACCGGTCCTATTGGATTAGGGCCTACCCTCTTGACTTGCTTACCTGTATAAAGACCCCCCCCCCCAAATAAAGTCCCACATTTACACTGGAGTCAGGACTTCAACACAGGAGTTTGGGAGGCAATGCAGTCCAGCCCATAGCTGTAAGAATATGGAGAGAAGCAAAGCGGGGTGAGAGACTAGAATGATGGGGGGGTGCTGTTCTAAACTGAGCGGTCAGGGAGGTGACACTTGGGCAGAGACTTAACCAAGTGAGGGGAAGGATGTCAAGAAGTGTACAAGGGAGGGGCACCTGGGTGGCTCTGCCTTCGGCTCAGGGCATGGTCTCAGCGTCCTGGGATCGAGCCCTGTGTCAGGCTCCCTGCTCAGTGGGGAGTCTGCTTCTCCCTCTCCCCCTCCCCCGCAACTCATGCTCCCTCCATATCTCTCTCTCTCTCAAATAAATAAATACATAAATAAATAATTTTTTTAACATTTTATTTATTGGGGCACCTGGGTGGCTCAGTTGGTTAAGAGATTGCCTTCGGCTCAGGTCATGATCCTGGAGTCCCAGGATCACGTCCTGCATCGGGCTCCCTGCTCAGCAGGGAGTCTGCTTCTCCCTCTGACCCTCCCTCCTCTCATGCTCTCTCTCTCTCATTCTCTCTCTCTCAAATAAATAAATAAAATCTTTGAAAACAATTTTATTTATTTATTTGACAGAGAGAGAGCACAAGCAGAGGGAGCAGCAGGCAGAGGGAGAGGGAGAAGCAGACTCCCCTGCTGAGCAGGGAGCCCGATATGGGGCTCAATCCCAGGACCCTGAGATCATGACTTGAGCCGAAGGCAGACACTTAACTGACTGAGCCACCCAGGTGCCCTAAATAAATAAAATCTTAAAAAAAAAAAATGTGTATGAGAGAAGAGCATGCCAAGGAGAGCCAGTGACAAGTGCAAAGGCCCTGGGGCCCTGAGGGTTGTGATGTGAAGACAGACAGATGGAAGTGCATGTGAGCTGGGGAGGGTGAGAGGGCGTTGAGATCAGAAAGTGGGGCTTGGGGGCACAGATTGTGTGGGGTCGGGGGCATGCTAATGTTTTTTGTTTCTGGGGTGTTCTGGCTGGCTCAGTCAGTAGGGCATGCAACTCTTGTTCTTGGGGTCGTGAGTTCAAGCCCCACATTGGTCGTAGAGCTCACTTAAAAAATTAGTTTGTTTCTGAATTTGTGCAAACTTCATTCTTGAGGGGTTTGTTACTGTCTGTTTCTCTCTAGAGTCACAAGTTAACTTAAGTTCCGCTTTTACGCAACAAAATCTTAGTATTTTCCCTGGACTGCAGCCAGCTTTCAAAAATTTTTTGTAAATAATTTATTGACATGAAACTCAACATAACATTCACCATTTTAAAGGGAGCTATTCAGTGGCACATAGTACGTTCCCAGTGCTGTGCACTGACTACTGTACCTAGCTCTGAACCACCTCCATCACTCCAAAGTCGTGGTAAAGATTCAGACTTCACTCCGAGTGGGGTGGGAGCCCCAGGAAGATTCTGAGCTGAGGGACGGGATCTGATGGTCACCCAGTCACAGAGAACAGAACAGAAGTCTGACCAGGGGTAGAAGCATGATCCTGTCAAGGAGACTGGCTGGGCCACCCAGCAGGTGGAGATGGGGGGGCGCTTGGACTCCTGCTCCACAGGGTGTGGGGAGGGTGCTAAGGAGAAGCTGGACTCTGATTTATTTAGAAATGAGGCCTGGGGCACCCAGCTGGCTCTGTCGGTGGAGCCTGAAACGTTTGATCTCGGTTGTGAGTTCAAGCCCCCTGCTGGGCATGAAGGCTACTTTAAGTAAATAAATAAAATAAATAATAACATATTTTTTTTTAATTTTTTGATTTATGTATTTGAGACAGAGAGAGAGCGAGCAAGCTAGCATGAGCAGGGGAGGGGCAGAGGGAAGGGAGAAGCAGACTCCCTGCTGAGCAGGGAGCCCAATGCCAGGCTCGATCCCAGGACCGTGAGATCATGACCTGAGCCGAAGGCAGACGTTTAACCAACTGAGCCACCCAGGCGCCCCTAATAAAATCTTAAGAAAGAAAAAAAAGGTAGAAGTGAGGCCTTAGGCTCTACTGGTGGTGTGTGCGTGTGTGTGTGTGTGTGTGTGTGTGTGTGTGAGCGTGCGTGCAGACAGTCACACACAAAAGAGGCAAGGATGACTCAGGCTTTTATTTTATTGAAATATACTTGACATACAATATCAGTCATTTCAGGTGTACAGTATAAATATCTGACATGTATATACATTACAGATTGCTCACCACGATAAATGATGTCACCATCTGTCACCATATAAGATTATTACAATATTATTCACTGTATTCCCTATGCTGTCCTTTATATCCCCGTGACTTACTTATTTGTATATTTTTTTAAAGATTTATTTATTTGAGTGAAAGAGAGAGAGCTCAAGTGGGGGGAGGGGCAGAGGGAGAGGAGAGAGAATAGGAAGCGGACTCCCCAGTGAGCATGGAGCCTGCCACCCACAGGGCTTGATCCCAGGACCCTGAGATCATGACCTGAGCCAAAATCAAGAGTCGGACACTCAACTGAGTGAGCCACCCAGGTGCCCATGACTTATTTATTTTCTAACTGGAAATGTGTACCTCTTAATCCCCTTCGCCTGTTTCACCCATCCCCCCCACCCAGGGTGTTTTTTTTTAAAGATCTTATTTATTTATTTGAGAGACAGAGCGTTAGCAGGAGGGAGGGGCAGAGGGAGAGAGAGAAGCAGGCTCCGGCAACTCTACACTGGGCCCCATCCCAGGACTCCGAGATTGCGACCTGAGCTAAAGGCAGACGACTAACCGACCGAGCCACCCAGGCGGCTGCCCACCCAGACTTTTAAAAAAAATTGTGGTGAAACATACATAATATAAATTTACCATTTTTCCCATTTTAAGTGTATAGTTCTGTGGATTAAGTACAGTCACACTGTTGTACCACTGTCCCTACTGCCCTTCTCCAGAACCTTTTCACCTTCCCAAAGGGAAACTCCACAGAGATTAGAGGTTAACTCCCCATCCCCCCTTCCTCCAGGCCTGGCCACCACCCTTCTACTTGCTCTCTGTGAATTTGCCTATCTCAGTACCGCCTGTCCGTGGGAGCTTCTGCGTGGGGCTTATTTCTCCTGGAGTACCACCACCAAGCTTCCTCTGTGCCTGAGCAGGAGCGGGCAGACTCGGGGGCACTGGGCAGGTGAGGTCTCCACCGCCTGCAATCTGACCGCTTGCATGCCCACCCCTGCCCCCTTGGTACCAGCAAGAACCTTGTTCACGTCCTGATTCTGCCGTTTGCTTGCTGGGTAACATTGGGCGAATCTCTCTGAGCCTCAGTTTCCCCATCTCTAAGTAGAGACAACAATGGCTCTGATCTTAGGGGATCATTCCGATATTTACATGAGCCGACACAGCTTTGCCCGGTGCCTGGCGCCCCTGGAGAGTAAAGCAAATGTTATCGTTGCCATAAACCTGGACATCCAAGCTCACCCAATATTTTGTTAAAAAAGAGCGTTCTGTATCTGCTCCCCATCAGGCATCACCCACGTTTACTGTCACCCTTTATTCTCTAGCTTTGTAAGTCAATTCTGACTTCACCTCTTCCCATCAGACTCACGGTTTTTTGAGGACTGTCTCTCCGCGTGCCCTGAGGGCGGAACGCTGACCTAATACAGTCTGGGTTTGACAAACCTCTGCATTATTCTGCTGATGGATGGTTAAATGCTATCCCTCCTGCAGTCTTCCCAGCAGGATGGCCCCATCTCTTTCAGGAGGCACAGCTGTTCCTTAGAATGCCCAGCCCCAGACTGGGGACTTCCTCCCTCAGGACCCAGCTACCTCAGGTCTCAGGCACTGTCCCCCCAAATCTGGCCCCATCCCAACACACACAAAATGAAGCTCCTAAAAAAATGGCCTTTGTATACCTTCTCCCATAGTGTATTGTTGTGTGTTTGTAATATCGTTGGGTTGTTCGCAAACAACCCAAATATCCCTCAATGGGAGAGGGTTAAAAAAATAACAATACAACAGCACAATGGATACTACTCCACAACCGTTTAAAAAGAATAAAACAGGGGCTCCGTCGGTGAAGCGTCCAAGTCTTGATTTCCGCTCAGGTCATGATCTCAGGGTCGTGAGTTCAAGCCCTGGGTCAGGCTCTGCGCTCAGCGTGCCGTCGGCTTGAGATTCTATCTTCTTCTCCATCTGCCCCTCTAGCTCGTGCTCTCCCTCTCAAATAAATAAATCTTTAATACAGAAATAAAATAAAAAGAATAAGACAGGCCTATGTGTATGGATAGGGAACAATTCTCCAAGATGGACTGACGAGTGCCAAAAGCGGGGAGGAGAGCAGTGTGGGTAGCTTGCGGCTGCTTGTGTGAATGGGAGGGGGAGGGGGGATCAGATCATGTGCGGGCCCGCTCAGACTCTGTGTGCTAACTGCTAACAGTCAGAGCCTTTGGGGAGGGCCTCAGAAGGACAGGGACGGAGAGAGACTAGGTTTTTCCCTGGATAAATTTCTGTATTTAAAAAAAATTTTTTTTCTGTATTTTAATTCTTTACAACATACATGCATTTCCTATTCAAAATGTTAAATTAATATAATCTATGTGTCATGTCTTTGTCAGGAAGCAGTAAGGTTTGGACCTCATACAAACAGGATGCACCATTCTTGAAAGGTTGAGAATTCTCAATGTGTTCTCGGCTGAATGATGTCAGCAGAAGCTGAGTGACCTTGACGGTGGAATTCAGGGATGATGTCTTTCCATAAATGCTCCGCTGGCAACGTCAGCCCTGGCCCTTATAAGCTACTCACCGTGTTCAAGGCTGAGAGCCTCTTTACTTTTCATGACCTCATTTACCCTGACAATGTTGGGGATCACGGGGGCAGGCAAGGAACTTGTCCAAGGTCACACAATTGGAAAATGCTCCCCCCCTCCCTGCCCTGAAGCCAGACCTGAACCCACACCTGTCTCTGCTCCTTTCACATGGCTGGGAGTGGCAAGCTTTTGAGGTCATCTGAGACATCGCATCAGTGAAGGTTGATCGAGTGCTTCTGCGTCAGTGACCTGACTGCCAGTGGCCACCATATTCTTAGGACCGGTGGTCAATACCCAGGCCTCACCCAACCTGACTGGTCAGGAGCATTTGACAACGTGGTCACTGCTTCCTCCTTCAAACACTTTCTTCCTGGGGTCCTAGGATACCCCTGTCCTGATTCTCGTCCCCTGTCACTGGAAACTTCTTGTCATCTTTGTTGGCTCACTGTAGCTAAGGCTTCGAGCTGTGGAGAGCCCGAGGGATTGGCCCTTGGCCCTTCCTCTTGTCCCTAGAACCCCCTGTTCTAGCTGATATATTAGTATTGTGGCTTGTTGGTATTTTTTTTAAGATTTTATTTGTAAGCAATCTCTACAACCAAGGTGGGGCTTGAACTCACAACCCCGAGATCGAGAGTCACATGCTCTACCGACTGAGCCGGCCAGGCGCCCCTGTAGTGTGGCTTTTGATACTGTCTATATGCTGATGTGGCCCACATTTATACCCCCAGCGCAAACTCCCCCTGCACCCCATAATGCACCCCCTCCGGATGGCTCTGTCTGGAGAACTGTTGGTTCCTCCTTCCCTCCCATGTTCTCCTGCAACCTGCCCTCCATCCTGCCCGCTCCACCCCTGTCCTCCTGGCTGCTCTGGCCAGAACCCCAGAAGCCACCCATGCCTCTCCCACCCTGTCAACTGAACTTTCCAACTAGAGCTGGAATCTTTCCCCTTCTCCCCACCTCACAGTCGCCACCCACTGAGCACCTTCACCTCAGACCTGGAATATTCCAACGGCCTCCTCACTGGTCTCCCTCCTCTGCCCTTGCCCCCTCAGTCAATCTGTTTCCAACCCCACTGCCAAGTTAACCACTTAGAACATGTCAGTCTGTCTCTCTTCTCTGCTGAGAAGCTGCCAGTGATTTCCTGTCTTATTTGGAATGAAAACTGAGCTCCTTCAAACAGCAATCCTGTTTAAAAAAGGCCCACCTGTCCCTCCCTTCCTGGGTAGCCTCTGACCTCATCCACCACTGTTTCTTCCCAGGGAACAGAACCTTCCAGCACAGTGAGCTCCCTGCTATTCCCGCAGCACCAGCACCGGGCACATGCACACAGAGACTTTCAGGACGCGCTTCTCGGCCTCGTGCTGTGGCGTTTGGGGCTGTCCTCTGCACTGTGTGACGGTCAGCACGAGCATTCCTGGCCATTCCCCACGAGCGGTTGTAGCTCCCCCCTACCTCCAGAAATTGCCAAACATCCTCTGGGAGGCAAAATCGCCCCGGCTGGGAACCACTGGGCTCCCGGCAATGCCCTCCCCAGACACCCCCACGCCTCCTCCCTCACTTTGTTCAGGCCTTGACTCAGCGGTCCCCTCCCTCCTGTGGCCTCTGTCCACCCTGATTACCACTGCTGCCCACCCCACCTCCCACCTCCCTTCTTGCTCTATTTGTCTCCATAGCCCTCATCACCATTTTTTGTTTATTATCTGTCTCTTCTTAATAGACCGTCAGCCTTAAAAAGCCAAGGATCTTTGTCTTTGTCTGTTGCATTCACGCTGTGCCCCCAGCACTTTCAGCAGGGCCTGGCACATAGTAGACACTCGATAAACACTTCTGGAAGGAACAAATAAACGCCAGGCCTTGTAACAGCTGCGCGAACACGAGACCATGGCCTTGAGAGACTGGCGTTCCCATGTGGGTGCTGGGAGTCAACAGGCGAATAAAGTACACGCAGTGGGCAGGTGGTGTTCAGAGCGAGGAAGAGAAATAAAGCAGGTGTCCTGGTTTCCTAGGACTGCCCTGATGGGACACCACAACCTAGGCAGCCAGAAACAACAGATCCTGTGTCACCATTCTAGAAGCCAGAAGTCAGAAACCAAACTGTGGGCTGGGCCCTGCGAGTCTGAAACCTGCAGGAGACTACTTCTAGCCCCTTTCTTGCTTCTGCTGGGTTACGGGCAATTTTGGCTCCTTGGCTTGTAGCTGCTTCACTCCAAGGCTGTGTCTTCACAAGACCTTCTTCCTGTGCTTTTCTACAGGTCGACTTTCCTCTGTGCCTGTCTGTCTCCGTGTCCAGATTTCCCTCTTACGTAAAGATACCAGTCATATTGGGTTAGGGTCACCCTCCTGACCCCATTTTAACTTGATCACCTCTGTAAAGATCCTATTTCCAAAAAGGCCCCAATCTGAGCTACTGGAGCGGGGGTGGGGGTTGAACGTATCTTTTTTGGGGGGGACACAGTTCAACCCCCTAACAGCAGGGATTGGGTTTGAAGGGTGCTGCTTTAGGAAGAGGGTGAGGGAAGGCCTCTGAGTGGGTGGCAGTTGAGCAGCATCCTGAACGAAGAGGGGGTGAGTCCTGTGGACATCTGGGGGAAGGGCATTCCAAGGAAAGGGAACAGCCAGCGCAAAGCATTGTAATCAAGATACCTGCTTCACAATGCTGTGAGGATTCAGTGGCTTCATAGATGACAAAATCTAAAAGCTGGCTCACAGTTAGCAGGCAGTCAGGATTATTACTATTACCCATCCTTTTCCCAGGCTTCGCCTCCATGCCTGCTGTGGGGCTGGGGATCCAGAGTGAACTAGGCAGACAGCATCTGGTCTTGGTGGTGCCGAGGGCCTAGCTGGGGAGACCAAGAGCCAACAAGTCAACAAACAAGAGGAGCATGTGGTGTGATTGCTGATAACCTCCGCGCTCAGTACAGCCCCGTGATGTCATAGAGGGTGACTGCTGGGTGGGGCTGGGCATCTCTGGATAAGGCCTCTTGGAGAAGCTGAAGGATCTCTCCCGATGAGCGCGGCGTTAGGGGAAGTCCATGGAGAATTGTCCACTGGTCAGATTGAGATCCATGACCAGGCTGGCACTGGTCACAGGGGAAGCGCCCAAAGGTAGGAACCTAATGAAAATCCTTCCAGGTCCCTTTTGGTTAATTACAAAGAGCACGAGAGTCCCGATTAAATGGGTCTCAAACCCCAAACTTTTACACCACCTGCCTCATGGCCATCTCATCTCTATCACCGATAGAAAACATCAGCGGGAAATAGAAAATAATTCCCTGAGTCAGACCCAATGCTCATGTCCAACTTCAAGTCCAGGTGGGGACCGTTAAAAACAGGTATAGCAAATGCCCTTGTCTACCCTGTGGCCGATTCTCCGGGAGAGTTAATCAGCGCGTCCGTCCTGTGGTTCTGTATTCTCAAAGGGTTCTCTGGGTTGGATTCAGCACACCTCCTCAGATACCCTAGAAAATCCTTCTCCTGGGAATTTATTTATTCCCTTACTGTTTCAGGGCGATTTGCCAGCCAATTGTAAGGTATGGCAGGTGTTTAATGACTACTGAAAGCAACTGTGGTGAATTAAGTTCTCAAAGTCCCTTCCTCCCAGCGAGAAAACACCCAGCACGGCTGTTTTGACATTCCACGGTCATGTCTCTTGCGTTTTGAAGCTACATTTTGTTATTTTGCTTCATTTCTGAAGAAAAGCCGGAAACCTGCTTAAACTCAACTATCCCCTCCCCTATTTCCCGCGTAGTTGGTGCTATGGAGAAAGCACAGGAAGACAGACTGGGGTTCGAGACCCAGAACGTGGAGAGAGACAGAGAGAAAGAGGGAGAGCACGTAAGAACATTCACCCTCTTACCATGTCATGGAGACTCTGGTGGGTTTGTATTCACTGATTCCCTAAACATTTATGCAATGCCTATTAAGGGCCAGGCACTGTGCTGGGCTCTAGGGGGCCCACCCCCAAACCCAAAGACAAGTCCCTGCCCTTCTGTAGCTTACAGTTTACTGCACATTCACATCTGATAGAGAGTCAAGAGCTTTAGCATGAGAATCCGAAAGACTGGGGACTTGGCTTATTGGCCCTCCCTTTGAATTAATGGTCCTCAGTTTTTCTCCTCTGTAAAATGGGTTCAGCCATTCTTGCTGCATAGCTCAGAAGGGTTTGTGGTGAGGGCCCTAGGAGATGGTGTCTAGAAAAATGGAGTGGGAGAATGGCCATTCCAGTTGCTCTTTACAGCATCTATACTGGGTGGTAAGAGCTAGAGTCTTTAACTAACCCTAAGTGGCCAGTGCTGTTCATTCCCTTACCCAGAGGCAGAAACAGAACAGAGTGGTTGGGTCCAAGTGGCTCAGAACTCCAAAACACAAAGTAAACTGAGAGCACACACTGCTGGGGAGAGCTTGATGGGACCAGAGAGTTAGGGGTGCCAGATTAAACACAGGATATACTTAGACTAGAAAATTGTTCATTTATTTGAAATTCAAATTTAAGTATGAGCGTCCCGTATTTTTATTTGCTAAGCTTGGCCGCCCTACTGAGGTTCTGATGTCGGGCTGGGGGAGGGCTGGGGTCACCCTGGGACTACAGACATCAGGGTGAGCCCGTTCCTGGGGCTGGTGTGCCAAAGGGGTGAGTGAGTAAGAGCAGCGAGAAGAAGGCCCAGAAGCCAGAGGGTTTCTGCAGCCACCTGTCCCAGGATAACCCAGCACATGGAGGCTTCCGCTTCAGCATTTCCGGCTTAGCTTCTCAGCAGCTTCTGCGTTTGAACTGCTCTCCTGTAGGCCTTACGGTTTAGGCTAACCTGGGCCTGCCCGCAGCCCCTCTGGGCCACGCCCAGTTTCACTTGACTTGCCAATCACTGCAGCTTCCTTTTGTAACCAGGGTCCCCCCTCATCAGGCTTCAGTGTTCTGACATCCTCATTAAAACTGAACTTTCCTAGTGCTTTGTCTTGAAAATCAGAGATCTGGGCATCCTTGCAATTGACTCATTCGGCCATTTCCTGTTCCACATTCACCAAATTACTTTGAGCACCTGCTATATGCCAGAGAGATACAGAATTGGACAAAACAGACACTAAATAAGAAATCAATCTGAGAATTTATACCCAGTTATTAACCAGGTAGTAGGTATTGAGTTATGATTGCCGTAAGCACCACGAGGGCAACATATAGTAGGGTGGCTGTGTCTGATTCATTGGGAAGTGGGTCCACAAAGCCTACCCTGAAGACATTAATTTTGTATTGGGTTTTGAAGGATGAGTAGGAGTTACCTGATAACAACAGTGATACCCAAGTGCTGGCAAACTGCTAAATAACCTCTTTTACTACAGGACCTAATATAGTTCTGACGACACTCTGGGAGGTGTTACCCACATTTTATAGGCCCAGAGAGGTTTGGCTATTTGCACAAGGTCACACAGTGAGAGGATGGCAGTGTCAAGATTTGAACCCAGCCAGCCTGGCTTCAGAGCCTTCCAAGCATGCTGGGATCCAGCTGGAGCTCAGAGCCGGGAAAGTAAGCTGCAGAAGGGAATCCTGCAGGCCTGCGAAAGCTTGGTTAAGAATTTGAGACTTTGGCCCGAGAACAATGGGAAACCTTTGAAGGGGTTTAGAGGTGGGGGTGGGGAGGGGGGTGTGTCCTGGCCCAAATTGAAATTTCAAAAGATCCCTCTGGCTGCTCGGGGTGGGGGATGGGATCAGAGTGGAGCCTGGGGGCTGGTGGGAGGCTGTTCCCTTCCTGCCCAGATAACAGATAATGGTGGCTCTGCATCAGCTACCAGCTCTGCAGAATGGACCTCTACGGCCGGAGTCGGCGACGGAAGCGGCTCCGAAGGTAGATTCCAGGGGGCTCTGGGCTGGGAGGTGGGGGAGGAAGAGGTCAAGGGTGACATCCAGGTTTGGGGCTTCAGAGCTGCAGGGGAAAGGCCTGGGAGGGAGCTTGGTGGCCCAAGAGCTCCTGGGAGTTGAGTTTGGGTCAGATTGCCCCATGTCTGAGATTTCTTTGTCTTTGGTGTGTTTTTGTTGTTGTCCTTATTGCTATATCGGTTACTGATTGCCTTGGAGTTCTGGTCTGTTTCAGTTCCCGTCTCCATAGTCCTAGTTTCTTGGGATGTTAGAGGCCCAGAGGGTTTGGATTTCATTTTTCTTGTGAACATCTTGGTTTTTCAGACGGGCAGATTACCTAATCTTTCTGTGCTTCGGTTTCCTCATCTGTAGAATGAGGGGCAGGACTAGTACCTGGTTCATGGAGTTATTGGGACGATTCAGTTAATTAATACATAAAGTGTGCTCAGAACAATGCTTGGCTTGCAAAGGCTCAGAAAGCACCAGCCGCTCTCCTAAGGCCGAGGTGATGGTGCTGGTGCTGATGGTGTTGTCATGACAATGAGGAGGCCATGGAAGCAGGGGTGGCTGTAGGAGGACGCTGAAGCCCATAGAAGTCACTCCAATTACTTAGCAAGTGCATGCCAGTTACCTTTTTGTACCCAGTCGTAAGCAAACTATTTAAAAAGTATATACAGAAGCCCAAGAAATTGCATTCACTCCAATGAACAAACATTGAAGAGATTCCCCAGTGCCCGGCCTGCTCTAGACTCTGGGGTCACGCCAGTGTGTATGAAAACGACAAGCTTCCTTGAAAAGCAAACGCAACGACTAGTTTCAGAATGTGCTAAGTGCTGGGAAGAAAAGAAACCCACTTTTGTGACAGGATGTGATCCCAGGGGGCCTCCTGGAGGAGGTGACATTGGGTCCAGGATCCGAAACAGAGCATGTGCGAGGGTCCATAAGGGGCGGATTCTAGTTGGCAGGAGACAGCTGGCACATTTTGAGGACCCCAAAGTAGGTCAAGGTGGCTGGAGTGCGGTAAACTGTTGAAGGGGAGAATTGGTTGGTTTCTATTTCTACGTATTGCCCTAGTTGAAATTACTGGTATTCGATCTTTTAAATTCATGTACAAATTGTGACTATATACAATTCTACCTGATAGATTGAGCGAGAAGGGACAAAACCAAATTAGGGCCATGGCTGATCTGTTGGAGATCTTGTATAGAAACTGCTTTGTGTAAGAAGAAAATGTGACTCAGTGGACAAATACTCATTGAGCAAGTACTATGCCCCAGGCCTGTGCTGGCCCAGGGAGTACCGGTGAATGGGCACGCAAAGTCCCTGCCTTTGTACGAAAACATATAGTCAGTCAACAAAGGAATAGGGTGCTTACATACTGCGCTGAGTCCTAGGAAGGGAGTAACAGGGTGATGTCCCCGAAAACAGACAGGAGTCAGTATCAGATGGGTGGTCAGGAAGGGCCCCTTGGAAGAAGTGATATTTGCTGTGGGACCTGAGTCATGAAGAGGAGCTGCCATGTGATTGAAGGCAGTCCAGGTGGAGGAGATGGCCTGTGCTCAGGTCCTGAGGTGGGAAGAAGCCTGGAAAGGTTGGGGGGGAGCTGAGGAAGGAGGCCAGTGCTGCCCGAGCCCAGGGAGGGAGGAAGGGGGGGGTCACCTGAGATGCGATCAGAGAGCGGGGACCAGCCCACCCAGCACTCTGCAGGCACTGTTCAGGGACACGATTTTCTTCTGAAAGGGGGATTGCAAAGGTTTTCTGTAAAGGACCATAGTGAATGTGGGCGTTGAGGACTATGTCTGGTCTCTGTTTCAGCTCTTTGACCCTGCCCTTGTAACCCAAGCATAGCCCTAGACAACCATTAAATGACCCCTGTGCTGGTGGGCCTGGAAAATTCGACTTAGGGACACTACAAAATTTGGATTTCATTAATTTATGCATGCTACAAATTACTTTTGTGATTTCTTCAATCATTTTTTTAAAAGATGTCATTTATTTTTAAAAAAGATTTTATTTATTCATTTGAGAGAGAGAGAGAATGGGGGGGAGGGCCAGAGGGAGAAGCAGACTCCCCACTGAGCAGGGATCCAGATCCAGAGGCGGGGCTGGATCCCAGGACCCTGAGATCAAGACCACGACTAGACTGGAAGGCAGACGCTTAACCAACTGAGCCACTCAGGGATCCCTAAAGATTTTAATTGAAGTAATCTCTACACCCAACGTGGGGCTTGAAATCCTCCCTCCCCGCCCAGGATCATGAGTTGTATGCTCTACCAACTGATCCGGCCAGATGCCCCTTTTTTCGACCATTTTATTTTATTTTTAAAGATTTTATTTATTTATTTGACAGCAAGAGAGCACAAGCAGGGGGAACAGTACAGGGAGAGGGAGAAGCAGGCTCCCCACTGAGCAAGGAGCCTGACCCTGGGATCATGACCTGAGCCAAAGGCAGATGCTTAAACATCAGAGCCACCCAGGCACCCCTTGGCCATTTTTAAATGTGAAAAGCCATTTTTAGCTTGAGGGCCAGAGGGAAACAGGTGGTGGGCAGGTGACTTGCTAAAGTCATGGGAAGCCATCCGAGGGTTTTGAGCACGGGATCGAAAGGTTGTGATGTGGGGCGCCTGGGTGGCTCAGTTGTTAAACGTCTGCCTTAGGCTCAGGTCATGATCCCAGCGTTCTGGGATCAAGCCCCGGATCGGGCTCCCTGCTCAGCGGGAAGCCCGCTTCTCTCTCTCCCACTCCCCCTGCTTGTGTTCCCTCTCCCGCTTCCTCTCTCTCTGTCAGATAAATAAATAAAATCTTAAAAAAAAAAAAAAAAGGTTGTGATTTAAAATGGGAAGGTACAGGGGAGCCTGGCTGGCCTAGCAGGTGGAGCGTGCAATTGTTGATCTTGGGGTTGTGAGCCCCACGTTGGGGGTAGAGTTTACTTAAAAAAAGAAGAAGAAAAGAAAAGAAAATGGAAGGTATGAAAGCTCGGCATGATGCTAGAAAGTGGATGTAACCATGTAGAATGGAGCAGTCATTTTGTTAGTCATTCATCAAGCACTGAGTTTATTTAATAGTCACGCTGTTGCTGAAGGGGACCCATGGTCTGTAAGACACAGTTCTACACTCATGGAGTTTATAACCTAACAGGAGTGACTCAAGAGCGAGATCCAAATACAAGCTTCAAGGTCAAAAGAGAGACCCCAAAAAGCGATAGTTGCATTGAAAAACAGCAAGGTGGCCAACAGGTGGCTGGAGTGGCGCGAGGGGGGTGGAATGGGTAGGAGTTGAGGGAGAGCAGGTGAAAGATTTGGGATTTTATCCTAAGTGAGCTGTGATAAAATATAACTAATGTAAAATTTGCCATTTTCACCACTTGAAGGTGTTCAATCCAGTGGCATTAAGTGCTTTCACAATGTTGCGTAAGCACTGCCATCCAGACCCAGAACTTTTTCATCACCCCAGAAGGGAAATCTCTCTCCATTTGTTTTTTTAAAGATTTTATTTATTTATTTATTTGACAGGCAGAGAGAGAGAGGGAACACCAGCAGGGGGAGGGGAGAGGGAGAAGCAGATTTCCTGCTGAGCAGGGAGCCCGATGCAGGGCTCCATGCAGGGCTGGTTCCCAGGACCCTGGGATCATGACCCGAGCCTGAGGCAGATGCTTAACGAGTGAGCCACCCAGGTTCCCCTCTCTCCATTTTTTAAAAAAACATTTTATTCATTTGAGAGCATGCGCCTGCATGAGCAGGGGGAGGGGCAGAGGGAGAGGGAGAAGCAGACCCCCCTACTGAGCAGGGAGCCCCATGTGGGGCTCAATCCCAGGACCCCGAGATCATGGCCTGAGCCAAAGGCAGACGCTTCACCGACTGAGCCACCCAGGCTCCCCAAAGTCTCAGTACCCATTAAGCAGTAACTCTTCATACCCCATCTCCCCAGCCCCTGGCAGCCTTCTACTTATGCCTCTATATCTCTGTGGATTTGCCTGTTCTGGACATTTCATAGAAATGGAATCATACGATATGTAGCTTTTGTTGTCTGGCTTCCTTGACAAAGCGTCATGATTTCATCCATGTTGTGCGTCTGTCAGCGCTTCTTTCCTTTCTGTGGCTGAATAACAGATTAATATTCGCTTGTGTAGACTATTTATCCATTTGTTGATCCATTCATCCCTTGATGGACAGTTGGGTTGTTTTCACCTTTCGGCTGTATCGTGAATTGCGCTGCCCTTGGAAGGCTTTGAACAGGCAGGTGATGTCTTGTTACCCGGATCCCTCCGGCAGGAGACCAGTTAGAACAGGATTCAAAGCCTTGACTGCCCAGGGTGATTCCCTGGGCTGTCGAACACGCATTCTTGGGAACTGGGGCAGAATTCCCAGGATAGACTATACAGTGGAGGATTGGGAACCACTGGGGAGAGGCAGGAGCAGTCCTATGAGCAGGATGGTGGCAGGCGTCAAAGGGATTAGGTGACAAGCAGAAGAGCCACCTTTAGAATACACTCAGGACCGAGCGCCCAGGCTGGCCCCTGGTTGGGACCGAGAGGGCTGTTTGGGGTGATTGATTCTTCGGACCGAATGGAGGAGCCCTGCGGAGGGGCTAGTTTGAGGGTGTCAGGTGGGTTTGCTTTGCTCAGTGAGAGGCCCCGGCAGCCCCCACACTGAGAAGCCCTGCAGGCGGGGAGGGGTATGTGCTCATGTGGTGGAGGAGATCCGGAGCCAGGAAGGTGCCGTGAGAAAGCAGGAAAGACACTGCACAGGAGGTGCACCTGGGTTTAAGGGTGGCTGTTATCCCTACAAGGGATGCAAGGCGAAGGAGCCGTGGTGGGTCCTACTTGGGACAGACTCTCCAGCTTCACTGCAAAATAGAGGGAGATGAGGGGGGAGAGTCAAGTAGGGAGTCAGATAAAGGGGTCCTGACTGGGGCGGGGGGTCAGGGTTGCATGAATTAGTGGAGAACTGCTGAATGAAGGTTTTTTGGAAACTTCAGGAAAGCTGATCGCAGCCAGCGATGGTTTTGAAGTGCTTTGTTTGCCATGTGCATGGAAAGGTGAAGGTGGGGGTTATGGAAAGGTGAAGAACGTTCTGGAATGTTCTGAGTCTGAGTAATGGAAGAACTGCAGACGGAATAGTGACCATGTCCCTGACTTTACCTCCACACTCGACTCCTGCAGCCCATTTCACTGCAGCCACACTTGGCCTTTTTTTTGTGCGCCTCAGAAACACCAAGTTACCAAGCTCAGGCTTGCCTCAGGGCCTTTGTACCTGCTATTCCCTCCATCTGGAAGGCTCTTATCTCCTTCAGCTCAAGTGTCACAGCCTCACTGGAGCGCTTCTTACCGCCCCTCCTCCCCCCCAATCTGGTCACTTCTCTCTACCCTCACCGTTTTATTTTTCTTCATAGCATTGGTCTCCCTTGGTTATTTTTTATCCCTTTTTCTTTTTAAAGAGGAGTCTGAACTTTTTTTTTTTTTTAAGATTTATTTATTTATTTGTGGGAGAGAGAGAGTGCACACAAGCAGGGGGAGTGGCAGGCAGAGGGAGAAGCAGACTCCCCACTGAGCAAGGATCCCCATACGGGACTGGATCCCAGGACCCTGGGATCATGACCTGAGCTGAAGGCAGATGCTTCACTGACTGAGCCACCCAGGTGTTCCTATTTTTTTTTTTTATCTTATTCATGTATTCATTTAATTGTTCATGACCTTGCCTGTTAAGCCGGCAGCTCCTTGAACAGGAGCAACAGACGGTAAGTCTGGTGCTTAGAGGCAGGGGAAGCCCCCCATACCTCTTTGTAGACTGCCCGGATCAGCGGCGAGAAAATGCCTGCGCATCCCCACGGTCTCTGACGTAAGGACGGTAATTCCGTTTCACAGACTTGGAAACTGAGGCAGAAAAAAGTGAAATCACTTGCTCAAGTTCCTTAGGGAGGAAGCTTGGAATGGACCCCTCCCCCTGCCCCCCCACCTCCCCAAACAGGCTGGCGGCTCTAGAGCCCAGAGGAAGAGCCAGATAAATGGCCAAGAGGGAGCAGAGTCTGGAGGAAGAGGAGCTGTAGCAGTTAGAGCCATAGTCGCTGGGCAGGGCAGTGTTTTGGAACCTCTGAGGTGTCCAGCATCAGATGTTAGTGTGAGGTCAACGAACAGTGGACCCAAGACTAACCAGCCTGTTGAAGTTGGTTCTTGGAAGTGAATGAGGACTTCTTTTTCTTTTAAAAGAAATTACTGTTCAAAATAATTTATTTTAATCAGCTGCATACAGATATAAAATGAACACGTTTTATGTATTTTATGTATCTCATTATTAATGAGGGCACATGTGCGATCGTCCGACTAATTCAAAGCCTTGCTCATACAGGAAACACTGACATGAATTTACGAGTAGATGCAAAGAATTAGCAAGACTCCCCAATATCCACTAGGCAATAATCAATTGCATTCCAGGGACTAAATTTGCATGTCTATGGACGGCAGTCTCTTGCATTAGTGTTAGCCTTCTGCTAGCGGCAGAGCTTTGAAAAGCTCGGAAACAATGAAAGGTGCAGGTGAGCCCAACGGGGATGCCTGGACGGGCCACCCACTAATCTTTCCTTGCCTATTTCATAGTCTTCAAGAATTTTCCTAATATTACATTTATTAATTTATCTTGGAAGAAGTAATACCTTCACGTGGTTGAAATTCAAAACGTATATAGCGATAAAAAAATCTCCTTCCCATTCCTGACCCCTGGCCACCCCGTACCCCTTGGATGCAAAGTGTTAGCAATTTCGTAAGTATGCTTCCAAGAAATCCGGTGCATAATAAGCAAACCTTTTTAAAAAAGATTTTTAAAAAAGATTTTATTTATTATTTTTTAAAATATTTTATTTATTTATTTGACACAGAGAGAGACAGAGCGCACACAAGCCAGGAGCTGCAGGCAGAGGGAGAGGGAGAAGCAGGCTCCCCTTAGAGCAGGGAGACCAATGCGGGGCTTCATCCCCGCCCAGAGGGACCCTGGGATCACGACCTGAGTTGAAACTGAGAGTCGAACACATTTTATTTTTTTAAGTAATCTGTACACCCAACGTGGGGCTTGAATTTACAATCCTGAGATCAAGAGTTGCATTCTCTACTGACTTAGCCAGTCAGGTGCTCCAAGAAGCAAACACGTTAAGAAAAAGACACATACACACACACACACACACACACACACACACACACACACACACACACAGGTTTGCCTGTGTAAAAAAAAATGACATATTCCATATACTGTTCTTTTTTTTCCCCCCTTGACTCAACAATAGGTCTTAGAGATTGTTCTGTATCAGGATGTAAGAGTTGCCAGTTTCTTGTTGCACAGCTGCATATATTCTGTTGTGTGGCAGGACCATGTTTACTTTATCAGTCCCTTACTGATGGCATGATGACTTGTGGGAAAATAATTGGAAGGGGTTAAGGAGAGGTGAGTAGCACGCAGAAGGAAATGGAAAGAGAAGTTTTCTTAGTAGGAGGGGACTATTGATGGTTCCTCAGCTTCCTCATCTAGGAAAGGGGTTGATGATTATATGGCGCCCATCTCATAGGTTTTGGACGGAAATTGATAAGTTTATGTAAACCACTTAGAACAGCACCTGACACAATGCTTGGAACGTGCCAGCTAGTGGGATTTATCCTTACTCTCCTCTGGAAAGTATGATGTTAAAAAAAGGAAGAAAAATGACTTGGAAGCATCCAGAAATTTCCTTTTTAAGAGTAAACAGAGGGACATCCTAACAGTATGAGTGCTCACTGTGTGTTGTGTGGCTCCTAGCGCTTGACTGCCCTGATCCAGTTAATTTCCACGTGGGTATTATTATTGCTCCCATTGTACAGAGGAGGAAATCAGGGCACAGAGAATTTCTAGTGGGGCAGCTGGATTCACATCGAGACGTCAGACAATCTGACGCCAGCAGCCATGCACTCGATCACTGCACGGTTCTGAAAGAGAAAAGGTTAACGTGGAAGGAGAGGGCTCCGAGGGGGAGGCATCTGGGAGGGCACGGGGCGGGGGTGGGGGGTGGATATGGTGATGGCAGAAGAGAAGTCAGGAAGGCAGATACGTGGAGGCCCAGGAGGGAACAGGGCTTGTGTTAGGTGGTTTGGGGAGCCCGGGAGATGTTCTGGGGGGAGAGAAGTAGGAGATCAAGGGGGAAGGGCTGCACTGGGGGCGGGGGGATGGTTAGGGAGTGGAAAGAACAGATGGAGGATCAGGGTCTTGAGAAGAGAGTGAGCAGAGTGAACCCTGGGAGCAGAGAAGGACACGAGTGGGGTCAGGGCACTGATCCAGTGGGCCATTTTTAGCACTTAGGCTTTTTTTTTTTTAATTTCTTTTTTAAATTAACTATTTATTTATTTGACAGAGAGAGAGAGACAGCGAGAGAGGGAACGCAAACAAGGGGAGTGTGAGAGGGAGAAGCAGGCTTCCCGCCAAGCAGGGAGCCGGATTCGGGGCTCGATCCCAGGACGCTGGGATCATGACCTGAGCCGAAGGCAGACACTTAACATCTGAGCCACCCAGGCACCCCTGGGCTTTTTACTCTGAGTGAGGTGGGATCTGTTGATGGGGTTTGAGCAGAGGAGGCATAAAGTCTGACTTCTTACCAAAGGATTGTTTGCAGCCTGTGTGCGTGTAAATCCCTCAGTTTCTTCCCAGTCTAATTCTCCTGTCCCCGCAAATGTTTGCAGGGGCAGATACGGGGGTGCAGGTAGGAGGCCAGTGCACCCCTCCGGGTGGGAGGTGGTGTTTAATTGAGCTCTGACACTTGTCTGGCACAAAGGTGAAGAATTCAGACCAGGCTCTGCCTTGTTAAAGCTCTCAGTTTAGGGCGGGTTTTCCTAGCCTCCACGCTAGTGATACTTGGGGCTGGCTAGTTCTCTTTTTTTGGGGGGGGAGTGCTGTCCTGTGTTTGGTAGAGTGTTTAGCAACATCCCTGGTCTGTACCCTCTGGATCCCAATAGCATCCCCCTTCCCCTGGATGGGACAACCTCAAATGTCCCTTGACATTGCCACTGGTCTAGTGGGACAAAGGAAGAAAAACCAAATAAAATACGCGTTCTTCTTTCCATAATGGTAGTTTCTGGGCCGTAAAAAGAGCAGGTAAGGGGAGGTCCTAAATCTTCTTCCTTCAGATTTTCATTTTCTTCCTGCATCCCATAAGTCTCTCTGCACCCACACTGCGGCCATCTGCCCGATGGTCATGTACCCCGCACCCCCCTCCTTTCCACCTGCCCTTCCCTCCTCCCTGCATTTTTTTTTGATCCTACCAGCCCCTCTTAGGAAGAAGTTTAAAAAAAAAAAAAGACCCTTCCAGAGGGCACCTCTTCTCCAAGGTAGGAACAAGTCCTAATTACCTCTTTGTGGCTGTAACATGACTCGGTCAGCTCCATGCTCTGAAGGTGAGCCCCTCTGTCACCATGCCCAAAGTTGGCCTCGGTTCCAGTTGGCCAAAAGGAACAAAACAAAACAAAACAAGATATTTAAAACACTTCCCTGCCTCAATCCCGCCCGTTGCACATAACTCCCGTAACGGACAGAGCAGCCTGCGCTAGCTGGAGGCAGATAACTCCAAGGGTGCTTATTTTCCTAGTCCGAGAACAGGCTATCTTCGGGATGCAGCTTGCCGAGGCGGCCGCTCCTGCTGCTCCCCTGGCTGCGGGCCAGTGGGAGTGGAGAGCCATTTCGGGGAGGCCCGGGCTGTAAGTTGCCTGGGGAAGGGAGCCGGGTCAGCCCTTCCTCTCCTTTGAGGCCAGCTTTATCACTGAGGCACTCTGTCTGGCTTCCGTAAGCCTGATTCTGTCTCCTGATTCTCTCCATCCCCTGGGAATATTCAGAGAGACATGTTTTAATCTATTTTTATTAGTTCATTGCTGATTAATTTTCCTACCTCGGCATCGTGGACATCTTGGACAGTGTAATTCCTTGTCGTGGGCTGTCTGTTCCCTGCTGTAGGGTGTTTAGCAATGTTCCCTGGTCTCTACCCCCTAGACGCCACTGGCACCTCTCCCCCCAAGTGTGACAACCCCCAAGTCTCCAGACATTGCCACCTATCCCCCCGGGGCGGGGGAGGGCAAACCCACCCCTCGTTGAGAACCACTGATTTCCAGGAATATAAAAACCTAATTTTAGAGATGGCAGAGTGTTCTGCTTAACGTCTTGCTGGAGGCTTGTAGGGAGAGAGGCGCTTTCTCTGGGCCTTAAATTGAGCTGAAGGTCTCTCAGCTCCATCATTCAGTACTTAAGACTTACTCTCAAAGGGGTCGATCTCCTAAAAGACGACACGGATCCTGCAGTTGCTCTTGGTACATTTTAGCCTTGTTTCTGCTCTGCTTGGTTCGGCTTCTCTTTTGTCCTTTTCTTTAGAGGCAGGTGAAGGTACCGAGTTTAGGGATGTGGCGTCCAATCTGGGTTGGAAGTCTGGTGTCTGGCATTTGCCAGCTGTGTGACCTTGTGCAGCTCACTTCACCTCTCTGGGCTGGATTCCAAATCTCCAACAATGCTCCCTACCTCATGGAGTCAGTCAGTGCAGAACGTTGATTTAGTACAGTACTGGGCCCCGGGCAAGCATGCCGGAGCTGTTGGGGCTACTCTGTGCAAGGGGTGTGTGTGAGAAGGGCCACCGAATGATCTCTAGATTGAGGCTGGCAACATTTGGTTTATTTCCCGCTTATCAGCCACATTCCATCAAGCCCAGGATTGGCCCTTAGTAGGCCTGCCCCGGGCTTCCTTTTCAATCCCTGTCCCTCCCAGGATTCCATCTGCCACCATACCTTTGTCTCTGTCCCCAGCCCAATCGCTGTCTTTCTGATAACCTCAGACCTACCCGAATGCCAATAGCATTCCTCAAACAGAGCAGAGCTGCCAGAATAAGCCGGCAGCTTCCTGCTCTTTGCCCCAGAAAACATTTCGAGTGATCAAGTGATCAGAGGGGGGTGGGGGAAGCGGGGAGGACGCTGCAGCTGCTTATGCAACAAGCTTTAATCCCGGGTTAAAATCCACCACGCGCGCCGGTGGCATATTTCATTTCCTCATCGGGTCGTGAAGCTAGTGGCACATGAGATCTGCCACATACGCGCAGACACGTTCCCCCAAAAGCAACCCCCGCAGAGGCAGACAGTGTTCCCTAGGGGATGGTGGCGGAGGGCCGCCAGGAGGGACGGCACGGTCTGGTTAGCTCTGGCCTCCACCTCTTGTCCCCCACTTGGTGTCCCTGTACGCGGTTCCACCCGCAGGAAGAGGGGCCCCTCCCTTCTAGTGAGGCCCAGGCCGATTGTCCTGGACCCTTGTCAGACCAGGTGATGGAGGTGTCCCTCCCTGCATCTGGGCCTCTTCTGCCTAAAACACAACAGCAACAAAATCCCCTCCCTTTTCGTAAAGCCTGGGCCCTGCCCCTGCAGTACAGTCTGTGTGGATTCCTGCCTTGTTCCCGTTTGATATTCCCAGCCAGGAAGAATTCATGTGCACGAGGTGGGCATCTGTTGTCCATGTGGGGGGGGGGCGGGGGCAGGGAGAGCAGGCGATCAGCTCTACGGTTTCTTTGTGGGAACGAACGGTGTGGGACCAGAAAGCCCACGAGTCCTAATTTTAGGAGGAGAGGGGAGACTTTATTGGGCCATAGTTTTACCTCCTGGCATATGGCTGCGTCACCTCTGGAAGCTTTCTCCAGCCTCTGAAGAGTGGTGTTTACGTAGCTTCTGTTGTTCCAGCTTGCTGTTTTAAAAAAATCTTGTTAATTAAGCACCTTGTCTTTGGGGGGGGGGGAAAAAGAAGCAAGCAAGCAAGCAAGCACGGACATTTTAAGATCCTTCTGGATTTGCCTTTTCTTTCTCAGGGTACAGACCAACTACAAAGGCAGCTTTCGGGAGGAAACAGGCAAAGACCTCCTAATACTATTGAAATGGGTGGAATTATAAGTAGCTCTGAAAAACTAGTTAATATTTTACTGGGGAGCAGTGCCAGAGATGGGGGTGGGGGGCTGCCAAGAGTAGGTCCGTGTGTGAAATAGCCGTTCCATCTGCCTTAGGGGACGAAAAGAAGCCGTTCTCTGTGGAAATAAATTTAAGCAAGAATCCTTATAAAGCTCATGGGATTTGTCTGCCCACCGAGGGCCCAGTTCCCCAAGAACATACATACAGGGGTGATTGTGGCAGGAAGGGCTGAGCTGTGGGTGTAGGCCTGGCTAATAATGGGGGTTCTTGTTCCCTCGCTGGGCTTGACATCTTTCTTTCTCCCTCTGGATTTAAATGGCTTCTCAGACGGAGAGGCACTGCCTGTGCCCTGGATTCAGAAGGTACACGCCTCCTTGGGAAGCAAAGGCGAGAGACAGCGGCTCACTCTCTCTCTCTCTCTCTCTTTCTGCATCTGCCGGGAGAGCTGCAGCTGGTATTTTTCCACAGGCCTTTTTTGCGATCTCAGGGCCTAGTTTTTCCCAGCCAGGCCCAGAGTCCGAGAGAGGGTTAATAGGCAGGAAGCTGAAGGCATTGCAGACTAATACGGAAGTCAGATTTTTGTTTAACTGACAGGTTTAGCAGGCCTCAGTGGTGGGGGAGGGGGCCGGGAGGGGAAGGGAAGTTTGTAGATCTAGGCATGTGGCCTGCTAGGAGCGCATTTGGCTTTTCTTAGGGTAAGGACGGAGAGGGGGGCCCCGTTGGCATCCTGGCAGGGAGGCAGGAACCCATTTTGGTTTTCCTTTGAGTCCTGGCCGAGGGGGGGCGAGAAGTGAGAGTCTCCGCGGGCAAATGGCTCTCCGGCCTGCTTTTCCAGGAGGCGTTTTGACAATGACTATGCAAACTTGACCACGCTGCTCCCCTCCTCTTCCCAGCCGCCCGAATGCTCTGTCCTCTGAGAAGCCAGGGCTGCCCTGTAGCGATTTCTCGGGGCTCGCCTGTCCTGTTTTCCCCTCAGCTCCTCAGAGGCCTTCCTCAAACCCCTTTTTCTTATCCTCCCCCCTTGGCTGTTTTCCTGGGGCTCCCCACTCCTCGGCTTCGCTCCGTCCCCCCTCCCCCCTCCCCTCCGGGGCAGAACCACTCTGCTGGATTGTTCTAGAAAAGGGCCAGGCTTCCTCCCAGCCAAGAGCCGTTTCTGTGGGGGCAGGTGAGGGTGAGCCCTTTCAGCTCACCCCAAAAACTCCCTTCCCAGTGGCATCCGGGCCTCAGGCTTTGCTGGAGCAGGTCAGGCTGGCTGCACTGGTTTGCCCGTGCCGGGAAATCTAGCCAGGGTGTGGGAGAAGTGCGTCTGGGGGCCCCTTTCCCAAGTTTTTCTTGCTGCAAAAGGCCTAGCTTAGCCTGTCTTTTTCTATGCACAGGATGGCTCTTGCTCACCAGAGCCTCACAAAGATAATCGCTCAGGAAGTGTTTCAGCCAATCCCGGGCGGCCTTACACTCCGATTTGCCGGGGCAGCCAATCGGGGATGAGCTTTTATTAGGCGGCCAGATCATCAAGCCGAAGTGCCAAACCCTTTTTCTGTGAGAACTAGGAGCCTGTCCTCCATGTTTTATAAGTATTGACATTACACAGTGTTAACAATGCATCCACAGAGGTAAGCTCGACTTTTTAACCATCTTTTCTCCCCCTCCCTCTGAGACATCCGAATTGTGGGCGAGCAGTGTGATTTCTCTGTGGCTGGCCGTGCCACACTCACCCCCACAGCACTTAGGTTAACTTGGAACTGTTTAGAGAGAATTTTTTTGCTTTCTTGGGTCACATGGCTAAGTAGCCATTAGCCATAGCTTGATTTTGCAAACTAGCAAAGGCCTGGCACACCTTTTCTTCACCAGGACATGGTGTTTCTGGAATAGTTTGAAGCTAGATCCTGGAATGCCAAAAAAGAAGCTTTTTTTTTTTTCTTTTCTCTTCTTCCTCCTCCTCTCTCTCTCTCTCTCTTTCTCTCTCTCCCTGTCTCTCTCTCTCTCTGAGCAGTTCCCCCCCCCCCTGCACTATTGTCTTCTCCTGTGTCACATGCCTGCTGGGGGAAGAAAATGGAAGGTAAGCAAGCAGGCTTCTCTCCAAGGAGAGCTCATGGCAGACAGCAAAGCAGGCAAGTTTACCTCTCCAAAGAGGTTCTGGGAAGGCTGGAGTAAGTTCTGACCAGAGAGGACGTGTGTTTTAAAAAGAACCAAGCCCTCAGCAGAGCAGTGCTAAGGAGAGATCCTAGCTCCTGGGGCCTAGGTGGGTGGTGGTGTCTCTACATGGTCTGTTCTCTCCCTACAGGGCTGCTTCACTTGAAACTACATTGTTCAGCCTTTTTTCCTGACTTCTGTTGATAACAGAGTGTTCTTCTGCAAGCCAGCCTACAGCCAGCAAATGTTTCTGAAAGTGTTTTCTAGGCTTTGGAGGAAGTTTTTGGAGTAGGGATGGGGATGGGGGGTGTGTGTAGAGGGGGAGGGAGGTTGGACAACATCCTGCAATAAATCTGTGAGGACTCTTTTTGAATCCCTTAGCTTTCTACTCTTGCATGATTTTCAATGAACTAATGTATCTTTTCTCCTTGTTTTCATTTTCTTTTCCCTCTTTTACATTGTATCATCCTCTGTCCTCCTGTGTGATGGAGCACAGAGGAAATAAAATCATGTCTGTGGCTCATGACAGCATTCCATATTCAGTTGTTGGGTTGTGTTGTTGTGTGTGTGTGTTTTTAATAATCCCATGTAACTGTTTAAAAAAAATTTCCTTTTCGATCAAGTCCCAAATCTGCCAGCCTGTTCTCTCTTCTTAACTGTGGAAAAATGAGACGGTTGCTTGAACATTTGTTGGGTAAGTAAAGCAATCCATTTCCTCTGTGACCACGTATAAAGAGTTTGGTGGACATTTGGGGTCTGTTTGTAACAGAGGGTCTTGGCTATAGCAATTGGGGGGGTGGCTTTTCATTAGCAGGAACCAAATAAGGGTTTTTTAATAGTGTCTTGATTTTAGGTGACTGTTTGAATCCACTGTTTTTCCTGATAACCTGCTGCTAGGATTGAAGATCACACTTCCTGTTTACCCTGAGACAGGGGAGAAATGTTCAGTTCATTGTGACTTGCCTGGAGACCTTTAATTGGGATAGTGTGGATATTAGCTAGAACTCTACATAGGTGATCTGCTTGTGAAATGCAACGAAAGTGCTTGTTCTTAGAGTCACTGAGCCCTAAACATTGGTGAGGCAGGAGCCTGGTGGTGGTGGTGGCGTGTGGGGGCGGGGGTGTCAGCACTCCGTTTTAGGATACTTACTTGTAGTGTAAAATCCCACCCACCACCAAACTTGGTTTGATTCAGGACTCCCTGCACAACGGATTTGGCCTTTTCCCAAGCCTGACCCACACATCTGTATGCACGCTTGCCTTTACTTATGATTTATTTCTCACGTTTTACACCTCTCCTCATCTCTTAATGCTGTAGCTAGAACTTACGAGTGAAAAAAACTAGACGCTTGCTCAGCGTTAGCTTCAGAATTTGCCCAGAAGTTCCCTACATAAGTTTCCAGCCTGGAGACCAATCTAGCATGACTGTAAGTGCTGGAAATATAGTCAGTTGTTGTGGTATGCCAACTTTATGGACTCAGTAATCTTTTTTCCTTTAAGTTAGTGTCCAGCCACCCACTTTTTAGCATGGGTTGGAAAAAGGCTCATTTAATAATGAGAAATGTACCATTTCTAAGTTAAGAAAAGACTGTGCCAGGCCGGCTTTTTGAGTTAAGAAGTGCAGGCAGTTAATGATGTTGTGTACTTAAAACTGAACAGTGCTACGACCCCACACAAGTCAGTCCAGACACTTAGCTATTTTCTTTGTTCTTATCTCCTGGCTGTAAATGGAAATTACATATTGAGGTTCTTGTGGCCTCCCTAGAAGCAATATCTAATCACAAGACTCCTGGTTTGGTGCCTTCAACGTTTGCATAATGGTGTGTTTGTTGGGCTGGAAGGAAACCTAAGGGCAAGGCATTTGTCCTTTAAAAGCTTGCATTAAAATGGCTCCCACAGGTTTGCAAAGCCAAGATCTGTTTTCAGATGTGCAGTCCCAGCAAGTTCCCAGCCCTGGACCAAGCCGGCCACTTTCCTCTGGTACTGTGGCCACCACCAAGCATGAGTCTGTAAAAAGTTAATTGCTTCCAAAGTAGCTTATTTCCCAGTTTCACTAAGGGGGGGGGGGATAAATGTCTGCATTGCAGCAGGACTAGTACTAGGAACAGCAGTGCTGCCTTGCAGAGCAGCCCAATGGGGCTCCTCTCTCCAGCTTTTGAACCAATAGACTTGGAGGAAAGGTTACAGATTGACAATTAGAGTGGCCAGACTGAGAAGGGGCCTTCTGGAAGTTTCTACCATCTTTGTTCCTTTTAGGAGAAGCCTATCTGCCAAGCTGAAGTGTCTCCTACATTCCAGTCCTGGGGCATTCCCTCCCCACCGCCCACCCCCACTCCCTTTTTCATTTTTCCATCAAGGTAGAGTGATCTTTCTGCCACAGTTATAAATTTCAGAGGGAGGCACGAAACTTGGGCTGTTTCCCTTTTTCCTTCTGCCTCCTCAGTCCCCAAAGAGGATGCACAGCTGCAAGGAACAAACACAGACACACTGGAGCTTTTGATTCTAATCTTTTTTTTTTTTTTTTTTCCTTCCTTCAAGACCCTCCAGGATGGATTCACTTTTCTGCTTTGGGAAATTAAGTGGCATTCACGTGGGGGAGGGGGAGTAACTGCTTTTATTAGCTCCAGAAAATGGTCAGTGTTCCGTCTGTAACTAGGAATTAATTATATATAATCACTCAGTAAACTTTCTACAGAGTTTTTCTAATTGCTGCGCACATAGTTAGCCTGTTGGAGCCGAGTCCAGTTACTTTTATAATTAACAGCTCAAAAGATTTGAGTTCGAAAGAAAGAAACAATGGGGCCTCTTGGATTATAAATTAGGGATGAAAACAATGGCTTTTTCTTTCTTTCTCTCTTTTTTTCTTTCTCTCCTTTTCTTTTCTTTCTTTCTTGTAACCCCTTTTCTTTTAAACAAAACATTTCCCCTTTTCTTTCCCTGGGAGGACAGTGGGGAAACTTCTTCAGGTCTTAAATAGGAGAGGGGGGAAAATGAGTCACGTTTAAAAAAAGCCAGGATGACAGTAACCCAGAAAACCCTGGAGGCAAAGGTAGGTTTTTAAAAAGTCCAGCCACTTCCAATGTGTGATCTCTTTGTTTCTTCTGCCTTTTTTCTCCTTCTCCTCTCCTGTGGCAGAGGCAACAGACATTTGTCAGCCGAGAGGCCCTAGGTCTGGCTTTGCCTCTGGTTGACCCTGAAAAGAAAGATACATGCAAAAGTGGCCTCGCCACCCCACAGCAGAGATTTAGTAAGGGAATATGTTTAGAAGTCCTTTCTCCTTGATCTTAAATGCAAAACAAGTGAGGATTCACCCTTGGCTCCAGGTTGCTAAGGCTATGCTGCCCTTCCCCCCACTCCCCACTCTCCTTACAGATAAACAAGCAGGCGGGAGCCATGTCAGCAGTGCGGCTAGCTTTGCTGCCAGGCTGTCCCTCCTCATCAAGATTACCTACCTACCGGCCGGCGAGGAGCCAACCTCCCGTCCTTGCCCCGGCACAGCCTTGGGCACCATGCCCTCCTTTCTCCCCTGGAGCTGAAAAGCAGTCACCTTGAAACTCCCCACTCAGCACCAGAGTGGCGAGGCCAATTCTCAGACCTGTAACAGTAAATTACATTATCCACTCTGAGGCTGCTAGTTCGGCCTCTGAAAGCGGGTTTTGCAAAACCCATTGTTAATTTTCAGGGCTCTGTTGGGGGTGGACAAAAATCTGATTTGTGAGTATCCCGTGCATTGGCTAAGGGAATGTTTTACTGTTGTTTCTCCTCTTGCAGACTCAGATTGTCTTTCCTTGAGGTTAACTGTCTTAGGACTGGCTGGGTATTTGGTGGCCGTTTTCAGGCTTATAAACAGCCTTTTTCTTTTGCCTTGGCCTCAGAACGGGTGCAGCCCTTTAGCTTGGCTTTTCAGATGGCTGCTCTCCTTGCAACACTTTGATTCCACCTAGCTCCTTTTTGGTAGGGATGCAGAGCTGGTTTCTAATGTATCAAGAAGGGGGCATGGGCTTCCTCCCCCACCCCAGCTTGCTCCCCTTTAACATTTTTGCATTTGTGCAGACACCTGTCTGTCCGCAGTTTTTGCCACAGGGCTGCATAATTTCTAACCTCCCACCCACCTGATTTGAGGGCAAGGGGGCCCATCGCAGAGGCTCCTGTGGAAGGCTCAGGATCTAAAAGGAAAGGGTTTTCCTCAGGAACCTGTGACTTCACAAACTCCCCCTGTCATTGCAGATTTTTTTTTTTTTAAGCTTCTAAACGTTGGGTTGTTGGTGTCCTTTGGTTGAGCTTTTCCTAGTTCTGATATTTAGGAAGGTGGCTTCGAAACTAGCAGAGCCGCTTCCCCAAGAGCTACAGCTTTTGAACAACCTGCTACCATTTTAGCTTCAATACAGGAATGAGGCAGTGTTGCCAGACGCCATTTTAAGAATCCTGCATAAATAGCTTAGCTCCCGATGACTCTGCCTGTTTTAGGTGAGTGCTTATATAAAGCTGCTCTGCTAACCATTCCCTTCCCCCCACCCCCAATTTTTTTAAAAAAAAATTAATTGCAGATTTAGGGAAGCATGGTTTTCTTATTTTGATGTTCACTCTTTTGTGATCTGGAAGAGGAAGATGTTGTGTCTTGGGGATTAAATATTTCTTACAGCCTGGACCAGTTTGGTATTTTGAATGAAAGTAAAAAGCTGAAGGAAAAGTCCTTGCGAATGATGCATGATTCTTGAATTGCCGTCCGATGATCCTCATCTGTAGACCCAGAGTCTCGTGCATGCTGGTTAAATATTCTAGCTTCTTGGTTAAAAGTCAAATAGTAGGGGCACTTGGGGAAAAGAAATATCTGGGCATTGTGTATCCAGGCTTTTTTTTTTTTCTCCTGTCAAAACTAGATTTTTTTTTTTTCTTTCTCTCTCTCTCTTTTGGAAGTGTGGAGGGGATGGCATTCCTGGGAATTACGGACCAGCCTTGAGTCCTCAGAATTAATAATCAGAAGGCTTAAAACATCCTGGAGGTGCAGCACTTCATCTGCAACTTTTAATTGCGCTTTTCCAGTGCATGCAGGTTAAGAAGTAAGCCTGGGTTTTCTTGCTCAGGCATTGGGGGACATATCTTTTATTCTTTCTGGGACCGGATGGGAAAGTCTTGGTTGTGTTTGCAGACGCTGTTATTCCTTCTTTAATTGCCTGAAAGGTATCAGTTTGTGAAATCCAGAGGAAAGTGACTTAGGGTAAATGTGAGTGCAAGAGGTGGTGGCGGTGGGAACAGACAATATATACAACTAGTTGATGATGTATTTTCCTGTTGGGGTGAAAGGCTGTTGTTTGGTTTTCAGCTAATTTCACCCTTTTCTTTAGCTGGCCCCCAGCCTCCCCAGTGGACCTTAAAAAAAAAAAAAAAAGTAATGTCAGTTTGAAACAAGGGCTTGTTCCATTGTTTTTGATTTAAATAATTGGGGTTGCTGGAAGCTAGCAGATAGGAAAGATGCTGTATATTTTCTAAGACTTTAATGTGTTAATGACAAGAGTTCAAAGTCTTTTCTCCAGGTGCAGCTGCCTTTTCTTTTTAACAATTATTGTTATTTGACTTCTTTTCCCTCCTCCAAACGACTGAACAGTTTTTAACCTAAATTGACCACGATCTGTGGGGCATTCAGACAGGTACAGATCTTTTCTCAACACCACTTTTGATGTAATATTCATAATTTCTTTCCCTAATAACATACTTGTCCTTAAACAAACAACAAAAAAAAAAACAACAACCACCAAAAAAACTGAGATCAGTGGTGTAGAAAAAAGGAAGTCCCTTTAGATGTGGCTATTCAGAATGACTCATTTTGCATTCTGGTCTTTGCTCTTGTAAATGAAGTTTTTTTTCCCTTTTAACGCATAGACACTGCAATTTCCTTTAGTCAAATGCAAGTTATTGTGTGTGTGTGTGTGTGTGTGTGTGTGTGCGCGCGCGCGCGTGCACGGGTTCCCTTTGAAACGATGGCTTGCTGATCTGCGAAAAAAGATGGTTTTCTGAAATTGTGCTTGAAATCTTGGCTGAAGCTGGTGGTGCTATTGCTGAAGTTAGGTGATTATGGGGCCCACTTGTAATACTTGGAAAGATAAAACAGCTTCACTTTTCTCCCCTCTTTTCTGCAGCAGCAAATAGCCACCACTAACTAGTCTGCATTTCCCTAGCTTCTCAGCAGCATCCCTGCCTGAAGGACTCCGCTCCTCTGGGCTGCCACGAGCCAAATAATTGTTCTCTTGAATGCAGTCCTCCATGGTCAATACACCTTTGAATGTTTTCATCACTGCAGAAATCTTTCAAGTGGGTTTTAGGGGCTCTGTTCTGCATAACTGTTTTATCACTGTACATTTGGGTGGGATCCCAGATGAGCGTTTTTCTCTGTCCCTCACAATGTGGGATCGTTTGCAGTAAGTTGAGGATTTCACATACTTCATGTCAGAGAGGGAAACAGAATTCTAGTTGCTAGAAAGATCAAGGTTGCTATTTGTTCTTTTCAAGTTGACCATCTCTCCATCTCTGAGGGTCACTTGATTTTATATATATGTATATGTGTGTGTATATATATACACATTTTTTTTTATGAAAATGGATTTCCAGTCACCCCAGGCAAGAAAGCATCAGCAAGTATTCATTTGGACCCTATGTGTGTGTGTGTGTGTTGTAGGCAGAGTGTGTTTCCAAGTTGAGAATGTCTCTGAAGTTGAAGTGAAAAGTATTCGTGCTAAAATCACCTTCTACAAATCACGTTGTAATATTGCATGATAGCGAAGTGTTTAAATTTAAGAGTCTGCTTCTGATGGAAACCATTTGTGACAAAATTCCAGTTGTTTCTTTGGCGATCGGTGTCACAGCTTTCTCCACGGATGCAGTGTAAATGAAATTGTTAATAGGGTTCTATATCAGAGAGCTAAATGTGTTAATATTCCAATTTTAAACTACCTTTCTTCTCTCTGCTGGGACTAGTTAAGTGTGAGGCATACAAGTTCTTCTAATTTTATTCTGAGCTACAATTTCTTCCTTTCTGTCTGGTTCCCATCCTGAGTCCTCTTCACCGGTCAGTCGTGGCCCTCTCCTAAAGCCATCTCCATCTGACCCTGAGGTTCCAGGCCTTTTTGGACTCCTCTTTTGTCTTGTCGCAGTCTCAGACCATGGAAGACAGAAGGGACATTCTAATCCTTCCTCTGTCACTCAGCCCTCCCTCCAGTCCTGGCTTGGGTCTTCCAGATGGAAAATTCTGGCCATATCAATTGGTGATGCGCCCATTTTCTTCATGGTGAATCACAGACTGATGGAGTTGCCGCTGGAGTACTTTGCTCATATTCTTATCACTTCATTGTCTGCCTGAAGGCTTGGAAGTTTCCAGCAGCTCAAACATTTTGCACCTATGAAAGCAGAACTCTGCTGGCTTGCCTGGGAGGTGTATGTGTGGGGGGAACACATGAAGTGGTCTGTACTCCATTCAGTGGAGTTCCAGCCCAGAGAGTGAGAGAAGATTCTGGTGGACCTTCCCAGCCAAGGGGCCTGGTTCCCCCCCCCCCCAACCCCCAGCTCTCAGCCTGTCTTTTAAATAATCCTTCCTCATTCCACTTTTGTGGTGGGGGATAATTAGTCACAGCTCAAGAGGGCTGAATGCTTTCTCTAAGCTATGCGTGCAACAGAGAGGAAACATGCCGGGGTGGAAGTATGGACATCCCAAGCCTAATTCCTGGGATAAGTGCTGGAGGTTTGAATGTTTTGAGGCCAGGCCTTTTGCTTCTAACCCGGGCATATTCTCCCACTTTGCAGTTTAACCTATATATATATTTTTTTCCTGTTCCTGCCTCATCGGGAAATGTAAGAATTAGCTGGGAGGTCTGGGAAATGCTCTCTGCCTTGCAGCGTTCAGAGATCAGAACTCTGGGTACCTTGCGAACCACCTCCAACCTGAACCCAGTGTTAACAAGGAGAAACTTATTTACTTGCCGGCTGGGTTCTCATTGGCCCACGGGGGCAGATTGTAATTGTGTGTCTAAAAATGTGCTTTTTTGCATCCCCCAACAGCATAACTGGAATAGTAATTTGACTTAAAAAAAGAACAACCTAGTGGTTTGAAAACTCCTTTAGGAGTCTTAGCACATTGCTGGAAATCAAGTGTGGGGTCTGTCCCCCCCCCCCCACCGTGTAAGGATGGGGGATAGTCTTGAATGTGGGTGTGTTGTTAGAACTTCTCAATAGCAGCCCCCATGGGGCAGGTTCTCAGTCTCCCTAAACGTGAACACAATTTGCTCTGTTTCAGCTTGGCCGAAGAAGAAATAAAAACTGAACAGGAGGTGGTAGAGGGCATGGATATCTCTACTCGCTCCAAAGGTGAGTAAAAATCGTGTATTATCTATTCCAGAGCAGAGGAGGAAATTGGAATTTCTTTTTCTAATTGTGATAGTGCACTGAAGTGTGGCTCTGCGATCCGAGGCTGTAACACTCCTCTGATTTGGAGAGGAACCTTTGATGGATGGGCCTAATTTGTGGAGAAATCCTCTCCTTTTGATTTCTTTTCCCTCGTGTGGCTCTGTAGGTAGACCTACCTATGGGGCGGGGGGGGGGGAGGTTGTCTCAGTAAATTTTACATGTATATCATGACTGAGGGGGAGGGTTGTCTCGCTGCCTCTCTGCAGGGTGACTTTCAGGAATTCACCATTTCAATAAAGCATGTTCTAGAAGCAACCGGAGTGTCTAGCTGCTGCTGGGTTTCTGATTTTTAATAACAGGCCTCTTAGGAATCACAGAAGTGAAACAAAGTTGGCCCACTTCCTTGGAAAAGGGTGGTCTTGGTGAGAGATAAAGAGGAAATGTAGGACTTTCTGGAATGCTGCGGCCAGCGTTTGCATTTAGGACAAAATTTAGCAAATTAGAGCAAACACGGTTGATGTTTTAATTCAGCAGCCTGCGTTAGACTCCTCAAAATCTTCTAATTGTGGGATTGGTACTTTTCATTCGGCCTGTGTGAAATGGTAGGAGGCTTCCCAGAAGGAAGTAGTTACTCAGTTTTTGTCTTCACGGTGTTTTTAGGAATGAGCTACTGGAGCATTTTCCACGTCTTTGGCTGATGAAAATGCTCATTTTCAAGCTTAATGGTTGTACCAAGGTGGTGGTATCCCTTCGACAAGTCACTGAATGTCGGCTTTGAGCTGAGGATTTATGGGGGAGGTAGGGAGGGCTGGAGGGAGGGCTATTATAGACTCTGCCAGAAAGATTCTAGATCTTTCTAGAATCCAGCTAGAGAGAATTACAAGAAGTGGCTCCCTAGAGACATCTTAAAACAACAAAGCTTTTTGAGGCTTTTTATAAGATCGCCCTGTCATTTGGGGCAAAGATGAGGGTCAGATAATGAGGGCTATGATTCGGGAAGTGGAAGCTGGCTGTTGTTGGGACCTGGCCTCACAGATGAGGGGGCGGGTGGGTGGGNGTGCCCTAGGTGAGAAGGCCAGGGTGGGTGGTCTGTGCCTGGGGTTGGAGGGCTTGTGCCTGGGCAGTGGAGCAGACTGGGGATTTGGGGAGGGTGGGCCTCGTCAGTGAGCCACTGCCTCTTCATCACAGCCCCCCCCTCTCCCCCCGGGCCGCTGGGCCAGCGGCACCTGTAATGATCAGGAGAGCCATGGGGAAATTTTGAGCAAGGAAAGAACCTTCCTGAAGAGGGATCTTTAGACAGTTGCTGATGAGGGAGTGTGTCCCATTCCCCTTGTGGTCAGAATGGAATTTGGAATTTGGGACAGAGAGACCAGAAAATGGGACACGGGGGTCTTTGTCCTCACTGTGCTCCTCACTTGTACGCTTTCGGTCTCTGTCCCTTCATGTTCTATCTATAAAATGGGGTGTTGGGTCAGATTCTAAGATCCTTCCAACCTTGGGCTTCTCTTGTAGAAGTGGTGCTCACTGACAGTGTTTACGAAGGCCCTGTTTTTGTATCAGGAGCCTTTTCTTCTTGACTTATTCTAGTCCCCTTAGGAGGTGGGAGGTGGTGTTCCCACTTTGCAGATGAGCACACTGAGGCTCTGACTAGCACCCTCTCACAGGTAGTAAACGTAGAATGGGATCGAACCGAGGCTCCAGCTACTGCCAAGGAAGCGCTTCCTTCCTGGGCGCTCACTGCCCGCGACGCCCCATAGCCTCGTTGTGGAGACTTTTCCAAAAGGGTCAAACTCAGGGATCCTCGATCAGGGCGGGAGTCCCACTTTGCTCA
>NW_024424675.1:34787293-34788412 GCF_017311325.1 Ursus maritimus | reverse complement strand
CCGCCCCCCCCCCCCCCCCCCCGTGTGGGAGAGCCCTCCTCTCGTCTTCTTTCAGCCCCCCTGATGCTCCTAGCTCTTCACCAGCTTGCACCTCCCAGTGACTGTTGTCACCTGAAGGGGTGATTCCCCTTGGGATGACCATTGTCCCTTGTTGCATTGTCCCACTCCGGTCTTGTCCCTCCAGCAGCTAGGGTGCTCTTAGAAGACAGACCAGGTCCTGCTCATCTTGCCAGCTCCTTCCACTGACCTTCCAGTGCCCTTAGGCGCAAGTTGGAGGTCCGTGTGGCCTGCCTACCTGGGTTACCTCATTTGCCTTCATTCACCCTGTGACCTTCTGTTGGACTCGACCAATTTCTCTCCCTGACTCCGCTTGAGCTGCCCCACCTCCTTCCCCTCTGGTCCCTCTCAGGGGCCCTGTGTGTCCTGTGTCCTTTGCCGGGAACACGCTGCTCTGGGTCCTGCTGCCTGTTTCTTATCTCTTAGCTTATCTTGGACATCCTCTCCCAGAGGCCTTCGGTGGCCACACAGTCCAAAGGAGCCATTCCATCATTTTCTGTTACATTTTTAAAAGTAACTAATTTTAGAGCAGTTTCAGATTTCCGGATAAGTTGGGAAGATTGTGCAGAGTGTTCCCATGTCACCCCTCCCACTCCCCGCGCACACACATGCACACAGATAGCTTTTCCCCGTTATTAACATCATACGCTCGCGTGATGCATTTGGCGCAGTTGATGAATCTATATTGGTGTGTCGTTACCAACTGCAGGCTGTACGTTGTTCAGAATCCCTTGGTTTTTCTACTGAGGTCGCTTTTCTGTTCCAAGATCCCACCCAGTAAACCAGGTTACATACAGTTACGGCTCCTTAAGTCTCCTCAAGTCTCTCCTCTTGGCTGTCAGTTTCTCAGACCTTCCTTGTTTCTGATGACCTTGATAGTGTTGAGGAGTACTGCTCATGTGTTTTGTGGGACGTCCCTCAGTTAGGATTTTATCTGATGTTTTCCTCATGGCTGGACTCGGGTGGATTTGGGGAGGAAGATCGCAGAGTAAAGTAGCATTTTTTTCTTTCTTTCTTTCTTTCTTTCTTTCTTTCTTTCTTTCTTTCTTTCTTTCTTTCCTT
>NW_024424675.1:34639479-34787074 GCF_017311325.1 Ursus maritimus | reverse complement strand
TTTCTTTTCTTTTCTTTTCTTTTCTTTTCTTTTCTTTTCTTTTCTTTTCTTTTCTTTTCTTTTCTTTTCTTTTCTTTTCTTTTCTTTTCTTTTCTTTTCTTTTCTTTTCTTTTCTTTTCTTTTCTTTTCTTTTCTTTTCTTTTCTTTTCTTTTCTTTTCTTTTCTTTCTCTTTCTCTTTCTCTTTCTCTTTCTTTTCTTTTCTTTTCTTTTCTTTTCTTTTCTTTTCTTTTCTAAGATTTTACTTATTTATTTGAGAGCAAGTGAGAGGGTTGGTGAGAGAGAAAGAGCACAAGCAGGGGGAAGGGTAGAGGAAGAGGGAGAAGTAGGGAACTGATCTCAGGGCACTGGGATCATAACCTGAGCTGAAGGCAGACACTTAACCCACTGAGCCACCCAGGCACCCTAAAGTAGCATTTTCATCACATCAAGGGTACTTTATTTATTTATTAAGATTTTATTTATTCATTTTAGAGAGAGACAAGCAGGGGGAGAGGCAGAGGGAGAGGAAGAAGCAGGGTCCCCACTGAGCTGGGAGCCCAACGTGGGGCTCAATCCCAGGACCCGGAGACCATGACCTGAAACAAAGGCAGACATACAACCATCTGAGCCACCCAGGCACCCCAAGGGTACATTAAAAAAAAAAAAGATTTATGTATTTATTTTTAGAGAGAGAGCAAGCCGGGGGGTGGGTGGGGAGGGGCAGAGGGAGAGAGAGAATCCTGAAGCAGACCCCCCTTATCAGGGGAAGCCCGGCTTGGGACTCCATCCCCCAACTCTGAGATCATGACCTGAGCTGAAATCAGAAGTCGGCCGCTCAGGCGCCCCTCATGGTGTGTATTAGCGATGTGCTTTCTCGCTGGTGATAGTGATCTTGACCACCTGACCCATCGGGTCAAGTCACCAGCCTCCTTTGCTGTATTCTTCGTAAGGAGGTCATGATGCCCACTCTACCTCCTTGGGGCCAGAGCTTGTACACAAATTATTTGAAGTTACTTGGCATTCTTCCCTTTGAGAGATTTGTCGCTTTTGCCCAGTTATTTGTTGCTTAGTCATTTACGTCAGCACGCCTCTGTTATTTTAAACCTTGGGTTGTAGTCCAGTGCGGCTTCTCACTTACTCCGCTGCTCAAGGTGTTCTAGCTTTAAGGGGGCGCCTGGCTGGCTCAGTCGGCGGGACGCGTGACTCTTGATCTCGGGGTTGTGAGTCTGAGCCCCACGGTGTGTGTAGGGATTATTTAAAAGTAAAATCTTTAACTGTATATATTTTAAAGATTTTATTTATTTATTTGACAGAGAGCTAGAGAGCACAAGTAGGCAGAGCGACAGGCAGAGGAGAGAGGGAGAAGCAGGCTCTCCGCCGAGCAGGGAGCCCGATGCAGGGCTCCATTCCAGGACCCTGGGATCATGACCTGAGCCGAAGGCAGCCGCTTAACCGACTGAGCCACCCAGACGCCCCTAAAAGTAAAATCTTTAAAAAGATGGTCCGGCTTAGGCCATGAGGAGCTCTTTCAGTTGGCTCCTGTGTCCCTTTGATATCAGTGGGGTTGATGGGTTGGTTGACTGATTGGACACTTGCTTTCTTTTGGCCACTGCAAGATGCACTAGGCTCATCTTGTTTATTTTCTGCCTCGACCCTGGATTAGCCATTTCCCTTGGGCACCCTGGTTCCTTTCATTGGAGAGTTAGCATTGGAAACCAAGCTCTGGTTCCTCAGTGTGCTTGTTGCTACAGAGATGTCTTTGTTTCTCGGTCCTCTCGGCCAGCAGAGCAGGGAAGTGTATGTGTGTATACTGACCCATACGTACACACACAACTAGAACGATTTCTCTCTGTATCTCCGTTAAACTACACATGGTTCATAACACTTGTCTCCGATTCTGATCCATGACCGCGTGGATCATTCCCGCGTTGTTCTCTCCCTTGTCTGTAACCTCTCACTCTTGAACCGAGGAAGCTGCGTCTTACCACCTGCCATTTGTTTACATGTTCTGGTACATTTTAAATCTTATCATCGGTGTACAGCTCGATAAACCTAAACACTTGTGTACACTTGTGGGACCACAACCCAGATCAAGAGAGTTGAACATTTATGGCATTCCAGAAGGCTCCTCAAGCTCACTTCAGATTTTCCTCAGAGCCCTCTCCATGACCTTGTACTTCTTGTTTATTGATGGTCTCCTCTGCTGGAATGTAGGCTCCTTCTCTCCCCAGGCTCTAGACAGCCATGCTCAACCACTCCCTTCCATTTGAGAAGCAGGGTGGCATAGAGGTTTATTTATTGATTTTTATTTTATATTTTAAAATATTTTATTTTTTGTCGGAGAGAGAGCACACGCAGGGGGAGCAGCAGGCAGAGGAAGAAGCAGACTCTCTGCTGAGCAAGGAGTCCGATGCGGGCCTTGATCCCAGGACCCTGAGATCGTGACCCGAGCTGAAGGCAGACACTTAACCGACTGAGCCACCCAGGCATCCCGGCATAGAGGATTAAAAAAAAAAACCTCTTCTGGAGCCAGGCGCCCTGGGTTCCCAGTCTGGCCTGCCCCCTGCCTTGCTCGGTTATTCTTTGTGGCTCAGTTTCTTCTTATCCGTGGGGGTGGTAAAGCTAGAGCATTGTGGTGAGGATTGAATTTGCTCACATACATGGAGTGCTCAGAACTGGGGCGTGGTGTGTGCTCAGAAGCGTTAGCCAGGTTTAGAATCGGAGGAAGAGGGATGAGCTTGTATTGATAATTGTCAGGTGGAAGCCCTGGTTACCACGTTCTGCTGTTTCCCCCACTTAGAACCTGTAGGAAGGGGGCATGGAGACAGATAGGGGAACTCTGCCCAGACTGTGAAGAGTGGTAGGGTTCCCAGAAGGCGGGCTCAGATAGGCTTTATATCCTCTTGGCCTCTATGACATTTGAAGAAAGGTTGTCTGCAGCTGGCCTGGATTGATTTTTCCAGGGCCCTTGCTGTGGTGGGGAAACCATGAGAGGGGGAATGGAAGGGGTCACCTGGTTTTTGAGAGAAAACTTTCTCTTCCCCCAGGGACTGCCTTGGATGGCTTTCTTTGTGTGGAACTGAGCTCCTGTCTCCAAGGGTTGGGTGTCCAGGGGACGGGGTGTTTTTGTGTCTAGAGCCTTGGGTCAGAAGAGTCGACTGCATTCACAGAGGCCTGGAGCCATGCTGGGTGCTCAGGTGCTGAGAGCTGAGGTCAGCATGGTCAAAATGGGATGCTTGCAAAGCCTGGCTTCTCTCTCTCTTCGGTCCTAATTATCTCTTAAGTCCGTGGTGGGGTGATCTGGACCCAGCGAACGGATTCTTACTTCTCCAGCCTGCTCTTCATAACACCATTCGGCCAGGACCTTTGGTTGTGAGCCATGGAAGCCAGTTCTGGTTAATTGGAGCAGGAAAAGGAGGAATGGCAGGTGGTTTGTGGCTCACAGGGTTGATGGGAAGGCCGGAGGGCCAGGGCTGCTCTGGGGAGCAGAGCCAGCCTACAGGCTCCTCAGGGTCAACAGGACAAAGTCCTCTGGGAGAGTCGCTCCCCTTGTTCCATGCATTTGCCCTTTGGCCAGGGAAGGGCTGGTGTCTGGACACCTGGTCCCACCAGCTACCCCCACTAGCGAGGAGATGATTCTTGAGGAGGTGACGTGGCTACTCTGGCATCTCGGGAAACTGGCACCATCATTCCTGACTTGCAGGTGGAGAGCAGGCCCCGAATGTCCTCTGCTTGGGACACTTAGAAACTCCAGTAACTGACTCACAATTCTTTAATCCTATTCCAACATCTAGTCCGTATGACCCTTCAGGTTCTCTCACTAAATTTCAGATTGTATACCCGTGACACGACCGCTGAGTAATTCCCAAGCCAGTCATTGCCATTACCCCAGCCTGCGCATTTACTGGAGTGCTTTAGTTCTCTGGAGACAAAGCTTTCGAGCTTTCAAGTTGTCAGGGTGATGTGTGTCCGAGGGCTGTGTCTGCCGAAAGATGCTCAAGCATAAACCGGAAGTACCGTCTAGAAGCCAGGTGTGTGCCCAGCTACTACCTTCTGAGTACTTACTAGGTGCCAGGTATTCTATGCAAATTACTTCATTGGGTTTTATAATGCTGGGATGGAGGTGTGTCATTATTCCCATTTTACAGCCAAGGAAACTGAGGCTCAGTGGGATTAATGGAGTGGCAAAGTGGAGAACTGGAGTCAGGTTTTATCTTTGAGTTTAAACCTCTGTACATAGCCATGTGCTCTCTCCCAAGGGTGCTAAGTCAGATGTCTGCAAGGTAGATGAGTGAGATGAGCTGGCTGGCACCTTGGGGTGCCGGGGCCTTTGAACAGCAGAGTGCCTGCTCGAATGCGGGAGTGTGCATCCATCTGACTGCTCACCAGCAGGAACATGGCTCATCCAGTGTTGTCTGGATCTCCCTCCCCCATGAAAACGCCTGACTTGGAAATGTAGTTTGTGCAGGCCGGTTTCTCAAAGACCACGCACGAACCCAGCAACACATGTCTCCAGGTCAGAAGTGGTTTGTCAGTTTGTATTCTCTGCAAGAGACTGGTCACAGCAACGTTCCTTGCAGGATTTTGGCCACACGATGCATGACTCAGAGTGAGCCCCTCCAAGGCCAGGGACTTGAAGTCTGAAAAATGATGGTGTCCGGGAGTTCACGTCTCGGTACAAAGGCTCCCCTGTGTGGGCTGCTTGCCTCTTGATCCTGCCATGTGTGCATTTTGCGGTAATGATTGTGGTGTGCGGATGCCAGGCTGCCAAAGCTGAAACCATTTTTAAAAATGTCTGTGTAATGTCACCCGCACAAGGGAATGAGCCACTTGGAAACCGTGCACAGATGCAGCGGAAGCCCAAGATATTAAAATCTTGAACAGTATCATTCTTGCTGAGATTTGCCTGGGTTAGGGATATGTTTTCCGAGACAGGATGCTAGAGAATATACAATTATAGCAATTTGCTAACCAGCCCCAGACCTTAATTAGTACAGGATCCTTGTTCTCACTGTTGTATGTAAATTAAGACTGTTTCACAAAGGGATTGTTGATGAGGATGGCTATGAGATAGAGACCTTCTGTCATTTTTTTTCCCCAAGGAAACTCTTTAAGAAAATATTAACCGTAAACATTCTTAAATCACAGTGTGATGCGAAAGTGCTGAGAATTTTCTTTTAAAAAATGAGCGTCAGTATTTTTAACTCTATTTTGGATCTTCTGTAGCTTAAGAAGTGCCATCCGTGTACTGTGCAACGGAAAGCATTTATTTGTGGGTTAGATTACCAGATTGTTCCTCTCCTAAGAAGGTTTAAAATGTCGTGGAACTCTGAAGATGTTGGATAATGGCTTTCCAAATGAGAACTCTACCTTCTCTTGGCCAGAGTAGCACCCTCCATGCATCTGTTCATGGGACCCTGTCACCTGTTTGTGCAATTTCGTTTTGTGGCTCACTTGTGAAAAACTTTTGTTTGCCCCATTTTTTTTTTGGCCCCATTTTTGAAGGCTGACCCACACTCTATGTTTATGTGACTTCTGTTATTCTAGAAGACTGTGATCTAAAATGGACGGTTTTCAACTTTATTTTAAAAAGAACCGTCTCCTTTTCTTCCTCCAAATGCCTGTAGAATTAAGGTACCAGGTCCGAGGCCTTTGAGAGATCCTGGCACTTGGTTTTTTTTTTTTTTTTTGCCTGAAACTTTCAAGTAGGTTTGCCCCCTTGCTGGTTGGTCCTTTACGATTGACTTGAGGGGAGCAAGTTGGGAAAGCCCATATCTCATAGTGGGGGTGGAGTACAATATCATAGGGCCCTCCCAACCCCTACCCCAAGTTCCTTCTAGCCACCTCCAGCTTTCCTGGGAACCTGTAGAAACCTGGCATTTCACAGACTTAAAAAAAAAAAAAAAACACACCAAAAACCAAAAACAAAAGCTTTGTTGAGAGATAATTCCCATATTGTACAAATCTCCATTTTAAAGTATACACTTAAATGGTTTTTAATATGTTTACAGAGTTGTGCAACCGTCACCATGGTCGATTTTAACATTTTCCTCATCCTAATAAGAAACCTCACCTCCATTAATAATCACTCCCCATTGTTCCCTTACCCCAGCCCCTGACAACCGCAAGTCTACCTTCTGTCTCTGTGAATTTACTTATTTTGGTTGTTTCATACAAATGAAGTCACAGAGTATATGACCTTTTGTGTCTGACTTCTTAGACATAATGGTTTCTAGACTCATCCGCATTGTAACATATGTCAGGCCTTCATTCTTCTTATGGCTGAAGAATGCTCTATTGTGGGTATGGCACATTTTCTTTATCCACCTATCCATCCGTTCATAGACATTTGCCCTCTTTCCACTTTTTGGCGACTCTGGATAAATGCCGATGTGAAAATTTTGTATGCGTTTTCTGTGGGGATAGATGTTTTCATTTCTCTTGGTTATAAACGTAGGTGGGAGTGGGATTCTGGGGTCCTAGGGTAAGTCTCTAACGTTTTGATGAATGTATAGACTTTTGAGCCCACTGAAGTCTCTCCCCCGTCTACCCTCTTGACCCTGCATATTTTCTACTAGCCACTCTTCCTGTGTCTGGCCTCTTCTTCAAAGGCAGATTTCTTAAGAGAAGTGTCTGTGTTCATGTCTTGGGTTCCTCACCTCCACATTTGTCCGGCTAGTTCCATTGTGCCTTCTGCCTAGTCCCTCCATGTGAGCGTCTTCCTGAGCTCCTTCAGTGAGCTGCTTTTTCTGATGGAGTTTTCGATACTCCTTCACCTTGAGCTGACGGAGCTATTGGACATTGCCCTTCATTTCTCTCCTGTAAACTCTCTCTTCTTGGCTCTTCTTTTGCCACCTTAGTCCTGGTTTTCCTCCTCTTTCCCCAGCACCTTCTCTGCTCATCAGCCATTAAATGTTGGTGGTGTAGAAAGCTTGGCCCTGGCCTCCTCTCTCCCAGCATGTTCTCTCCCTGAGTGATCTCGCCCACATCCGTGGCTTTGTGACTCACACATTTTTTATTTCCAACCTAGATTTTTCCTGAGTCATGAGGCAGAGAGGCCGGCTGCCTATCTGACCTCCCTACCTGTTGTTCATGGGTGTCTCGAACTCAGCGTGTCCCAAGCGATTTCACATCTCAACCTGCTCTCCTCCTGTCCACCCCTCCCACCCCCAACAAAACACCTGCTTCCCGACCATGAGGAATAAGCCAGTAATCTGCCAGTTGGCTAGGTCAGAGATAGGGGACTTAATTCTTAATTCTTTTGTCCTTTTGCCTTTTTGTGTCGTTTTCTTACAGTGTTAGGTCCTAAATATCATTCTGTAGGTTACTACTCTTGGACTGCAGTGGTTGCTTAACTGGTCCCAAGGTCTTTGTCCTGCGTGCTTTCCAGTGCTTCTGAAAGGAACATCTCCTCTGGCTACCATCTCCTACGTGAAGCCCTTAAGTGCTCTCTCATTAGTTTCAGGATGAAGAGAAAAATCCTAAAATCCCCATGTGTTGGCCCCGTGCTTACCCTTTCAGCCTTTCTCTATGTTCCCCTTTTCTCTCGTACTTGGGCCACACTGATCTTTGAGATTCCAGAGAGAGTGCCATCTCTAGCCATGGGGTCTTTGCTCCTACCTGGGCGATTCTCCCCTCTCCTCTCTCCTAATCTCCCAACCCCCCTGAGTCTAAGGTTCCAAATGAGGGTGGGTCCTGCCTTTTGTTTTTCTTGATCCCATTATGACCGGTGCCTCTTTTACTACCACTGTGCCTGTTCTGGTTAGTGTGCAATAAATATTTATTTTGAACGACTGGGTGAATGGCTTGACTTTGTCTATCAGATGCATAGAACTTTTATCCTGGAGAAGGAAGTAAAAACAGCCTTTCAGCTAGAGAGGGTGGCTTTGTTTCCAGCATAATCCGTGCCTGGAAATAATTACCCAAGCTCAGATGTCCGTTCTCTCTGAAACGATTGGTGGCCTGTCTTTCTTTCCCCCCAGGGACATAGCACTCTTTGAAATGGCCCCCTTCCCTCCGATTTCTTTCCTTCCCCAAGTATTAATACCATTTTGGTAGGGCCCTTTTCAAAACACAAGTCTGATTGTCTGCTCTCCTGCTTTAAATTTCCAAGGGCTCCTGAAGACCAGTCTTGAGATTCAAGAGAGAGATTTAAGGCCCTACTCCCTGTCCTTTCTAGGCTTGGGTCAGCATCCCTGCAGACCTGCCTATCATCCTGTACAGCCATCCAGCCCGAGTGTTGGTCCTGGGATAGGTCAGGCTCTCTCTTGCTCCTCGCTGAGGCACACCTTTGCGGGTCCTTCCAGACTGCTCTCCTAGATGACTGCCTTGCCCTCACCTTCTCCACATGCTTCTGGACCCCGGCCCTCCCTCTTTTTGAGCCTTCATTTACACCTCCATCAGTGGAGTCCTTTGGCTTCCAAAGTCAAAATCACCCTGGAAAGTCCCTGAAATTGCCCATGAAAGTACAGTAATGAGCTCTGATCAGGCATTCTTATACATACTAAAGGCTTGAGAATTTTCAAGCTAGGCTAAGGAAGGAATCAAAGGCAAGTCCAAATACATATTTCTAGGCTTCAGATCATTATGCCTTGAAGACACCTGCCAAATCCCTCAAGTAGGGATGGGTGGAGGATGCTGAGGTATTCTGCGTGCTTGCCAGGCTGGCTCGCTTGTCTGTTGAATACAGAGCTTCTTACGGCGATGCTGTCTGCTATCCGTGGCTGTTTAAATTTACATTAGTTAAAATTAAAAAAAATTACAGTTGTCCTAGCCACATTTCAGTTGTCCAGTCGTCCCATGGAGCTGAGGTGGCTGTATTTGATGGCCCAGGTAGAGAACGTTGCCGTCATTACAGGAAGGTCTATTGGACAGCACTGCTCTGTAGCTTTAACATTGGTGGGTGCTGGGCTGGAGGGGTTGGCACAGCAAAGAATATGCTGAATAAAGAATTATTACATCAGAGATGAAGTTTTGCTTGATCAGACCCTCCTGGGCCTCTTGTTTTTCCGAAAAGTTCTGCCCAGAGACAGCATGGCTATCTCCCTATGTTCTCAAGTTGGCATTTCTTCTCCGGCCCCCATTGAACCTACTTTTTGCCAGGCTCTTCGGCATCTTGAAATTCTGGCTGGGGGCAGATACTGCAGGATATGTTGGGCCACCCCCTCCCTGGCCTCCCAAAGAAACCCTCTGTTGTAGAATTCATTTACCTTTGTGTCTCTTTGCCCAAACAGTTATGGGCACCAGGTCTGTGTCACCACTGACGACCATGATGCTAGCAGTTTATAGTAGCTGCTCAGGAAGTGTTTTTTGAAAACAATCTCTTCCAAGAACTAATTAAGGGAAGAAAATGGATTATTGGATTTTCCTTTCAAATGATGAAGGTAGTGCATCTCTTTGAGACATAGGCAGGCCATTCCAAGGACCTAGAGGGGGTCCCGCAGGACACACCAAGAGGTTCCTTGGCTTTGTGCAGAATAGAAATCAAATACAGCCGGGAGGAAGAGAGAACAGAATTTACTGAATAGTGTGAGTGATAGACTATAGCAGACAGAGCGTTTGGGAGACTCCGAAAAGGAGAGGTGAGTCTCCCCACCGCTTGGGGTCAGGGGTTTACGTTGGAAAGGGGTCCAGGGTAGATGTTCCTTCAGGAATTCAGGGTAGGGTCCCATCCAAGGTGGGAGTCAGGTGAACAATAGATGTTCATCTGTAACCCACCAAAGGCAGGGGCATGGATGCCGGTGTCAAGACTGAGGTCTGTTCGAAGCTAGTGTCAAGCTTGGGATCCGATTCTTCTTAAATGTTATCAGGTATTTGGGGGCCTAGGACGAAACTCAGAGAATGATTCACTCTCTTGCTTCCCCCTTGAGACGGGGACATGGCTTCTTTGGTTGACTCAGATGCAAGGTGAAGTGAAGAACAAGAGTAAATGGGGCCGGGCAGAGAAACAGCAGAATTGGAGCCTTCCTAAAACTGAGTCTCATCTGCTTCCCTATTTCATTTGTAACAAGCCAAAGTATAGGAAGAAAAAGCTAGAAATCTTCTCCAGCCAGGTAACCGGCATTAACGGTTTGTTCTGTTTTCATTTATCCTTTCTCCCCTTTTATAAAAATATAAACGAACTAACACTGTAGGGGTGAAAAAGTTCTCTTCTTCTATATTCATTAGTCTAATAATTGATGTAAGACAGATTAACAGGATGAAAAAAAAAAAAAGTTTATTAATGCATGTTTACATGAGACCCAGAAAAACGAGTAACTCCCTGAAATGGCTGAAGACATCACCTGAAACATACCGTCTTCAGCTAAAGACAGAAGGTGTTGGGGGCAGGGAGTCCGCTAGGGGAGGTCCCCAGGAAAAGCACAGTGAGCAAGGGTCAGGTGGTTATGCAGATTTAAGTCGTTGTCTTCTCCATTGATAAGAGTTTCTGGAGATTTAGTCATTCGCCTTTTCCTGGTACAGCTGGGAAGACATTCTTACAAACAGAGATTTTTCTGATGCATATTAAATGTCTCTTACAAAAGGGTAAATTCTACTTGGTGTTTTCAGAGCTGCTTCTGTGTTTGTGGTTTCTTAAAAATAACCTGCCTGAGTTAATCCTTGTGCCAAAGAGTAGTTTGGGGTGGCCAGTCCTGGTGCCCTGCGGTGTCACGATGGGGTTGAAATGTCTGGGACTTGGCTGTCCTAGCAAAGCGTCTCTTATCTCTTCTCCCTGTATTTGCCTTCTTGCCTTTCTCTGCTTTACTCTGACTTTAAGAGATTTTCAAGGTGAGATTTAATTATCTTGATAGTTAAAGAATAACGGAGACCTTGCAGATGGGGAATTTCATGTTCCATCCTTAAGGGGGTGAACAGCCTGGAGGGTTGTTTTATGTGGAAATGGGGACCCTATGTGGCTAGATCTTCTGTTTTGTCGTTGTTTTTTTTTTTTTAAGAGAAGCTCGTAATCTGGATTTTTTCTAGATGCTGTTTCTCCCAGTTTTAAAATGTTGACGACTAAAATTTAAAAGTATCACCCAGCTGTGAGTGGACTGACTTCAGACTACCGGCCCAGGCCTTGGCTGTAGACTGATGTCCTGGCGATCACGCCCCATCTAGGTCACTGCATCATCACATCAGCTGTCACTAGGGCCCCCTTCCGAATAAGGCTGACCTGGTTTTGTCCTTCATCTGTTTAACCACCTCCAGTAACCATCCTATCCCCACACAGCAGGTGGGGGGGCTGTCATTGAAACCAGGTTGCTATTTCTTGGGTTGGGATCAGACACACCAGTTGGTGGGGATTGTTCAACACATGTATCTTTATTTTTAAAAATTTTTAAAAGATTTTATTTATTTATTTGAGAGACCGACAGAGACTGCACAAGCAGGGGGAGTGACAGGCAGATGGAGAGGGGGAAGCAGGCTCCCTGCAGAGCAGTGGGAGCCCGACGTGGCGCTCCATCCCAGGACCCCAGGATCACGACCCGAACCGAAGGCAGACGCCCAACCAGCTGAGCAACCCAGGCGCCCCATATTATATAACTTTAAAATCTGGACTCCTGTCAAACCTGGCGAGATAGAGGCAGGACAGAGCAGGATGGAGGGAAGAAGAACCTGCCAAGCCCATACTTAGAGAGGTGCTTGTGCTCCCCGTGGGTCCTTGCATCCTGTTTCAGGGACAGAATCAGAGCATCCAGGCTAGGATTAAGGGAGGGGTTGAAAAGAGATCCTCAGGCTTAAAAGGGTCTGCTGAGAAAAAGGGCAAAGAATCGGGACTAAAAAATTTGGTTAAATGGTCATCACGGTGGGGGGTCTCCCAGCGGGAGCGTGTTTTCCCTGGAGAAAGTCATTCCCCCTCTTTAACTCTAGATGACTCAGAGACAATAGCTCTCTCCGCAAAAAGAATGCAGAGCTGGGAAATAGGGGGCTTGTGAAAACCTCCTGAGTTTCCCCCTATGGTTTCTCAGTAATTGTGTTTAGCTGCGCGGCCCCATCCCGCTTGGGATATAAATCCTTACTTAATCCCCTCCTTTTGGGGAAATGGGCTCTTTAGGCAAGAAACAAGAATGGCCGAATACCTGTTGAGAAGGGAATTTCCTTCCTAGGGCTCTGGTATCTCTCTTTCTGTCCTTGAGATGGCCAGATCCTCTTTGGTGTCTTCTTCCGTTGACTTCACACCCCTCCTGCCTTCTTGGATTGCTGGGAGAAATTCTTAGACAACGGAAGTTTCCCATGAGTCAGGGCTGCTGGCTCACCTCAGACCTTTGCTAACCCTCTCCTGTTGCTCATTTACCTGGTCAGATGTGTGTCCTTGGGGGCACCTTCGAGCCAGGCCCCGTGCCATGCGCTGGGCGACCGCAAAGAGAGATGGAAAAACTGAGATCGAGCTCACATTCTGGAGGAGACACAAAAAAATAAGTGAATCAGCAAAAGAAGAAAATAATTTTCGATAATTTTCAGTGAGAGATGACTGCAGTGAAGACAGCAAGAACAACACACACACACATACACACACACACCCCCACCCAAACCCACACTTTGGGATGTGAAGGGGGCTGAAGGCTCGTCGGTGACATTTGAGCCAAAAGCTGAAGTTGCCACGTATGGAAAGGTTGAGCATAGAACATTCTAGATGGAAGCGTTAGCAAGTGCACATGAGTTTGTCTTGTGTGAGGCCATTGTGGTTAGGGTTCAGTGGATGGAGGAGAGCAGGTGAGCAGGGCCACATGCACGGGGGCCTCATAGGTCTGATAACCTGTTGGGTGTGGATAGCAAGCCCCTCGAGTGGGTTTTAAGCAGGGGCTGCCCATCTTACTTAGGTTTGAAGAAGGCTGCTGTTGAGAGGCAAGTGAATCGTCCTGGCACTTTGGCGTTTGGATCAAGGGGGCGGCTGCGAAGATGGAACTGACCATGAGCAGGCAGAAGATGGGCAGGGAAGGAACACCCCTTTGCAGAGCCCTTGCTCTTTGCCAGGCACCACGTAGGTGCTAACCCTGTGAGGTTGGGCGTCTGTAATCCCTTCTGCAGAGGGCTAGGAATCTGATGCCAGCTCTCTCCCAGCCTTTGAGAGCCTCATTTGAGGAGGGTTGAGAAGGAGGAGTCGGAGGGAAGTGGGAAGGGTGGGGAGGGGTACTGAGGACCACCTGGACCGCTTTGCTGTTATCTGGGAGGAAATCCTGAGCTCTCCATGGATTTTGAGCCCGGCTGGGTTGAACCCGTACCAGCCTGAGGACTTGTTGTGGAAGTTTGTGTCTCTCTTCAGTGAACCTTTTTTTTTTTTTTAAAAGATTTTATTTATTTATTTATTTATTTATTTGAGAGAGAGAGAGCGCGCGAGAGGGAGCACGCGCACGAGCTGGGAGAGGGGCAGGAGAGGGAGAAGCAGCCTCCCCCGCCAAGCAGGGAGCCCGACATGGGGCTTGATCCCAGAAACCTGGGATCATGACCTGAGCCAATGGCAGCTGCTCAACTGACTGAGCCACCCAGGCGCCCTTCAGTGAACCTTTTCGGGGTTCAGAAACAGTTGGGGAAGAGCTAGTCTGGTGCAAATCAGGGTGAAGGTGCGGAAAGAGTTGGGGAAACTGGTTTGAGCTCTCACCATAACACGTGAGATGCTGTTTGAGGGGCCATGTGCTGTCTCCTTGAATTCTAATAACCTTTTAAGAAAGATTCTGCTAGTTGTCGCTGAATTAATGTCGCTGAATTAACGTAGGCACAAAGAGACCAAGAAGCTTGCCAGAGGACACACAGCTGGCAGGTGGCAGTGCTTGGAATGAGACCTAGTTGTATGGCTGCCGAGCCCGCACGATGAACAGGAGTGCTGGGCTGTCGCTGGGCCACAGCAAGCACAGCCTCCGCGATCAGGCAATCACCAGGTAGCGCTGACAACCTTAGGGAAGTTAAGGGCTTTGGGGTGGGATCCAGCTGCCATGGAGTTGCCACGTGCAGCACGGACAGGCCTGCCTTTGAGCACGTAAATGCGCTGCTCTGAACCACATCTATCCTATGGGTGCAAAAACACCACCGCTACTCAGAAGGGATTCTTCAGAGGATTCAGTTAGCATCTCAAGAAGTAGTTGGTGTGAATCGCATGAGCTCTGTTGGAGAAGAAAACAGAAATATTTTTCTGGCTGGTTACACCCTTTCTTCTGACGCATATCATTCACGAACTCCTGGTATTTTCTCCTGCTCAGCTTTTTGTCTCTGTGTAATCAATCTGTTTCATTCTCTGTTGACCAGCCACTTCATCGTGGGCCTCTTTTTCTCTGGGCCTCAGTTTCTTCATCAGTAAAATGGGAATACTCAGTACCTACCTTCTTGTAGAATCCTGGCCAGGAGTAAATAAATTGATTGTGTTTAGAACAGTGCCTCAGAGATAAGTGGTCACCAAATGGCAGCTGTGATTATTATAATTTTCTCTGGCTGTCTTCCCTCCAGGGCGGAGACCTTCCCCTGACAGATCCCTGGGTAGACTCGATGTCTAGTAGTTGCTCAGTGACTTTATTTGTTGACTCACTGGTTCCGTTGTTTTCTGTTTGAAATGTGCAGTCAGGGCCACCAGGTGAAATATTAGGCATTATTTCCCTTCTTAATGGATACAGATGTCTCTCTGGGTGGTATATTTACACAAGGTTGGACTTGCCTGGCACCTCACTGGAAGCTTCTTGACACTTGGGTTTCTCAAAACCCCGGCATTTTTGACATTTTGGGCCTGATCGTTCTCTGTTGTGGGGCTGTCCTGTGCTCAGCAGCATCCCTGGCTCCCACCCACTAGATGCCAGGAACGACTCATTTCTTTTTCTAGTTGTGATAACCAGAAATGTTTCCTGACATTGCCAAGTGTCTCCTGGGGAGACCTGGTGAGAACCATTGCTTTCCGCTGTTCTGAGCACCCGAGCCCCCTCCAAGTGGCTCCTGATGAATGCTGGGAGCATGTCCTGAGCTGCTCCCGTGTGCTGGGTGCCGGGGATGCAGATGTGGCACCTGGCATGGAGTGGGAGTTCCATTTTTTCATAGCCACTTAAAAATATTTTAGATAGTTCAGTACGTGAACATGGTCAGAAAGAACCGAAAGAGGAATCCAGCGTCTCCTGATTTCCTGGGTGTTCCTCCAGGCCTTTGCAAACCCAGAGCCTACACAGCCCCAGTTTCTTTCACTCAGGTCTATTTCTGGCCTTTTTTCACTTAGATTTTGTTCCATGCCAGTACATAAAGATGAGATTTCTTCTTCGTTCCATTTTATGGCTGCATGATGATTTTTTGCATTTCAGCCTCCCCATGCTGACATTGAAGTGTGCCAGCAAGCTGTCCTGTGCACTCCTGAGCTGGGGGACCTGGGGCGGGGGGTGGGTCACGCAGGACACGTTGTTAGAATCCCTCACTGATACCCAGGCCATGTTAAGCATCCTTTTGACCAGGGTAATATGGGCAACACGTGGGGCTGAAATCCTTGCTGCGTCAAAGGACCACAGTGACCTGACGGTTGAGGGCCCGTCCCCTTTTCCTCGGTGTCTTAGCACTTTCCCTGTCTTCATTGAGGTAACTTTCCAAGAGGCCAGTCCCACTCCCAGGGCATGTGGGGAGCGCTGCCAGGTTACCAGCGGCACCCCTTTCTTCATCTGAGCCTCTTCATTTCCCTTCTCCTCTCTCAGCCCGCTTTTCCGCATCAGCTGCTGCGGGCAGAGTCTCCTTTTTATTTCTGAGTTGGCTCTCTGATGGCTGCCGTTCCCCGCCGCCATTTGAAAGCCACCCACCAGCACCTGAGCTTTCTAGAACCTGAGCTGGGCCAGGGGGTGGCACCCTGCGCAGCCTGGATAAATAATGCAAACGGTTTCCGCCACCGGAACCAGCTCCTCCGGGAGCCCTCCCTGTGGCTGGCTACGTAGCAAAGGCCAAAGGCAACCGGTTACTCCACACTTTCTTTGTGGTGACTTGGCAGAGTTAAGGGCCTCAAATATGTACACACGTTGGACGCATGCAGCCTTTTGGGCCTGGGCCTGCTGAGGGGGTGGGTGGGGTGCAGTGGTTTCTGGCCTGAGGCTGGGCCCTGCCTCCCCCTGCTCTGTGAAATGTGAAAGAGCTTGGCATTCTTGAACCAGGAAATTCCTGTTGAGATGTTGTCGGTTTTCCAGAAGGCCTCATCCCAGCAGAGGGGGAGAAGGGGCTGGGTGGTTGCAATTGCCTCTAGTTGTTGAGGGCAACACAGGGAATTCATTTGTAAATCAGCTTCTTTTCCCTGGATGGCGGCAATTTCAGTCCTGCGGGTAGAGTTTGGAGGTTCACCTTTTACATATGAATGTGCTGTTTAATCACCACGTCTGCCCGATTTTCAGGGAGGGGATCGAAAGAGGGAGAAATACGCGGATGCCGGGTCGTGGGAGGATGGCTTTCTCAGTTTTAGGAGAGGCACGTGAGAAGTAAAGTTAATTTGAAAATTATTAAAAAAAAAAAAAAGCCCCAAACACCTCTTTACATTGCAAACCACCACACTCCCTTCTGGACTTCTCGCTCCAGCCGGCGGGACAACGGCAGTTTGTTGCGTTTATTCCCATCCGGTGAAGTAAATGGCTCTTCGGTGCAGAGCACTGAGGACTCTTAGCTTAGCCGAGCTGCTGGCTGTCGACGGTGATAAATTAGAGCCGAGAGCCTGGGGACATGAAGGCACGTCCCCTGCCTCAGACTGCCTGACTGCAGAGAGGTGAGGGTGACCTTCTCGCGCCGGGCCACCTCGTGCGTACAAGACAGGGGCTGGCCTGGTAAGTGGTGACTCTTAGCCTGTCCTCTTTGCTTCTTCCTCCTCCCCCTGGGAGAGGCTGGGAGAGCCTCAGTTCTCTTTCAAAGAGAGGGGAGGCCCTCTGAGCAGCAGAGCTTTCTCAATGGCAGGTAAGCGCCCCTTCCCAGGGTTACCTGTCCCTTGTTCGTTTTGCCTCCGAGGTGCTCGGGATCCTTGCTACAGTGACATCTCCCCCAAGTTGAGAATGACCCTTTTGTTCCACGGTCTCATTTCCATGCCAGCCCTCCTTTTCCTGGTCCGGGTGAGAAGTTCACATTCTCAGGCAGGGAGGCCTTGGAGAAGCCCGGCTTTTCTGCAGGCCCCTCGGGCAGGCTGCAGCCTGTCTTTGGGGGGGTGCGGTTCTAGACGTTCCACGAGTGACAGGATTATTTCTTTTCGCTCCTGTGTTCCTCGTGGCTTGGGTATTATCTGCTGGAAGGAAAGTGCTGTCCCCTTCTTGTCCTCATTCTTTGCTCCCCATTTCTCATTTCTGCTCTGGGCCTGAAGGAAATTCCAGGTTCTGGTTTTATGATGATGTACTTACTGGCAGAAGAGGGCCCTCCGACTCCTGGAGAGGGCGGCCTGTGTGGGTACCTGCTCTGTGTCTTTGGGCACCACATCGAGATGATTAACCGTGCTGCGCTTTGCCATTGCTGGGAGAGCAGCGGGTGGTCCTGTTTGAAGTAGACTCTGGAGAGGGCTGGCAGTGACCGGGAGTGCTGTCTGCGATGGCCCTCGGAGCCCGAGCCGGCGCAGGCCTCTGCTGCTGACCCTGCCTTCGCAGTTACGGGAGGCAGGCCGGACTGCTCACAGTCTGATTGAAATGCGGAAGTCGTGTCCTGGGCTCGGTCTGGTCTCCACGTTACACAGGCCCACTGGCGTTTCCATAACTCTGGCCTTAACAGGCTCTTCTGAGAACACTAGGCCTGATTTTGCAACGGAGGGGTGGGGAAGGAGGAGGAAGAGGAGGAGGAGGAGGGATAATTGTTGGTTTGAAAAAACATCTATCATTTATGGAGCTCTTACTCTTTGCGGGCATTATGCTGAGAGCTTCCCGTGACTGAACTCATTTAATCCTTTGTAACTCCTCAGTGTACCCTGATCTCCATCCTACAGAAGGCCAGAGGCACAGAGAGGTTAGGTAGCTGCCTGGAGCTGCACTGCCGGGCAGCTGCAGAGCTCCTAACCGCTGTGGTGCCCTGCTTGTGTCATCTGTGACCTGGTTTATCAGAATGTGCGCTCCAGCTTCCGTGTGGGGTGGGCAGCTGGTCCCACGTTGCGTGAGACTGTCCATCTCCTTTGTGGCCCACGATGCCCGTTCGCTTGTTGAGTGGGTTTCTCTTCATTCAGGCCCTGCAGGCTCTCCGTCCACATCCAGAAGGACATGTAACACCCACAGAAACACGCCACAGGGCGATCCTCCTGGGGAAGTGCCTGGCCGTTCAGCTGGGGCCCTTTCCCTCTCCCGAGGAGACAATTCCCTGTCATGGTGTGTCATTTCCCAGACTCTGGAGAATGTCAAAGGCCGTGACTCAGGTGCCGGATGTGGGTGGGGGTGGGGGTGCCTGCCATGGCCGAGTCTGGCAGGCCTGGGTGGAGATTGGAAGGGGGGCGGTGTGGGGGAGAGGGATGTGGGGGGAGAGGAAATGACCATGCAGGCCCCCTGCCCCCAGCCTGTCAGCTGGCCTGGGCCTCGTTCTGGTGCCACCACTGGGAGGGGAATGTGCTTCCTGGGGAATATAGCACCCCGCCAACCCCCAGGCCACCATCTGGAGTTGTGAGGGAAGAAGGCCACGTGAGAGTGTGCTCGTAAACAGACCCTGTGTGAAGAGGCCATCTTGCCACAGAGCTGAGGACAGCCTCTCCCCGGGGTGAGGCCACGTGGGAACCTCCTGGTCACATCGCCTGGGTTCAGATCCCAGCCCAGCCACTTGGGTCATCTTGGGCAAGTGACTTAGAGGGAAGTACACCACAGGCATTTTGAACAAGCCCCCCTACGTTGCATGTACTAAGAGAAAGCCTCAGCCGTTAATACTCGTGGCTCAGGAAAGCTAAGAGGCTGGGTTATCTTGAAGTTCCATGTCCCTTAGGTCAGAGGACATCTAGAAGGGGCCGAGTGGGATTATTTCTGGCAGTTCAGAGGACACAGGTTGGAGAAGGATCTCATCACATGCTTGGTTCCTAATGCCCAGTAGGCCTTCCCATATTATTAAGATTTCACTGAAATGTCACAGGAGGGGAAAGTTCTGCTGTTTCCTGCTCCATGCCAAGCTGTTCTCCTGAGTCACCGCTCTGTCCTTTGCCTGGAGGAGCTGTCCTCCCTCGCCCACGTTAACTCCTTCAGAACCAGACTTATTTTGGGGGCGAGGGGGTAGGAGGCAGAGGGCTGCTGGTGGGCCAGTGCAGTAGTGGAATCACAGGCCCTGCTACCTCACAGAAAGGACTTTCAGATCAAGGGTGAGCCATTTCCTTGGTGATTCAGTCTACGGTGGCTGTTTGTCATCCTTCCAAGTTTATAGATGAGATGCGTTTAGCAATAAATCCTCGTCAGAATTAAATCATTAAAGAAGGAAAAAAAACACTTGACTCAGCTTTCTGGAAAAGGTCCTACACAGGCGGCTTTGTTGCCATGACTACAGCAAAGCCCACACCCACCATTCTGTCACCACCCGAGGCCTAGGAGTGGGTAGGTTTTTAAGTCCAAATGCTGACCTGCTCCCTCATACTTCCGAAGGACTGTGAATCCAGTTGGTATTTCTCGCTTTTCTCCTTAAGAGCCTCCCTGAAAGCCTCTGCCTTTGACAGATGTGTCTGTTGCTTGGATCCTGTTCGACTCCTGCCCCTTGGACGCAGCCGCCGATTTCTCATTAACTCTGGAGGGCGTCGGTGTATTTGTAGCCAGGAACAGAATTGGGGTTTTGTGGTTTGCTGAGATTAGAAGGTTGGGGTTCTCTTAGGTACGGGCAACCTTCAGTCGGATCCCTCCTCACTGAGTCGGACCCTGGTTTCCCCTTTGGTTTCCTATTGGGCTTGCGCAGAGCTCTGTCTCTGGCTTAAACTGCTTATGTGTGTATTTCTCCCCTCTTTCCCTGGAATTAACGAATTTCAACCTTTAAAAGGGACCTTAAGATCCTCTAGTTCTTTAGTTTTAACCTTTGGTGGTGTTGATGCCCTTGGGACGGTAGAGTAGGCGTGGCCCTCTTCCCAGGAAGTTGCGTCCTTGTACAGAACCGGTAGCATGTGGTTCGTGGGTCCCTGAAGCACTTTCACAGACTCCACGTGAGAAGTTCTGGTCTGGTCCCTTTCTCCCTGCTCCCATTTTGCAGATGGAGCCTGACAAGTAGAGAGGCTGGCCTGGCGTCTTCTCCTATTTAGCTGTCTTTATTCTCTTGCCTTGCCTGCTTGCTTGGCTTCTGTTTCCTCGGCCCCAGACCAAGCCCATAGGTGGTGGTGGGGCAAGAGAGGAGATGGGCTTACCAGTGTGGAACGGGACTCACTACACTTGAGAACTTCAATTCCATCCCCCAAACACACGTTCCTAGAGCATCTGAAACCATTGTGCACCGGAATTCTCGGGAGGGCTCCTTAAACCAGAGATGTCCAGGCTCTCCTCTGGAGTGTCTGATTTGTAGCTCTGGTGTGGGGCCTGAGAATGTGCATTTCTTATAAATTCCCAGGTGCCACTGCTGCTAGTGTGGGGACTACTCTTAGGGATCCATCATCCCAGGGCATGTCAGCCACAGGTGGGTAACTTAGATTGCCCAAGGAGCGGCTGGTGCCCTTTCTGGCTCCTAAAGGCTGGCTGAGATTTGGCTGGGCGTGTTGATCATCTACCACGTTTTCATGTTCTAGTGATTCTTCAGGAGGCTGGTACCACCCGTCTGTGAGTGTTTGGGAAGTATGTGGGGGTGCTTTTTGTTGTCCGTGTGTTTGGGAGTACTGCTGGCAGTGAGTGGGAGGGTGCGCAGGTGGTCCTTGCAATGAGGAAAGCTGTCCCTTCCAAAATCCAGTGTGCTCCGTTAACAAACATGGAAACACACGACTTGTTTTTGTCCTGAATGTGCCCCTAACTTTTCTGCTGATGTGTCTTTGCTCATGTACTTTCTTCTTTAAAAACCTACCCACAGGGGCGCCTGGGTGGCTCGGTTGGGTGTCTGACTCTTGATTTCAGATTGGGTCGTGATCTCTGGGTCATGAGATCGAGCCCCATGTTGAGTCCCACATCGAGCCCCATGTCACGCTCCACACTCAGCGTGGAGTCTGCTTGGGGTGCTGTCTCCCTTTGCCCCCCACCCCCGCAGTGCTCGCTCTCTCTCAGATAAATAAATCTTTAAAGTAAATAAATAAATAAAATTAAAAAAAAAATCTACCCACAAATGAAACAAAACATACCAAATACCAAAAGCTTTGCCCAGTTGCTTTCAATTTGGGGCTGGCCGAGGTGCCATTTCTTCTGGGATCCATCTCCTTGGGGCCCCCAAACACCTTTCTGTTTTTTTATTTTTTATCTGTTTTTAATAGGCTCCACTACCCAGCGTGGAGTCCAGCGTGGGCCTTGAACTCATGACCCTGAGATCAAGACCTGAGCTGAGATCAAGAGTCTGGACGCTTAGGCAGCTGAGGCACACAGGGGCCCCAAGCAAAACACCTTTCTTTCTTTTCTTTTCTTTCTTTCTTTCTTTCTTTCTTTCTTTCTTTCTTTCTTTCTTTCTTTCTTTCTTTTTTTAAAGATTTTATTTATTTATTTGACAGAGAGACAGCGAGAGAGGGAACACAAGCAGAGGGAGTGGGAGAGGAAGCAGCAGGCTCCCAGCGGAGGAGCCCCATGCGGGGCTCAATCCCAGAACGCCGGGACCACGCCCCGAGCGGAAGGCAGCTGCTTAACGACTGAGCCACCCAGGCGCCCCCAAAACACCTTTCTTAAACACATACGCTCCAACTCTTGAGCAGGGTTATTTGGGTTTATCAGCTCCACGTTGAACAAATCCCAGACTGTGGTCCCCAAGCTTGTGACGATCAGTGCCAACTTTGTCCATCTGGTGACATTGTTTATCCTGAGTCAGGCCTTCGTCATTTGCTCATTACTGGCTTTGGCTTGCACCTGCAGCTTTCTTATGTGCCATGGAACCTCCTAAATACCTCACTTTAAGCTTATTTTGATAAAGTAGTCTTTGCTCATGATCACTAAAGGACACGAGGGTACACAGTGAAAAATAATCCCTCCCCCGCTCCTGCATGTTTTCCTCCCCGAGTTAGCCGTTGGTCCCAGTTGAGAGCTCTGTAGTAGTTTTGTGTTCATCTGGGAATGTTCTAGGCTTGTGCGAACTTAAGATTTCAAGCATCGTTTTTGGAGTGTGTGTGTCAGTCTGTTAATGGTGCCAGAGACGTGTTGCTCTTTTAACCCGATGCAGACGCGTGTAGAAAGTCATGCATCTGTTTGCATAGAGGTGCCTCCTTATTCTTAATGTCTGTGGAATATTCCACTGTAAGGGGGGGTGCCTGATAGGCTCCGTTGGTAGAGCATGTGGCTCTTGATCTCGGGGTTGTGAGTTCAAGCCCCACGTTGGGCGTGGAGATTACGTAAAAAGATAAAATAAAAAAATATTGGACTGTATGGCTATGGTATGTTATTAGACCAGGCCTTGATGTGTGGACGTTGTAGCCATTTCCAGGTGTAGGCACAGCACCCAGTGCCTCATTTGAATCATCATGCGGTGCTTTGCTCCCTGTAGCGTGTGTTTCTAGGTGGAGGAGGCGAGTTTTCACGGATGAGGGCGGAGTGGGGTAAGGATCTCTTCTGGGCATGAGAGAGAGGAGGTTCTCTCTAGGGGAACGCCAGTCCCAGGCTGCACCTTGCCGTGAGTTTTCCTGCTAACTGGCTGTGGTGTGCCTCTGGGCCATCCCTTTGGGCTGTCTGGCCCTCCCTTTTGAAGTCTGGGATGATCCTCCGAACTCAGGGGGTCTGAGCTCCCTCACGGGGCCCGTGGTTAGCATTTACTTTCCTCTCAGGGCTGTGTGTCGGTGCAGCCCCCGGAATGTTCGTTCGGCCTTTGCGGAAGTTGCCCGGTGAGACTGGAGCCTTCCATCCTGTGGCTCAGCTTTGGCAGAAGGCGTTCACGGTCTCCTTTAATGAGCCTGCTTGGAAGATGCTCTTTCAGGCGGAAGAAAGCCCCTAGGAGGCCTCGCCTGCGCCCGTACCGGCCGTGTTCATCTGCCCCAGTGGCCCCTGTCCACACACGGAGGTCGGTGACGCACGGCGCACCCCGCGTGCTGGGGCTTGCCCGCAAGTAAAAACTGGAGGAGGCGGCGGCGTCAGGTTCGCTTTGGGGATCGTCGTCCTTCTGGATTCCACATCCTACCCTACCCCCTGTGCCTCTCACGTAGCTGTCTTTCCTCGTGCCCGTAACTTCTTTCTCAGCATGTAAGGTGCACCACCCTGGGTCCTTATTTCGTCCCGACTAATGAGACAGCCAGCGGGCATGGAATGGACCCAAGGCCTTGCAGGTGAAGACGGGTTGTTGGTGGAAGTGTCTGTGTTTAAATGAGATGCTGGGAGAGTTGAAATGGGAAGGGAGGAATCAGCCAGGGTGGGGGGCTGGCGTGTCTGGTGAGAATCAGGGAGAATGTCATTTGTGTCTGTCCCTTTGGAGGAGAGTCACAGACAAGCACAACACAGGGAATGCTGTCATCTTCCACGAAGAAGTATGTGTGCCTTCGACTTCTGGAAGTGTGTGGCCTTGCTGGTCTGTCTGTCCTCGTTTCCTGGCTGTTGCCATCAGGCGTGGGTATAGAGAAGAATTATTTTGGGATGTGGATGGTACTGGTGTCTGTGTGACACAGCTTAGGGCAGCTGGGTCCTGACCTGGTCAACAGGGACACAGTTGAGAAGGGTGGTGATTTTGACAAAATGAAGAGCACATTTCCAACGAAAAGTAGCTCACTGGTTGGTATACAGATCAGTCCATAAGGCCATGCAGGCCCTGATGTGTGTGTGTTTTATTTTGTTTGTTTATAAGAGAAGCCAGAAGTCTAGGTGATTATGTGAAGTGTCTCAATTTTTATATTCTGGCAGTGAATTAAAATTTTAACAAAAATGAGTGTCTGACCTTTGAGACCATTAACCGAACGGAAAGGGTGAGTGTATTCCAGGAGGACGAATGAACGCTACGGTGGCATTGGGCCTGGGGGTAGCGTGCCTTGTGTCCCACACACCCCCTCCCTGGGGGGCCTCAGCCTCCCTGACTGCTTTAAAATATGTGGTCCTGTGTGTCTCTTTCAGATCCTGGCTCCACAGAGAGAACAGCCCAGAAAAGAAAGTTCCCCAGCCCTCCGCATTCTTCCAATGGCCACTCGCCACAGGACTCATCCACAAGCCCCATTAAAAAGAAAAAGAAACCCGGCTTACTGAACAATAACAATAAGGAGCAGGTAAAGGGCCGCTGGGAATGGCGTCCACACCAGCAGGACAAAGGCTGTAGTGAAAAGCACTGTAGTTTTTTGGGTGTTTCTGACAGCCCGTGCTCTTGGCATTTTAGCCAACTGCCTTGCTCCAGCTGTCATTTGCATAGGACAAGAAGGGCAGCTCAAAATGGGTCTGTGTAGAAATTTCCAGAGGCTTTTTAGATCTGTTTTGGGGACAGGGCAGTGACCCAGATGAGCTGAAGATACTTTGCTGTAGGATTTGGGGAGTTTCCTTGGATGTCTTTCTTACACTCTAGGGCTGTTTCCCCGTGTGGCCTGAGGAGTTTTTCCTGCTAGGCCGTGCCAGTAGGATGGTGCTGAGTTCTGCCTGGAGTGTTTGCGGGGCTGAGGCAGGCCCTCTCCTGGTCTCAGCTTTCTCATCTGTAAAATAACAGGTTTAGGTCTGTGGTAACACAGCTGCTGTCTCTGCCCATTGCCCATTGTCCTCTTTGGTAATTGGTCACCCTTTTGTCTCATTGTGCATCGACCCTGGGGCAACAGGAGTCTTTTCTAGACCCCATGCTCCTTCTGCAGCCAAGACCTATCAACTAGATAGGACTATCCATTAGCCATCTTAGATCTTAAGAGACCTAGCTTTAAAATTCTCTGATGAAGGCTAGATACTCTTCTGATTAAAAAAAATGAGAGATGCTTCAGTGGGCCATGAGGTCAGATCTCCTAGCATTGGAGGAAACAAGATGCCCCGGTGGTTCTGCTAGCATTTCAGTAGGGATTCCTCGGGATGCGTTCATCTATCGTGTGCATTACGGAGTGCCGAAGCGGGCCCTGGGGATTGGAGGTTGAATAAAACAAGGTTGTCGCGTTCATGGGAAGAAACCTAGCAACGGTTAAATGCCCAGAGCTGGGAGAGGGGTGCGTTTCTGCACACTAATCTATTTCCATTCTCAAAATTATATAGTGAGATGCCAGCTCTGCCTTTGCTGTGTGGCTGTGGGCAAGTTAACCTCTTTGTGCCTAGTTTGCTCATCCACTGAAACGGGAGTAGTAGTATCACGGCTGATTTCACAGGGTCGTGGTGATGAACTGAGCTACGTGATGTCAGTCATAATAAAAATTAAGGCAGGCTCGACACTAAGTGAAATAATCACACCAACTATGTGTGAAATAATGAAACGTCAGCTATAGAAATGTTCTAGATCTGTGCTGTTTGGTATAATAGCCACAAGCCACATGTGGCCATTGAACGCCTGCAAATGGCAAATGTGACCCAGGGACTGTTTGTTTTTTTTTTTAAACCACATTTTTTTTTTTTAAAGTTTTTATTTAAATTTCAGTTAGTTTTTTTTTTTTTTTTTTTTTTTAAGATTTTATTTATTTATTTGACAGAGAGAGATAGCCAGTGAGAGAGGGAACACAAGCAGGGGCAGTGGGAGAGGAAGATGCAGGCTCCAAGCGGAGCAGCCTGATGTGGGGCTCGATCCCAGAACACCGGGATCACGCCCTGAGCCGAAGGCAGACGCTTAACGACTGCGCCACCCAGGCGCCCCTAAATTTCAGTGAGTTAACATGCAGTGTAATGTTAATTTCGGGTGTACAGTATAGTGATTCAACACTTCCCTACAACACCCCATACTCATCACAGTAGGTGCCCTCGACTTCATTCCCACCCCATTCTCCCCGCCCACCTCCCCTCTGGCCACCAGCAGTTTCTTCTCTGTAGTTAAGAGTCTGTTTCTTGGAGGAACCGAATTTTTAATTTAATTTTAATTCAAGTGACTGCCTGTGGCTTATAGCTACTGTGTTGAATGGCGCAGGTCTAATGAGTTGGGAATCCTGTTAATAGAGAAGAAACACACGGGTCCTAAGTAAATTTCTAGGGAGATTGAGACGCATATAGGACAGTACTGGTGATAGTAATACTGAGAGCCATTGGTTGACCATGTGCCACTTCCTGTTGTAAGGCAATTTTCTGTGTTCATGTGTGTGATAGCCCTGTGGGAATGGGCTGTAATTGTGTCCATTTTACAGATGAAAACACAGAGGTTCAGAGAGGTTAAGGTGTCTCTTTAAGGCCTCAGAGCGAAGCAGAAATCGCATTTGAGCTTAGGGCTGCCTGTCTTGAAGCACTGACAACACATCCCCGTCACCCAGAGCCATCCCATAGCTTCTGGCAGTGAAGACTAAGAAACACAAAGGGGCACCTGGGTGCTCAGTGGGTTGAGCATCCGACTCTTGATTTTTGGCTCAGGTTATGATCTCAGTGTCCTGAGGTCGAACCCTGCCTCGGGCTCGGCACTGGGTGTGGATCCTATGAGAGATTCTCTCTTAAAAAAAAAGAAAGAAAGAAAAAAAAGAAAGAAACAGGAGGGCCACAGATAATCCCCAAACCCTAACTTCGCTAGTAATTTAACTTGCTAGGCAAACCCTCTCCTACCAGGAAGGGATGAGGCAGTGTCCCCTCTGTGCAGAAAGCCTTCTCCTTCGGCCTCTGCCTGTGTGTGTGCACATGCATCACACATTTTGAGTTCCTACTTGTCTTTTAAGGAACTGGCTTGTACCTCTCTTTCTGGAAGCTGATCAGCTTGGGTAGTCCATGCATTTTCTTCTCTCCCTTCCCCATCCATGTGTTAGGACCATTTCTTCAACACTTATGGCCCGTGACCACAGTGACACGTTTGTCAGTCCGTGTCCCCTTTTGGACTAGCAGCCTCAGAAGGGGGCCAGTGCCTGGCGGCTGCTGTCACCTCATGAAAACACAGCCCATGCTGGGTGTGGAAAAGAGGAGACTCGAAGGGGCTGGACAAGGGGCGTGATTACAGTCCTGAATAATCTGTTATCTTCAGTATTGATAGAAGAGTTTAGGGGCTCAGTGCACAGGGGAATGCGGTTCTAACTTAGAGATCTGGCTCTTCCTAGCCCCACTGCGTCTGGGAGACTCACTGTGGGACCCTGTCAGTTGCTTGCCCGTCTTTGAGATTGAGTTACCTTGTAAAATAGGGGTTTGGGCTGGAAACATCAGAAGGTTGATTGTAGGTTTGTTTTTCAGCCCTAAAACTCCCTGGGGCCGAACAGTTAGAAGTTGGCAGAGGAGAAATGGGCTTAACTGCAAAGAAATGACATTCCTGACCCTTGACCCCATAATTCATTCTAGCATAAAATATCTGCATAGTAGCGGCAGCCTCCCTCCCGTAACAATCTGTTTTTCCTTAAGGGGAACTTAAATCCCTTTAAAAAATTCCTCTGGACACTTTCCCTTTCCTCTTTCTTTCTTTTAGAATTTTATAGCATTACAAAATTATGGAATTACAAGCAAATTGTAGGTCTGCAAGTGCTGGGTTTTACCAGTAATATAATTTCCTAGTCACCAGCATTTGAAGATCATGAGATTTCAAATAACAACTTGTATTTTTGGGTTCTTATAAAAACTCAAAAAATCCAGCAACAGCTGGAGTGGAGTAGAGCCTTCCCCTTTAAACAGAGGGCCTCTGTGCTCTTATTTTTCCACACTCCCCACCCCTCCCCAGTGTCCCACCCTGCCTGCTTGGCTCATTCCTTCTGCCTCTGGCTCTTTCAGGGTTCAGATGCCTTTGACTTTTGGCATATATAAGGATTCTTCTCCCCTTCCTCTCATTTTCTTTAATTTCTTTTTTGTGTTCAAAAAAAGAAAGCTTTTCTTGCCTTATAAAAACAAACAAAAAAACCCCCCCATATTTTTCCATTTTTGGTAGAATTTTTATTACGAAGTGGAGATGGGGGTTGAATTTTTAAGGTTGGGCCTTATTTCACCCATTTTTCATGTATTAGCAATTCAGTAATTTTAGGGGAGTTGTAAGAGGAACTTTAAAACACTTCTTTTTTCGGGAAAGAAGTACTTAAGGCTTGTCATTACCTTTTTTTTTTTTAAAGAATTTATTTATTTATTTGACAGAGAGAGACCACAAGCAGGGGGAGTGGCAGACAGAGGCAGAGGGAGGTTTCCTGCCGAGCAAGGAGCCCAATGTAGGACTTGATTCCAGGCCCCCGAGATCATAACCAGAGCCAAAAGCAGATGCTTAACTGACTGAGCCACCCAGCCACCCCTATAATTTTTTTTATAGCCTTTTGGTCTAATGGTTTCACCCTGTAGGAAAGGTTTGAAAACATGGAGGTGCTTTTTCTTGTAATTGGGGTGGGGGGAGACATCGCAAAGCCTGGAAGGATGCCCCTGGCATTTTGTGGAAGGTTAGGTTGCCAAATACCCTGCAGTAGATGGCCCAAGAAGTATCTTCCCTCAAATGACATTAGGGCCTTTACTGAAAAATACTAGTCTAATTTTTAGTTCTTGGGACATGTGATTAGAAGACTCCTTTTGGTAGGGCTCCCCCCCCCCCCTTTCACGGAAGGATTGAGAAATAATCTGCTAACAGATTTGGTGGCCATTGGTATACCTTTGATTAAGTATGGTAAAGGAATCATGGGGCTCCCCTTCACTGCCTCTGAATATAGGGTAGATACATATCATAAATGGGTGAGCTAGACTTATTTTGTTGGGCTCATGCATTGTCTTAAAAACTTAAAAATATTCTCAGAAGTCCCTTGTTGGCTGGGGCAGTGTATTAACAATGGGGATAGTTCAGAGGGTTGTAGGCTTGCTGGCTTCTCCCTGAGCTCAGGCAGCACAGGGAGTGTGTATCTGCCTAGCTGTCTTGATCGATGGAGCTGAGCCGGGGCTGCCCCTTAAGATGGGCCCAGTTCTGCCTTTCCCTGTTGTCTCGCCAGTGTCCAGGCTGAATGCCAGTGACATTCCTCACACTCCAGGGCTGGGCAGTTTTTCTTAGAGCAGAGACATGTTTTGCAGTGTTTGTGCTTTAAATGGAGAACAACAAAAGCTGGAACAAGGACTGGTTTCATTCATGCATGTTACCTCTGTGCTCCATGTAAGAATTTGAGTTTGCGGTCCCCCAGTTTCTCACACATGTACCCTGTGCTCACACATAGCCAGACCACCCATTTTCTGCTTTATGTAGACCAGGTGTCAGCTAGCTACAGCCTGTGAACCAGATGCTGCTCAAAGCCTATTTTGTAAATAAAGTTTTATTGGCACACAGCCACATTCATTCATTTACATATTGTCTGTGGTTGCTTTTTTGCTACGGTGGCTGACTTGAGTCCTTGTAATAGAGACCACATGACCTGCAAAGCCCTCAGCTATTTACTGTCTTTTTTTTTTTTTAAAGATTTTATTTATTTATTTGAGAGACAGAGAATGTAAGTGGATAGAGGGAGAAGCAGACTCCCTGCTGGGCAGGGAGCCCAACATGGGGCTTGATCCCAGGACCCTGGGATCCTGGGATCATGACCTGAGCCGAAGGCAGACGCTTAACAAACTGAGCCACCCAGGTGCCCCTATTTCTGGTCCTTATAGAACTCTTTAGAGAAGAAGTTTCTTGGCTGTTGGTGTAATACTGAGGTATTAGAGAAGTGAGTGAATGAGCCTGTTCTCTTGTTCAGTCCGCCTATGGAAGAGCAGGGAAATAAGAACATTTTCTCACACAGCCTGCACTTGTCCTATAATAACAACAGGTTGCAACCTGTTTGTCTTACTAGCAGGCTGGTAACACACCTTATACACAGGGCGGAGAAAATCATAACTCATTTTACCTGGAATGATTTGCTTTTCCTTTTTTAAATGTTCTATATTTGTTATCAGACTATTTTTATGGAACAGGAAACACTTAACACGTGGCAGATAAGGCAGATACCTGATTGATACGGAGGTGACCAGGCACCCAGTTCTCAGCAGCAACCGCTGCTGCTTCAGGAAAGAGGGAATATCCCGAAGAGAGTTTGGAGCAGCCTGGCATGCACCCCTCATGACTCCCCCCTAGGAACACCCATTCCCAGCCAGGTGTGGGGTAGGGGCAAGGACATGGGGGGAACGGAGCTTAACTTCAGAAGTGTTGGCCGTACGGCTTTCTCTTTGACAGGAAGGACCTGGGTTACCAGTTAGGGAGATTAGCTGGACTGTTCGATTCTTCCAGTTTCGTTTAGATTGACTCTTCCTGTCCTATTATTAACTTGCTGACAGGAAGTCAGGCGCTGAAGTATGGTTCACTGCCATGTTGCAGAAGCCGCAAAAACATTCTGGAAGACCTCACTCAGGTTAGAAATAGTTCCTTCTTGCTTGGTATGTGAGGCTTATCTTTCCATAGGAGGATCTTCTCCTCCTTCCACACCTCACCTCCCTCTTCTTTCTTGTCCTCTTCCTTCTCCTCCCTCTGCTCCCTCCTTAAAGCCTCCCGTCACACCCTCTCCTGCCCCACATGCAAAAAAGCATTTCCTAGGCAGACAGCGGACCCTCTACATCAGTGGTTCTCAACCAAGGGCAGTTTTGCCCCCCATGGATGTTTGGTGATATCTGGAGACATTTTTGATCATTATAGTTTTGGATTGGGGGGGGGGCTCCGGGCATCTAGCCACGGATGCTACCACACATCCTATAATGAACAGGACAGCTCCGTCCCACAGAGAAATTTCTGCCCTGAACGACAGTAGTGTGAGGGTGAGAGGCCAGATGTTTTCCTTTCATGTCCCCTTCTGTGGTGTTTCTAGTTGTTTTCCTAATTTTCAGATTCCCCCACCCCCCTTTTCAGCTCTTTGCATGAAACAGAAGTTATTTTGACCCACAGAGAATGTTCTCTGAGGGGATCACTTCATCATTAGAGTCTCTCCTCACCCAGGATTGTCTCATACATGGCATCGCGGGGAGAGAAAGCTGGGTTGTCTTAACCTAGTTTTCTCATCTGTCAAGTGAGGCTAGTGGTGTCTATGCTGAGTACCTCTCTGGGGGTTTGTGAGGATAAAAGGAAGATGGTGTGTATGAGAGTATGTTGAGCACTTAACATGGAGGGAAAATGGTAATGATTGTATTCTCTGGAAACTATGTATAGAGCCCTGTATCTGAACTGAACCAGGGAAATAACTGGGCTCAAGGATTATGCAATTACCCTTAAAAGTCTTAGTTGTTGGGGTGCCTGGGTGGCTCAGTCGGTTAAGTGTCTGCCTTCGGCTCAGGTCCATGATTCCATGGTCCTGGGATGGAGCCCTGCATCAGTGCACAGCCTGCTTCTTCCTCTCCCTCTGTCTGCCACTCTGTCTGCTTGGGCTCTCTCTCTCTGTCAAATAAATGAATAAAATCTTAAAAAAAAAAAAGTCTCAGTTGTTTTCTTAGTAGAAATGAGAGTAGGGAGGCTTTGAAGGATAGATTAACAAGAACCGCTAAGGAAGCAATTTGGGAGGCTTGATAAAAAGTGTAGAAATAGCAGGCATCTCGAGAGCCTTAACACCTCATAATAAAAACCAGGAACGAGACGTGACTGCTTGTAATCTTGACCACTCTTCCCCATTATCCTGGGGGTCCCAGGATAAAATAAGGGCCCTATTAAAATAAGGGGAAAAGAAAAAGAGTGTAAAAATACTAGAGATGAACAGACAAAACTGATGTTGCTTAGAGCAGATGTTTTTAATGAATAAACGATTAGAATGGCCTGTGTAGGAGGTCAGGATTAAAAAAATCTAACATTTCTGTGTACCAACAATAACTACTTAGAAAATAGAATAAAGATCCCATTCATAGTATCAAAAAAAATTATGCGGCTTTAACCAACATATGAGATCTTTGTGGAGGAAACTGTAATGTTTTGCTGAAGGACATGACAGGAGAAAAAGCTTACTGTCAGTGATAGGTAGTGTGGTTGTGGCTGAGCTATTAGCCGTGGTATCAAGGCTCAAAGTGGGTTGAGTAGCTTTCCTAAGGTCGCACAGCCAGTTAGTGGGTCATTTTGATACTTACCACCAGAATTTTCTCTTCTCTTCTCTTCTCTTCTCTTCTCTTCTCTTCTCTTCTCTTCTCTTCTCCTTTCTTTTTTTTAAGTAGGCTCCACGCTCAGCATGGAGCCTCTTGTGGGACTTGAACTCACAACCCTGAGATCAAAACCTGAGCTGAAATCAAGAATCGTATGCTTAACCAACTGAGCTGCGCAGTTGCCCCCAGAATTAATTAATTACTTAACTAATTTCTTTTTCTTTTTTTTTTAATTTGTTTATTTATATTTTTGAGAGAGGTGGGAGGGGCAGAGGGAGTGGGGGATAGAGAATCTCAAGCAGACTCCACGCTGAGCGTGGATCCCGATGTGGGACTCGATCCCACGATGCTGAGATCATGACCTGAGCTGAAATCAAGAGTGGGTCCCTTAACCGACTGAGCCACCCAGGTGCCCTACCCCCACAATTTCTTATAGTACTTCTTAAATACTGTATTTGTTACCCATTTCCCATAGACATTTTCCTGAGCAGTTTCTTCTGAGTGATCTTATGTGTTTGGAATGTGGCTTTGCTGGAGTCTATAATGTATCATTAGGGAAACATTTTTCTTGATATTCTGGAGTAGGAAGGGGTTTTGATTCCCATGAAGTGGCCACTTGTGTCATCTTTGTGCTATTGGTGGTTCTGAATAGGAGATCTGGCATCTCTGCAACTATGAGGACCTACTGTGTTGAAGAATCGTGGCTTCAGGAAGCCTCTGGTTGGCTCACATTCTTTATATGTTGGGGTATTTAAAAAAAGAATGGCCATTTCTTTTGGTGACTCAAATCCAGTTGATCTGTTCCCCCATAGCCTGCTGTTGAAAGAATCCCTGGGCGAATTGCCATAGTTGTGTTGGCTTTGTTTAGACTTCCATTTGTTGATCTCCTAATTACTAATTTAGCAGCCCAGTTAAATGCATACGTTTTATCATCCCGTTGAATCCCAAACCGAATACCATGGTATTAGGTATTATCATCCCCATTTTACAGATGAGAAAGTTGAAGCTGAGAGGTTGAGATTTGCCCAGGGTCGTCGTGCATCTGGTAGAGCTAAAATTTGAACCTGGGTATGCCTGGGTTGTAGCCATTGTAATTATTCCGCTAGGGGAGCCTGTTAACTCTTAAGACACCAGCTTTTCAATCAATGGCTTCTGAAAATAGAAGAGAGAGGGGAAGAGTAGAAGAGCAAAAATTATTAGTAGCTAATGACCTGTAAACTCTGTATTTAGTAGAGTAACCCAAGAAAACTATTTAAGGAATGTGTGGGATGCTGTGATGTTCTTTTGTTGTTCTTGATGTGTTTGTTCAAATTCCTTTTGAGAATGCACATTTGTTTTGAAACCAAACCTGTCTTTCTTGCCTACATTTCAGTCAGAACTAAGACATGGTCCGTTTTACTATATGAAGCAGCCACTCACCACAGACCCTGTTGATGTTGTACCGCAGGATGGACGGAATGATTTCTACTGCTGGGTTTGTCACCGGGAAGGCCAAGTCCTTTGCTGTGAGCTCTGTCCCCGGGTTTATCACGCTAAGTGTCTGAGACTGACATCGGAACCAGAGGGGGACTGGTTTTGTCCTGAATGTGAGGTTAGTTCCCGACGGATGAATGCATTATCTGCTTCGTGTCCTTTCCTTTCTCTTTCTTCTTTTCATTTAAAAATTTTCAAATAATCCAGATTCAGGAAAAAAGATTTCTTGCCTTCCACTTGCTCTATCCTGGTCACCCCCTTTTGGGACCGGCATTGGCAGGGGCTTGAGCACTGCAGCTCTCGCAGAGACAGTTGCACTGAGTGTTGGTTTTTGATTCTTCCTGGGTCTTTGGATCACTCTGGGATCTGCAGCCTTCTCTAATTCTGCTGTAATCAACATTCCGGAAGTTAACTTAGGAACTGTTAACAGTTCACATATTTTGAAAAGATCGCATGCTGTTTTCCTCTTCTTGGATGTTGTCTCCTGCTGCATCGTTGACTCGTCCGTCGGTAGCCCAGCCGAGAAGACCAGTTTGGGTTGTGTGCTCCGTGTGGTTGTCATCTGATGCTTTCATTCGTGCCACAACTGTTTCTCGAGTGCCCGTTGGGTGCTAGGGATCCGGCTGTGAACCAAAAGAGGCACGCATGACGTGCTTTTCGGGAGAAGAGGACAAAAACCGAATAACATGACTCGAAGAGGAGGAACTGGGAGTAAGACGGGTGGAGGGTGTTTCCCTTTCAAGTGAAGAGGCCCGGGAAGGCCTCATTAAGGCTTGAGAACGGTGCACCGGAGAGGAGGAGCCAGCCGAGCTGCCTTCCGGCGAGGGGGCTGCAGGTACAGAACCCGAGCAGAAGTGCGCTGGCTTAGTGAAGAACATAAGTATCTCCTTTGTGGGAAAGCCTAAATGTTTTCCTTTATTAAAACAGTTATTACCGTTTCCACAATTCTGAGGTGTCTTCCATTCTTGGCGACTTCCAATGAGGACACTTTTTCAAGATCCTGCAAATGATGTCATCTGCAACATCATTTAATGCGGAATGTCACTTGGGTTCAAAGGTATATTAGAGCTTGATCTCACACAAGGAAGCTTTCTGTGCATAAAATGGAACGTTCTCTCTGATGTCTTTCTTGTGGAAAAGCAAGCTGTGAGATGGTGTCTGTGGTACTGCTTTTGTGTTGGGAAAGGAGAAAAATGAGAACTGTATGAAAAGAGATTAGACATCACATCGACATGATGACATTTTCATAGTGTTCTGCCCCTCAAATTGCGAAAGATGACCGCTGGTTCTCTTTGGGGTGCTCGAGACAGAGAGGTGTGTAGGATACCCTTCGCTCAGCGATGCCCTCTTGTTGCGGAGCTCGACCTGGTTCTGCTACAGTTAGCGTGGGGCTGAAGCCTTCATCTGTTTCCTTCTGTCTTGCAGAAACGGTAGTGGCTTTTGCTGCAAGTAAAGATCCTGATGGGTGCAGCTGGAACAATAGGGGTTTATTGTCATGTGCAGAAAGAACCCAGAGGCAGGGCCAGGCCAGAGTTTGTGCACAGCCAGACTCTTTCTGTTTCACTGTTGAGGCGATGTGTGTCCCCCGCCCCCACCCCTGGCCATAAGATGGCTGCTGGGGTTCTTATCATGTGTGCCTAGACAAAAATCCCTCTAAGAGGAGGAGTATTTCTCTTTACAACCCTTTTTATCAAGCAGAAGGACCTTGCCCTCCAGCCTTCAGCTGACTTTGCCCTTGGCCTCGTGGGTCAGGATTGGACCAGTCTTGAAGCAGAAAAACCTCTCGAAATGCTTGTCTGGCACTTTGTTTGTATCATGGGAACCAGGTGCTCCCAGCCAGGAGGGAAGGGAGCAGGGATAGAGGAGAGGTGAAAGTGTTTGCCCTGGATAGCTACCTGGAAGCGAACAGCAATTCAAACAGGTGTTCTACATCTAAGGGTTAGGGCCCCACATTTCTTCCAGGGGTGCGTTGGCAGTGTAGGCACCTGGCTAGCTGTCGCAGGCTCGGGTAGCTAAGCAGTTAGGTATGTGCGTCACGTCCTGTTGCAGTTTCTGAGCAACTTGTGTGTTGCCCTTTTCCTCGACAACCAACCAGACACGTCTGAAAGTTCCTTTTGGAGGATCCAGAGCTATGAAGGATGGAAACTAAATCAAGATTAATTGGAGAAAACTTTTCTCAGCTCTCCCTACACAGATGGTTAAAGAGTGTTTCCTGACATCATCAGACTTTGCTATTTCGGTGTTGCTGCTACATAAGGAGTCTGGAGCTCTGGGATATGGTACCAGATTGACATAGCAGAGTGTGGTTTCAGACATTTCTCTGGGCCTCTTCTTTGATGGGAATTTCCCTTTCAGAATGACATTTATTTCCCACGGAGACAGACAGCTAGACTCTGCGTCTTGTGTAGTTTGCCAGAATGTCCTGAGTGGGTTCACATCCGTGGTGACAGAAAATGAAGTCATGTTTATGTTTAGTTCTCTACCATCCCTTGGATTCTTCCTACGGGGAAGACGGTCCTTTTCCATCAGTGATGTCATTGAGTTACTGCCTTGTCAGTTTCCTGAAAGGTAGCCCAGAACACTAAGAGGATCAAGTTAGGTGACTGATTCATTGAGTGCAGAGATCACCCTAAAACCATCAGGGGTCTTTCCTTTCACATCCCATTCTTGAAACCCACGGTTGTAATCAACGATGCTTTTTCAGGTCCCTGCCCACCTGCCTCTTGCTCAGATGATGTCACTTTCATGAGCAAAAACACTTCCAGATAAGGTCATTATCAGTGGATTGGTGTGCCTCTTTGTTTTTATCCACTGATCCAGTGTATGGGCAGCTAGACTGGAGTCCTTCTCAAGCGAAACAACTAGTCTCATTCTGGATGGAAAGGACTTATTATGAGCTTATTGGAAAATTAGGAGGAAAGGGAACTTTGTACAGGGATAGTAACTTCTTTCTAACTGAACATTTGTGTGATTTTGACTTGCAGAAGATCACAGTAGCAGAGTGCATCGAGACTCAGAGTAAGGCCATGACAATGCTCACCATCGAACAGTTGTCCTACCTGCTCAAGTTTGCCATTCAGAAAATGAAACAGCCGGGGGTAAGAAGGAAGCTCCTCTTGGTGTAAGATACATGGAAAATACACCTGTGCGGACTCCTTGGGTCTTCTTATGTGCCCGGCTCAAATACCTAAAAAATTAAATAAAAGTATGATGACCTTTAGTTAATTCTCTGTAGTGAGCACTCCGTGTCCCCAAAGAGTTTAACGGGGGAATGACATGCAGTAGAAAGTTGGTGGGGATTTAAAATTCTGATTGGTCGTGAAGTGAAAACTCATACCCAGACCCCATCGGGTAAGGAGGCTCTGTGCTGCTTCCCACTGGAGTTAGTAAAATCCCGTTTCAGTGAGAGAATGGAGTACAACCCGGTTCGTTTATAAGCAGGGTCTGATGATGGAGCCTCCAAGTGAAACTCAACCATTGAGAATCCCATAAAGGGTGAGAATTTGGTGGGATTCGATGTATAGCCTTTGCCTCTTAAAGAAAATCCAGATGTGAAAGCAAGGCTGTCACATTCAGCTAACACGCTCTGTTTCCTAGTGGTTACCCTCCCCAGAGTCCCAGGCCCATCATAGTCATTATGGTTTTAGGTTTTTTTTGTGACCTTTTTTTTTTTTTTTTAGGAGGATGACCGTAAACTACCTTGTTTGTAAAAATAATATGTTGTGCCCATATAATCAACATGTTATGATTCTTCATACAGACAAATCTAGAGAAACCTAAAGGGTAGGGTTTTCCCTTTCCAATTTGCACAAAGGCACCATATGGGCTAGTGGTGACCCTTTGTTAATCTCTCCAGAGTCTGCTTTCTAAGTCAAGGGAATATACAACACTGTAGAACCCTCAGGGTATTGAGTAGACACTGTGGCTTAATTTCTTTAAAAAAAAAAATAACAAGCTTTTGTTTTGAGATTATATTCCGAAATTTGATACCATGAAAAAAATTCAGAGCATGCCATTTGGGTGTTGCTAAATTGGGAATCTATTTGTCTCTGTAACAAAATCTCCGTCAATGGAAGCAAAAGCGTGGATAGCCTCAGTCTGGAAAGAAAAACAACTTTTTTTTTTTTTTTTTTTTTTTACTATAGCGTTGTTTTTATGTTGAGTGACAAGGAATTACTTCCTGCTTTACCGTAGGCTAAATTATATCTGCTGAGGACTGTTTTACAAAAAGAACAGTTTCATGTAGAGTTGTCAACCCTGTAGAATTATAAACCGAAGAGAAAAATCGAAGAAGGCCTTAATTTCTCACATAAATTGTTTGATACAAAATCTATCAGGGCAGAAAGTTGCCGATGATCTTGAAGCATCTTTGTAACTTCCAATGGCCACATTTTTCCTTCTGGGTAAAAGAGGGCTCGTGACTGCAAGTGGCAGCCTTGCTTGGGTATCACTTGGTATTTAATTAAATGTTTTAGATATTGATTGATTGATTGACTGATTTTAAGATTTTGAGATTTTATTTTTAAGCAATCTTCTACACCTAATGTGGGGCTTGAGCTTACAACCCTGAGATCAAGAGTTGCAGCTCCACCGACTGAGACAGCCAGGCACCCCAAATCTTGTAGATTTTTAAATATTGATAAGTTAAAACCCTTCATCAACAAACCGGTCCTTGCATTTTGAGCAGATTCACATAGGGGCTTAAGAACATGGTGCAAGATGAAAAACTTTGACATGGTCCCTGTGTTGAGGGTGATTTGGCTTCTCGAGGAGGAGCAAAATCTCACTGTTTGAATTTTCTCCCCAAGAGTCAAATACCTGTTGGCACTTAGGAGACTTTTATTAAGTGTGTCATCTCTGGGCGTGGCCACATTTTACCATCAGTCTGTTTTGTTTATAGGTATTTGCAGGACATAGATAAGCTTATTCAGAGTTCTCCTCTAAAGGAGCTCATGGTGTGTTCTTGTCAATCTTAATAGAAGAGGACATGACCTGTTATTTGGATATATTTTGAAAACGAAACAAATAACAAAACAAGGACCCCCCCCCCATGATTATTGATTACGAGGCAGAACTGGAAGCTGAACCAGCTTAGTACTCCCCGAGGTCATTCTTTGTGGAAACCACTGGAACTGTATTGTCTGAAAAGTTGTCTCCATTTCGAAAGTACTTTGTTACTATTAATGCTTTGTTTTCCACAGTGATGATGGGTTTGTGTCTCTGTCTCCGTGTGTGTGCGCATCTTTTCTTTTCTTTTATAGACAGACGCCTTCCAGAAGCCTGTTCCATTGGAACAGCATCCTGACTATGCGGAGTACATCTTCCATCCTATGGACCTTTGTACATTGGAAAAGGTTGGCCTCTATCAACGAACCTCACCATTGTAGCCACAGTTACCGAGATGACTAAAGACCCTTCCTCACTTCCTGTGCCCCATCTCAAGTTAGATGGTTTCTCTGCCTGTCCTCCGCACCATTATTACTTGGATGGAAGAACTCTTGATCTCTTAACTTTGTGTCATTCTTCCAAGGATTGTAATGGGAGTGTTGAATTCTGCTGATTAGCTCCAAATATTACTTCGCTGGTGATTGTCTGAAAATTGACCTGAAAAAGACACACTTCTACGAATCAGTGATTTGATTGATTTGGGCCCTACCTCCTCTTCTCTTTCTCTCTGGGGTGCTAAGGAAGGTGGCTGGAAGGAGAAAGGGACAGTTAAGTGTTTGGGAAACTTCAGATTGCTGATAAAGATGTGGCTTCCTAGAACTTATTCTACTGTTATGGATATGTCTTTAATGCCTGAAGGTGCTTTTAAAAGTTCAGGCTAAAATTCCAGCCTGAAAATTACACTTGGAACGCTTTAGATTGTGCATATCACCCTGGTACTAATTTTCAAAATTTTGGCACGAAATATGGGTACTGAAAAGCACAGATGAGGATAAAACCTTATATTGTCTTTCTTGCTGACCCCCAAATGCTGAATCAAAACCTGCTTTGAACGACTGCACGCACCCTCATGGCTTTCAAGAAAAGAAGGCATTCAGAAAAGACAGGGTTGGAATCCTAGCTTCACAACTTAATAGCGTTGGAACTTTGCATAAGTTCGTTAACATTCCCAGACCTCAGTATCCCTGTCTGTAAAATGGTGATGATAGGAAGTGTGTCACTGCGCTCCTCGTCACAAGGCTTCTGTGAGGCTGGTACAATGAATAAAAACCATGTCACTGTATAAAATATCCCGGTTTCTTGAAAGGGGCTGATTGATAAATGATAGCTGCTCTCAGAGGAAACACTTCAGGTTACTGTGATGAATTCAGTGCCTTCATTTTTATGGAGTTCTAGATCTCAGATATAATAGCATCTTGGGAAATGGGTAAAAGCATTAATTAATTTGGCAAATGACTGCTAAGAAAATGATGTGGGGACGCAGGTGTTAATTGGCTGCAGCTCGTATAGACTCACGGGCTATTACGATTCTTGGCTTTTCTCTCCAGAACGCTAAAAAGAAGATGTATGGATGCACGGAAGCTTTCCTGGCCGATGCAAAGTGGATTTTGCACAACTGCATCATTTATAATGGAGGTGCGTGGCTTAGATGGCTCCTAAAAAAAGAGAGTGTTTATGCCGTGTGTGTTGCCGGATCTCCCACCCTTCCTAAAAAATCATGCTCTCTTTTTCATGCACTAGGGCCAAAAACTGAGAATTTTTTTTTTTTTTAGTTTTTAAAGATTTATTTATTTATTTATTTGACACAGAGCGAGCGAGCGAGCGAGCGTGCGCACAAGTAGGGGGAGCAGCAGGCAGAGGGAGAAAGAGAAGCAGGCTCTCCACTGAGCAGGGAGCCCAGTGCGGGGCTGTATCCCAGCACCCTGGGGCCATGACCTGAGCTGAAGCAGATGCTTAACAACTGAGCCACCCCATCCCCCACCCCAAACTGAGAATATTTGTTTATAGATTGCTAATATGTGTGCATAGGGAACGATGACCCTCTGCATTTTAAGGGATGAGCTGGTATCCATAGTGGCTCGTGGCTATATGATGCTGCTTACCTGTCCTTTTTAGAAATTTTGTTTCAATGGAGGAATAATTACATGGAATAAAATGCATTTTGTGAGTACATTCTCTGAATTTGGCAAATGTGTAATCGCCTCAAATGTGTTACTACAACCTCAAATAAAATCTAGAATATTTCCATCACTCTATTATATTCCCATTTGTCCCTTTGCAGTAAATCCACCCTGCTCGGTTTTTTCCGTCCCTATAGATTAGTTTTACATATTCTGGAATTTCATATCAATGTAGTTGTAATGCATTCTTTTGTGTCTGGCTAATTGCATGCACTGTAATTTTTTTTGGGATTCATGCATGTTGTTGTGTGTGTCTGTCGTTTCGTTCCCTTTTTTTTTTTTTTAAAACCATGAGTGGTTTTTCATTGTATCAACATACAATTTATTTATCTATTCCCTTTGTGGATGTGAAAGGATCTTTGGGTTTTCGTCAGCGTTTGGCTGTTAGGAATAAGGCCATTGTGAACATTCTTGTGCAAGTCTTTGTGCGGACATATATTTTCATTTCTCATGCGTAAATACTTAGGAGCAGTAGTGCTGGCTGATTGAGTAGGTTTCAATTTAAATTTATAACACATTTTGGCAGACTTTCTGCAAAGTGATTGCATCGTTTTACAATCGTCTAGCCATGCATAGGAGAGTCTTAGTTGCTCCACATTCTTGTCAACACTTGTTGTTGTCTGTCTTTTTAATTTTAGCCATTCTTGGAAGTGTGAACTGTTATGTCATAGTGGTGTTCTATTTGCCTTTAAATTAGGATTAATGGTATTGTGTATCTTTTCATGTGCTTATTAATCATTTGTATATCTTTTTTTGGTAAAATCTGTATTCAAATCTTTTGCTCATTTCCAGAAGTGGGTGGTTTGTGTTTTTATTATTGCATTTTAGGAGTTCTTTGAATTCTGGATAAAGTTGTGTCAGTTGCAGTTTTTGTGGATTGAGCCTTCTGGACAGAATGGAAGAGGATTCCCATTAAAATGTCCTCTCATGGCACCTTTCGTATTGTCCTACCTTCTCCCACAGTCCTCTTTGTCTGCCTCCTGGCCAGGTAGCTCTTTCAGTGTCCTGCTCCATTCTGTTCCTCTTGTTCCCTGCTAGAACACTCTCCCTTGATGACTTTTTCTTATCCTTCAGTGTCAAGACTATTAGTCCTCTGAGGAGCCTTCCCTTATGGGCCCAGACCATAGTAGGTGCTCTTGTTAGGAGACCTCACAGTACCTGTACTGGCCCATGGTAGCATTTATCACACTTCCTGGATGGTGCTAATTTATTTGAGTTCTTTACCAGGATGTTAAGGTGTTTTTGTTTGTTTGTTTTTTGGGTTTTTTTGGTTGTCAGATCTTGAAGAGCAGATGCCTTGTCTTCTTCCTGTATGGTCCTACCGTAGTTGGTTAGCTAATGTGTAAGGGAAGATGTATGAGTGGGCGGATGTCTGTTGAAAACACACGTTTTGCATTATTAGCTCAGTAGCAGGGCCAGTGATGTGGGGAGGGGAGAAAGAGGCACTTGGTTGAAAATTCATGTAAAGATTATTAACTCCAATATATAGAAAGGCTGGTAAGATCACATAAACAAGTGAATGAGATGAGGTGTCAGAAAAACAGCAGCACAAGCCAGCATGGCCATTGGCTGAGGGGAGAACTAGAGACTGGAGAACTAGGGGGAATGAACTCCTGCTTAGTCTGGAGGGGTCACCACTGGACAGCCTAGTGGTTTTTGGATACAGAGTTATCAGATCTTCTTGAATTTTCAAGGCTAGCCAGAAATCTAAGAAGGTGTGTGTGTGTGTGTGTGTGTGTGTGTGTGTGTGTGTTTGTGTTTGTAAAATCTTTTTGCCAAGAAATTGACAATGTCTGAAAATACCATCTTGTCTTCTGGTTTAGTGTGCAGGTGAGGGATTTAGAGTTAGATCTGCGGCCAGATTTTCAACTCATAGCTGAGTAGTCTTGTGTAAGCAGCGACTCCTGACTGAGCCTTGGTTTACTCATTAATGAAATGGGAACATTCATACCTGCTTCCTAGTATGGCTTCTTGAGGAGTTAATAAGAAAAATGTATTTCGGGGGCGCCTGGGTGGCACAGCGGTTAAGCATCTGCCTTTGGCTCAGGGCGTGATCCTGGAGTCCTGGGATCGAGCCCCATGTCAGGCTCCTCCGCTATGAGCTTGCTTCTTCCTCTCCCACTCCCCCTGCTTGTGTTCCCTCTCTCGCTGGCTGTCTCTATCTCTGTCGAATACATAAATAAAATCTTTAAAAAAAAAAAAAGAAAAATGTATTTCGAAGCACCAGGCACAGCAGAGCTACTCAATTATTTTCTTTCCCCTGTTACCCTTCATGGGTTGGAGTGTGGAACAATGGGTGAATGTGGCTCCTTTCCACTAATCGGAGCCTTTTGAATGTGAAGGCATCTTCTAAATACTAACCTGTGAGCTGCAGGAAAATTACACTTTCAGAGATGATTCTGAGGCATCAAAGATTGATTGGTGTTTAGGGGAGAAGTCACATAATTTGAACCAATATCAGGAGCCAGAATCTTCTGGTTTTTAGCCTTTGAAGCTTAATCCCTGGGGGAAAGCAAGTTGAAAGATTGTTAGTGGAAGTATAATCCCATGGTTGGGTGTTAATAATCGTGTTTCCATTTGAATTAATAATATCTTCTTATTCCCTTAGGAAATCACAAATTGACGCAGATAGCAAAAGTAGTCATCAAAATCTGTGAGCATGAGGTATGTGTTTCTTACTGTCCAATTTTAAATGCACCCAGAGTGAGGGGCTGGGGTGGCTGGTTTCCATCTGCAGAGTCTCTCAGTGGGTAGCTATGGCAGTTTTGGGGTTGATTGATTGATTAAGATTTTATTTGTTTTTTTGAGAGAGCACGCGAGTGCGCACAAGCAAGGGGAGGGGCAGGCAGAGGCAGAGGGAGAAGCAGGCAAATCACTGAGCAGGAAGCCCCGTGTGGGACTTGATCCCAGGACCCTGGGATCCTGACCTGAGCGGAAGGCAGATACTCAAACAACTGAGCCACCCAGGCGTCCTAATTTTGGGATTTATTGAGGCACAGACTGTGCCCCTTGTCTTCAAAGAAAAGTAAAAGCGACAAAGAGGGGACCCCAGTATGTTATAAACCACTCCTATCTTAGCCATAATCTAAGGGTGGTGGAAATGACCTTTTATTATTCAGTCTTGAGTCATGGTCGAGCATTGGGCATCCTGAGTTTTCTTAGTTGCATAGATAGGGCTCATAATTTGTTCACCCCACAGTCTGTGGCATTGGGCCAGGCCCCTTTTACTCTTCTTAGGGAAGATGTTTGGGTTTTGACGTTATGTCGGGGAAGGTCCTGCTTGTTTCTCAGGGGGTGGCCTAGAGAGTCCTGGAAAGTCAGTCCTCTTGGAAATACCCATAGTTTTGATGGTGTGAAAGAAATCAACCTCCCAGGCTATGTGCTCTAAGGCTCTAGTGGTTGTGGAGTAGTCTGGGAGCAGAAACAGTACCATGGAAGCTTTATTAGACCCCCATTGTAAGAGCAAAAAACCTAGATGTGATGGACTTCACCATGTCTGTGTACTTCATTCATTAAGGAAAAAAATCTCAGGTTATGTCCATTTCTACCTACTTTATAGAGAGAGTTTTATTGTCTATATTTTTCACTTGGTTTGAGTGTTTCTGCATTGTTAATTAACCACAGAGGAAGAAGAGAATTTTTCATGGCTGTTATGATTAATTTTTTTAATATAAATGTTAGAAAGGCACCTGTCATGTCTAAGGTTATAAACATAGCAAAGGCTCTAGGTAGATATTTCCTCATTGGCTTCTGGAAAAGCTGTAGCAACTTATACAACAACATGGATGAGTTTGGTAATTTTTCTGTGTCCTTCTCAAGGACACAGACGTTCTTGTTTATAAAATAGGTGTATATTTCTCCTGCAATGCGATCAGTAAAAACTGGCATGTCACTGTGATTTGGTTTGCACTTCTTTGATGACAAGTGGTGATGAAGTTTTTTTTTTTTTTTTTAAGATTTTATTTATTTAAGTGAGAGAGAGTGCACAAGCAGGGGGAAGGGTAGAGGGAGACACAGACTCCCTGCCGAGCAGGGAGCCTATTGCCGTGCTCGATGCCAGCATCCTGGGGTCATGATCTGAGCCTAAGGCAGATGCTTAACCACCTGAGCCACTCAGGTGCCCGATGGACTGTTTTTGATATGTTCACTGTCGATTTGGAGTTTTGTATGAGTGAGTTGTCCAGTTGTTTTCCCCCTTGGGGATTCGTTTGTGTCCCTAGATTTGGGAGCTTAAAGCCCAGGCTTTTAATCAGTGGGTTGCCCCGAGGTGGAATTTACTGAGCGCAGATACTCTGTGGCATTTCTGAATCTACCTGTTGGCAGTACATGCCCACTGCTTGGGCTCCAAAGCCAGGGCTGTCCTTGACCTGATGTTACCAGCTTCTTGACCCAGTCCCTTTGAAATAGCGCACAGTAGAATGAGTAGTAGGTGGAACTATATGCCATCATTCATTCATTCAGTCAGTCAGTCATTCATGTATTCTTTTGTTCCTTTATTCACTCATTTATTCACTGACCTTTAAGTTAGTCAATTATGCTTACACCATTAGTAGTTATAATTTATGGAGCACTTGCTAGGCATCTGGCTCCTTACATGATGCAGAGATAAAGAGAAAAACAAGTCTGATGATGGGACAATATTGGCAACTTGCCTCGGCATTGGTGGACCACCTCTGCTCTGGAGCCTGACGGCCTGGGTTCAAATCCTGGCCCTGCCACTTTGCTGCAGTGAGACCTTGGGCAGGTGTCCTGACTTTCTGGGGCTTTGTTTTTTCCCTCTCTCACATGGGGCTAACAGCAGTCCTGCCTTCGAAGGGGGTGTGAGGAATAAATGGATCAGGAGCTGTAGAACACTTGGGTGATCCCAGCAGAGATCTCTGATCAGTGTTAACTAATGTCTTGATTACTGTGTCACTTGATGTGTTTTACATTTATCTCCTCTAATTGTTAGAATCCTCTTGGTAGCTATTGCTCGCATGCCCACTCTGTGCATGAGGAAATGGGAGGGAAATGGAGGCTCAGACAAGATAAAGCAACTGTTCTAAAGTTAACGGAGCTAGGGAATGGTGGAGTCTGAATTGAGAGCCCAGAGAGGAGCTTCTAGGGCCCTTGGTTCTAAGTCAGACTTAGATATTCTTGGGGAATGTACTTTTTCAAGAGGGAGAAAGACGGTCTGCAAACTATAGAATTTCAGATTGTTATTTTACTGGAGGTAAAATAGGGCCACATTGACCACCTGCCCGGGATGGTGTGATTAGAGATGTGCGGGAATCGAGCACAGTGAGCAGAGGCCAGAGCGGTGGCTGGAGGTGGGTGGGGAGCTCAGGAGGGCCAAAGCCTGGTCACACTCGGCATTGACGGAGCTCATCAGTTTAGATTTCCTTGTCAGTTTCTCGGCCTTGTACTACTGACATTTAGGCTGGGGAATTCTTTGTTTCAGGGACTGTCCTATACCTCCTAGATTCCAGTTGCAACCCACAGTCAGATTAACATAGGTACACGATGGCTCTGGCTGCTGTCTTGGGGGATGGACCGTAGTGGGCACAAGAGTAGAAGCTGATCCAGACGTGGTCCAGAGAGAGAGGAGGTGGTGGTGGTGGTGGCGGCTTGGGCTAGGCAAAGCATGGGGTTTGGTGGGAGGTAGTTGGACTCTTTTCGAAGGTGTTCCCCACTGTGGGACCCGGTTTAGCTAACCTTAGCTGCTAACACCATTGTACATTCCCTGACGGCCTCCAGATGTGAGGCCCCTGGGATGACACATCCTAACATATTTTTGCTTTACAGATGAATGAAATTGAAGTATGTCCAGAGTGTTACCTAGCTGCTTGCCAAAAACGAGATAACTGGTTTTGTGAGCCTTGTGTAAGTGACATTTTCTTTCCTTACTTCATTTTCTGGACCCCATGCCTTAGGTGGCTACCCAAGGCCACTTTGTTCAGGTGGTTTATTCGGTGAAACTTCGCGGGTGAAGTTTTTAAATGACTTTTTTTAGCGATAAAGATACTGGAGAATGAAAGTAATCCAGGTAGAATAAACCTCTGGGGTTGAAAATTCATGTGCCAAAGGGAGCATTGTGATTTCCTGGGTTTATTAACCCCTGGCCGACTGCGGGGTAAGAGAGCAAGACGGAGCTTATCAGGGAGGGGCCCCACAGTAAGGCAGATAGTGGGAGGAGAGTTCAGTGAGTGGGTTCTTTTGGATCTGTGTTGAGATGTTTGGAAATCTCTCTGGATTGACTCCATGGTGTCTCTGACTTGGTGGTTTGGGGTATGGGGTGGGGAGAGAAAAATCACCCTGTTTCCTCATGGATCCACATTTTCCAAACTGGTGTTCTGCAGAGAGAAGTGTGTTCTTGGGGTGGGCTGGTGGGCTGAGATAGGAGTGGAGCTTCCTGAGGGGCAAGATTGGGCAAGTAAAGTGGAAAAGTAGAACATAGTTTATGTCTCTTCCTGCCTTTGGAAATAAACACCTGCATAGTTAAAGCTCTGGGCAGCCTCGATAAAGGGCAGAAGTGTCTAATACTGCCCCTTGTTAACTGCCAGTTATAATGCACATTTAATTCCCCCACTTAACAGAGGGTGTAGGCATTGCCGTCTCCATGTCGCAGGGGAAGGTGCACTCTTGCTCCGGCCACCGGGCTAATAGCATTAGGGCCAGGATCCAGGCCTGATCTTGTCTGTGCTTGGTCCTTTTGTCATTCACCCCCAGAACCAGCTTTGCCTCGGGCTTACTGGCCTCACGTCCTCCTAGGGAAGCCAGCTTGGGAGACCCTGCCTGGACCTGTTCTCGTTCAGTTGGTGGCCTTGCTGTATCCTACACCAAGCTTTATATGTGTGTCTTGCTGTGAAATACATACAAACTCTGGATTTTGTTTTTCTTTTCCTAGAGCAATCCACATCCTTTGGTTTGGGCAAAACTGAAGGGGTTTCCATTCTGGCCTGCAAAAGCTCTGAGGGATAAAGATGGGCAGGTTGATGCTCGTTTCTTTGGACAACATGACAGGTGGGAGTTCAAACCGGCTGCAAACGTATAGCTTTAACTGAACCTTTGATACTATCATGGATGCAAGCAGGGGCGGGGGTATTATTATGTTGTTTATTGTCATGACACCAACCAGTGATCTTGTGGTTAAAAATACAGTCCTGTGCTGTGCTAAGCCTGATAATGTGTGGGCCTTAGTGTTTTCAGGTATGTTTTCATAGTTTTGTTGATGAAACTGGCACCATGGCTATTTTAAGTGCTCCTGTTCTTTTTTGGATTTTCTAGAGTAAATTAAACTGCCGTGCAAATTGCTTTTCAAAATAATGCTTTCAGGGATCAGAAGTATTTCCCCAGATTGCCAGTAAATGAATCTCTTATCATTGTGCTGGGTGGTTCCCTCCTGTTGCCTTTTCTCTGAAGCTAAAATAGGAAATTATAAGAGGTGGCTGTTTTAACAGGTGGGAACCCTCCCCGCCAGGCTTTCTACCTTTCCCTTTCCCTTGCTCACAAGGAAGTGAACTGTTCTAGCTCTTAGCAGTGCCTGCTCCTAGGTGCTTGAGAACAAGAGGTAGTACCATATGAGCCGTGGTTAATATCTTTCTTAGTTCTCTTTTAGCAAGCTGTGTTGTGATTAAATGAGGCAAAAACCTTTTGAAGCCCTTTGAAGCAGTTTGAAAAAGTGTTTGCGTGTGTTGGGGAGAATACTTAAAACACGTACCCTAAAAATTATATACACCCACAGAATATACAGAAAATACAGTGTGTAATTTCAAACACCGGAATCTGAACTGTTACCCTGTTCGGTTTTGCTTGTTGTCTTGCAAATAAAAAACCAAAAGAGTGAGTTTTGCTAGAAATCTGTAGTCTGGGGGCAAAATGGGAATTTGCTGAGGTGGTCCTGGGTTTGATAGGAAGTATTTTGCTTTGTTTGATTTTGACCACTTTGCTGGAAATCTTTTGGTGCCTCCTGTGGGCCAGGCCATGTGCTGGATGCTGGGGATATGGGAGTGAGCAGGCAGACACTGTCCCTGACCGTCTGAAGGCTGGCTTCCTAGTGGGGAAGACAGATAATACACAAGTAAACACACAGGCAAGATGATGTCAGAGCAGGAGGTAATGGCTGGGCTTAGTGAAGGTCTGGGTGGAGGGACAGACAGAGCCAGCCTGCTGTGCTTGGGAAAAGCAGGAGCAGGTTGGTTTGGACAGGAAGAGGGAGGAGAGGCTGGTAAGTGATGGGTGGGGGAGGGGGCAGGGCCCGATCACACAGGCTGTGGTCAGAGTCTGCCTTTTTTTTGAAGAGCAAGAGGAATTAGTGTCAGGTTGTACATCTTCCTGCTGCTTCATGATAGCATGGCAAGTGTTAACCATCTTGATGTTTCGGGATTATTCTCATTCTGTAATATGACCCAGGGTGGATATATTTAGGATATAGGTGGGTGGGGGAAATCAGTGCTTGCCCCCATGCACCAAGTATTCTCAGACTTTCGGCGTCTTTGATTGTGCTCTCAGCTTAGCGCATTCTGCATGGACACACTGCTGCGTGTCAGACAGCCACTGAAGGTGGCTTAGGGGGCGTGAGCTCGGCTAGCCCTAGTCCAGAGGCCGTTTCCCCAGAACTTGCTGGTGTAGGCTGGTTCTGGGTAGGAGCTGTCGTGGGAGCTGGCCTCTCCTACCCCGCCACATTTGTGAAAAAGACGGCAGCCCAAGTTTGATGCCTGTGAGGTTTGCCTAACCTCCTCGGTGTCTTCTGCTCCCTTGGAGGGAATGTGCCAAACTGTTGGGTCATTTTGGGTGGGGGAGCCCCTTGGAATGGTTAAGGACACTCCACAGTGGTGGAATAGGTGGTAGAGTAGCAGAACTTTGGAGTTGTAGGAATGAGGCCCCCGAAGTCCCTTCCTCCCAGGAGTTGTTCTTTTTCTTTCTTTTTTTTTTTTTTTTAAGATTTTATTTATTTGACAGAGAGAGACACAGCGAGAGAGGGAACACAAGCAGGGGGAGTGGGAGAGGGAGAAGCAGGCTCCCAGCCGAGCAGGGAGCCCGATGCGGGGCTCGCGGGACCATGACCCGAGTTGAAGGCAGATGCTTAACGACTGAGCCACCCAGGCGCCCCAGGAGATGTTCTTTTTTTTTTTTGAATATTTTATTTTTATTTATTTGACACAGCCAGCGAGAGAGGGAACACAGGCAGGGGGAGCGGGAGAGGAAGAAGCAGGCTCACAGCGGAGGAGCCTGATGTGGGGCTTGATCCCGGGACTCCGGGATCATGCCCTGAGCCGAAGGCAGATGCTTAACGACTGCGCCACCCAGGCGCCTCCAGGAGATGTTCTTAAAGCAGAGCTGGTCAGACGGCAGCACAGCATGGAGGCTAAAGAGATGGGATAGGCTGTCCTTTTCTCAGGGAGCCACTCTGGGGTTGTGGAGCAAAACATAAGCCTGGAGTTGGGGAAGCCACATTTTTTAGGAGAGCAGAGTAAGAAATGGCCCAGCCTATTAGGTGTTCATCGTCTGGTTAATAAATACTAGAGCGAGCCTGGGGACGTGTCCTTACAGATCAAGGCATGTTCTAAAGAGTCTCATCGTGTGCTTTTTGTCCTTTAAAAAGTTTTGCGTTTTGGGGGGTTTGATTTCATAGACACTCACACATACGATACCATATGCAGATTGAGGAAATAACCGTACTAAATGCCTTCAGAGCCACAGAAGAGCGAGTGGGCATGAATTGAGTGCGTTCTCTGCAGCAGGCATTGTTCTAAGCACTTTCTGCAGAAGCCGCTTTATTCTCATTTTACTGAGAAGAAAACTTGAGGCCCAGGGTAGGGAGTAGCTCAGCTGTGGGACTCTGGGGCCTCTCATGACATTGCCCCCAGAGGCTTTATTTTTGTTAAGCAAATCTAAGTTCCCTTTAACTCTGTCCTGGGCTTGCTTTAAGGAAAGGGAACGCTTTGCTGAAATCACTTGGCAGACACCTTCCCTGAAGGCCGTTGAGACGCTGGCTGGAAACAGTTAAGGCCCCGACCCCAGACAGAAGTGGGGGGGGACACAGTCACAGTGGCTAGCTGCCTGGTGAGCTCCCGCTGCTGTGGGGACCGGGCGAGGTGCATTTCATTTGCTCCCCTTGACCCTGCTCCAGGTAGGGGCTCATCCTCCATTTTACCGATGAGCGAGCCAAGGCCGGCTCAGGGAGGGGGAGTCGTTTGTCCAGGGGCAGCTGCGGGATCCCGGCTGCTCGTCAGAGCTGTCCTGTCTAGTCCAGACTCCTGCTCACCCGGTCGTAACAGCCACAGACTCCCACCCAGAGGACATCTGGCTCCAGCTCTGCGTCGTTCTGTTTGGCTGCAGATGTGGTTCTCAGGTCTCTGCAGCATGACAGCAGCGAGTTGGGGTGGATGAGAAGCTGGTAATTTCCAGCACGCTGAGAGAGCAGTAGGATATTTTTGGGGTGTTCAGTTTTAGTTCGTGTCACGATCCAGTTATTACCAGGAGTGGCAAACCTCCCCAGCCTCTGCCCTGAATTGCACCCCAGGCACATACTTTTATTTTTTTTTTTAATTTTATTTTTCCTGGGCCACTTTCTCTTCAAAATAGGAATGAGATGCCCGCTGTTAACATTTGGGTGGAATGTAATATAAGCAGTCCATGTCTTTTGCTTCTCTTTAAAATGCTGGAAGACTCCGCAGCGTGGGGTCCTGATTCCTGCACGGGCACTTATGAGGCGCCCACAAAGACAATGCTTGCGTTGGACTGTTCTGTCTCCCCACTGTCCACTTTGCTCCCCATTGCTTGTGTCTGGCTTGAGTTTATGGTCTGTGAAATCCAAAAGGCCTCCCTGGAAAAAGCTCATTCCCAGCAGATTCCTACCTACGAACGATTTGGGTTGGAGGCTGGGGAATCAAATGTCACCCAGTCTGTCCTCCTGTTCACGCTTGGACTGTGCTTCCGTCCCCACCCAGAGCCGTGGTAGGTTATACTGCCATCTCCTGCCTGCTGCCGCAGGGCCACAAATTCCTGAAAAGCAGCTCTTGTTCTCCTGAAGTCTCTGCAGAGCATGCTGGGTGGTGGGGGGTTGAAGGCAGGAAGACAAACCCAGCCGGGAATGGGAGGGGGAGGCTGTTTTTTGGTTATTTTCCACGTAAATTATCTCACATTTGACGCCATGCACCTCCTCTCAGGTTTATGGTTTTTCACCGTTTCCTTCTAGTGCCCACGTGGAACCCTAGTTTTACAAGAGATATGAAAGCTCATTACCTCTGAGTACAGAGCAGTGACTTTGGGACTGATTCTCTTTTAGGAGGTGCAGTCCTGGATGCAGGGACTTTTTAAAGATTTATTTATGGGGGGGTCAGAGCATGTGGTGGGGAGAGGCAGAGGGAGCGGGAGAGAGAATCCAAGCAGATTTTTTTTTTTTTTTGAAGGAGCACACATTGGTAGGCATGGGGGGCAGGGAGGAGCAGAGTGAGAGGGAGAGAGAGAAAATCTTACGCATTCTCCACACCCAGTGCAGAGCCTGATGCAGGGCTCGATCTCAAGACCTGAGCCAAAACCAAAAGCTGGATGCTTAACTGACTGAGCCACCCAGGTGCCCGCAGTGACTGTTTCCTTATTCTCTACTCACCCAAAGCCAAAAAGGGGATCTGTTATTTTTTTAATGGATTAAAATGACTAAATCTAGGAGCCTTTTAATGTTTTCACTAAGTTTGCTGTTGGTGCTCTGTTCTGAGGATAGCACATGTCTGGGTTAATGGTTAGTCATGTACTAACCATTCAAACCAAGTCATTTTTAAAGAATGGATACGTATTTGAGAATCTTAATGGAAAAAAAAAAAAAGAATCTTGGCAAGCATACCAGGCTAATTTGGTTTGCATTAAGGAAAAAACAGTTCTGGAAACAACCTAAATGTCCATCGACAGATGAATGGATAAAGAAGTCGTGGTATGTACATACCAGGGGTTCCTATTCAGCCTTAAAAAAAGATGGGACAACATAGCTGAACCTGGAGGACGTTGTGCTAAGTGAGATAAGCCAGTCACAGAAAGACAAACACTGCATGAATTCCATTTGTAGGAGGTATCTCATAAAATAGTCAAGTTCACAGAATCACAGGGTGGAATGGTAGTTTGCAGGGATGGGGGTGGGGAAAGGAGGGGTTACTAATCATTGGGTGTAAGATTTCAGTTACGGTGACTAGGCTGTGGAGACCCACCGTCCAACCTGTGCCCGCAGTCAGCAACAGCGTACCCTACACGTGCACACACCGTGATACAATACATTAAAAAACAAAACAAAACAACAAAAACTTGAAAAAAAGGAAAAGAGGAATCTCTGAAAGGACCAAAGTTGACTTCAGCTCTTCTTTCTTTTCTGCACTCCTAGGGCCTGGGTTCCAATAAATAATTGCTACCTCATGTCTAAAGAAATTCCTTTTTCTGTGAAAAAGACGAAAAGCATCTTCAACAGTGCAATGCAGGAGATGGAGGTGTACGTGGAGAACATCCGCAGGAAGTTTGGGGTTTTTAATTACTCTCCCTTCAGGACACCCTACACGCCCAACAGCCAGTACCAAATGCTGCTCGACCCCAGCAACCCCAGCGCGGGCGCCGCCAAGATAGACAAGCAGGAGAAGGTTAAGCTCAACTTTGACATGACGGCGTCCCCCAAGATCCTGATGAGCAAGCCCATGCTGAGTGGGGGCGCGGGCCGCAGGATCTCCTTGTCGGACATGCCGCGCTCCCCCATGAGTACAAACTCTTCTGTGCACACGGGCTCCGACGTGGAGCAGGATGCTGAGAAGAAGGCCACCTCGAGCCACTTCAGTGCTAGTGAGGAGTCCATGGATTTCCTGGACAAGAGCACAGGTCAGCCTGGGGTGGGAGATGGGGAGGAGGCCCCTGGGACATGGGGCTTCCGTGGGGGCCACACCGGTCGGGTTCCAGCTGGCCAGCGTCACTGCACACGAGGGGGCTCTCCGGGGTTCTGCTCCAGTGGAGCATATATAAAATTTTAAATGGATAACCCAGTGGGATTCTTGCTGTTAAGGAGTCAAGAAAGGAGAAAAGTGGTCCCCAAAGGCCAGATGGAGGTCGTTCCTTGCAATGGGCAGAGGCGGCCAGTAATCCTTCGGAGTTCAGGTCACCTGGCTCTTGGATTATTACAGCAAAACTTCCCATCGCAGTTTGTTTCTCAGGAATGTTATTTTAATCAGAAGATTATCTGTCGAAATGTTACACCTTCCCATTACATAGTGCTCAGATACTAGTGCAGGGTGTAAGGTCAGCCATAATGTCCTCTCCCCGGAGCACTCCCGCTCCTCAGATAAAGGTCGTAGACACTTGCTGTGGAATAGAGGTGAAGAATGAGGATGCCAGTCTCAAATCCCGGCTCTGCCACTCACTAGCCACGTGGCTTTAGGCACGATACTTAATGTCTGAGCATGCACGTGTGAGTGAGGGGGGGGTTGCAGAGGGAGAGAGAGAACCCCAAGCAGACTCAGGCTGAGCATGGAGCCTGAGATGGGGCTCGATCCCATGACTCTGAGACCATGACCTGAGCGGAAATCAAGAGTCGGATGCCCAACCAGTTGAGTCACCTGGGCGCCCCAGAATACTAAATGTCTTCCCTCACCTGTAAGGTGACGTAGTAACGGACCTGTTCCGTAGGTTTATAGATTCTTGGTAAGGGTTAAAGGAAGATGTATGCCTAAAATAGTAAGTGCTACAGAGATGTGGGCTGCTCTATTATTTTTTGTGGTGGTTCCGCAGCAAATGCCTACACGGATTCAGAGAGGTGACGTACATGAGGGATGCTGGCTGAGTGAGAGGAAAGTAATGGTGACTTAAATGGAGTTCTTTCTACCCAAATATTATTTGGTTGCATATCCAGCACTTAGGAACTTTATTACTGCCACAAGGAAATGGGTTTACTCTCATTTTTCTTGAAACATGGCCTTCACTGTTTATTCTTTGTTGGTCTACCTCTGAGAGACATGGGCACAGAGAAGCTTCTACACTAAGCATGATGATAAAGGGCAGCCAACTCTCAGGCTCTGGGCTGGGGAGACTGGTTGAGGGGGCAGGACCTGGTGAACCCCTAGACAACATGCCCCACCTTAAGGGCGTCAGCCCATGGTTGCCATGTAGGAATGTGGCCTCTTGCTTTTCTGATCTTCTCATTATTCCAGAGAAGTGGGAAACTTGCGTTTTAATAGAAAATGCCCAGTTATTAAAGGTCAGCTCAAAATACCTTAGGATATTTTCTAATAAAGCTCATCTATAGATTAGACCATCAGTTTTAGGCTTCTGACCGATGTCTTAAGCTTGGATAGCCCTTCAGACCCCCTCCCTTCCCCTTCCTCTTCCCTCCCTCCCTCCCTTCCTTTACAGAAGAACTCTTTAAGGAGCAGGCACCCATTCTTCAAGAGACCACAGAAGTCCCCAGAAGGTAAAATGATGGGGACTCAGTCGAGTGAGCTCAAGGAATTCCACCCATTTTGGTTGTGTTGTTTCTTGTTTCTGGTTGGTTGGTAATTCTCAAGTACTGCTTGTAGCTGCTCCCATCGTGGCTGTAGGTGTAGAGAGAGTTAATACCAGTGGCTTTGGGTTCTTCAAAGTAAAGGCTGCAGTCTCCTTCCCCAGTTCTGAGCCTAACTGTGGGGTCCTAGGTGCTCAGTTGCACTTCAGAGCTTTGTTCTAGGATGACGCAACTTCTGTTGACATACTTGCAGAACAGAAATTTTCTTTTGCCGCTCAGTTTCAGACCAGAGTTCTTTTTTTTCCCTTTTCAAAGATTTTATTTATCTATTTGACCGAGAGAGCACAAGTAGCAGAGCGGCAGGCAGAGGGAGAGGGAGCAGCAGGCCCTCCGCTGAGCAGGGAGCCCGACACAGGCTGGGTCCCAGGACCTGGGATCATGACCTGAGCCTAAGGCAGATGCTTAACCGACTGAGGCATCCAGGCGCCCCTCAGACCAGAGTTCTTAAAAATTTACTTTTATTCCGTGACATGATTCCATTCAGGCCAAGCTAACAAAACGTGGTATGGAATCACATCAGCTCCGCAGCCTGTTAGCTCTCCTAGAGAGCTTGCTTTTGACAAAGTGTTCTAACCGGGCAGCAGTCCTATTGAATCGCTGTTGCCTGAACGTTAATCAGCATGTTTTGCCGTATGCTGGTACCTTTGTTTTTACAACATACTTACACATTAACTCTGCGACATCGCTTTATCCTAAGCTGAGCAGTATGTATAAACTCATGCGCTTAAATTGCTTGTTGCGTTTCTTTTCTTGGATAGACGTAAAATTAATACCTAACTGGTAAAATGGAACATGTTGGTCTGTGAACCACTGTTGGTGATCCTGTTCCATATTACAGGAAACATAGTTTTAGAGGGATCTGAGAGCGTGTGTCATGTGCTTAACTAAGCTGCTGTCTTTCCTCGGGACATAGTAAGATTGAACTGACCTTAGAATTCCTGACAAAATTCCTCATTATTCGAATGGTTTTTCTAAGCGGTAAATGAGATTCTCCATTTCAGTAGACTTTAAAGTCCCTTTTCCAAAATATGATCCCCTTGCCAGCATGTGCTTAATCATTTCGCTAATTATGAGTTAAGACAACCAGTGAGGGGTATGGGTAGAAAGGCGATACTCAAATCATTTTAATCTTACAGATTGTCCCCTTTTCTGTAAGGAGCCAGATAGTAAATATTTTAGGCTTTGTGGGTCTCTGTCACAACGATGGCAACTGTTAAACACTGTCGTTGTGTTAATAAAACAGCCACAGGCAGTGCGTGGCTGTGACACTTGAGATTTGACTTTCACATAATGTGTGTGTTTCACGAACTATGAATCCTTTAGGTTTTTTTTCAACCATTTACAAATGGTAAATACCCTTGCAGGCCATGTAAGAACAGGTGTTTTGGTAGATATGGCCCCTGAGTCGGTTTGCCAGCTTCTGTGATGGACTCAGAAGGAATTGTGAGTCAGTCTCCCCATCTTACAGAAGGCCAGTTGAGGTCCCTGTGGACAGTGTAGGGAGGGAGGTGCCTGTGTTCCCACAGCCAGATCCTGATTTTATATCTATTTTCTTTTCATTGCACCCTAGTGCCCTCTGCTGTTAGCAGCGACGGTAGCATTTAGGAGATGGAGAAGTGGAAAGTATAATTGAGATGAGATTGGGATTTATCCAAAATTACGTTAAAAAAAAAAGATGGTTATAGAATAGAAAAGCCATATTCATTTCAGCAATAAGAATTTTGTGGCCAACATTATAAGACTACACATTGAAATAAGTAAGTTATTAAATAAAACTTTTATGAGAGTTTAGAAACCTTCCTTTTGTTTTGGGGGTGGGGGGATCGAGGAACTCAGAATCAGGTATCTGTAACCCACAGAACTCGATTTCGTTTTCTAAGGAGCAGTTTGCTCAGCCAGAAGCCTTTTGCTCATGGTATCTGGGTACTGATCAGAGTGGTTTATAGTCTCAGTGATTTTTCCTGCTTCCCCCTTTATCTAGACCTCTTGGCCAGAACTGATGCTCTTGCCACTGTCTGCTTGCAGGAGTCTGACTTCGGTCATGAATATGTATTAGGGTAAGAGTCGGAGCCCCTGGCTGTCCCCACCCTCTGTAGCTCCACTATGGGTTAATATTTAGGGAGAAGGGAGAATGTTTTCGCATACCCTTTTCTTGTGAAATCGCTACATACTTGTCCTACAGTAATTGTTATTTATTAAATGAAAGTCACAGATCACCCCACCTCCCAGGCAGCCCTCAGATGATGTTTTCAGGACTTTTTTTCTGTTGGATTATGAGTTGTACTATTACGTTGAAAACTCACATACTTTCAGGGGTCAGGCAGGTATGGGAATGAGCAAGGTTGGGAAGTGTTGGAGACCGGCATGAACTCCAGGCAGCAGAAGTCACGCTCTTCTTCCTCGTGACTGATCACATGCGGGTGGGTGCTTGTGTATATTTCCTGAAGTAATACTTACTCTTTCAGTGCGTGACGCACTGGGGCGTTTCATTATAAAAAAGCTCCTTATACCCCACTAACAGGTCACCACCTGGACCTTTCAAAACGCTGTGTTCTTGAAGTATGCCTTTTCTTTAGGGTCCTGGGGGCCTTTTCTTCCTGCTAGTTCTAGCCAAGTGGGAATCTGGGCTCTGTTGCCATTTTTGTCATTGTTTAAGAGAAGCCTCAAATATTTTTTTAAATGTGGACTACCCCAACTTTTACATAGTGGCCCAAATGTATAAAAATCCTTTTGGTGTACCAGATGCCTCCGTGAACTGCTTGGTTCATGGATCACTTGTTTGCAGTATCTGTTGTAGCCAGCTTTGAGGCCCCCCCCCCTTTTAAGTAAGCTCTTTGCCCACTGTGGGGCTTGAACTTATAACCCGAAGATCAAGAGTCATATGCTCCACTGACTTGAACCAGCAAGGCACCTGAGCTGTTTGTTTGTTTGTTTGTTTTTAACTCAACCTTGTGTTCTGAATATTTTCCCATGTTAGTTAAACAGTCCTTCAGAACAGCATTTCTATCCTGTCTTAGACTGTCCGGTGATGCTCAACTATGTGGATCGTCTGTGTGGGCCACCAAGAGTTGTGCAAGCTACAGCCCTTTGAAGACGTAGGTTGCTTCCAAGATTTTATAAGTAGAGGAAATTTGGCATGAATCACGAACTCCTCCGCCTCCACCCCCCAGAGTGCTGGGGTGTGTGGGAGGGAAGGGGCATTTTTTTTCTAATTTAATTCTAAGACTCATGTTTCATGGAGTCAGGATAGCACTTAGCACAGGCTAGGGTTTTGTAAATGTAGATAATAAATGATGTGTTTTAGCCCACACTCATGAATTGTACATCAAAGTATAAAATCTGATTAAATTATTTGTGACTTCAAAGGCGATTAGTTGTTCCTTTGGGCAAGATTTATGGCTTTACAAAAGGATTGGCATCCATGTCAAAGCTTAATTGAAACGAGCATTTCCAAATGTCTTTCTGCTTTTGAAAATGTCTAGCATGATTTAAAAGCAGGTTTCTCAGTCTCCGCACTGTTGAATTTTGGGGCTGGTTGATTCTCTGTTGCGGGGCCTTCTTGTGCTTTGCAGGGTGTTTAAACATCCCTGTAGCCTCTCTGCACTAGAAGCCAGGGGCACCCACCCCTGCCCACAAATTGGCAGCTAAAAATGTCTTCAGACGTTGCCGTGTGTCCCCTGGGGACATAGTCACCTCTCCAGTTTCCATTGAGAACCATTATGTTAATGTACCATGCTTTTGACTTTTAGCACTGATAGCAAAATTCTGATTGCTTAAGTTCATGTTTGAAGCTCCTCCATATTTACATTTAATTTTTTATCATTTTCCCCCTGAATATAAAGTATTCCTTTTCAACTTTAATATTATACAATAAATAGCGTATAATTCTACCCTGAGAGGTAACAACTGTGAAGAATTGGGTGTTCCTAGCGGCACCTGGGTGGCTCAGTAGGTTAAGCGACTGCCTTTGGCTCAGGTCATGATCTCAGGGTCCTGGGATCGAGCCCTACATCGGGCTCCCTGCTCAGCGGAGAGCCTGCCTCTCCCTCTCCCTCTGCCCCTACCCCTGCTTGTGTGCTTTCTCTCTCTGTCAAATAAAATAAACAAAATCTTAAAAAAAAAAAAAAAAAAAGAATTGGGTGTTCCTAAAATAAATAAATTAGTTAAATTGGGTGTTCCTTCAGATTTTTGAATGTGTAAACCACATTGATAATCATTACCAGAATGTTTTGTGGTCCAATGGGATCATACTAAGCTTTCTGCTCCTTTCAAGGGAGCAGTGTTTCTCTGACATCTTACTGTGTTTATCCATATAGTTCTATTTGTTAGTAGCATATAGATGGCATGTGAATGAATGAATTTTAGGAAACATTTCTTAGGGCAAGAAATCTGATTTTATAAAGTAATATAAATACAAATATTTAAATGGATACATTGATTTGTTTTCTTTTTTTGTGTGTGTGTGATTTTATTTATTTATCAGAGCGGAGAGAGAGAGAATATGCACAAGCCGGGGGAGGGGCAGAGGGAAAGGGAGAAGCGGACACCCTGCTGAGCAGGGAGCCCGACGCAGGGCTCTATCCCAGGACCCGGAGATCATGACCTGAGCCGAAGGCAGACGCTTAAGCTACTGAGCCATCCGGGCGTCCCTGACTTGTTTTTTTAATGCACGTTTTATGTATATGCGCTCTGCTAACTTTCTAACCCTCAAAACTGTAGGTGTTTTGACTAGCCTGCTGTTTACACGTTCATCTAGGTGGTCACATATGAAGCTAGGGTAACGTTTTCAAGAACACACCCATTGAACCTCACTGGAGTCAGAGAATTCCAGAATTCTTAGCCCTTCGTTTACATTTATTTGTATTAACAAATATATTTTTGCACTTGTTTTATTTTTTATTTTATTTTTTAAAGATTTTTATTTATTTATTTGACGGAGAGAGACAGTCAGCGAGAGAGGGAACACAGGCAGGGGGAGTGGGAGAGGAAGAAGCAGGCTCCCAGCAGAGGAGCCCGATGTGGGGCTCACATCACATCGCCAGGACCACGCCCTGAGCCGAAGGCAGATGCCTAACGACTGCGCCACCCAGGCACCCCGGCACTTGTTTTAAAGATCTTCCCCCGCCAAAGAGCACAGTAATAGTAGTTTTAGAAGGGCAAAATGACCCATAATCTAAAGACCTCTAGCTGACTTTTTTTTTTTTTTTAAATGATGGTGACACTTCATGGTTAAAATTAAGATAAAACAAAACCCAGCAGGGGCGCCTGGGTGGCACAGCGGTTGGGCGTCTGCCTTCGGCTCAGGGCGTGATCCCGGCATTGTGGGATCGAGCCCCACATCAGGCTCCTCCGCTGGGAGCCTGCTTCTTCCTCTCCCGCTCCCCCTGCTTGTGTTCCCTCTCTCGCTGGCTGTCTCTATCTCTGTCGAATAAATAAATAAAAAATCTTAAAAAAAAAAAAAAAACCCAGCAGGATGAAAGCAGTATAGAAGGACGTAAAAGAAAAAGTCATGTTTCGTTTACCCCCACAGCCCAAGTCCAGTTTTTCTCCTAAGTATAAAACGATTAACAGTCTGTGGAATGTACTTCTACCAAAAATAAGTATGTCTACATTCATTTGAAGACGTGCAAACATTTACACATATTGGGGACATTTCTGTACACACACGATTTTTACCTTTCTCTCTTCTTTTTTTTCCACTCAATTTTTACCTCTTTTTTTTTCTATACGTACTTCTGTGGGGACCAGTCCTTGTCAGATCATGCAGATCTGCATCATTCTTTAGGGTCGTATGGTAGGTTTGCCACCATTTACTTACCAGTGTCCAGTTAATAGACATTGATACACCATCTCCCGTTTTTCTGCTGTCAGAAATACTGTTGCAATGAACCTTCTTCACGTGCATATATTGTGTCCCCAGCACTTGACACATACATCTAGGGGATGAGCTCCTAGCATTGGAACCTTGCTGTCCCTGTTTTTTTTTTTTTTTTTAAAGATTTTATTTATTTATTTGACAGAGAGACAGACAATGAGAGAGGGAACACAAGCAGGGGGAGTGGGAGAGGAAGAAGCAGGCTCATAGAGGAGGAGCCTGATGTGGGTCCCGATCCCAGATCGCTGGGATCACGCCCTGAGCCAAAGGCAGACGCTCAACCGCTGTGCCACCCAGGCGCCCCTGTCCCTGTGTTTTATACAGTCTAATTTTGGGTGATATCAGCATCACCTAATTGCTGTCCTCAAAGGTTTTACAGTTCCTGTTAAGTGTTCCTTTTTCCTCAGCTACCCTCAACACTAGGTGTTTTTGGTAGGGGAGGGCCCCGAGGTGGTGTTTGAGGGTTACCATCCTGTATAATGTGGGTGGGGGTGATGGCGAGGGCCTTTCCTTGGGAATCCTGAGTGCATATAAAGTCTTGGGTTGGGAGCAGGTTTGAATTTGGAGGAATAGTGCAAAGGTCTGTGTGGCTGTAGATTCCAGAATGGGGAAAGGAAAGGTGGGATGCGTGGTTGGATTTTATTCTGGGGGGATAGCATGCTTCTAGGGTGGTTTTATTTAATTAATTAATTAAAAGATTTTATTGTTAAGTAACCTCTACACCCAAGGTGGGGCTCAGACTCCCAGCCCCAAGATCAAGAGTTGCATGTTCTACTCACTGAGCCAGCCAGGCGCCCCTCCTCTGGATGGTTTTAGATGGAGGAGTGGTATGCCTGGCTGCTCTGTGGAGGGGTGCTGTGGCAGGAGGCCAGGGGACCCATGGGAAGCTCTTATAGGGTCTTGGTGGCAAATGATGGGCAGGGGCAGTATTTACCAACCATTTCTTTCATTATGATCCCATAAGGAGCCACTTTAGACATGTTTTCCCATCCATCCTCCTGTGACTTTTTTTCTAAAGGGAGGTGAAATTCACATGACCTAAAATTAACCATTTTAACGTGTACAACTCAGTGGCATTTAGTGCATTCACAGTGTTACGCAATCGCCACTGTTCTGTAGTTCCAAAAGATTTTCATCACTCCCAAATAAAGCGCTGTTCATTAAGCAGGCACCCCCCACCCCCAGCTCGCTTGCCCCTGGAGACCATTAGCCTGCATTCTGTTCGAATGGATTGCCTATTCTGGATACTTCATGTAAGCGAAATCATACAAAATGTGCCCTGTGTGTCTGGCTCCTTGCACTGAGTATATGTTTCCAGGGGCCTCCCCATTGCAGCATGCGTCCGAACCTCATTTCTTTTCATGGCTCAGTAATGTGCTACTGCAGACACCCCAGTTTGTCAGTACGTCGGACATTCAGATTGTTTCCACCTTTGAACTGTTGTGAACAGTGCTTCAGTGAACATTTGTGTACCAAGATTTGAGTACCGCTTTTCAGTTTGGGGGTATATACCTAGGAGTGGATTCTCATGAAACTTGAAAATACTGTAGATCTGTTTAAGTACTGCGTGTGTCTGTTTTATACATAAAAGGAGTGAGAGTTTTTCACCCCCCCAAGAGCCACTTTCTGCCCTTTGAGGGCGATATTGTCCCATTGAGACTGTGTGCACTAGGCTGATAGCAGTGGGCATGGAGACCAGGGGGAGCTGGGGGTTGTACTTTGGAAGTGGTATGAGGAGGTCTTGCTGAATAGTGTGTTAAGTTGAGGCGGGAGAGCAAGGGAGGAATTGAGGCAGTGTAGACATGTTTGACCTTGAACATAGGTGAGTGGTTGTAGCATTAACTGATATGGGGAGGTTGAGGCAGGTACACAGTGTTTCACAAATTAGGGAGGAGAGGCTTGTGGTACTCAGGGGTGGGCAGGGGCCATCGCTTTCCCCGAGGTGGGTGACCCCAGTGCTGTCCCTTTCCAATTACATGAGGCATTTTTGTCCCAGATGTCTGTGTGTGTGTGTGTGGGGGGGGGGGGTGCTCTGCCCTTTGCTCGCTGGAGAGAGAGTGAACCAGACCCGTCTCCACTGGCTCACCCGTATTCTTGCCATATCCAAGTGCTATGTTTAATTAAAAAAAAAAAAAAAATTTAGGGCATATTTCTTAAACCTTCAATACTTAAGTTTTATGAACAGAGGAAACTTTATATGACTGTGAAATTAAACACTTGTTGTTCCAGTTATGTTTTAACTACACAATTGCAAAAATAACAGCTTGGCCTCTGTGCTTGCTGAATTCCCCAGGACCGCAAGTGGGGCAGAGCTCTGTGAGACCACCTGCTGGCTTCTCCTTCCTTCCCCCCACCTCCCCCCAAGGATTTAATTTGATTTGATTTTTTTAGAGTAACCTCTATACCCCACATGGGCCTCGAACTCATAACCCCAAGATCAAGAGTTGGATGCTCTTCCGAATGAGCCAGTCGGACGCCCCGCCTTCCTTCCTTTTCTCACCGGAGCTGTTACTACTAAGCCGGGAACTGGGCTCCTTGAGTTCTGTGTGCAACAGCACGCTTGCATGCGTTTTTGTTACGGCTCACCCTTTCTGGTTAGGCTTTCTTGTCAGAGTGCCTTGTGGTCGCACACAGTGCTTTGGCTAGCAGAGGACCCTTCCTTCTCTGCGTGGTTGCTCGTTTGCGTAGGAGAATACAGTGTGCAAGGCCCTGGTCTTTCATCCTTCCAGAGAGATTTCAGCCACTGCAAATCTCTTTTGGAAGGAAGCAGGTGGGATATAAGTGAATGAGTAATAAAATCCCAAGACCAAGATTTTATTGCTCATATACGTACATCTTTGAAATGCCTTTATCTTTGATGATTCTCTCTCTCTCTCTTTTTTTTTGGTGTGCCAAGTACCTTAGTTCTGCTTGTTGTTATGGTACCAGTGGTTATAGTTACGGTGCTGGTAACAGCGACTGCCGCTCTCATTGGACGGAATGTTGTGTGCAGGTGCTGGGCCAGACATTTGTTCATCGTTACAGTAAAACGAAGTCAATTTACTATTTAAAAAAACTTAATTCTCAAAATAATTTCAAGTGTTGATTGAGCCTTTGCTAAGGACCACGTGACGTGGATTAGTGCATGTCGTCACCACCCCTCCTCATTTGCAGGTTGAGGTAAAGAGTGCCCGGAGACAGGCCCACTTCATCCCTTTGTGGATTCATCAACCTCAGCATCCTCTTTGGGACCAAAGATAATTATTTTTTTGGGAGGGGGGCTGTGCTTTATAGGCCGTTGAGCAGCATCTCTGGTCTCCACCTGTTTGATGCCAGTGGCACCCTCCCCCCCGCAGTGATGACAGCCAAAAATGTCTGCAGACATTGGCCAGTGTGTCCTGGGTGGCAAAATCACTCCTGGCCAAGAACTGCTGGTTTAAGTGATTGAAACCAAAGCCCTCGAGGTTCATGGGGAAATGGAAAATAATACTACATTGATAGCAAATAATAATACAGTCCTTAACTGATGCCAGGCACTGTTCAGATGATTAATTTTTTTGATCTTCACAACTTGATGAGGTAGATACTTTTATCAGTCCTTTTGTATTATATTATCACTGTCCCTCTTTGAGGCTAGCAGGAGAGGAGATTCACCAGACCTCAGGTGAGGACACCCAGCAAGTCAGCTACAGAGCTGAACTTAAAACCTAGTGTCTGGCTCCTGATACATGCTTGCAACCGCCCCTGTCTGTGTCTGGTCTTTCCCTCTGTGTTACATTAAAGACAGCGTTGCAGGTCCTGGCACTAGAGCTGAGCGGGTATGTGAGTTTCACCCATTGGATCCTCACTTTGAGTATCCCCCCATTTGGCAGGTGAGCAAACTGAGGCAAGCGTCCACCAAAGTGAGCACTTTTGAAGTCCCCAGGATGTCCTGATTTGTAACCCCTTTGCCATCAACAGCTTCTCTTAAGGACCAGATCATTGCAAAATCCCTGTGTCTTGTGTGTCTGAGGAAGGCTGGCCATTTTGTTGTCTGGCATGAATTTAATAACAGGACAGTTCCAGTAACGGCAGGCTGTTTAGGCAAAGGGGCAGGATCTCCAGGAGGCACGACCCATCTGAACACTCATTTTGTCACAGGGTTTAGTTTCTGTCCTATCACCAACTCCGTGGATAAGGCTCAGGGGAGCAGTATATAGGTAGTTATAAGGTATTTTTAAAAGACTTGGCTTAGGTACGATTCTCTATTCTCCTATAAAAGTTTGGAACATAGTAAGGAGGGAGATAATTGACCAGCGACGCCCTCGCTCCATCTGGTGCTGAGTTTGGCTTCATTCAGCATCATGGAACCTTTGAAATGGGAAGCCGGAGATCTCCCAAGGGGTGGACTTGGCCTCCGGCAGGTGCAATGGCTGTGACACAAGCCGGCTCCTTCACCTCCCAGAAACGGACGGCATGCCATTTGTAAGCCTGGCTCCGGTCTCTGCATCTGGACCGTGGTGGGGGCTGGTTTAATCGCTATTTATTTTGAGATTTACACCCGTGAATGGGCCAAACCAATTTCAGTGGAGGCTTAGCCGATTTGTCTTAGAGCTTTGTGTTTAATAGAATGACTGGAGAGGCCTTCTTCCTTCGACAGCTTGAACGGTTTAACATTGGGTTAAAGCCTGTGCTTGACATGAACGGCCAACCCTTCCCGCTGCGCCCCATCTGGGGCGCTCTGGGGGTCTTGTTGAAATCAAACACAGTTTCTCTCCTCCCCCCCATGCACAAGTTTTATTTGTTTATTTATTTGTAAATCCGTCCAGTAACAATGAACATACTTTTTCAGCTTCGCCAGCCTCTGCAAAGACGGGACAAGCAGGGAGTTTATCCGGCAGCCCGAAAACGTTCTCTCCTCAAGCTTCAACCCCCGTCACGACGAAAACGGACAAAACTTGCACCACTGGGAGCATCCTGAATCTTAACTTGGGTCAGTGGGAATTTTTGGAAGTCTCTTTCTGCGGCAACTATGAATGTTCTTGCAAGTTGTTATGTCTTTTCTGTGTGGTTCTTGAGCTCTGAACTTTTTGGGCAAATTATTTAAAAGGCACACTGGACAAAGATGAAGAGTGATCGGTAAGAGGAGCGAGTAAGGGATTTCCTGGGGCCTGGTGGTGTGCAGAGATGTTTCATCTTGAAGCACCTTAGGCTAGTGTTTACAACCATTTCCTGCCCTTGGCCACCTGTACCTGGTTCTTAGATACGTGTATGCATATATTGTTTATTTTGTTTGTTTGTTTTTTTGGAAAGATTTATTTATTTATTTGAGAGAGAGAATGAGAGAGAGAGAAATCGCACACACACGAGTGCGGGAAGGGGCAGAGGGAGAGAGAGAATCTCAAGCAGACTCCCCACAGAGCGTGGAGGCCATCAAGGGGCTCAATCTTATGACCCAGAGACCATGACCTGAGCTGAAACGAAGAGTCAGCCATTAACCAACTGAGACACCCAGGCGACCTATGTGTGTATATGTGCTTAATGTTTTATATACACACATGCACACGTACACTTGATGTGTATAAAGTTTTATGAATCGGTATTTACTTTCTCTATGTATTCTCTTCTAATTTTTTAAAAAATGCTGACCTTTATCCCTGACTTAGTAGGTTTGTTTTTTCCCCCATTAGAGTTCATTGGTTTTTCTAAAAAGCACTACCTTAGGCAAAAGTCTTCAGAAAAATGACCACCAGAAATGCTAAATATCCATTTATGAAGTTATTTTATTGATTCAACCCATCGTGATCCTTGATTTTTATTGAGCGTCTGTTACATGCGGTGTGCTTTTTAGGCACGGGCAGGGAGTGGTGAGCAAGGGCCCTGCTATTACATAGAGCTTGGTTCTAGAAAGTGGGAAACAATAAGAAAAGTAAACAAGACCCTTCACCCTGTGAGAGAAGGTCATGTGTGCTAACCTGATAAGGAGAGAGATGCGCAGGATGGGGGTGGCTTGGAAGAGGCAGTGGTTAGGGGAGGCCTCTGTGCGGTGGTGTTTAAATCTAGATTTGCATGACATGGAAAACCATCTCTAGCAGGAACTAGAGATTTACAGGCCTTAGGGTAAGGGATGAACTCCGTGTGCTGTAGGAATGATAGGGAGGCCCAGGTGGCCTGTTGTAGTGGGGGAGGGGGAGAAGGTGAAGAGCTGAGGTCCATCAGCACTGGGACCGTGTAGACCGTGGTACGGGACCCAGTGCAGAGCTGTTGGAACAGCGGAGGGATGTGAACTGACTGAGCATTTTAGAAGGACCATGCTGGGTGCTGTGTTGAGAAGAGCCTATGGCAGCTATCTTCCCCATGGTCAGTTCCTTCACTCCCCTCCAGGGGACTCTTGACAATGTCTGGAGACATTTCTGGTTGTCACACCTGAGAAGGGAGGCTCGAGAATCCAGGGTTTTAGGAAGGGAGGGAGGGGCAGCCCCCTGTAGGGAGTGATGCCCACGTGTGAATTCACAGCCCCTGGAGGCCCTGTGCTCTCCAGGTTGGTCTTCTCCTGCAATGCCCTTTCAGATGGAGGGATGGAGGTCTGAAGGGGAGGTTGCAGGTGCCCAGGATTGCAGAGGCGGTAGGCGGCAGGGCTGGAGGAAGCCTGTGTCTCCACGGAGCCTAGAGCCTGGCTCACACTGGTGCCCCCCCCCCCCCATTAGTGCAGCCTGGATGTGGTCCAGCAGGCAGAGTGGTAACTTTTGGGGCTGCAGCTCAGATTGGCTGGTGTGAATTGCTCACTTGCACAAAAGGGGACCCGTTTGCTCCCTTGGGGGATGTTCGTTGATCTCAGCAATGTGGTTTGCTTTCTCACACCCTCCCTCCACCTCCGCACCCTGAAAAGGAACACTGTGCAGAGGCAGGTCTCATGGTCACGTTTCTTCTCTGCCAGTCATGTGTGGCAAGAATAGCTCCTTCCCTAAGCCCGGCGGTCTTGGACATCCTTATGATGGTTGGGGGCCTTTCGGTTTGGCTTACCCGTGGTGGCAATGAAGGATTTCTTCCTGTTTTGTGTGCTGGTGGGTGGGCATGGCGGGACCCGAGGCTCTCCTGTGCAGAACACCCCCCCCCCAGCTCCTTCTGTTCTAGGACACACGCCTTGTTTGTCAGTGGGAATGAAAGCATTGGGAATGTGGGTGTTTTATGGGCTGGCATTTCCGTTACCTAACGGGAAGAGGATCAGAGAGGGACTGGTGAAAAGTGTCATGGCTGAGTAGAAGGGTCAGACAGTGGAGGGGAGTTCTAAATAATCCTCAAGAGCTCGTCCGGGGATGGGGCAGGTGCTTTACATGGGACTTCTTTTTTTGTTTTTTCTTTTTAAGTAGGCTCCACACCCAGCTTGGAGCCCAGTGTAGGGCTTGAACTCATGACCCTGAGATCAAGACCTGAGCTGAGATCAAGAGTCGGACACTTAACGGACTGAGCCACCCAGGTGCCCCATGGGGCCTTTTTTAATGTCTGGCATCCATGTAACTACTTTGAGCAGACAGAAGTGAGACCGTGCTGGGGATGCTGACAACATTATTATATCTAACAAAACGGTATTTCATTAAAAAAAAAAAAACTGGAAAAGATAAAATTAGAGAGATGGAAACCGTGAGTGATTGTTGGGGGGGGGGGGCGTTGTTAGGGGAGAGGGTTTGACTACAAACCACAAAGGGATTCTTTGGCTGATGACCTTGTTCTGCTTTCTGTGTGTGGTGGTGGTTACACATACCTGTATGCAGCTGTTAAAACTCCTCCAACTGTATTTCCCCCCAGATTTTACTCTCTGTAAATTAAAACTATTAAAAAAAAAAAAAGCAGACTTCAAGATAGATAACAGCCCCATTTCAATGAAGTTAAAACTGAGGTACGGAGAAGCAAAGGTATCTACCCTGCCAGCATCACGTGGTTCCCGGTCATGTTCGGCCTGTCGACTCAGGCCTGTCTGCCTTTTGGTTTATGCTCTTAGCCATGATACGTGAACTGACACGCTGCAAGATGATGCCGTGTTTGGATGGTGGCGGGCCCTGGACACTGCCTCTCGTGCGCTTGGCTGAGTCGGCCTAGCTGTAGGGGTCAGGGGGTGAGGTGATGATTTCGAACGGGCAGTCCCATGGAGGACACATTGCTTTTCTGAAGGGCGCAGTTCCCCCCGGTTGAACCTGTGTTGTCAAACTCTGAATTTTCAAGAAAACACAGTAACGCAGATTTTTATATGAACTCCCCTCGTTTTTAAAAGCTGGTAGTCAATTGCATTAAAAATGGAAACTCTTTTTTGTCAAAACAAATAAAACCAGCCCAAAATACGAAAACCTACCCATGGGTCATCAGTTGGATACGTGATTCTTGGTATTAATTTTGGCCCATGACAAAGGGGAGGGCTTCCACAGAGACTGTTCTCGCCCTGCTTGCTAACGCACAGGCCCCTCCCTCATTTGCTGTCTCAGGCCTCCTGGCTGCTCAAAAACAAGGAGCTGAAGCCTGGTGGACGGTTATAGCCCCTTTCTGTGACTGTATGGAAACTAGGTCCTAAATAAGAATGAGAGGAGGAAGGCCTGATTATTTTCTTCTTCAAGACTCCCGTTTGCTTCCCGGGGAATCTTGTCTCCTCTTCTCACACAGGGTGTTTGCTTTGGGCTGAACAAACACAGCAGTTCTGTGATCTTGTTGGTGACACAGATGTGTCTGGATGCTGTGTCAGGGATGCTGACAGCAGTGGGACGTTGTCAGGCCCAGAGCGTGGCTGCTTGTTTATTCTTCTGCTGTCACTGAAGGGCGAGTGCCTTTCTTTCTCAGGATAGAGTGATACCTTGAAGTCAGGCATCCTTTGAGAGCATGGATGCAATGCTGGGGGCCCAGGCTTCCCACAGGTAGCTTTGATTTACTCCTCCTCTCTCCCCCAGTGGGTGAGGTGAGGAAGATCTCTGCTTGGCTTTGATTGATAAGAGATATTTGCCAGGGTCTCTGGTCTGGATATTGTTCCCTCGAAGAACCACCATTTTGTAGCTCCTGGAAGTCCATCCATCATAGTCACCCAGCAGCTTTTGAACAAAGGAAATCTTTTTCTTTTCTTTTCTTTTCTTTTCTTTTCTTTTCTTTTCTTTTCTTTTCTTTTTTCTTTTTTCTTTTTTCTTTTTTCTTTTTTTTCTTCAGATGGGAGCTCCTGAGAGGTGGGGTGGGGGGGATGCAGAAGGAAAGGGAGAGGGAGAGTCCCAAGCAACCTAGAGCCTGTTGCGGGGCTTGATCTCATAACCCTGAGATAATGACCTGAGCCAAAATCAAGAGTGGGACGCTTAACCGACTGAGCCACCCACGCGCCCCAAGAAATCTATTTTTGTTTTTAAGATTTTATTTATTTATTTGACAGACAGCCAGCGAGAGAGGGAACACAAGCAGAGGGAGTGGAAGAGGGAGAAGCAGGCTTCCCACTGAGCAAGGAGCTTGGTGTGGGGCTCGATCCCACGACCCTGGGATCACGCCCTGAGCCGAAGTCAGACGCTTAACAATTGAGCCACCCAGGCGCCCCTATTTTTTTTTTTTAATTGAAAAAGATGTGCTTATATTTTTCTTGTAAAAAGTTTATTTTATTTTTATGAGTCATGAAGGCACATGGTAAGAGAAATTTCAAAGGACAGAAAGATGTTTAATGAAAAGCCAGCCTGTCTGTAACCTCTGATCCCCCTCTCTGTGCCCCTCCCAACAAGTGACCATGGTTCCCTCTTTTTAGTCTCCTTGGAGAGCTCTTCTGTATATACGCCAGGAGTTTGCAACCTGGGTGACTTTTGTCCCCTAGGGGGACATTTGGCAATCTCTGGAGATGTTATTTTATTATTATTTTTTTAATGATTTTTTATTATATTATGTTAGTCACCATACAGTACATCCCCGGTTTCCGATGTAAGGCTCGATGATTCATTAGTTGTGTATAACACCCAGTGCACCATGCAATACGTGCCCTCCTTACTACCCATCACCGGTCTATCCCATTCCCCCACCCCCCTCCCCTCTGAAGTCCTCAGTTTGTTTCTCATAGTCCATAGTCTCTCATGTTTCATTCCCCCTTCTGATTACCCCCTCTTTCTTTATCCCTTTCTTCCCCTACCGATCATCCTAGTTCTTATGTTCCATAGATGAGAGAAATCATATGATAGTTGTCTCTCTCTGCTTGACTTATTTCACTTAGCATTATGGAGATGTTATTTTTAAGTGATCTCCACACTCAGTGTGGAGCGTTGAGATCAAGAGGGGCACGCTCCACCGGCGGAGACAGCCGGGCGCACCCCTAGAGACGTCTTTGTGGTCACAGCTGGGATATGGGTGCTACTGGGCTCTGCTGGGTGTAGGCCAGGAAAGTGCTCAACATCCTACAATGTGCAGGCAGCCACCACTGCCCCACCTCCCTAGCCCCCCACAAAGACCCCAAATACCAAAAGTGCCAACACTGAGAAACCCCAAGAACACACATTCAGATCTGTGTGTTTTTCTTTTCTCCCTACATCCAGTGCCAATGTGTTCTGCCGATTGTCACCTTCGTTTTTTTTTTTCTTTCTTTCTTTTTTTTGATTTTTTAGAAAAAAAATTTTCAAGACTTTATTCATTTGAGGGGCAGGGAAGGGGGTGCATGAGGGACATAGGGAGAAGCAGCCTCCCCGCTGAGCAGGGAGCCCCACACGGGACTCGATCGCAGGACCCTGGGATCATGACCTGAGCTGAAGGCAGACACTTAACCCACTGAGCCACCCAGGTGCCCCGTCACCTTCGTGTTCATTAAACAGGTTGGCTTTTCCAGAACAGCACATGAAGGTCTGCTACGGTTTTATTTTAGCAGTGGCGTTTTGTTCCATTTCAATGTGAAGTGTTGATTTACTTACCCAGGCACCTTCTGTAGTGGCTCTAGGTTGTTCTGCTGTTGAAAATAGCTGCTGTGAAGACCCTTTTGGCCCATGTGGGAGTGTAGCCATAGGATGAGTTCCTAGAAGTAGAATCTCTGGTCAGAGGCCATGTGTGGTTGACGTTTTGAGAGAGGCTGCCAGATTGCCCTCTGAAGGGATGCTTCTGATTTATGCTCCCTCCAGAAATGTAAGGTCGTGTCTCTTTCTCTAGCATTGGTACTTTTTTCTCCCCGGTTTCCATTTATAGCCTAAGTTGTCTTCGCATCAGCCGAGAAGTTCAAAATGTTGGCAGCAAAGGTGGATTCTGAAGGTATTCCCGATATAGAAGGGCAGGGGTGGAAGAAGTCCCGATAAGCCGCTCTTACAGCTAAACGAGAAAGAGAAGCTCTTTTTTTCTCCCTGTGGAGGAGAGGGAAACTCAAAATGCAGCAGAAAATTCGAGAAAGTTAATTAGATTTGGCTAAACTCCTGAAGGTCTGCTCCCAGGGACTTGATCCCAGCGCCCCCTGGCTTTTGGTGGTTTCTTGTTAGAATAAACATTACTGTAGCTTATTGACTGGAGAAACCTTAACTGTAAAATGAGGTGCTCTACGTTCTTTTCATTCCTCTTGATTATGAGTATTTCAGAGTTCAGCCTTTTTAGGCTAAAGTTAAGAGATTGCATTTACTGTTAGACACACAGTTACACACGCACACACGTGTACACACACACACACACATACACACAGGAGTATTCCAGCAAGGTGTAGGTCTCAATGAGCCCTAGGTTTTGAAGGTTTTAACACAGGTATACAAAGGTTAAGGCAAATCAGGAGGAGTTTTTTTTTTTTTTCTTAAAGATTTATTTATGTATTAGGGCGTAAGCAGGGGGGATGGGCAGAAGGAGGTGGCGGGGGTGGGGTGGGGGAGAGAAGCAAACTCCCCATTGAGCATGGAGCCTGGCTCTGGGGCTCGATCTCACAACCCTGAGATCATGACCTGAGTCTTAACTGGCTGAGCCATCCAGGCGCCCCAGGAGGAGTTTCTTTCTTTCTTTTTTTTTTTTAAAGATTTTATTTATTTATTCGACAGAGAGAGAGACAGCCAGTGAGAGAGGGAACACAAGCAGGGGGAGTGGGAGAGGAAGAAGCAGGCTCATAGCGGAGGAGCCTGATGTGGGGCTCGATCCCAGAACGCCGGGATCACGCCCTGAGCCGAAGGCAGACGCTTAACTGCTGTGCCACCCAGGCGCCCCAGGAGTTTCTTTTTTTAACTCACGTAGAAGATTGGACTAATACAAGGGTTCTCAGCCTTAGCTGCTAGTTAGAATCATCTGGGGTACTTTTTTTTTTATCTTATTATTTTTTTTTAAGTAGGCTCCATGCCTAGTGTGAGGCTTGAACTCATGACCCTGAGATCAAGAGTCACATGCTCAACGGACTGAGCCTGCCTGGCGCCCCGTCTGGAGTACTTTTAAAGGGCCAGTGTACAGACCTTCCCCCTGGCCATTTAATTCACATACTCTGGGAGGGGGACCAGGGCACTAGGATTTTTTTTTTTTTTTTTTTAAAGCTCTATAGGTGATTTCATTGTGCGGACAAGATTAGCAGTCAGTGCATTACAGATGGGGATGGCAAATTTTATGGCCTTTGGACCAAATCTGGCCCCGCAGCTGCTTTTGCAAATAAAGTTTTATTGGAACACAGTGTCATCAGTTTGTTTACATATTATTTATGGCTACTTTGACATCAGAGCCTATATGACCTGCAGAACCCAATTTTCTCTGGCGTTTTACAGAGAAGGGTTGCTGACTCCTGGTAGAGTAGGTGGTGGTGTTTTGGTAACTGCTATTTGAAACATATTGAGGACACCGATGGAAAGTGGTTTTGTGAGATATTTATTTTACAACTTTGTACTTGAAGGACTGCCTTTTCCCTTAGGAATCCAGCCTGCTTTCTCATTTCTGAAAGTGGAAGTTATGAGACAGGCTTCATATCCTTCCCCCTTTCCTGTCACATCCACATCTTAACTGTTGAACTCTTAAATCCTCCTCATACGGCTCTTGAATTGGAGGTTTCTTTTTTCTGGCGGTTTCCCTGGTCCTCTTCCTCCTCCTTTCCGCCCCTGGCTGTTTTATTACTGTTTCACTCTCTGTGTTCGCTTGTAAGGTGCTTCTCCGGCAAATTTGCATGAAGATTCTTCCCCCCACTGCGAAGTGTCTGTGCCTTCACCTCATCCCCTCCGTGAGCATGTCCAGTCCTGTACACACATGCACACGGATGCTCATGCCCATGGACACACACGGTCACAGGTGGATATGATTTGAGAGCCTTAAGAGCCCTTTCTCGCAGGGCAAGGATGGTATCTGCTTGCTTTGAGCAAGTCACTTCTGGAATCTCCCTGAGGGCTGCCCCTGACTGTGTTTTTGGGAAAGGGCCCTTCCTAATCTTACCTTGGTGGGGACCTCATTACAGTGATAAAATCAGCTTGGAGCCGTTCCTTGAGCTGGTTAACTGTGAGTGGGCTGGGTGGGGCTCTTGGGAGGCCGCCTCCCTCCGGTCACTTTAAAGGAGCGAATCTCTAGGTGTGCAGGGTGAGACTGGCCCGTTCCTGGGTGAAGGGGAAGGTGTGGGTCATCTTGGAAAAAGGAGACTAGCAGAGAGTGAAGGTTGTGAGCAGCCCTCGTACGTCCAGCCCTCAGACTCTACCCTGGGCCTCTTGCATAGCCCGCTGGATGGAGGTGGCATTTGGGGTGGGGTAGCAGGGAGATGGAGGACGTCAGAGAAGGAGCTCCCAGAGGGTGGCAGCAGGCCCAGTGGTGGCTTCTCGTCTTTGTTCTTGATGGATGCCACACGCTTTCTAGTTGTTTTTCTGGGATCCGCCAAGGCAGGGCACGTGCCCCGCCTTCTCTGCTTGGGGTCGGTTGGTGAAGGAGGGGGCACACCAGAGGGTAGCAGGCAGGGTGGTCGAAAGTGCTCCCTGCCTGTGAAGTCTCACTGTGTTCTGGGCCTGTGTACCTTTATTTTGTCCCTTCTGTTTCGGGGGTACTAGAGGAGGTGGGAAAGGAATTCAAGCAATGCAAGCGCACAGACCCTTGGAATCTGGTCTAGTTGGTCATATAAGGAGCCCGTGGTAGAAGTCGAGAGGGTAGCCGGAGTCCTGGCCCTGAGTCCTCTGTCAGAGGCCTTTGCGTGGGACTAGGGCGAGGAGCGTGCACCCTTTCTCAGCGAGAAGTCACAGCTTGAATATCCAGGGCTAATCTCTTTACCTGTCTTCAGATGGATGCCTGGGCCAAAAGGAGGAGGTCTGCCTATGTGACACTCTCCCTCCTTTTCTGACTTGAGCTCCAGTCTAGGTCAACTAGGGACAAAACATGAAGTCTCTGTGGTAAATGAGGAACCGGGCCTCCAGTTACGTGTGTGCGCTCCGGGGTGGGTTTTGGGGGGAGAGGCGCCCAGCGTCTCTTGGGTCCTGGCCCTCTCTGATCCGGGCCTGGAGTTCAAAGCACACACTGGCCAGACTCGGTGTGACTTTATCTGCTGATCTTGAGATTGAATATATTAGTGTAACCTTTGGCTTTTGAGCTCCCTAATGACGCGGAGTTCCACAGACAACCATCTGGCTGGGATTGTGCATTTTAAATATTGAAAGCGACCCAGACAACTGTTGAGTAGACTGGGTAGATCTGCCAGATGTGTTCTGGGGCTGTTCTGTCCACGTCAGCCCGTCGTCGAGCAGATGATGCTGTTGGGACAAACAGTGAGAAGGTCGGAGGTTTCTCTCCCCGCCGTGTTCTAGAGCGGGTGTCCGCGGGAGGGAAGCTAAGCGATAGCGTGGCCTGTTCCTCCGCCCAGCGCCCGCCTGACAAGGGTGTGACCCTGTCTTCCAGATCGCAGCAAGGCCGAGATGGACCTGAAGGAGCTGAGCGAGTCGGTCCAGCAGCAGACGGCACCCGTGCCGCTCATCTCGCCCAAGCGGCAGATCCGTAGCAGGTTCCAGCTCAATCTCGACAAGACCATAGAGAGTTGCAAAGCACAATTAGGTACGTCCTTCAGTTTGCTCGCACAGGCACCGCTGTCACCACCGTCACCGTGAACTCTCTGTAGGGCCACCGCCCGGACGAAGCCAAAGTTGGATCCTGGCTGCTGTTAGCAGCAGCTGGACCTGGCCTGGTTTGTGCAACTAAAGTGTAGTTCCACTCACGGCGGAATGTTTCCGATTTGCTGGTTAGTGGTTCAGAAGGGTTCTGTGAATTCCACCCAGCTTATTCTCTGGTTGTGGTAGCCTGCAGACTCGAGGTACAGGCGGTAGGGAAGTTTGAAAGGGGAAGGATCCTCCTGAGTTTGCCCCTGTGCTCCCTGTCTGCGCACATCAGCGTCCTACTGTCAGGATCAAGTGTGTCCCACACATGTCCAACACAAACTCTTTCTGCTGCGGACTGAGCCCTTCCCACCCAGCACATGCATCTTGCTTCTGTACCTGTTGCCTCCCTTCCTCTTCCCCCTGCTGCTGCCTTCACACTGCCTACCTAAATCCTTTCCCTAAGGCTGATCTCAGGCATCACCTCCTCCAGGAAGTCTTCTCTGATTGCCCTCTCCTCCCCATCTGCCGCTTCCTGTGGCACTTTATTACTTGGAAGCATCAGTGGTCTCTCTTTGTGTTGGGGGATGGGTCGCTCATTCTAGAGCTAGACTGGAAGCTCCTAGAGGGCAAGGAGGTTGCCTTATAAGCATTTATGTTCTCCAGAGCGGATAGCTGGCCTTAAGAGAGATAGCCACACCACGGTGAGGTTTACCCAGCTCACCCACAGTGAGTATCTGGGTGCTCTGGACCTTGGGATGAGTAAGAGTAGTTAGGAGTCATCCAGAAGGGCCAGAGGAGGACATTCCTTGTTGGATTTTCTGTTTCGGTAGGACATTGAATGGCATTTTGAAATTTTGCAGGCCATTTAAATATGTGCCTTGGGTCCTTCCGCGCAGCTGGTCTAACTCCTTGATTTGTTATTAACATTAATAACAATTTTAATATTTCTGTTTCCTGACTATTTCCTGCGTACCTTGCACTGTACTATGCACAGCACATAGATTGTCCTGGGAGGTTGATACCATTATCAGTCCCATTTTGCAGATGAAGAAACTGAGGCTCAGAGAGCTAGGTCACTAACTGAGGGTCACACAGTGAATAAAAGTACAAGAGCGGGATTTGAATTCATGTCCGGTGGGCTCTGATATCCAAGCTTTTCTTATCTCATACGTGGTCACAATTGTCCTTGTATCTGACTGTTAACTATAGTAGCAAAAGCCTTAGGGACCCAGAAGTTATACCATACCTGAGTTTTTGTGTTTTGGATTCTCCTGTGTAATTGAGCCCTAGTAGAGGCATATAATTCTATAATGATTCTGCTAGGCGGCACATGGTTTTTATTTGTTTGCAGGTTTCCTTTCAGTGTGTCTGGGTCAGGACAGTGACCCCACTCATGGTGGCCATTGCTCTAGAATGAAGACAGTACAGATTGGGTTTTTTTCATTTCAAAATTTTAGGGTATAGTATCATTTACGTGTGGCCAGGTGATAATTATTACTGGGAGCAGGACACATCAATGGGTTAAATGGAATATGGTTTTGCCCATTTGTGTGTGTGTGTGTGTGTGTGTGTGTGTCTGTATGTGTGTGAAACACCTGCTGTGTTGTCACTTGTCTAGCTTTGGATGGAGATGTGGAAATGCGTGCCTTTGCTCTTGACTCCTCTGTCCGTGGAAGAATAGGGCAGACTAGATGGCGGCTGGACTCTGCATCGGCGCAGGGAGCAGGAGGGAGGGCTGGGCACCCGGGTCAGCTGGAGATGGCATGTCCCTGAGGGAAGCAGCCAGTGGCTTCATGGCTCCAGCCAGCCACTGTCTTGCAGGCCTGTGACTCAGAGTGGCCAGATCCTCTGCTCTTTCCACACAAGCCTGCTGTCTCGATTTCTGTGTGAAATTTCCTGACTTGTGAATTTGGCAATACGTTCATTCTAAGTGAAAAACAAACAACAAAATACCTGCTGGGCCAAACCCTTGCTTTCTAAATGACTTGTGTGTGCTGGCGAGATGTGGCTGTGGGCTGTCAGTTGGCAACCTCTGCTTTAAGACTTTGGCTTATTTCTTGGATGCCTGGACACTAAGGGAAAAGGACTTGGATGCTTTGGGAATTCTGTGGGAAGAGCGCTGGTAGTCCGTCAGGAGCCTGGGGTTCTGGCCTTGCCTCTGTCTTGGTTTTCTTTATGTCCTAGGATAAGTGATTTCTCTGGGCCTCTATTTTCTGATCTGTAAAATGGATCTGTTTCAACAGCTCACCTGTTGTTCCCTTTCATCCCACCCATTCTCCACATCCCAATTAGTTATCAGTGATGCAAAGATGTAGCTCCGGATAAATTTAAAATTTACGTGTGTGGTCCCTTGTCATCTTTGAATGTCAGTAACTGAAGCCGTCTGCAAACCCAGGTTCCATTTGTCAGCTGCAGCTCACCGGTAACCCCGCCAGGCCAGTGTGATGAGATTTGAAATGTATTTTTTTTTTTTTTTTTAAATTCCAGCATTTGGCGTGGAATATGTTTGCATTTTAGATCCTGCTCTTTATTTTGTGACTACGCCACATGCTGGGTTTTCTCTTTAAATTTAGGCATAAATGAAATCTCAGAAGATGTTTACACGGCCGTAGAGCACAGCGATTCGGAAGATTCCGAGAAGTCTGATAGTAGCGATAGTGAGTATATCAGTGACGATGAGCAGAAGTCCAAGAATGAGCCAGAAGACGCAGAAGACAAAGAGGGTAGTCGGATGGACAAAGAGCCATCGGCTGTCAAAAAAAAGCCCAAACTGGCCAACCCGGTGGAGACAAAGGAGGAGCTGAAAAGCACATCACCAGCCAGTGAGAAAGCGGATCCGGGTTCGGTCAAGGAAAAGGCAAGCCCCCAGCCTGAGAAGGACTTTGCAGAAAAAGCGAAAGCCTCCCCTCATCCCACAAAGGATAAACTGAAGGGGAAAGATGAGACCGATTCCCCAACAGTACATTTGGGCCTGGACTCCGATTCAGAAAGTGAACTTGTCATAGATTTAGGAGAAGACCATTCTGGGCGGGAGGGTCGTAAAAATAAGAAGGAACCCAAAGAAACATCTCCCAAGCAGGATGGTAAGTGATCGCACCAGTTTCCGGTTTCTTGATTTGGTTTAGAGTGCCACCTTGCATTTGTATTTCCAGAAGTTACGTGACCCTCCGATGTCACAAGGGGAGGCACCAGAGCGGAGCTATGATTGGCTCAAGGTCACCTAGCTAAGTCACTGATTACGCCCAGGACTGACTTTCCCGGGGGCCTGCCTGCCTTTCATCTGCTTAGTACCCACTATGGTTGATTTTGGGCCCAGAAAAATAAGAAACGGTGGGTGTTTCTAGCATCAGGGTCATTTTTAGCCAAAACACCTGCTTTCCCAATAGGCTCACTCATTTCCCTAAAGTGTTTGTCAACATTTAGACATGTGACAAGGTTGAAATTGTTAGATGAGTTCAGTTCAAAGTTGGTGAGGAGTTCAGCTCCCTTTCTTCCCTTCATGCTGCCCAGGCATCTCCCCAGTGCATTTTCTTACTAGAATTAGGAGACCGGTTGGGGAGGTGGTACCGGAATGCTGAGTGCTTCTTGGGGCACCAGAAACAGAGAAGGCGTTGGATGGTGGGCACTTGAATTGGTGTTCCACCACATATGTGTTTCACTGACCCGAGTCCAGGGTTTCTCAGCACTGACACTGTTGACATTTTGTGCAGAGTAATACTTCATCCTGTGCTCTGCAGGATGTTTAACATCATCCTGGGCCTCTACCCACCGGATGCCAGGAGTATCTGCCCAGTTGTGGCAGTGAGAGATGTCTTGACATTGCCATTGGTTCCCTGGGAGGCAAGATCTCCTCTGGCTGAGAAGCACTGCCTGATTGCAGTGGTGCTCCCGTTGCTGCTGTTAGAGGCTGACCCAGCAGTCACTGCCCGCAAGCCTGTGCAGCCCGGGCATGTTGGCAGACCCTCCAGAAGGAATGTGTGAATGATGGGAAAGGTGTCCTTCCCATGCACAGAGCAGTCAGCACATTTTCCAGTTGGTTTGGCAAGTAGGTATGAAGGGATCGAAACATGCCCAAGAAAGATATGACTGAAGAATTAATTGCGGGCCCAGGAAAAACATTGCCTAAAGACAAACTGGAGGACAGAGCCACAGAACTTTATGTGCTTTATGAGTACCAGAAGGGATAGTCAGGCTTAATTTTCGACCATGCCCAACTTTGGACAGGAGTGGACTTCTCAGCCACACTCTTGAGGAAGATGTAATTCTATGCCCCAGGGGATTTCTGAGTCTGGCTGCTGAGAGCAAGTCCGGGATGGGCCCTGAGAGTCTTTCTTCTGTGTCCTTGTCCACCGGGGCTGCCGTGGAACCTCAGTTGTTGGGGAGCGAGAATTCTTAGAGTTCTTCAGGAGAGGATGGAATGGCTCTGAATGGTGCAGTGGAGGGAGAAAGAGAAGCAGTTGAGTGGGGCAGGGAAGATAGAACAGCACACCATTCCTAGGTCACCTTAGATTTACGGATGGCCTCTGAAAAATTGGATGATGTTGTGGATGGGGCTTTGAAGCAGATGTGGCAGAAAACAATAGGAGAGTAGCATGTACTCCATGCGGTTTATGGGAATATTTGGGTACAGCGATGGCAGTGCTCCTATGAATGATATAGTTACACTGTTCCTTATTTTCTGGAACATATCTTCAGATGGATTGGTTTTATGCCTCTTCCCCTTCCAGAAGGAATGTGTAGCAGATTGACAAGAATATTTAACCGTGAAACAAAATGTAAATAAAGTCTGTAAAAGGTGAAGGTAGAACAGTAAGCGGTGTGGAAGAGTTTATGCACAGAAATATGTTCTAGCCTCAGAGTTAGCACAGTTGGGCTTTCACTTTGGCTAGGAGCTTCCTAGCAGTCAAAGCAAAAAGGGAAATACAGTTCCTTAAAGGATCTCCTATTTTTCCAAAAAATAAGAAAAAAATCCCAGTCGATTAAATGAAACACGGCTCTTCCTTGCACTGATGTCTGAAGGAAAGATGTCCAGGAGGCCCCAAGTGTGTGGAGTGTATGTAATTAAGCTGAAGATGATTCTAAAACATAATTCTGTTAGGGCATCGTCCCAGGGGTTGGGACAAAGACCTACCAGTCTTAAATCTAGAGCCCCCTGATGGTAGTTTGGGTCTTGAAGAATCAGCTTTGTATCAGACTCTGCAGTAGAGCATTTTTTTCAGCATTGTGTTTTCACTTCCAAGTTTATTAGGTGAAGGGCATTTTAGAGCGTGCCATGGTGACCTTCAGTTCACCTTCAGCTGGGAATGCAGCTTATGTGTAAAATATGGAGCCTTCGGTAGCAAAACTGCTTTCTAGCTGGTGATCTCAGAATAGAGGCGAAGAGAGAGCTTCCATAGAGACCTTGCCGTGCTTACCTTACAACGTAGTAATTTCCATCCTTCTCTTGGAAAGCCCACCCTTTAGGTAGAATAAGGAGGTGAATAAGTAGAGGCAGCCTCTGAAATGTGGGCCCTTAAGAGATTCACCCTTTTCTGGGCTATATAGGTGATTTGATTATACACTCCAAATTTCTAGGAGTGGAATTTCCTATGGCCTCTTTTTTCCCTTCTATAGACTACTAGAATCTTCTAGAAATCAAAATATTTTAATGTCTTATTTTAGGCACCCCAAAGGGTGCCTTGAGCCTAAAATCTTTTTGAAGTGCACACTCCGTTTTTTATTTGGCACAGAGGGCCAGCCATGGCCACTGCAGGGCAGCAGCCCATCTACCAAAAGCCAGCTGTTTGCTTCTGCAAATCAGTAGAAAGAGGAGGACCCACTGGTGGTTGCTGTTTATCTGAGGGGAGGGGCTAGGTTCACTCCTCAACAGTAACAGGGTGTTTTTTGGTCACCTGGAAGGAAAGGGAGGCAGGGAAGGTGCTTCTGCAGGCTAGAAACCCCACTGGGGGGCTGCCCTGGTGCGGTGCACTGCTCTTAGAAAACGTGGGTTCAAAGCCCTCTCTCCACCTGGAAGGTGCAGGGGCTGTATCCAGTATCTGGCACGTCATGTCATCCCGGGGGGAGATCAGGGCTCCTCACTGCATGGAGAGCTCCCCTTCTGGCTGCACCTGTGCCCTTGCCTGTGAACTTGGCGGGACTCTTCAGAGGAGCAGGAGAGCAGAGGAGAGGCAGGCAGATGCGACAACCACCGAGAAAACCCCCCGCACCAGAGTCAGGAAAGTCCGCTTGTTTTTTTTCTCTCTCACTCTCCTTGACTTCCTAAAACCCAGTGTACTGAAAAGCCTCCCTAGAATAATCAAGGTCAGGTCTTTTCTGGGTTACATAAATCTAGAAGAACAGACATAATCCTCCTTCAAAGGCATTTATGTCGAGGTACATTGTCTCCGGTGGGGGTGCTGACTGGTACCCGTGTTTTGGGTGTGATCCCTGGGCATCCTGCCTGGGGTGGCAGACCCACCCCACTGGTGGCAGGGACCTCTGCAGTGATAACTGACCCTCCCTTTACAGATGAGCGCGATGGGGCCACCCCTTCTGGGCTGCTCAGTGCTTCTGGCTGTAACCTGCCTTCCCGCCACTCCTCACCGCCTACTCTCACTGACCAAAATGCTGCCTATTCCTAAACATGTCTTGGCTGATGCTGTCACCCCCCAAATTCTCACTTCTGCCTGTTGAAACCCTACCCCTCTGCCATACCCCCGTCCCAGAAGACAGACTCCGGAAGGCAGCTTTTTCCAAATTTGTCATTCACATTCATTAGTTTGGCCTTTCCCACGTCCTGCTTGTATAATTCTTGACTTTATGTTTTCATGTAGAGCAACTTACTCTTTGCAGAAAACTTCAGCTCATTTTGGTTGTAGATTTGACCACCACACGAGACGTAAACCAGTATCGCCTGGTAAAAAGGTGGCAGCGGGAATACAGTCAGTAAATCACGGCATATATTGACCATCGTGAGCACTAAGTAAAAGGTGGCGTTGTCGAATCACAGTATTGTACGCCTGCAACAAGTAGAACACTGTGTGTCAACTCTGCCGGAGTTAAAAAATAATAATAAAACAGCCACAGCAACAACAATAACAAAAGCAAGTCTCCTAACTTAGAGAGCGATACCATTGTGTTGGGAAGGTTCTGGCTATGGGGTGGAGTTGCCCTTAGTGTTAGGTGTCAAGGCCCGTAGCAGCACCCTGGGACTTTGTCCCGGAGGGAGTCAGAGGTCAAGGGAGACTTTCCGGGTGACTCCGTGTTGTTCAGTGCTTCGGCCCTTGGGAAGCCACCTGGTTCTTGGGGGTACATGCTTTATAGGTTCCCTAGCAAAGGGGGTTCTCTTCATCTCTGGATCGACGTTGGCTGGGTCTTTCAAGCGTGCTTGCCCAGTTCCAACTGCAAAACAAACCGCGTGCAGTGATTCTGTTCGTCCCCTCGTTGGGGGGCAGCTTGAGGGCAGGGGCTGGGTCTGGTTCACCCCATTTCCCCCAGAGGCCCCGCTGGGAGTCTCAGATGTGGGCAGGTTCTCAGGAGGGGAGGCCGACACAGAGATAGATACACCCAAGTGGCCTCTGTGCGTGAGGTAAGATGTGCTCCTCCATCGGGGTCCTTGCCTTCCTGAGTTTGTTCGGCATTCGTGGCTGGCTGTGCTCCGTGTGACCCACAGTGCGCTGGCGTAGAGACCCTGCGGGCCAACCGGAGTCCAATCTCCATGTTTTGTTTGTTTGTTTTTTTCATGCATTGGCTTCAGTTGTAGGTAAAGCTCCACCATCCACTACGGCCGGCAGCCAGTCCCCCCCTGAAACTCCGCTCCTCACCCGCTCCTCCTCCCAAACTCCCACGGCTGGGGTCACGGCCACCACCAGCACCACGTCCACCGTCACGGCCCCGGCCGCCGCCGCCGCCGCCCCCACCGCCGCTGCGACCACCACGGGAAGCCCGGTGAAAAAGCAGAGGCCGCTCTTACCGAAGGAGACTGCCCCGGCCGTGCAGCGGGTCGTGTGGAACTCGTCAAGTAAGTTTCAAACGTCTTCCCAAAAGTGGCACATGCAGAAGATACAGCGCCAGCAGCAGAGCCAGCAGCAGAGCCAGCAGCCTCAGTCTTCCCAGGGGACGAGATATCAGACCAGACAGGCTGTGAAAGGTACCGCGCCCCCTTCTGTTCCACGTGGCGCCCGCTCCCTCCTCGCCACATCGACAGGAGCGACAGAATTGTTTTCTTTCTTTTTCTTTTTTGCTTTTTTTTCAGTTCCTTTTTGTTTCGTGGCCGTCATATCTTGAAGGCCTTGCACATTCCATGTGGCATTATTTTTAAAAATTGTTTTGCGACTCGTTTTTTCACTTTTATTATTATTTTTTACCCCCCTCCGTTGTTAGAAACGATACATGCATAGAGGCTTCTTAGAAGGGGGTAAAATATTTGCCCCACAATCTGTTGTCTTGACCGAACTTCCATTTCATTCTTCACCCTTTCTCAGTGGCCACTGTTAACCGTGAAACCTTTTTTATGCATGTATGCATATATATTTACATATATATGACTCTCCATACAGGTAGCACTTTTTTTTTCTTTTTTTAAAACATAAAAATGGTACCATACTTGCTTTTTTTTTTCCTTCTTTTTCTTCTTTTTTTTTTTTAAACCCATCAGCATGTTTTGAAGGTTCATCCGTGTTAGTACATGATAGCTCTACATACGTTATGCGTTTGGAGTGCTGCGTAGTACCCCACAGTTAATACAAATCAAGTATTCCCCTGCTGATGAGCATTTAGGTCGCTCCCGGTTTTTTTCTGTTGTAAGCAGTGCTGCAATGAATACCTTTGTGTAAGTTTTCTTGGGCACACCGTGAACCTCTTGGCATTATTTCGGGAAGAGTACGGTGTGAGGAGTTGGTAGCAAAGCGTACCTTAATCACTAGGGATTAGCCGCTTACAGAAGAAGAGTCAGCATCAAGCGCCAGTGGCTAACGTGGCTCCATCTGGCGCTGCTCGGATGAGTACCCGTTCGTCCAGCTGTCGTGAGCGCTGATTCCGATCTTGTCCCACGGGGAAACCCGCTATCTAGATCCTTGGAGGTTGGGGTCTTTGGTTGAAACTCTCACATACTGAGTGCACCGCGTAGAGCTGTAAGCAGTGGGTTGGAAGGTAGCCAGGTCTTGAGCAGCCCCAGAGAACCCCTGGAAGACTGGGGGAAGGAGGACTGACAGATTGGATAGACACAGTGGGAGCGCAGCTGGAGTGCTCTTGGTATTTAAAGAGCTAGTGGGGCAGAAGTGAATCTAGGATATTTGAGATTGGGATGACTAGTTGCAGTCTTTTCTGTGTTCGTACCCCGTAAGAATGACGAGCTTCCCCAGGGGAACTTAGGTGCTGTCAAGAGGAGGCCCATTGATGGTATGGTTCTCAGTTTCCAGATTGTCTTGTGTCAAAGACAAACAAAGCTGGATGCTAGTGAAAGTCGTAAGGACAGATTTTAATCAGTATGTGTTACTACGGTAGGGAGAAAAAAGTCCAGCATGCACTGAAGTCAGCCCCAGTTTGTACAGAGGTGACTGGGTATTTTAAAGGGAGAATGGGGGGTGGGGTAGGGAAGGGGCTGAGTGGGAAGTGGGGGTTATTGCATTAGAAACCCATGTGGGTTTGCTAACTGATGCTTCTTGAAGTTAGGCTCCTACTGTCCCATAGAGACTGGGAGACGGGCCATAGGGTGTTGGCTGGAACAAACAGTAAATTCATTTGGCAGCCTTGTTTTCTTAGGCAGGCATGTTAGGGGTGTCTGGGGTCATCCTAGGGTTGTGGCTTGAGCTGTTAGAAACCATGTTAGTGTTGACGCAAAGCTTTAGGGGCCATGCTGGAGGCCTCGTCCCAGAAAAGGCAGAGAGGATCCTGGCCAGAGTCTGGTCAAGGGGAGAATGTCTGTTACTGGAACGTAGACAAGCTCAAAGGGTATACGTCAGGGACTTCACTCCCTCTGCGCAGCTTTGTGCTGGGTCGGGCCCTTCCAGTGACAGTGGGGTGACCAGGACGCTTTGCTTTCCTAGCTGTGCAGCAGAAGGAGATCACGCAGAGCCCATCCACCTCCACCATCACCCTGGTGACCAGCACTCAGTCGTCGCCCCTGGTCACCAGCTCAGGGTCCACGAGCACCCTCGCGTCCTCAGTCAGCGCAGACCTGCCCATCGCCACCGCCTCCGCTGACGTCGCTGCGGACATTGCCAAGTACACTAGCAAAGTGAGTGCTGGTGGCATCCGGGGTGGGGGGGTGTCAGAGGACCCGCTTCCTGATGGAAGCCGGGAAAATCATGACCTTGCAGGCTTTCCAGGGTGCTTAGGAGGGGACACCCTGTTTTTCTTGGGGATCTCCAAGCCCAAATTCTTCATTTGGGTCTAAAGTTGGATCCAAACAGAGAAATCTAGAATGCACTGCATCTTATTCTGAAGACTTAGATTCTAACATCAGTTAGAGTTGGGAAAATGACATGGCGTCAGAATTACCCTTAAGACTTCACGTCACTTACCGAGACCATTAAGCGGGAACAAGTTGCTCTTCATCAGCTAATAACAGTCCAAGGGGTTGGTTTGCATTGAGAAGCCACATGGAAGAAAGTGACGGAGTCGTAAGCACGAGATGTGTAAGTTACGCCACTCACACCCAGGGTTTTCCAGGAACCAAGAAGGCCTAGGGAGTAGTGGCTTCCCTCCCGACTCGCCCACCCTCTGGGGCCTGGTGGCAGGAATCCCCGCATTGAGTTCATTCATGGGTGTTCTCTCCTGCGGGCTCTTTCTCTGAATTTGCCAGGTGCTTCTGTGCCCGCTGGTGAATTCAGGTGGATACACCCAGGAGCTGTTCTCACTGTCACGTGAGAGCGCTCCGGAGTTTTTGTGCGGGTCCCTGCGACAGACTGCTTCGTAGCAGAATCACCGCCAGAATGTCAGCTCTGTGAGAGCAGGATTTTGTCGGCTTGGCTGACCTCCAGGGCCTAGAAACGTGCCTGGCACGCGGCAGGTGTCGCTACAGAGTTGTGGAGTGAATGCATGGGGTGCCTGACTTCTCTTCATCAGGCTTGTTACTCTCAGTGGCTAGTAATAGTTAATGAGTAATAACCTAGTAAGAGTAATATTTAGTACATTACGAGGAGGCAGTAATAATGATTTACTCTTCACAAATGAGTAAATGACTAATTGGTAATGAGTAAATCATTCAGGTTTGTAGTAAGGGTGGGTGACAATCGTTGGGAATAGTTGTATCTAGAATTCTTGACGTCTGATGATAAAGAGTTGCTTTATTGTGTTAAAGGTAGGCTCCCTTTTAGTTCTGGATGACAAGAGACATTTATAATCTTCTACCGGTGTGTTTTTGTTGGTAATTTTCTTTTTATCCCTTCTCTCTGGGTGTATCAGGTATCACTTCATAACAAATGGCCACAAAACAATAGCAATTTAAAACAACTCACGTTTCTTTCTTTTTTTTTTTTAAGATTTTATTTTATTTATTCGACAGAGATAGAGACAGCCAGCGAGAGAGGGAACACAAGCAGGGGGAGTGGGAGAGTAAGAAGCAGGCTCACAGCAGAAGAGCCCGATGTGGGGCTCGATCCCATAACGCCAGGATCACGCCCTGAGCCGAAGGCAGACGCTTAACCACTGTGCCACCCAGGCGCCCCACAACTCACGTTTCTTATCTCACGGTTTCTGCAGTCAGGAGTCGGTTGGCACGGTTCAGCTAGGTCCTCCGCTTTGTGGATTCCCATGAAGCCTACTGACCACAGATGTCCAGTGTCCATGAACTCCTTGTTCTTGCACGTGGCTTTTTTAAGCAACCCAATGTAATGCCCCCCCGGCCCCCCACCCACCTCCTCCCAGCTAGAGCGAGAATCAGAACCAGGCTCGGGGATGACTTTGTCTCTCATTTACTGTCTGTCCTCCTTTTGAATAAAATGCATGAATTGTTGCAGAGTCGCTGACTGTCAGAATGGCAAGGATTCAAGGTATAGTCATTTATGGCCACTCCCAAGATTTTAGTCTTCCCTGTCCACCAGCTAGTATTGATTTAATATTTTTATTTGAGTTACATTTAATTTTATTTAAATTGACTTCATCTAGAACTACGATAAAATTGAGCCTAACATTGCCAGGTCACCCTTCTTTGTCAAGGCTTGAAGCCAAAGTCTGTTTTCTTTTGGTTAAAAAGAGAGATCGTCACACATGTTCGGTACATACTGGCACCGAACGGAGACTTCTTCCTAACGTGATGTGCAGGGTTACAGGAGAATGGGAAAGGGGGGTCTTGTTTTCATACTGATTTAAGAATGTGTCTGGGTGGCTCAGTCGGTTAAGCATCTGCCTTTGGCTCAGGTCATGATCCCAGGGTTCTGGGATCGAGTCCCGCATCAGGCTCTTTGCTCAGCAGGGAGCCTGCCGCTCCCCTGCTTGTGCGTGTGCTCTCTCTCTCTCTCTCTGACAATTACATAAATAAAATCTTGAAATAGAAGAAGGTGTCTGGTATTGTCTAAATGGTCTCTTGTTCTGCTTATAGTCCATCCTGATACCACCTTCCATTGATTTGGTCCAAGCTGCGTATTTACAGCTGGGAAAACTGAGGCCTGCTAACTGGCTCTAGCTAGTTTTCTGAGCTCCTGCAGCTAGTTTTATTCCATTACCTTCGGCTGCCCCTTTTTACAGCAAAATCGAGGGATGGACTTTTTGATAGACATTTTCTTTGCAGTTAAGAAAATGAACACAGTGACATATTTTTGGAGCTGATGAACTTTCCTGTCTCCGAGGTGACCCACAGTCGAAGACCCAGATTTGTGTGTTTTGGCAGAAGGGTCCTCTTTTAGTAATGTTGTGTTCTTTGCTATATTTGGAAGAAAGAGAGAAAGTCCATCCACAAATCCATGATTTCTTTAAAATGGAATGTAACCATTGCATTAGTAATGTATTGAATTTCATCTGCTTTCTAAAGTTTTCTTGTAAAGCAATTTAGTTTTAATGTTTTAACTTGACATGGTTGGCGCAGCGGGGCAGGAAGGCCCATACGGAGCGACTGCATAAGCACAAAGTGTTTTTCCTGGCAGCGTCCATGTGTGGCCCCCGAAACAAGCGAGGACGGAAATCTCAACAGACATTGTGTTCATTTTCTCCCCATCTTGGGGTGAATTTGGGTGTTATGTTTTGGGGGTTGACAGTTTCATAGTTAAAGCTCATGTGAATTTTTTTTTTTTCTGTAGAAATAAGATGAACAGGTATTTCTGAACACCTCCTCTGAACCGTAGTCTTCACATGGACTTCTCGTGTAATCTTTGCGCACACCCTACATGGGGCACTGCGATTATCCTTGTTTTCTACATGGGGAAACCAGGCTCAGAGAGAGGACAATGGTGGGAGCAAAGCTCGGGCATCAGATACAAGGGTGGTCTGTGTCTTGCCTTCTCGCCGGATGGGAGCAAAGTGCAAAACACAGTGGAGACTTGGCAGCGAGCAGGTCAGGCCTAGAGGCCTCGTTTTGTCTCCTGTCCCCTCCTCTTTCTCCTGTGATGGGCGTGGGATCAGCCAGCAAGTTGGAGGTAGGAGAGAAATCACCCTGCAGACACTATGCAGTCAGCAGATAACTAGGTGCTTGCTGCGTGGACCTGAGCTGATGTCACAAACTCGCTGATGCCTTCAGGGATCAGCTGGTTAAAGCAAAGGAAGATGGGAAGCAAACTGGAAAGGTGGGGGATGAATGCCCTGACCGAAGGCCTTCAGATCCCCTCAGATCCCGAACCAGCTATATCCACGCACAGACTATAGTATTCGTCCATAAAAAGGAATGAAATACTTCCAGGACCTGCGACACAGATAAATCTCGAAAATGTTGTGCTAAGTTGAAGAAGGCAGTCAGGAAGGACCACATACTGTGTGAGTCCATAGGTAGAAAATACCTAGAGAAGCAAATCCTTAGGTGTGGAACGCAGATCAGTGGTGGGGGGCGATTGGGCTCTTCAGGGGAGAAAGCTGATGGGCAGTGGGGTGTCTTTTTGGGGTGTTGTGAAGGGCCTGAACCATGGGGACAGATGTGCAGCTCTGAATCTACTAGAAGCTATTGATTTGTGCACTGAAAATGGCTGAATTGGTATATGAATGAGATCTCAGTAAAACAGTTTTTTGTTTGTTTCTTTTTGTTTTATTTTTTTTAAGGGGAAGGAATTAAGAAACAACAGTCACAAAAGGAAACGTTCCTTCCCCTCGAACCCACGGTGCTGGCCACACCAGACATGCCTGGGGCCCAAATTCGGGGCCTCCAGGTGAGCCTGTGGCTACAGGAGCTAGCTTGATTCCAGCTGCTTCATCCCGGTTTATACCGGTTTCTCCGCCTCAGCACTAGTGACATTTTGGGCTGGAGAAGTCTTTTTTTTTTTTTTTTTTTTTTTTTTGAGAGAGATAGAGACAGCCAGCGAGAGAGGGAACACAGCAGGGGGAGTGGGAGAGGAAGAAGCAGGCTCATAGCGGAGGAGCCTGATGTGGGGCTCGATCCCATAACGCCGGGATCACGCCCTGAGCCGAAGGCAGATGCTTAACCATTGTGCCACCCAGGCGCCCCTGGGCTGGAGAAGTCTTTGTTGTGGGGCTGTGCTGTGCCCTGTCGGGTGTTTGGTCATCCTTGGCATCCACCCAGTAGATGCCGTCCCCCCTCCCCCGCCCCTCCGCCACAACCACCACAGATGTCAAATGTCCTGCGAGGGGCAGAGCAGCCCCCTGTTGAGAACCGCTGCTGCTTCATGTGACGTGGATTTTAGATGTCTGTCCCCTCGAAAAGCCTCAGGGAAGCAGTCACCTGAATTGTTTCTGTTTTTATCTTTCAGATGATGGATGCAATAAAAGGAACGATGACAGAGATCTACAATGATCTTTCTAAAAACACTACCGGAAGCACAATAGCCGAGGTCAGAGATGACACATAATTCCTCCCTTGCTAAGAATGTTTTATGGGCTGCTGTAAAATGGTGCCAGGAAGCAGCTTCTCTGGAAGTCCCTCCAGGGTGCCGTGCCCGTTGTGGTTGTTGGGGAGGATACTTCTTCATTTAGCCAGAAGACACACCCTGCTTTGTGTGATCAGAGGACAGCCCACACCGGAGCCTGAGTTCAACCCCTGGTCCGTTCCTTCGGCCCCATGTGTAGTTGTCTCCTGGCTCTCCGTAGCTGTGGACTTTTTTTATCCAAGTGATCCTTGTCCAAGAATTGTGAGAGCCTCCACAATTATGTGGTGGCTAGGGAATGGAGTGGTTAAGACATTAAATTGTCCGCTTACCAAGTGAACCATTTATAAAAATAGACCTTGAACTCCCTTCCTTGGGCTAATTCACGGTAAGCCAGATGCGAAAGGGTCACCAGGTGAAATGATGAGTGGCAGGATTTCTTCAAGTCATTCAAAATGATGTTGGAGACTGGGAAATTCCACGCAGGCCATTGACCTACGAGGACCTGGCAGGGCTAGGCCCTCAGAAGAGGAGTGAATCTCTGGGAAAGTTTCCTAATAGGCTTTCAACAGAGAATGATGTGAGAGAGGTCCTGAGAGGAATCAGTGAGTCCCCTGAGATATTTTGCTCATGTGATCCTCTTTGTGATTAGGTCAAGGATGTCACAGACAAGGGACAATGTTGGTTTAGAAAAACGCACCCCCCATACTTTCATTGTTTTTTTGTTCGATTTAAGAATTGGCATGTGGTTGGAAATACGGACCCATAATGTCTTGTGTGAAACCTTGGGGTCCAGATGTGTGCCGGAATTTTTCAGAATTTAAAGAGGCAATTTGCACCCCCCCCCCATTTCTGCTGTGAAACATGCTTCTTTATAGCACGTGGGATAAGTCAGGGTTTCTCAACCTCGGCGCTGCTGACGTTTGTGCCAGGTAATTCTCTGGTATGGGGGCTGCCCCGTCCGTCGTTGGCTGTTCAGCATCCCTGGCTTCTGCTTACTGTTGGCAGTAGCACCCGTCAGGTGAGACAGCCTGGATGTCTTCAGACATTGCAGTGTCCTGGAGGGAGTGGGGAGAGCAAAATCGCCTCCATAGAGAAGTGCTGTGGTCCCCAAACTCTGTGAATAGCCCCATAGCAGGTCAAGTTGAGTTTTATTTTTTCCCCTCTGAATGACTTCCCTGCAACATTAACTACCCCCTCCCCAAAATACCCTTTGCTTTCCAGAGATGTTAGGCTTTGGAATTTCAGGTGAATGACTGTGGATCCTACCTAAAATGTTAGGTAGAGATAAAACAAAGCTGTCTTTGTTTTAGTTTCTTTTTTTCTTTTCTTTTTTTTTTTTTTTTTTAAAGAATTCATTTATTGATTTGACAGAACACAAGCAAAGGGAGCAGGACGCAGAGGGAGAGGGAGAAGCAGGCTCCCTGCTCAGGCTCAGTCCTAGGACCCTGGGATCATGACCTGAGCCGAAGGCAGACACTTAACTGAGCCCCCCAGGCGTCCCTAGTTTCATTTTTTTAGACCAAAGTTCTAATCAAACCTTTTATGTTTTAATTTATTAGGAAAATCTGGTCAAAAAAAAAAAAAAAAAAAAAAAAGAAAATCTGGTCCTTGTTATTCATTCATTCATTCATTCATTCATTCATGTTTAAAGTAAACTCTGCCCATCGTGAGACAACACTGAGATCAAGGGTCACCATGCTTTAGCAACTGAGCCAGCCCCTGTGCCCCCCCGCACCCCGTTTTTACGGGGCTTTTGAAGTGGCTTTTCCTGGAGCCAGTATTTCTTGGAAAAGATAGACTGCGTGTATTGTTGACCCTTGAAAAATGGGTTTGAACTCTGCTCATCCATTTTATGTGGATTTTTTCCAGCAGTACTGTCAAATGCATTTTCCCTTCTTGTGATTTTCTTAATATTGTCTTTTCTGGAGCTTACTTAATCCTACGGGTACAGTATCTTATACATAGAATGTATGTGTTCGTCAACTCTTTATGTTTTTGGTAAGGCTTCCTGGTCAAGAGTAGGCTATTAGTTTTTGGGAGTCAAAAGTTATATGTAGATTTTTGACTGCGTGGGGGAGCTGGTGCCCCTAGCCCCCCCTCCCCCATGTTGTTCAAGGGCCAGCTGTATTTGGTTTTCAGAAGCAGAATTTCTCTTGGTTTGGGGTAACGCACTGGTGCCTACCTCTCTGGACTGCAGCAGCCGGGCTGCTTTATGCCCTGATCCACCGCGTGCCATTGACTCTTAGAGCTGGGGGTCAGGTTTCGAGCCCTGCTGGTGAATGCCACCCAGACATGCCGTCTGAGAGTCCCACTCCCCCTCGTTACAGATCCGCCGGCTGAGGATTGAGATCGAGAAGCTGCAGTGGCTGCACCAGCAGGAGCTCTCGGAAATGAAGCACAACCTGGGTGAGGCCCAGCCACTCGGTCGGTCCGTCCTCAGGACGGTTGGGTGTGAGCTGCTCTGCAGCTATGGAGGCAGGTCCGGGGTGTGCACTGAGTCTGAAGTGCGCTTGGGGATGTCCCACTGCCGGGGAGACCACGGAATCCTGGAGCGTGGGACCAGATGTAAGAGCAGGCATAAGTGAGGCACAGACACGTCGAGCAGGTCTGTTGGGAGTCCCACAGCTAGGATTCAGGTCCGGGCACTGTGGCTCCAGACGTTCCTTCCTCCCCGTTGAATATTGGGCATTTCAACAAAGTCTCAAACACCTGTGTGCCCCACACTGCGGAGGAAGCTACTGTGTTGCTCCCTGGTTTGGACTGGGTGCTGTTTTGGGCCCGACAGTCTGTGTCCATGCTGTTAAAAGGCTTTCCCCCCAGAGGTAGAGCGTTTTCCTTCGGACCGTCACGTAGGGTCAGCCTCAGAGTCCGAATGCTGGCAGCTGTCGGGTGTCCAGGTGTGCCCGCCTGCTCGCAGGTGAGGGTGGTGACATCGCACACCGCAAACGCAACCCTTTACGCGGCCACGCGGGGAGGAACCCTCCGCTCCTCCGTAGCGTGTTGCCGTAGAGGAAGTTTAGTTGGATGTTGTGGCTTCTTCCTGTTTCTCTAGTGAAGTCAGAGCATCTATTTTGCAGAATCTCTCCATTTTAAAATAATTGGCTGCATATTTGCAAGACAACATGCAGGTGGGCCAGACCTGGCCGAGGTCTGCAGGCTCTCCCTTGCAGCGTTCTGCCCTCACGTCAACGGGGAGCCCGGGGCGCCGTGAGGGCAGTGCGCTGCAAGGGACAGAGACGCTGTGTCTGGCGGAAGGGCAAGGGGTTGATTTTCTTTCTGGTGTGTTAAAATTTTAATGAATAATTAATTTTGAGAGAGCGAGAGATCGCACATGTGTGAAAGAGCCAGGGTGGGGAAGGAACAGAGGGAGAGGGAGAGCGGAAATCCTAAGCAGATTCCACGCCCAGCACGGAGCCTGACGCAGGGCTCATGACCTGATTTCATGACCTGAGCTGAAATCAAGAGCCAGACGCTTAACCGGCTGAGCCCCCCAGGCGCCCCCATCTTTTCCTGGTGTTTTTAGAGGTGTGTGTGTGCGTGCGTGTGTGCATGGTTTAATTTTAGGAAGAGAATTTTAATGATCGAAGGATCCTTTATTTTTCTGTTGGCATGCAGGTTACCCCCAGGTGAACTGTGCATGAACTTCTTGTCTGAAGTGAAAGGAGGAAGTGGCATAGACGGCCAGTTTGATAGTCGATCAGCCGTAATGATCAGTCACAGGGCCCTATGTGGTAGATTTAATCTATTGCCCCGAACATGAAATAGAAAGTGTGTCTGAGATCCAGTGTCAGCTCTGCCCTTAGTAGCCATAGTGCCTCAGTTTCCTTACCCGTGAAAGGGATGTTACAGTAGGGTTAGTATGAAGATGAAGGGAATTGATTCGAGGTGCTCAGAACAGCACGTGCGCGCATATGCTGGGTGCTGTGTAAGTATTTGGTTGATAGAAACGCTCACACTGAGGATATTGCTCAAAGTGAGCTTAGCGGAAATTGCTTCGAGGTTTATTTGAGGACTTCCCACAGAATCACGGGGGGCTCTGGTTATCTGCCTGTTGGGCACCTGACCCTCGCCGTCACACACAGGTCAGTGTGATGAATGCTCCCTTGAAGGGTGCAGATACTGGGCGTAGCCCGGCTAGGTTACTCGCCTGGGGGTCGCACAGCCGAGGCACCTCTGAGCCACGATCCGCACTCGTGTCTGTCGGAACCCATACCCGACGTCTTTCTGATCTGGTATGAAAGCCTCCCTGCCCTGGGCCGGGGGACTGGTGATGAAGCAGTGTCCTCTTCTGTCCCCGTCAGAGCTGACCATGGCGGAGATGCGGCAGAGCCTGGAGCAGGAGCGGGACCGGCTCATTGCCGAGGTGAAGAAGCAGCTGGAGCTGGAGAAGCAGCAGGCGGTGGACGAGACCAAGAAGAAGCAGTGGTGTGCCAACTGCAAGAAGGAGGCCATTTTCTACTGCTGTTGGAACACCAGCTATTGTGACTACCCCTGCCAGCAGGCCCACTGGCCCGAGCACATGAAGTCCTGTACCCAGTCAGGTATGGCCGTGCGGGCTGCATCCTGGTCCCGGCCCCAGTGGGGTGGGCGTTCGGCTCCCCCACAGGCCCACCGAGCAGACTGGTGTGGCAAGGTTGGCGTGCCCTGTCCTTGCCAGTCTCGCGCAGACACGTTACTGACCCGTGAGGCCCGGCTGTGTTGCACTTCTGGCCTCTTCTCTGTTACTTGGCTGAGTGTAGTTTCATGTGAGGTGTCGTGGTTCTCAACGGGGTGACTTTGGGCCCCATCCCAAAATGCTGGGAGTGATCGCCCGCAGTTGTGGTTGTCCTAACCGAGGTGGGCGCTACTGACATCCGGAGGGGAGAGGCCAGGGATACCGCCAAGCTCCCTACAGTGCACAAGACTGTCCCGCCCATGACGGCGAATGATCTGGCCCAAAAGGGCCAATTGTACTTAAGTTGAGAAATCCTGCTTCTAAATACCGGACTCCTAGCTTGAAGTAACATGGATTCCCAGTTCTCATGGGAAGGGAAAGGTGTTGGTTTGGAGCTAATCTTTGTCCTCTCTTTCTAGTCGAGAACAAGCAGCCCCCAGGCTGGGTGCCTCTAGCAGAACACACTGTTTAGCTAGAATTTATTAGTAATATTTTAGAAATTAATTTTTACAGTTAGCTTATTTTTCTGTTAGCTTTATATGCTTAGAGTTAAAAGCCTCTTTTCTTTGAGAGCGAGCGCGAGCGGGGAAGGGGTAGAGACAGCGGGAGAGAGAGAATGTTCAGCAGGCTCCGCTCAGCACAGAGCCCAATTCAGGGCTCCGTCTCACGGCCCTGAGATCATGACCAGAGTCGAAATCAAGAGTTGGACGCTTAACTCACTGGGCCACGTAGGTGCCCCCAAAGCCTCTGTTTTAAAGAATTTATTTAATTAAAAATTACATAATTAATAAGGTAGTGTGTCTGTTAGACTGGCAAACTTTTTGAAGGTGATAATGTGAATGATAGGATTGAGACGCACTCCCAAGGCCAAGGGTTGGCAAACATTTTCCGTGAAGGTCCACAGAGTAAAGACTTTTGGGTTTGTGGGCCGTGGGGTGTGTTGCAGCTGCTCCATTGTGCTGATTTGGGGAGAAGGCAGTCCTAGACAATATGTAAGTGGTGTGTGTGGCATTGTGCCAATAAAACTTTATTGACACAGATAAGTGGCGCTAGTATGCCAACTCCTGCTTAGACAGATCTTCTATTATTTCGTTATTTTAAAAAGGCAGCATTGACTCATCCATTGCTGGGTTCTTTAACCTTTAGGGAGATGTCGACTTAATGGCTACTTTTTAAATCTCTTCTTGCAGTGGTTAAATTCTCCTAAGTTTTGGAATGTATCTGATGAGCCTTTTGCTGCTACTCTTACAAGATGGCCAAAGTGTCCTTCAGTTTTCTTTATTCGTGGCATTATGATGCCCGTCTTTCTGAACTTCCTCTCAGGTGTTCTAAGCTTCTGCCATGTCCGGATACTCTCTGCCTGAGACACCGTGGTGTTCTTCATGTGGACGTCCCCACCTTGCTTTAGAAGCAGGCGAGTCCACGGGGCTAAAATAGGTCTAACGTGAGAAGTTATGGAATGAGTAATTCTAGATCCGTGGTGACAGGGGCTCTGCTGACGGGCTTCATCTGTTCCACACCATCATGCTTTCGTCTCCGGAATGACTTCATAAAACTTGAATTAATGAACTGTCAAAAATTCACCTATTTTCACACTGAGTCTGGAATTTCAGCATCTGGAAAACTGGAAAAGCCCCTGAGTGGGGCTGCACAGCAGCTGCCCCTGTTACGGGTGGCGGGTGGGTCATAGTTGCGTGGGGCCTCATGCAGAGTGGGGCTTCCTGCTGTTCTGGAAGCTGCGGCACTCGGCTCACACGCGGCTTCTCTCTTCCTTTCCCCCAGCTACGGCTCCTCAGCAGGAAGCAGATGCCGAGGTGAACACAGAAACACTAAACAAGTCATCGCAGGGGAGCTCTTCCAGCACCCAGGCAGCCCCTACGGAAACAGCCAGCACCTCGAAAGACAAGGAGACGTCAGCAGAGAAGAGCAAGGACAGCGGGTCGGTGAGTAGCCGCTCGCCTTTGGCCAGTGACACCAACACTCTGGGCCACGCGGAGTCTCCACACCTGTCCCCACGCCTGCCACCTCTGCAAGTCCCATGTGGTAGGAGGTTTGCTGCAAGGTGGTCAGGGCAGTCAGACTGCTGCTGGGGGTGACAGTCGTAGCAGAGCTGCTTTTCACCAGTGGGCATGCGGGCCGGGACAGGGACGTGGAGCCCGAGTGGACATTTGTGCGACTTGGCAGCTGCTCTCCGGGGACTCTCAAAGTTTACAACAGTGTTGTCCAGTAGAACCTTCTGTGATGATGGAAATGTTCTGTGTCTGCTCTGCCCAGCGTGGTATCCACTAGCCACATGTGGCTGTTGAGCGCTTGAACCCTGGCTGGTGTGAGCAAAGACTCACACTTCAATTTTAATTTTAATTAATTTAAATATAAATAGTCACATCAAGCTAGTAGCTGCCATATTGGAAAGCAAAGGTTGCACCTCCTAGTTCCCCGTGTGTGGTCGTATGTCACATGGATTGTATGTAAAAGTTATTTTCGGTGGCACATTGATAATGTTTTACATTTGTAGTCATTATGTATTTATTTCAATGTGTATTAGGAAAAGAGTAAGTCCTTATGCCATCCACACCCTTTGATTTCATTGATAATATTGCCTGGTAAGGGGTTCATGTGAAATAAAAGTGAGCTGGATAATCCTTTGAAGTCATATACCTCCTTTTTGGATGTGGGCGGAACTCTGGAGGGTAGGCAGGTCAGTGAAGGAAGTTGAGGAAACAGTGAATGTTCTAGAAGCTAAGGCTGTAGAGTTGAGTAAGGGGCCACCCCATTACTGTGTTCCAGCCTGTCCATTCTGGGAGACCGAGCACAGGCGTAGGGCCACCCCAGCTGACCTGGCCCCCCCTGCCTGCGCACACCAGGCAGAGGGCACAGAGGTGCCTTGGGGGCAGTGATGAGCACCCCCATGGATCCCTAGGCTTCCCTGGGGGGCTACATTGGCCCCCGTGCCTTGTGTCCATCTCTCTCTTTTTGTATTTTTAGACCCTCGACCTTTCTGGCTCCAGGGAGACGCCCTCCTCCATTCTCTTAGGCTCCAACCAAGGCTCTGGTATGTTGCCCCCTGGTGGGTGAACGGTGCTCTCACAATTCCTCACGGGCAGAGGGGAAGCCATTTTCTCAGGGAGAACTTCAAGGGTTTAGGGCAGTGGTTTTCCAAACACTGTGGATCCTTAGGGATCTTTGGGGGTGCCCTGGGCAGGTCATTGGGGGGTGAGGGAGTGGCCGGGCAAGGCAGCTTTCAGGCACCTCTCCAAACTGATCAGTTTTTCCCTGGGTTTTCATTTAATGGGGTTCCACATAAAACTTCATTCAAAAGGAGGGTTCTGTTGCTGACCTGGGGTGGGGTAGAAGGTGTGCGTTAGGTCGAGCAGTCCTTTTGCCCTCAGGGAAATGACCACAGTGAGAGAAAACCATCTGGAACTCTATTTCTGACATCCCAACGCCCGCATTTCGTGGGCAAGGGCACGTGAGACTTTAGAGAATAGAAAATTTTTAGGTGGGTGATCTTTCTGTAAAAATCTTTCCTCTTGAGGAATAACCTGGTAGGCCATTTTGGGGTATTTTCTGGGACTACGTTTTTAGTTTTTCTCTTTTTTGGGGTATGAGCTGTCCTCCATTCTAGCCTGAAGGGTCATTTTCCTGCCCCCTCCTAAACCAATTTTGGGTGATTCCAGAGGGTTCACAGAAGGTGCCCCATTGAGGACAGTTTGCTTAATTCAGGGTCCCTTAGCTCCAGGATCTTTGTTTCTGCTGAATGATTCTCTTTAGCTGAAAACCAGACATGGTCCTTCCCTTCCATGTACTCAGGGCATGGAGGAGGAAGTGATGTCCGTTGTGAGCACCCGTAGCTGGGGAGGGTTTCTCGGAGGGCCTGGGGAGTGGGGTTCAGATTGAGGGAAGGGGGTAAGAGGGAGTGGCTTGAGCCGACTTAAGGGAGAAGGTGAACCTGGGATTAAATACGATCGAACTGCCTGTTGAAAAGTCGTTCCCCACTCCCTTCCCTCCAGTCCTCTGACTGAACCCCCAAGAACAGTTCCGTTTAGTGCTAAGAAGCCTTTCGCACCTCTCTGATATTTTCTGGTTTCTCCTTTTAACGAAGAGCAGACTTGGTATCTATCTAGAAGTTCATAGTACAATTTGGTTTTCATTATGTTTATTTGTAGAGTTGCCCTCTGTCTGTGGCAAGTATTGTCGATTTTCTGTCAGTGATGCAGGTAGTGATTTTAAATTTCTGTTTTTTTTTTTTTTTTTTTTTTTTTTAGTGTAAAGTGAGCTTAGACTAAGAACGTGGAATAAGCCGTCTGTTAGGACTGTGGCTGTGTTGGAATTGTGAAGGTGGTGTGAGAAAGGCCAGGGTGGGGGAGCGGCGCTAAGGATGGGGGGGCACTGTTCAAGTTTTGGGGCAGGGAAGCGGGCTCAGCGCAGCCCTGGGGACACTGACTGCTCAGTCTGGTGCAGTGAGGACGACTGCACGCAGGAACTTGGTTGGGGCACACGTCCTATCGCACATCTGAGGTGATGAGGGCTTACCCAGCCCAGGGGCTGGCCGACTTTCTGTAAAAGGTCAGAGAGTGACTGTTTTAGGCGTTGCGGGCCCTGCGGTCTGTGTCACAGCTGTTGAGCTCTGCCCTCGTAGGATGAAGCACGTGGATAATATGTTCGGTTCGTGAGTTGCGCACGAGTGTGGCTGTGCTCCAAGGACAATCTGTAGTAGAAAATTCAGGCACCAGGGTGGATTGGGCCCCTGGGCCCGTTGTTGGCAGACCCCTGACCTGAAGCACACGGGTGTCCCAAGTGGGTGGAAAGGATGGTTCACATTGGAGAGAGGAGGCCAGGAGCCCCCGAAGGTGCTGGTGACTTGGTACTGCGTGGGTTGGGGGCAGACAATAACCCCTGAGGAGTCTGGGGACGGGACAGGGGAGGGGGAGAGAGGGCAGGATCCTGCATTCTGCTTGAGTTCTTGGTGGGCGCACGGCACTAGGCCGTTCGCAAGTCATCGGAGGTGCATCAGAACTTGTCGGGTGTCTCTGGGGCCAGGTCCTGGCTAGGGCTGGGGATGTAGGGGTGAAGAAGGCAGCCAGCGCCCATCTTCCTAGAGCTTCAGGGAAGTCAGAAGAGCGCTTAATCGATGCTCACGGAAGAGCGTGAAGCAGTCGGGCTTCTTCTCGCATTTATTCCCAGCTTCTGTGAGAGAAGTGACTGTTTCCATTATGCAGATGAGGATGTCGAGGCCATGAGAAGTCAGGTCACATGTAACTGTGAGTGAGCAAGTGTCAGAGCCAGGACTTGAGTCCCGATTTCTCAGACTCAGACGTGCTCTCACCCACGGCGCTGGGAATACTTAGGTTGACCCGTATGAAATTGTAAGTCAAAAATAGTTGAATGTCGGCAGTTTTGTATGGCTCGACTAAGAAGGCACTGATGCCTGGGGAAAGTCAGGGCTGTGGGTGTGGCCTCTCCCTTCCACCCCTGCTTCCAGACCTACTAACTCTTTGCTTTCTTCACTGCCGTCCCACTGCCTTCCTCCTTCCCCAGCTTCGATCCCATGGCTCATTTCAGCAGCACCCTTGCTCATGTAACCCAGCCTCCCGTGCCTCCTGGTCTTCCCGGTATGTCCGTTCGGCAGAACGCCATCTTGGACAAACCCCAGCCGTCTGTCCTTTACTCGCCTGCACCTGAGCGTTAGTGCTCAGCCGAGAAGGTCGTGCAGGGGGACACGCTCGTTCTACCACGCACACACGCACATCTTGACCACGAGCCTCAGAAGCAGGCGTTGCCATTTGCCTGTTGATCTGACCTGATCGTCGCATGGCAGCCTGTTCCCACTCTCCACAAGGGCAGCTTCCAGAGTTCTCTGCTCTGTTTCAGACCTCCCCCCCCTCCCTCCACCGTCACTGACAGCACGTGGCCTCGCCTGTTCCTCAGAGGTGCACAGCCAGGCGCTGCTCCCCTCCCTTCTAGCCCCCCGGCCTTGAAACCTTCCTTCAGCTGTGCTTGCCTTGCCCTCCCTGTCCTGTTGGAGACACAGGTCTTACTTTCAGTTGCTTCCTTCCCATGGCAGTTAGCTGTCTGTCTGTCTATCTATCTATCTATCTTTAAAGATTTATTTATTTGAGAGAGAGACAGAGAGAGAGATCACATGAGTTAGGGGGAGGGGCAAAGGGAGAGGGAGAGAGAGAATCCCCAAGCCGACTCCCTATTGAGCACGGAGCCCGATGTGGAGCTCGATCTCGCGACCCTAAGATCATGACCTGAGCTGAAATTGAGTCGGACGCCTCACTGACTGAGCCACCCAGGCGCCCCCTTCCTGTGGCATTTAAACATCCTCCTGTACTTCCAGGTTCCTTGCTTGACACCCTGCACCTCCCCCTAGAGCAGTGCTGCCCCCAGAACATTCTGCAGCAACGGCGTTCTCCACCTGCACCGTTCCCTATGGCAGCCGCTTGCACACCTGGCTGCCGGCCCCTCGAGCTGTGGCTGATGAGACTGAGGGACAGAAGTTAGTGTGTTCCTCTACTTTATTTAAATAGCATCGTGTGGCCAGTGGCTGCATACTGGACTGTCTCCTCCCGGCCCAGCTAGATGTCTGTCGAAAGTTGTTCCGTCCCGTCTCTCTCGCTTTCTCACACGCTCCTGCGTTCACGCTGTGTGGTCTGTCGCGGTGCGGTCACCATTGAGCTCTGAGCCATGAATGACTGGAGACGTCTTAAATTCTAAACTGCGTTTTGAGACCTTGTCTCACAAAGACGGGATTGGTCAGAGTCCCAGGATCGCCCCAGCAGAAGGGACCGTCTTGGCGAGTCCTGGCTAAAGAAAGAGGTGCACCCGGGGCTTCTCTTGGGAGGTGTCCATACTTTTAGGACCTGGGACGAGGCTGGAGGGGAGGCATGTTAGCAAAGGGGGGGGAGCACCCCGGAGCTCAGTGTCAGAGGCTGGAGGAAGAAGAGTATTTTTAGGCAGTGTTGCCACGACATCCTGGAGCGTGAGCGGGCGGGACACGAGCGGGAGGTGCCTGGAGGCCTGGTCAGGACAACAGACTTGCGTCTTATCATTTTCCTCTGTTTGTCACAAAATGGTTTGTGCTGGTGGTTGTGCGAAAGCAGAAAGACTGGCTTGTTTGCTGCCCCTTTGAATTCCTCGTACGTTGCATGTAACTTCTGCTGGCTCTTGGCATTGGTGGCTGTGCAGGTGGGATCTCGGGGAGGGACGTGGGCTCTGCAACCCTGGGGGCTCCTGAGCTCAGAGTGCCTCCCGGCCACCGGGCAGGTGAGGACAAGAGGCAGTCGGAGGGGAGAAAGCGCTAGAGGGGGGATGCCCTTCCTTGCTGCTTGCTTGTCTTTTAACTGAGATTTTAGAGGAAAACACGCATACAGTTAGAGAAAATAAAATCGTACAGAGAAGGACCGTTCTAGGCCCGGTCCCCACTGATGTATCTGGTACTTACTTCCTTACGTACAAATAACGTATTTCCCTGTCCTTCTGTTTCTGGACGTTAGTTTTCAACATTGCTTGTTGGTTTCCGGGTTTAAAGATGAGAGTTGGGCTCCTCGATGACCTCTCTCCTTCCCCTCCTCCCTGATGACCTATGTCACCGTTGACGTGCCCTAGGGATTCCCTGGGTCAGATGCAATGCGCACTCTTTGGTTCTGGTTCTGTCAGCTGGAGAAGGCGTCCCCTCTCTTGGCGGTCCCCCTCCCCTGTCACCCCTCCGCCTCCGGCCCTGTCCAGCCCGCCCTCTGCTCTGCTGTGACCTCCTGTCCTCAAGGCTGAGCCCTAAACGCAGTACGGTCTTCTCGCTGGTGTCTGGCGGCTGAGCCGGAGACTTCGAGGCCGGTTCCCGCCGTCCTGAGCTTGCCTTTTGTTGCCAAGGCGCTTGGGCTGCCGGGATTATATGTCCATTGGGGCACAGCTGTACCTTCTCCTGGAGTTACTGTTTTGTCCTTTTGTCCTACCTTCCATTATTTCCACACCAAACTCTTCACCGTACCCCTTATGTCATTGAAAGCCCTTCCCTGTCACTAATTTTTGACCCTTTGGTTTCAGATGTTATTTGTTGGGGTCCCGTCATCGTGGAGGAGGATGTTGGCCCCTCCAAACCTCCTCTGTAGCCCCTTGCCCAGTCCTGACGACGGTGCCTTCCTCGTCGTCCCCACCGGGCCCGTCCTCAGGCAGCCTTGGTGGTAGAGGAGTTACGATCGGCCCTCCATAATCCGGGTCCCTTGGGTGCTGCTCTGTGCCTTAGTGTGGTTCTGGCCCCCCGCTTCTCTGGTTGAATTCGGCTGCCGGCAGAGCTAGTGGTTCTGAGAATTGTGCTTTCAACATGCTGTAGAATTCGTGGCTCCCAGAGTTGCTTTTATGTCCTTGTGGACCTTATCCCCCAGTCGTCACGCCGCGCTGCGGCCAGCGGCCCTGCCCACAGTTTCACACGCACAGTAAAAAAGCGCTAGGCCCCTGTGAATGCCTCTGGTTGGAGAAGGGCGAGGTGGATAAAAGAGCTCACGGTTCTGAGAACGGCAGGCGGCCTGTCGACGAGCACAAGTAGCAGGTGCTTGGGTTGTGGCCCCCCGGGCTCCCTGATGGACTCCGAGGCTACCTGGGCCAGCTCTTCGGTTCCCGGCAGGTGCGGCCAGCAGCCTGCCGATGCCCCAAGCGCCACTGCCCGGCAGCCCGCGCCCCAGCTACCCAGCCCACAAGGGGAAGTAGGACCCCGTGTCCCCAAAGCTGCCAGGAATCGTTCCGGGCCTGCAGACAGCATGTACGTGCGTGCGTTTCTCTTTGTGGGCGTGTCTTTTGTTTTCTGATTGATGGGTCTTGCTTTGCCTTTTTGCGAGTCTTAGCTGTGCCTCGCATGGCCGTTGAAAACCGCAGTAGGGAACGAGAACTTCTGGAAGGGATGACCCTTGTTTTTCAGAAAGGGTCCTAGGGTAATACCCATTCTCCCCTGCAGTGATTGGCCGTAACAGCCAGTGCCGTGGGTCCCGTTAGCTGAGGAGCTGGGTCCTGCAGAGACACGTGGCTGGCCGGCCTTCACCTGACTACCGTGTTGTGGGATTTTCTCGTGTTGGATGAGGACCAGCTGCACCAGTCCCCCGAGACCTTCCTGAAGAACCTCTCGTGCAGGTTTCACGAATAGGGAAGGAGGAGTCAGAGCAGGTGGATTCAGGACTCTTGGGAAGACTAGCCTTTGACCCCAGTTCTCTCTGCCTGAATACCGCCCCCCCTTGGTGACTGATGTAGATGGTTAAAAAGAAGTCTCTCCTGGGTGAACACATTACTTTGGAGATTTTTATCTTTCTCTTCATTACGTATCTTCCAAAACCCGAACATAGGACTAAACACATGCATTCCTTGTTACCAGGTGGTGAGAAACACACCCCGGCTCTGATCGGGTCCCTTCCTCACTCATCCTCGTTCTGTCTCTGGGCTTGACAGTTGGCTTCTTTGAATTAAATATTAGCATCACATCTCAAGAGATTTAAAAACAAAGTTCCGTTCCAGCCCTCTGAACTTGGCAGACAATCCAGGGTGTGATAGGGTCTCGGCGGTGCCCTGATGGGTCTCTCACCGTCAGCCACGCCTGCCCGAGCTGAGCTGTGCGGCGGCTTACAGACCCCTCGTTTTGCTCCTCCTTCAACTTCCTCCTGGCTTCCTCTGGCCACTGTGGTACACACGTCCTCGAAGCCATCCTCGGTCTTACCTCTGGCTCTGTGTCCTTCCGTGACCAGCCTGTCCTTGCTGGGAGTCCGTGGGTCTGTTTTTAGCTGGACTTAACCATTCTGGCCCTTCCTACTTCTCTTTGGTGATCCTCTCCATCAGGTGGTTTCGTTATATAGTCTGTTTTTCAGTTTTTCTGTAAATCGACTAAAGAAACTCCATAATAGAAGTAAATCGAATGCCAGATTTCGGTGCCTCTTTCCAGCAGCCGAGCTTGGACGCAGAAGCGTCCAAGGGGTGCTTGGTGTTGACCCGCCGTGTAATACGGGTGCACGGTTCCAGGTACCGCGTAAGAACTGCCTGCCTTGGCACGTCCGTACCTTCCTCACCAGTCTTGATTCTCCACAACGTGACCACCTACTGTTCTTGTAATCAGCCGTTGAACCCTAAAACAATAAGTCGTCTGCCTTTGCACTCTGGTGACCCCCCCACGGAGGGCAGCGGGCGGCGGCCCTGGGCGGCTGCCCAGGGGAGAGGGCAGAGCGGCGGCCCGCAGGGGAGGCGCCAGCCCGGTGGCCGGGCACTTGGGCCTCGGTGGAGCTGGCGGGAACGCTCAACATCCCCCTCTGTTGCTTTTCTTCTGCAGACCATTCCCGGAGCAGTAAGTCTGGTTGCTGGAGCGGCGGTGACGAGAAGCGAGGACCCGCTCGCTCCGAACACAACGCCGGCCCCAGTTCGAAGAGCCTCCTCCCGAAAGAGTCTCGGCTGGACACCTTCTGGGACTAGGGACAAGTCACGACACAAGCCACCCACGCCGTGGAGGAAAAAAAAACCAGACACCAGGGCAATAGGAAGCAGCAAAGAAACGTGAGACGGGAGAGCAGCCACCTTGAGACTGGAGAGCGCCAGGCACGCGGACTTGGCCTCTGCCCTCGGCTCAGAGGGCAGCCACACTACATGGCGTCCGGCGTTAGCATCGACTGAGGACCGCTGGGCCCACGCGAAACCTATGCTTTAGGTGTAAATAATGTACAATTTGTGGATGTCCTTGAACCTAGAGTCCCTTGCCCTTTTTATATTTGTATTGACTTTAACTTATAAAAAAAGAGAAAAAGAAAAACAATTAAAAAAAAAATAAACCCAACAAAGAAAAGAATGTTTAGACGTTGGAGCAGGGACGGTTAGTCAGCCCCTCTGTCACCGCGGCGTGGAGCCCGGGCTCTGGGGTCGCTGTGGCGCGCAGATCCTCGTCCGTGGCCCCCGCGGGGGGGATGCGAGCCGTGGCGTTCAGGCGTCCGTACGCAGCGCATCAGGACCGGGAGTCCGGCAGACGCTGTGCTGTCGTGGGCACCTCCCATCGAGCCGTCGGCCCCTTTCAGCTACTACGTTCCTATGTTACAGAATGCGAGCTGTCTGGACCGGAAGGACACCTGGAGAAGCCAGTTTCTTTTGTGTGGTTTCAGTGACGACTACTCCTAAAAGGGAAGAAACAAGGTCCTTGTTTACAGAAGACGGAAACCAGCCCCGCTCAGCTCCTCCGCGGGAGAGGACGGAGAATGCGTGAAGGGTCATAAGCTCTGAAACAAAGAGAAGTCTTCGCTTTGCTTTGTGGTTCCTTTTTAAACACACTCACACATACTTGGTAAGCGATGCCTGCTTCGTGGAAGCGAGCCCTCAAAGGCAAGATGCACGCAGAGGACATTTGAGTCTGGGGTGAAGCACGTATGTATTATTTATACGATGGAATTTTACGTTTTTATGTAAGCATGAAACAAAGGCAGTGTGCGAGAAAGCCAGACACCAGCCGTGCTGTTACACTACGCATACCGTAGTACCATTTTGTATGTTGTGTAAAACAAAAAGCATTGAACAAAGCAAAAGGTGATGTATGTATATGAGAAAATTAATTGTACGATATCATTCCAGTACATTCTGTTGTACATTTTAGTCCTGTTTCCTTTCTCTTCGTTGTTGATAAGAGGATGCGAACTGTGTACAGTTTCCAGCTAGTTACCCATATTAGAGAAGAACTACACAGAGAGTATTAGAAGAAAAAGAGAGAAAGAACATTTGTGAATTGCAGTTGTCAAAAAAAAAAAAAAATAGCCTAGCTGGCCTTATTTGTGAAGCATAATTGCTTTTAGCATATGGAAGTATTTTTTCACATTTTCTTTGTATAAAATTTGTATTAAACTTAAATATCTTTTTTGATGATGGTGTTTCTTTGTGACTGAGCCATTGGACTCGCACCGTATGCTCTTTTGGGTTCCGCCCCTCCCCCGCCCCCGGTTTTTTCAGATTCTTCACCTTTTTTTAATTAAACTGTTTTTGGAAAAATGGCTTGGTCGTCCTCAAATTTGCAGTTTTCCATTGGGTCGGGATGGCCGTGTCCGGTCTGCATGACCCAGCACAGGAGGTCAAGGACATCTCCACAGGTGGTGGGCACATGATAAATAGGGGCCCCCAGTGGGCGCTTTTCCTGGGAAGTCCAGTTCCTTGGAATTTATTGACAGGGCCATGCCAACGAGAAGGGAAATCCTGGTCGGTCTTTGCAAGACAGTAAGAGGGGAGGGGACAGTCTTCCTGTGGCTAGGGTGGGGACCTGCGCTTACGAGAGTGGCGTGGGCAGCGTGAGACCTCAGCGTGGCTCGGGTGTACCCTGGTCATCAACATATTTTGATTTTTTTCCAACCATTTAAAAATGTAAACACTATGCTCAGCTCATGGGCCGTACAAAAGCAGGGGATGGGCTGGATTTGGCTCACAGGCCATGTGGTGACCACTGCTGGGAAAGGACCAAATGGGGATGATTTTTTTAAATCTTTCTTTTTTTTTTTGGTGCTGAAATGAACGATCTGAAAATGGGGATATTTTAAAATAAGACCAAGGGGTGAAGGTGGCTACTGTCACTGGGACTGTGCTGGGGCTTCTCTCAGGAGGTGGTGTTTGACCTGAGACCTGAATGAAGAGCTGGCTGTGGGGCCATGAAGTGGGTGAGCATCCTAGACCGGGACCAGCAGGTACAAAGGCCCTGGGGCATTCACTGTGAGTTCGACAAGCTTGATGAGCTGCAGCGTGGCTGGTGTGGCTGAGAGGAGTGGAAGTGGAGAGGGCACCGGATATCACAGAGTCCGTGGTCCCCGGCATTCACACGGTGGCTGTGGGCTCCCTAATGTGAGCTGCCAGGGGCTCTTGTTGAAACAGGCCCAAAGAAGTAACTAGCTCAAGGCCAGGGAGCTGGTGAAAGATTCTGACAGGACTGCTAGTGAATGCTTTTTCCAGTAGAATGGGGTACTGTCATTTTTCGAGTTAAAATTTTTTTCAGCTTCCTTTCACTGGGCGTATATGTACACCTTACCTTCTCATTTGAAGACCACAGAGGGGAGGTGGACACAGCCCCACTTGAGGGGATGAGACTGAGGCTGTGAGCAGGACCGCAGTATCGCCCCCCGGGTTTTCCAGCTCCAGCAAGCCAGTCCCTGTCTGGCCCCAGGGCCCTTGCACTGGCTGTGCCCTTGGCCTGGCACACCCTTCTGTGGCTGGCATCTTACTCGGATTGTCTTTCAGGTGTCACCTCTGAAGCAGACACTCCCCTCCCGCCATTGTCCTCTGTCGCAGCCTCTTACTAGTTTACACATCCTTGAGCAAAGTTAATACATATTTATGACTTGGTCTTGTGCGTCCCGCTCACAGATGAGCTGTGTCGGGATGGGTGAGCTATATCCTCAGGGCTTGGAGGACACACGGCTTCTGGGTCTGAGCAGGGGCAGCCTCTGAGCCTTCCTCGCCATGAGGACCCTGGCACCCCGACCCTGCACCCAGGGGTCTCAGCTGCAGCCTCCCAGGGAAGGAGGCACCTGAGCAGAAAGTGGCTGACTCAGTGGTAGAGGAAAAAAACGGTGAATGTTACTATGTATTTGACTAGGTCCATGCCTCCTCCCATTTGGAAAGACGTGCGTGTTGTTAGACCCCCTCGGGGAGGCTGTTTTCTCTCCTTTTGGAACAGAACCGGCAGCATCTGACACACACCCTCCTGTCTTGTTTCCTTTTTCACTTCTGCTGAGGTCTCGGGCATTGTTCCAGCGCCTCTTCGTTCCCCTGTGGGTCCGTGACCCTGGGATGTCACAGCCCCCAGTGGATGGGTCCTCCGCTAATCCCCAGACACTGGCCATGGGGTCCGGTGTTCCATGGGAGTCCTCCAAGGCTGCCCCAAAGGGTCTGTGAGAGGCCAGAGAAGAGGGGGAGCACTCGGAACTTTCAGACAGGGCTGCGGAGCCCTCCTCTCTGGCGCTGGTCCCGGTCGAGTATTTTCAGATGTCCTATGAGTCTGAATCGACGAACGAGAAGAGGGAGGACACGGTGAGGTCTGCTGTGGTCCTTGGTACTTTTTAGGAATGGCCTGGCGCGGGGCAGGACTGGCTGCGGAGGCTGGTAATGCGATCGGGCACTCTCGCCACCTGGTGGCCCTCACCTAGAACTGCAGCCCCCAGAGCCGGAGCTGGAGCACCGGGGACAGAGAGGGACAGAGAGGTGGGCCAAAGCCGTTCATTCAGGTGACAGCTGCTTACCGAGCACTCTGTCTGGACTCAGCACTGAGGACACAGTACTGAACAAAACAGGTGCAGCCTCTGTCCTCATCCATCTGACATTCCCCATGAGAAGCAGTCACATAGGCATATAATATAATGCTAGGTGGGACAGATACTGTTGAAGGTAATTTGCATGTGTGGAAGGGAGGTAGATGGTCTGCCTGGGGACAGCCTCTCCGTGGAGCTGACTGCTGAGCAGAAACCTGAAGAAGGGGTACCAAGCTGTGATGACCGGGGCATTGGTTGTTCATGCTGGTGGAACATTAGAAGCACCTGGGAAGGTTTTTTGTTTTTTGTTTTTAAATAACCACCAGTAAATGCCGAGACCCTACCTGCTTTCCCAGAATAATGACATCCAACTCTCTGGGGTGGGGTTTGGGCATCTGTCATTTAAAGCTTCTCAGGTGATCCCAGTGGGCCGCCAGAGCTGAGAGCCTCTAACCTGGTTGGAAGAACGTCCAGGGTAGAAGAACAAATGTAAAAGGCCTGAGGGGGGCACCTGGCATCTTCCAGGAAGAGAAGGCAGGCCAGTAAGGCCAGAATGGAGGGATTCCAGGTGGGGGTGGGGCTGATGGGCTCAGAGAGGGAGAGGGAGAGAGGGAGAGGCCGAGGTTTGCACTGTGCTCCAAAACGGGTGGGAAGCCAGGTGGGTGGGTTTTTTTGAACAGCTTTATTGGGATATAATTCACATACGATGGGATCCACCCATTTGAAGTGTGTAATTCAATGATTTTTGGTATTTTATTTAAAAAATTGTAGTAAAATATATACAACAACATTTGCCCTTTTAACCATTTTTAAGTGTACAACTCAGTGGCATTAATCAGAGCTGTGTTTCGAACGTAGAAATGTTTTCCAAAATGCAGCTTTCATATCAGGGCACATCAGGACATCCCCTACATTTTCTCTCACCCAGGGAAACAAAGGTCACCATATCCCTTCCAGCGTCCCCGTGTGGGTTCAGCCCGCACGCTGAGCTCTGCACTGAGGGTTTTCCAGGCTACTGTAGTCTTTTTGGTCTTCATGATAACTGCGCGGGGCGGGATGAGGGAAGTGACTTGTCCAAGGTGACAGACACAACAGGTTAGTGCCACAGCCAGGATTCAAACTGGACTCCCGTGTCTGCGACACCGCGGTCAGTTTACAGAACGCCTTCCCGGGCCCCTTTCCCTGCCTCCCCTCCACTGTCCACAGGGTGAGTATTGTTCTCTTTGTGCAGCTGGGAAAGTAAGACTCGAGGCTTCCATGAATTTACAGGGGGTCAGGGTTTTAGTTGCAAACAACACTCTAGGTAATATGGCAGGAAAGGAATTTATTGAAGGGTATTACGGGACTCGCAGACCTCTGGAAGGCAGGGCCAGAGAGACCGGCTGGGAGACTGCACAGCCACAGTGTCCAAATCACATTGCAGGACCTTCCCGTCACTGCCACTGGGCCTAGACGTTGCAACTCTCACCGGTGACATTGGGCACGTCCCTCCCGCCTCCTTGCTAGATTGGATCCCACACATCAGAACGCACTTCGCAGAATCCGATTGCTTTCTCATGCGGGTGTATCCGGATTGGGTAAACCCAGGTTGCGCTGGGTGTATTGGGTTGAGGCTGAATACCACTTGGGTGTATTTGATTGGCTGAGTCTCCAGCTGGGTATATATGATTGGTAGACTCTAGGTCACATGCCTACGTCTTAGCTGCGAGGAAGGCTGGGAAGGTGGCGTTCGGATTGCTTCGGCTGCAAACTCCTAAGGTAGGAAATTGCCCAAACAAAAGGCCTTGGGTCGACAAAGACATTGACGGCGCTCCCTGCAGAACTGCCCAGAGTCTCTGTCAGCCAGGTCAGTTGAGAGCAGAACTCACGCAGCCAGGTAGAGCGGAAGGGTGTAGTAAGCGAACCAGGCTGTAGTGCGGCTTGCGGCTAGTTGGCGAGGCTGGAGCTACATTTCCCAGAATCCGTTTCTTTGAATGGTGCTGAGTTAGAATTGACCCAAAGAGGGACTCATGTGAGATTTTGAAGATGGAAGGGAAGTAGCAGCCTCTCCTCTTGCAAGGTTGCTGTGGCTAGATGTGGTGACAGACAGCTGCAGACGTGCGCTCAGACTGCAGCTTGTCCTTGCTGTCCTCTGTGCCACCCGCGGGTCTTGTTTCGGACTCCTGGACATCAGCATGTGCCCCGCCCCTGGGTGCTTGGCTGCAGGGGCTAGGGTTCCCCGTCGATTTCTCTTCTGGCGCCTCTCTGCAGACACACTTTGGTGGCTGGACATGCCTCACGGCTTCTCAGATTGCCTCGTTGGTGACTCCAGGTGCAGCCTTTCACACTTTCACTTCCCCAACTCCTGTGACCCCCTGTAGGAGGCCTAAGTCCCGTAATACATGGCTTACCCCTAACTCCTGGGCCAGATCTGGCCGCGTCCCTGATTGGGTGGGATACATGATGAGTGTTTACAGAATCGGGAGGAGGGCTGGGCTGGGGCAGCCACGCGGCAGGACTGGCGGCTGGGTGGGTGGTGCGGGGCGGCTGCTCCTCCTCCAGGATCAGGAAGGGCCCCTGTTGATCTAGTCGCAGCTGCACCAGCCTCTGGGGCCTGACCCTCGCCGGCTTTGCTTTCGTCTGCACCTGCAGGCCGAATGCCCCGTGTGCCGCCACCTTTCTCCCCCACTTCAGTACCAAATACGGGTCTCTTGTGAACACAGCTAGTGTGTGGGCCCTTCAGTGCTCCAGACCCCTGGCTCTAATGGAGCCTGGAGAAGCGTTTTCGCTTTCCAGCCTCTCATTCAGGAAGGTACAGCCAAGGGGAGGCAATGGTTGAATGCTGAAAAGTCATTTCTCACCCAGAGTTATGGCTGGGGATCAAACCCTTGGCTTTGCCATCTGGCCCAGGGCTCTACCTGCCCACGGCTCTGTTCAATTAATGGAAAACCATCGCCTCCCTGGCCCAGGAGATAGTCCAAGGCCAGGTCAGCTTGGGCTCTAGACAGCTTGTTAAGACAATTGAGTACTGACCTCGGTTCACTTCGGTGAACTGCAGAAGGTAACTTCATTTCTGTAGCATTCCAGGCAGTTGCTGTGCACTGAATCGTAATAACCTGCATTTTGCAGCTGAAGATACCAGACCCAGAGAGGTTGAGGAAGCTGCCTGAGGTCACACAGCTGGTTAGTGGCAGAAACAACTTGAACCCAGGCTGATGACGCAAAAGAATGTCTGCTCTTAAGCTTTACTCTATCTTTGTCATCATTAGAGAAGCTTTTATATAAAAGCCACTTCCTCCCTCCCTCCCCCCTTCCATATTAGGTACCCATTCTCATGCCTAATAAGTTTCAGGTGCTGGGGACACAGCTTTGGACAGAGAGATGGGGTAGCTACAGGGTAGTGGTAAGATGGGAACTCTGCTCCCAGGACCAGGTGCGGAACAGAAACTAGTGGAACAGGTCAGGGGAGAGTGGATACACATTTTTATTTATTTTTTATTTATTTATTTATTTTTTTAATCAAACATGTTAGAATAGACTCCTGCCTCTGTTTTCTTTTTTAAACCTATAGTTCTCTTGGTTTAGTTTTTTTTTTTTTTTCTCTTCCACTTTTGATAGAAAATTGTGTGTTCACAGTAGAAAACCCAGCTCCCGGGTGTGATGGTAGATTGTGTGTCAGGGAGGCGACAGGGCATGGCGGGGATGGTGGCAAAAAGCGAGCCTGGCAGGGACAGCAGCAGGAGCTGTGGAGTGGCCCTAGCTGGACCTACAGTGTTGCCATATCCTCCGCTTTGTTTTTGGAGAGAAGTTGAAAGTGTGGATTTTGAGTTAATTCTCCCAAGTTTTAAATAGTTGGGTCAAGGTTTGAACACGTAATGTGAAGAGTAATGAAACGTCTCTGTGGGCCAGATCTGGACCGTGAGCCACCCGTTGGCAATCTTGGGCAGAAGAGCAGTCATTTAGCAAGGATGCTGGGTTGGGGGTCCAAGCTTGGCCACATTCCAGCTGCAAGGTCAGGGGCAAGCCACAATACCCCTCTGGGCCTCCATTTCCCCCTCTGTGAAATGGGGCTTGTGAACACCGCAGCTAATTGGATGATGAATGTACTGTTTGCTGAAACTTGTTCTAAACTAGCACCTTTCAAACACCGGGTTGTGAGTGAAAGTGTTTTAATGGATTGTGACCTGCATCATTTAAAAGCACAGTAGAGCAGGATGGAATAGAATAGGACGCATCATGGCCAGATGGGTAGGCATTGCTTTGTGAAGCCTGTTTCAGACGCAGACAATACATACACGTTCGTATGTGCATACATAGGTGCGCGCTGTCCACGGTTTGATGTCATCGGCACCTGTCGCTGTGGAGTGCAGTCAGAAAGCCTGAAAGCCACCGTTCTAAGTGCTGGTCCTGTCGGCACTTGTCCGGTGCTGTCAGCAATCCATGAGCTTGGTTCTACCGTCACTCTCGTGTTAGAGCTGAAAAGTGAGGTTCGGGGAGAGAAGTTCCCACGGATAGTAACAGGGAGAGCTGGGATTTATCCCAAGGCCCCGGGCCTGATCACTATGCGATGCTTCCTCTCCAGCAGGAGGACATGAGCTAATGCGGGTCAAGGGCTTAGCTCGGTGCCTGGGACATAGCAGGTGCTTAGGGAGCGTGAGAAGCTGGGCTTGCGTTTGCTGCTTCTCCTTCAGCCCAGGTGGCCAGCAGGATCCGAGGGCTGAGACGGAAGAGGCCTGGGACTCTGCCGACCCTGCTCACCCCTGGAGTGGGGCGGTGTCTGCGAGGGCGTCTCACCTACAGCCAGAGTTTACCAGCTACTCCTTTCAGACCAGACACTTCATGCTGAATTTTATAATCCGTGTTTGGCTGGAGCCAGCTTATCCCTATCCTTGAATGAACTTCAACATGTAAAAAGAAATCCCAACATTTTTTTCAAACGAGTCTCACTATGGTTACGTGCAATTAGTCCTTAGAGCGGCTTGTTCTGGCGTTTTCCAGGGTGGTGGTTGCGGATTGCTCTTGAGGCTACCGTAGTGTCCGTTTGCCTTCCCGCATAGATGCTGCTTAATAGTGGGATCCCCATTGTGGCCACGGCAGGTCAGCTTATCAGTTTTTAGGCCTGGACACACTGTTGACAGTGCTGCCATTTCACCGCAGCAATCCCTGAAGCGTGGACACGGCCTGATGGCCATGCTTTCCGAATCCTTTCAACAGCAGCCTGCATTGTTTCGGGCCCAACTTCGGGCGGCACCGGCGGGGGCTCGGCCCAGCTGCGGGCTCGCACTGCCCTCTGGTGGTCACTGGCCGGCATAGCTTTGCCAGCGCGGAGCTGGCATTGACAGCGGTCGAAGGCGTGGTGGGGAGACTGGTCAGAAATCAGAACAGTGATGGAATGTGGGTAACGGCTGGGAAAGGCGGGGAAGGAGCCTTTTGGGGGCCTGGACACCTCTTCCATCTTGATCTGGACAGTGGTTACCCAAGCGTGATCCTTTGTAAAAATCCATCAGGGTGCATACTTGAGCTTTGTGCAGGAAATGGATGTGGATCATAAAATGCAATTTAAACATCTCTAAGTTCATGCGGGATCCCGGTTGTTTTTGACTGCACACCCTACTTCCATCCTTCCCCCTCCAAACCAATGTCCCCACAGCAGCCAGAGTCATTTTAAAAAATGTCAATCAGATCATGCCACTGTCCTTGTGAGAACCCTCTGATGTGTTCTCATTGAATTTAGAATAAAACCCAAACTCCAGTAAAATTCCAATCCATGACCAAAAGGATCCATCCACATCTGCCTGGGCCTTACGCTCTGACCCCACGACCTGTGACCTCACCTCCAGTCTTTCCGGGTTTCCCATCTTTCCGTCCAGCTCCAGCTTTGTTTGCCTGCGTGTTCGTACTTCCTTGTCTGCCCCTGGAGCGCCTGACCTGGATTTCTCACCACCCGGGTCTGAGCGCAGGTGCCACCCGCTCCGAGGTGAGCAGGCCGTCCACAGCGTCCCCGTGCCGTTCCGGTTACTCTGTGTTGCTTCACCCCAGAGCTTCCTTCTGGACTCCAGCCAGTGTCTGAGAGGAGAGCAGCCCCTGTCGTTGACCCAGCAATGCCACGCCGTAGACTCAGTCACAATCCCAGCCAACAAACAGACCCTCAGTGTCTACCCCCTGGACAAGAGGCTGCTTTTTGGACCCTGAATGTTTCACTGGCAGATCCTGTGATCTCTTTCAAAAGAATGTTCTTAGGCTCCCCGCCCCCCTTTTAGAGTAGGCTGTACACCCAGAGTGAAGTCCAGTGCGGGGCTCAAACTCACGACCCTGAGATCAAGACCTGAGCTGAAGAGTCAGACACTTAAGCTTCTGAGCCACCCCGGAGCCCCTCAGGCCCCTTTTTGAAGTTGGCTGGCTTAGGCCTCCAGGATCCACCTTCTCCTCCCTGCTGAGGGTCCCACAGCTGCTTCTCTGCTGGCCTCATGGTGGTTCTTGGAAGGGGCCTTGGGCTGTGGCTCAGGCTTGTGCGCGGCGAGTGTCCAGGATCTGGGGAGTGTGCCGGTGTCCTGCTTGTGGCCGCCGGCTCCTCCTGCAGGACGAGGTGATGAGTGGGAAAGTCTGCGTCTCACGGTTGATTTGCCGGCTTGTGTCGCCTTCCCTCTGCAGGGAAGTCAGCTCCACGGGGGTCGGGACTGCCCCTGTCTCACGTCTGCGTCCGCAGGCCGAGAAGGGCACCTGATAAATGGTAGACCCTGGCTTCACCAGGCGGGATGGATGAATGGCTGGCACAGCTGCTCTGAGACGGGATAGGGCTTTATAACGTGTCCCCGCTCAGACCCTGGAGACCACAACTGCCCCGCTTTTGGTGGGGGTGGCTTGGCAGAGACCAGGCTTCCTGGGACGGGCAAGAAGGGGGCTGCCTGATTCACAGACCTGCTCTCCTCAGCCTCACACTCGCAGCCTGAGTCCCATAGGAAAGGGCTAGTGTTGCCGCTGGGGGGAAACTGGCTGGAAACAAGCTACCTACAGCAACCGGCTGTGACCAGGAAGTCTCTAGAAGTGACATCTGATCTTCAAGATGTTCTTAGAGTAATCTGCTCACGGCATTCAGTATATAAGTAGGGCACTCTCCCACTTACCCGTATGTCTGATAGGGCCTACGGGCCACTGTTTTTATTAATTTCTTATATCTTCTTCCAAAGTTTCTTTTTGTAGATGAGATCCTACGGGTTTTACTTTTTTCTCCATTCTTATACAAAAGGTGGCATATGCCACGTACTGTTCTGAAACTGGCCTTTTTTGCTTAGTGCTATGTTGAGGCGATCTTCCCAGACTGACACGTGGGGCCCACTCTTGTTCTTTTTCATGCGTGCGGAGTAGTCCATCCTGTGGCTGCGTCCTCATTTAACCAGCTCACCGCTGACGGTGTTTGGGTTTTCATTCTTTGCTAGTACACGCAATGTTGTAGAAAATGAACCTCTGTGGGGTTTCCACACGTACATAAATGTATCTGTAGATCGATTCTCAGAAGTGGAATTGCTGGATAAAATTGACAAAGTGGGTCAATATTGCCAACTTTCCCTCCTGGGGAGTCGTGCCAGTCTCCGCTTCCACCAGCGGTGTGTGAAGGGCCCGCAGCTCCGCCGGTACTAGGAGTCCCAGCACTTCCATAGTTTTGCCGGTCCGATGTGGAAAGTGGCATCTCAGTGTATGTGTGAGATTGACCATCTTTTGTAAGTTTAAGAGGCAGTTTTATTTTTTGAAAGTTTTTACACCCAGTGTGGGGCTTGAACTCACAACCCTGAGACTGAGAGTTGCACACTTCACCGACTGAGCTAGCCAGGTTCCCCAAGAAGCAGTTTTATTTTTTTTGGAAAAAATGTAGGGGTGCCCAGCTGGCTCAGTCGGTGAAGCGTGCGACTCTTGATCTCAGGGCTGTGGATTGGATCCCCACATTGGATGGAGAGCTTACTCAGGGGGAGTGGCAGGCAGAGGGAGAAACAGGCTCCTTGGAGCCTGATGTGGGACTCGATCCCAGGACCCTGGGATCATGACCTGAGCTGAAGGCAGACACTTAATCAACTGAGCCACCCAGGCGCCCCTGCCAGTGCATTTTAGATGCTTGATTAATATCTGATGAAAAACACCCAGCTGGGTATTTGGTGGTAATGAATGGCTGATTTCCTGTGTAGAAATCTGAGCCCATGAGATATGATAATACCACTAATAACGTTATTTATTATGTGCTATGTAAGTTGGGATGCTTTTGGTTGCAAATAACAAAGGAAGAACCAACTCAATATTTGAACCATAAGGACATTTGTTAACTCACATAATAAATTTAACCTACCTTTCCAAAACAATTGTCCTTTTAAGAATGAATGCTTTATCAATGGAAATCTTCTAAGTTTGTGGACTATTGCCTATAAATGAAACCAAACCGAAGAGTCCAAAGATGGAGAGTAAGAGACTGAATTAAAAAATGTAAAGCCGTATCTTGAATTCTGCATTTGGAATGGGGGTGTCTGAGGTCACACATCCCTAAACTTTTTGGTCAAGTAAGCCAAAGAATTCTGTGTTTTGTTTTGTTTAAGCCCCTGTGTTGTGTTTCTGTTCTTTGTGATGGAAAGAAATCCCAGTAGTGGCTCTCTGATTTCTCAAGCCCTTGGCTAGGCAGATACCTTCAGCCCCAGGGGCTGACCTGAGGACTTCGTTGGGTTTCTGTCCTTCGCGGGGGGCTGGTCAGGAAGTTCTCAAGTCATGTTCAGACTTCTGGGAGGCCAAGGGCTTTTGTTTGTGAGTGAAGAGTCCCATTACTCTACTTCTGAGATTGTCCTCAAGAGCTGCAGGATACTGCTGGGGAAACGGTGACGATTAAGGAGTCTGGGGCCAGTGAATCCTAGCTGTCTACCACCCACCCGTCCGTCATCCATCCACCCACCCACCGCCCATCCATAACCCGTCTGCTGTCCATCTGTCTGAGCATCCGTCTGTCCATCCATCCATCCTTCAGCCTTCATTAAGTGCCATATCTGTGTCAGACTGTTACGGGTACTGAGTATACAGAATGAGAAAGACACTGTCCTTGGCCACTGGGACCTCTGAGTCCTCCAGGATTCAGGCTAGAACACTTACAGACTGTGGACTCCTAGCTTCCGTCAGAACCAGCACTGGGCATTTAGTCCTCAGAACAGAAAAGGGGTTGACCACCTGGGTCATCTCAGGATGAAGGGGCGGCTCCGCCTGTGCGGATGGCTGGAAGTCTGTTAATGCCTCGAATGGAAGCTTCAAGATCGGTCATAAAGTAGTGACACCTATCCCACTTCAAAATGTAAACGTGGTTTTATTTAATGCCTTTTATCCATCACAAAGTACCGCCTCCTCCCCAGGGTCCCCTCTTCCTAGAAAACAAGATGGCAGCATAAGGCACGTGCACTGTCCACATGACGTCAGGTTAGGTCCTTAAAACAAAAATAAGCAATTGTCTTCCCATCAGCCCCAATCGCCTCCCTCACCCATTGTTCAAAGAATGATTGTCCCCCCCCAAAGCACAACTTGGAGCAAAGCGTGCTTCACTGAGAACTGCACCACCCCCATGCCAGTTTAGAAACCAAACCAACGACTAAGAAAACCAACAACACGGGTACGAGAGCATAATACCAGAGTAATGAGATTAGTCCATAAATTAAAAAGGAAAAAAACCCAACCCAAGCCTGTCCCCTCCTCATCCCTCCCCCAAATCAGCAATTCCTCGCTTTTGTTCTGTGAGTCTCGTGGAAAAGCCTGGACTCCGAGCCAGCCCTTTTCTCCAAAGTTAAATATTCCAAAGCCACCGGGGGGTACTCTGCGTCTCCGGACCCGCGCGTGGACTAAAAGGACAGCTGCTGAGATGGTCACCGGGCACGTCCTCTCGGCCGCAGGGACCGCCGGCGTCGGGCATCTGGCGGGGAGGCGGGGAAGGCGAGGGCCTGGGAGCGCGGGATGCGCCGGGGTGGCCGGTGGCGAGGCCGTGGGCTCTGCTATAAATACTCCAGCTCCAGGGCGTGCCTCAGCGCCTCCAGGTCCGCGTGGCAGGATATCCGCCAGAAGGGCATGTTGTGCTGGAACACAGAACACCAGCCGCGGCGTTAAGGCCGTGCCCCGGGCCTCCCCGCCCAGCCCAGGGTCAGAGCCCGATGCCACGCCCACCCGAGGTGGCGAGGCCCGTGGGCGATTCCCGAACGGCGGGGCAGCCCCCCCGACCGCGCGGGTGTGTGTTCCTAGCAGCCCGGCACCCTGTCCGACCCTCTCCCCGACTTTGGGAAGGTCTTCGGTCCTGGGCGGCGCGCTGACCCGGAATGAAGTCCGGCAGTGAGAAGGCTGTTCCTTCCTAGAAGGTTGTCCTCGATCTGCTACTTCGAGAAAAGTGTCAGCTAGGTGCGCACGTCTGCACCCGTCCCTAACACTGGCTCATCTCGGAAGGAGCAGACGGAGCTGGTCCCCGCCAGGGTTGGGCAGGCCGGCCACGGCGGACCGGGCGACGTCCGTCTTCTCGCCTGTGAAATGGGGGGCCGGATGCGGCTGCTGCGGCTCCTCCCTGCCGGGCCGTCGGCTCAGGGCCGCTGTTGGGTTAGCCTAGGCGCGCCGACGCCAGGGCGTGCGTGTGCGCAGGTGCGCGTGGAGGGGTGGGGGCGGAGGGGCTGGCTAGTGAGGTGGTCAGGAGTCAGGATGCAGAGTTTGGATGGTCACCGTCAGCCTGTGACACCCAGCGTCTTACCCCTTGCTTTCCGTGCCCTCGCTGCTGCACTGCCCAGACAGAACGCTTAGAAACCAAAACACGAGCACCGTTTTCAAGCGGGCGGGAGAGAGAGGAGGGAACGGATTTCACCAAAGCGCAGCTGACGGCAAGCCAGCGCGAACTGCCCTCACGGCCACGGTCATCACACGGTCATTAACAGCTGGTGAGAGTGCGGGTTCTGTGCCGCGCACGTGACCTCGTTTAACCCGGTCCCTGATCCTCAGGGAGGCACTCTGTCTTATTTCACAGATGGGGAGACTGAGCCACAGAGGGGTCCTGTCAGCCTCCAGAGAAGAAAGCTGACTGCATGTTCATTTACTGGAAAATTTAATCATTGGCTGAAGTTGTTGCATGCCCAGTACTGCTGTCTCTTCTTGCTTGCTTCTAGAACTGAGAATTTGGCAGCACTGTGCCCAGACCTAAGGGATGTGCTCTGATCGGCTAAGCAAGCTGTGACAGCGCCAGCCCTGTTTGCCAGGGTTTGTCCTGTAGCCTTTTTTTTTTTTTTTTTTAATATTTATTTGGAGAGAAAAAGGGAGGGAATGAGTGGGGGGCAGAGGGAGAGGCAGACCCCCCACTGAGCAGGGAGCCGGATGCAGGGCTCAGTCCCAGGCCCCCGAGATCATGACCTGAGCTGAAGGCAGACACTTAACTGACTGAGCCACCCAGGTGTCCTGGTCCTGTATCCCTCTTGATTTGTGACCTGAAGCCAAAGGGGAAGATGGTGAGGGGAAGGGTCTTCTTCCAGGAATAGAGGGAGGCACCTGAGGAGAGAACTCCTTCCTCCTTACTTTCCCTTCCTATTTGGATGCTGTCCTGTTAGCATGTGATGCCCGGAGCTGTGGTAGCCATTTTGAGATCACGAGGCAACAAATCAGAACATAAAAAGCCAAAGATGGTTGGAAAGGTAGAGCGAAATAATAGAAAGGGATGCTTGATGAGTTTTTGACCCACTGAGACAACCTAGGGCACAACTATTTCTAATCTTATTAGGTAGCAAGTGTTTAACTCACCATTACATGGGCTTTCTGCTACCTGCTGCTAAAAGGTACTGAGCCTCCCAAGACAGTCATTGGCCTGAAATTATTTAGTGAACAGACAGTGCTTGATGAACATTTGGATGCCTGGAGTTCTGCCCTGTAAGGTTCCACGTCCATAGGCTAGAAACTATACAGGCGTCCTTTTGGCTCCTGGAACCCATCAGATCCTTTCCTGCCTCTGGGAGCTCTTCACTTACTGTGCCCACTCTTTATATCACTGTTTATCTTTACCTTTCTGGTCTGTGGTAGGCAGACTAACAGCCCCCCAAAGATGTCCATCCGATCCCTAGAACCTCTGAATGAAGGGGTTTTGTGGATGTGATTAAGTGAAGGATCTTGAGATGGGGAGGTGACCCAGAGGGCAGGGACTGTGTCTGACAGTTCACCGCCGTGCGCTCGGTGGGGTCTCGTGCATAGCTGGCGCGCACACGCATGGTCCCCACTGGAGTCACGGAGAAGGCATCCACAGCTACGAAATGCACAAATGGTTTTGTGTTGTGGTCAGCACTATGAAGGAAACAACAGGGAGGGAGGGCAGAAAGCAGCTGGGGGAGGGCATCTGTTCTGATAGCTGGGGTCAGGGAAGGCCTCTGTAGGGGGTGACAGTTAAGCAGGCCCCAGAAGGCAAGAAGGAGGTGCATACTTATGGGGGGCGGTGGTCAAGGCAGAAGACAAAGCAAGTGCAAAGGCCCTGAAGACAGTTTGAGCTTGGAATGCACGTTCACTGCTGCCTAGCATGGCTCCTGGCACACAGTAGGTGCTCAAGAAACACACAGAGAAGGCATGAAGGGGGGGGGAGAGGGAAGGCAGGCTTCTCACAGTTCTCAACGAACACATCTTTTTCTCTTTCGCTCAAAGGAAGCAGCATGCTATCCATCATGGGCCACAGATGCCGTTCCTTCAATGCCTTTCAGCTCCCCACCCCCTCCTTCCCCCAGCCAAACCTTCCTTTCTCTGCAAAGATGGATTTTGGTTCCTGCCTGGCCAATCCTGTCCCCCTTTAAAGAGTGTAATTCATTTTTCTGGGAGGAAATGAGCAAAGGTGGGAGAGAATGTCTCAGCCGCCTCCATCCCAGGCCTAGAGCACAGGTGGATTTATCACTTGTGGAGAGGTGGAGACAAATGACCCACTAAAATGGAGATATTAACAACACTGTCAGCCCAAACGGTCCGAGCCCCTTGTCCTGTCGCCGTATTTCACGCTGCTCAGGTGTCTGGCAGCCTGGGCTAATGACTCCCATCCGTCAGGCCGGCAGAGCGGCTAGTGTGCAGCGTTTCTCGCTACTGGGCTGGGGCTGCTGCGTGAGACAGTCGCAGAGGTTTTTAGAGGAGCTCAGTGGATGGGTGTGTGTGCGCCTTGGTTTCCTTTGGTAGACTCCCACTCTTGTCTGACCAGCTCAGGGATGAGGACAGACTGTTTGAAACTCCTAGGTCTACCTCCTTCCTGCTTGACCTTTGGTGCAAAACATCAGTTCACATGTACCAGCTGTGCGACCTGAGGTATGTTAATTAACCTCTCTGAGTCTCAAGTACATCCTCTGTAAAATGAAGCAGCTGATACCCACTCTGCAGGCGGGTTTGAGGATTCAATAAAACGGTAATGCCCGTAATCAAGAGGAGGGGTATGGGCATGCAGTTAGGTCAGGCACCCCTAGGGGCCAGGGATAGGGCTGCCACAGGCCAGCTGTGATGGAGACTGCCAGCTGCCCCTCCCCCCCAGCAGCCCCCGTTTTGCTTAGCTGGGTATACACGGCAGCTGAGAATAAAGGCGACCTCTCCCAGCGCACGCCGTGGCGGGGTGTGATCACCTGACCCAGATCTGGCCGCTGGGATCTGAGCAGCAGGGCCGTCCACCTGTTTCCCCTGTGCCCTTAAAGGGATGCGGTGGCCTCCCCCCTTCCCTTGCCAGGGGCCGCCATGCAGACAGGGGGTGGTGGCGAGAGAGCAGCCCGGGGACGGCAGAGCAACAAGACGGAAGGGGCCCGGGTCCCTGGTGCCGGTACCGCTGTGCCCGAAGCTCGAGGTGTCTCACATGGGAAACGAGAGGCCTCTCTGCCCGCTGTTCGAACTGCTGTCGAGCGTCTCTGGCACACCCAGCCCCACTCCGCAGAACCTGGACGGCTCCCTGAGACCCTCCCGCCCAGCCCGTGCTGGAGCCCGCCCTCTCCACCCCTCCACCGGGCTGGGTAACGTGCTTCTCCCATGGGCTCTGAGCAAACGAGAGATTTGGGTGAGTTTTCACCTTCTGTGCAAATTAGCATTCCTATTTTCTTTCTCTGCTGGTTCCAGGGGAGAGAGCAGCTCCTTTGAGCTTCTGCAGGTTGTTACCCTTCCCTCCTGCCCACCATCCCAGGGAGTAGCCGTGGAAGCTCGGCCAGTCGCTCTGTCACGTGCCTCTGCTCAGTCCTCGGTGCTGTTCCCGGCGGCTTAGAGCTTGGGAGAGGCTGCTCAGAGAGGGGGCGTCCCCTGCTGAAGGCCGCGCAGACCCAAATGGCAGAGCTAGGATTTAGGGTAGAATGTGCGCCCCCGGGCACATCTTTCTGTGGGAGCAGGGCTGGCAGGAGGGCGAGGCCAGGGAGGTGCCTGGTCCGGTACGGGAAGGCCAGCCCTGACTAGCTGTTCTCAGAGGAGGAAAAGCCTGCCCCCTAGGGGTCACTGTGGAAATTTCTAGAGGTGTGAATTTCAACTCCTAATGATTTGGGGGCAGTGCCAGTGGGGGCAGGTGTCCTGCCTCATCTCACGCGCCTGGGACCTGACTGGTTTTCGAATGTCCTGTCAGTCAAGTAAGTACCAACCTGTACGTAGTAACCTGAGCCTGGACTCTTAACACTGGACCCGTCACGTAGAAATCGAGAGCATCTTTCCCATGCTTTTAATAAAACCTGCATTTCCAGGAGTGCAGCTACTGTGTAAAACCAAGGGAAGTCTGTATTTTGCTTTATTCAGGATCTCTCCATGAGCTGCTTAGCAGTTTGGAGAAGCCGGGTTAGGGCCGCAGCCCCTCACCTGGCTCCTGAATGGCCGAGACGGCACACCTGTGTCACAGGCATGGCACGCTTGGTACAAGCCCTGGGATTTTGTGCCCCGATATTTATGTGTCAAAGTGTGTGTTACTGTGAGTAAATAACTTTCCCTTTGTCTTTGATTATCGACCATTAGATCGTGTTTTGGCCATTATGGTTATAGTGCCCATGACCGTTAGCATTTCATTTCAGGAGAGTAAAGGGGTCATTTCAAAACATCTACTACGCTGCCCTCACGAACTCTCTCCAGTGGTGAGAAGGTGGGAAAATGTCAGTGGCTGCTCCACGGAGGTCCCTGTTTCCCTGGGTGGGGGCCAGAGGGCAGGTGAGGGCGCCCGGGGCCACAGGCCTACACCGGTTCTCCAGTCCGGCCGTGCTGGAAGCAAAGCTTTATCTATCTTGATGGCTGTGCCACGCTGAGGGCAGAGTTCCCCGTTAGAGCTCAGCCTGGAGGGGGGGGTTCTAGAGCCCCTGGCAGCAGGGAGTCTGCTCCCGCAGCCTGTGCTCTGCACCTAGCACGCTGCTTCTGGAACACCGGTAATTTGTGATAATTCCCGGGATTCGTGATACTGCCTTGGCCATTCCTTGTGTATCACCTCTATTACAATTATTTACTCGATATTTTTCTCGCTAAATCCATTTTTGAAGTTAAAGAAATACACTTTAAAAAGAAGTGCTCACATTCTTCCTGGACCTGTCCTCCTGGCACTCCCCACCTGCCTGGCCCACCACTGTGGCCATGCTGGCTCCCTGCAGGAAGCTCCAGCCTCCAGACCTTGGAATCTCTTGGTTCCTCTCTGGGGCTGCCTTCCCTCTGATACCTCCTTGGCTCACTCCCTCTCCTCCTCCTCCTCTTACTCAGATGTCACCTGGCCGCGAGGCCTGCCTTGACCACTGAGTACGCTGGCAACTTGCCCCACCCCCACAGTGCCATCTGTCCCCAGTCCCTGCTTTATTTTTCTCCAAACCTCTGGTCACCACCTCACACATGTTACACTCTCGTGTTTACTGCCTGCCCCGGGCTGGAGCTGAGTGAGGGGTGAGAGCCCGTCCCTTCTGCTCATGTGGCCCCGGCGCCTGCTACCGCCACGGGCATGCCGTAGGTGCTAACGGGGCTTATGTGCTAGTGACCCCAGTCCTAGAGGCCCTGAACAGAGTGTGTGGACAGCTGGGGAGGGAGTTCAGGCAGGCCTGTGTCACTGGAAGACCAGAGTGGCCGCCGCTCAGGGAAATCTTCCCTCTGAGGTGGTGCTGGAGCCTGAGGCCTAAACGCGGAGTCCGGGGGAGCTGGGAAGGGGAGGAACCTTGCAGGTGGCAAGGCCTACTAGCTCTGCCCCCGGGCCCTCTCCTGGGACCCTTGGGGCCCTCCCTCCTTTTCCAGGCTTTCTCTGCTGAGACTCTAAACATTTCTGCATTTCCCTGGAATTTGTTGCTGGGGAGGGAAGGGGGAAACCAGGTCCTCCCAATTAAGCTCTGTGACATTAACAATCCACTTCCCAGGCCTCGGGGTGGGGGGTGGCAGGCTCCCTGGGATGCTGTTGACAGGTCCAGACCCAGGACTTTGGCAGCTGTTTCTTTTCCAAGAGCAGAGCTGTGGCCACCAGAACCCGCCGCCCCTCTCCTCATGGGCCCAAGATCACAAATGCAGGGTTTTCTTTCTCATTAGCTTAATGCTGTCTTTATTAACTGGGAAGGGTTCCTGGAACATATGATCAGTAAGTATGAAATAAAGTGTGCACACGTGCACCAGCCCCCCACCAGCCTGCCTGACAGAGGGTCTCTGGGCTCCCGAGCGCTTGTCCTAGAGAAAACCCAGGGCTACCGGGGGCGGCAGCCAAAGGCACCGGGGGGGATTTGCAGAAGGAAATTACTCAGGATGCTTCTGCGATTGCAAATGGGAAGGGACGGGGGAGCGGAGAGCCTGGGAAGGAGGGGACCCCCGAGCCTCTCTGGGACGCAGTACCTTCTTCGCCCCCTGCTCCTCCTCCACGCCGTCACCGATCACCACGTAGACCGCTTTCCTGCCGAACCGCTGCATGATCCTCTCGAAGCAGCTCTCCTTCCCTGCACGTGCAAGAAGGGGAAAGAAACAGCGCTTGCTGAGCACCCAGGACTGTGGGGACTCCTAACCGTGACCCAGGTGCTTGCTGGGAGCAGCTGTCCTCCGAGGGCCGCGCACGGAGCGGTTCGTCCTCAAGCAGCGTGTGTGCGTTCGCCATCCGCACGTGAGGGGCGACAGCACAGAGAGGTCAGTGGCTTGCTCAGGGTGACACAGAAGAGGGAGCATAGGGGCTTGAAGTGGGTTCCGGAGTCTACACGGCTGGCTGGTGTAGGGGCACCGGACCCACTTCATAGCGGAGGATGCCAGGCAACGTGACTTAGGAGGCAGAGTCACACGTCTGCAGGCGGCATCCTGGGGACAGACTGGCCCTCGTGGTGAAGCCCCTGCCCCTTGCTACGTGTTGATGACCATCCCTTTGTGTTGGCCTTCTTCCCGGGTGTGTGGGCAGCAGGAGTCCAGACACGCTGGATTCAGATCTTAGCTCCTCCTGATCGTGTCAGCAGGTGTGGTCACAGCAAGGAAAACGGGCGTGCTAAAAACAGTGGTCACACCCTGACTTTCCTGTTTGCTAGGCGCTTGGCCCACAGCAGAATTTCTCGGCCTCGGCGTTACTGGCACGTGGGGCAGGATGAGGCTTTGCAGAGGGGGCTGCCCTGATGGTGGGGGATGTGTGGGGGGCAGCCCCAGTCTTCACCCAGGAGATGCCTGGAGCAGTGTCTTCAGAGGTTGCCAGAGATCTCCGGGGAGGCAAGATGCTTCCCCGCTCTGTTGGGAAACACCGACCATACTCATTTACTTGTGTCGAGGCAATCCTCATGAAATTGCGATGAACAGAGGCTGGTGGAGGGCCCCGAAGAGGAGCGGGGGACTATCAATAGTTATAATAATAATAATAACCCAGGTTTATTTTTGAGTGCTCGTGCTCTGCGGGGAGCCTGCACGCTGCCCTGTGTCAGACGCTTCGGGGGTTATGACCACCTGTGTTGACAGACTGAGAAGCTGAGGCACAGAGAGGTCACTTACCCGGGGCAGCTGGTGAGCGAGCGCTGAGTTGGGATTCGAACCTAGGCTGCCCTGGTGGCTGGAGCTCTGAGCTACTCTGTTCTGCTCTAGGTCGGACTTGGCCCTGCTGGGACCATTCCTCCCTCTGGGCCGGCTTTCTCCTCTGGGAGCAGCGGCTGGGTCAGAGCTGCCAATCATACCCGTCTTCTGAGGCAGCAGAATGACGTGACCCCTGTGCAGAGCCGATCGCCACAGAAGGGGGAGCCTGCTGCCCGCCCCACGGACAGGGGGTTGACCATGCGACTGGCTTTGACCAATACTGGAGTGCTGGGGACCTGCCCCGGGAAGTGTGTGGGTGGTGTGGCTCGGCTCCCTTCACTTCTGCCACCTGTCGGGAGAGGAAGGTGCCGCTGCTGGCCACAGTGAGCGCCGGCCCCACGGTGAGAGAGGCAGAGCCCCGCGGACTCCGCACACGGATGAGTGAGAAATAAACACCCGAAGCTGCCGTGTGTTTGTTACTTAGCAGAAACCTGACTGTTGAAAAAAATGATGCTTTTAAATTTAAAACAGGGAGCTGGAGGCCAATTTCTGTGCTCTCCACTCTGATTGCCTCCGTGTGTTGACCTTCGGCCTCCCCGAGTGGGAAAGACGTTGCTCTGACATGTCCCTGATGGCATTTGATTTCTGACATAGAATCCAAGGGCTGAATGGAAATTTTAGATGTGCCTGGGTTCTGGATGCCTTTCTTGCAAAATCTACCGAAAAACGGTGCTGTTAAATGAAACTTTGCTTCGGAGAGAGGAAAAAAGATGGAGGAGTGGGGGACCTTTTTTCAGCGGGTCCCCTGAGTCGAGCTGCATAGGTACCAGACCAGCCTGAACATCCACGGAATCAGCCTGAGACGCAGGAAGATGCATCTGGATCTCTACAAATGAACATCTCCAGCGCTGAGTATTGAGGGACCAAGCAGGGAGTCATGAATCTGCGCACAGATATCGGAAGATAAACGAAGGGGGAGGGAGCCGCCGCGTTCGGGCGCCGGGAAGCCGTAGCCACCTGCACGGGGGAGCGGGCGGACTCGCAGACCCGTAGCAGCAGGGAAACCAGCCTGAAACCGGGAGCTCGGGAGCGCGCGCGACCAGACTGGAAACCAGCGCTCCGGAGCGCGCGCAAACCGCACTGAAACAGAGAGCTCGGGAGCGAGCGGGAACCAGGCTGGCAGTGTTAGAAGCACAAAGGACAGAGACGTGCCGGCCCTGAAAGCGAGCGCTGGGATGGCGGCTGTGGGGCGCACATCCCCTGATGCTGCGGGGTTTTTAGCAGCACCGGCAGAAAGAGTTAGAGTGGCCAAGGGAGCTCAGTGGAGAGCGGACTGCGATCTCTCTGTTCTGAGACAGAGGCTGGGATTCAGCCACTGCTGCTCTCTCAGAAGAGCCACAGAAAACTGCCAGAGAACAAAAGCCGGGAAATACCGGTTCACATTGTGCCCATCCCCATCCCCCCTCGCAGGGGACGAGGTGACTCTACCCAAACAGGGTTGCCTGAATATCAGCGCAACAGGCCCCTCCCCCAGAAGGCAGGCTGAATAAACAAGAAACCCACATCCCTAAGGTCCCTATAAAACAAGTGCACACTGCCTGGGTCCTGGTCAATAATTTGGGCTCTGGGCATCCCCGCGACCTCTCATCAGAATGACAATGAGGAGGAACCCCCAACAAAGGAAAGAAACAGACTGTGGTCTCGGCCACAGAACTAATGGATATGGATTTAACCAAATTGTCAGAAATGGAATTCAGAGTAACAATGGTCAAGATGAGATGTAGGCTTGAAAAAAATATTAACGAAAATATTAACGAGAATATAGAATCTCTAAGGGCGAAAATGAGAGCGAATCTGGCAGAAATTAAAAATGCTATGAATCAAATGCAGTCTAAACTGGACGCTCTGACGGCCAGGGTAAACTAGGCAGAAGAATGAATTAGTGAGCTGGAAGATGAGATAATAGAAAAGAAGGAAAAAGAGGGAACATGGCTTAAAAAACTACAATTTCAAGAATTTAGAATACGGGAGATTACTGACTCAATGAAATGTTCCAATGTCAAAATTATCGGCATCCCCGAGGGAGTGGAGAAAGGTCTAGAAGAGATATTTGACCAAATTGTAGCTGAGAACTTCCCTAATCTGGCGAAGGAAACCAGCACTCATGTCCAAGAGGCAGAGAGGACCCCTCCCAAGATCAATGAGAACAGACCAACACCACGTCACATGATAGTACAATTCACAAATCTTAGATCCAAGGATAAAATCTTGAAAGCGTCCAGGGGGAAGAGAATCCTCACGTACAGAGGGAGGAACATCAGAATAATGTCAGACCTGTCTACAGAGACCTGGAAAGCCAGAAAAAGCTGGCAAGACATACTCAGAGCACTAAGTGAGAAGACCATGCAGCCAAGGATCCTTTATCCAGCAAGGCTGTCATTCAGAATGGATGGAGAGACAAGGACCTTCCAAGACCGGCAGAAACAAAGAATGTGACCACCAAGCCAGACCTACAAGAGATATTAAGGGGGGTTCTCTAAAAGTAAAAAGACCCCAAGAGTGATACAGAACAGAAATTTACAATCTATAGAAACAAAGACTTCACAGGCAACATGACATCATTAAAATCATATCTCTCAATAATCACTCTCAGTGTGAATGGCCTAAATGCTCCCATAAAGCACCACCAGGTTACAGATTGGATAAAAAGACATGACCCATCCATTTGCTGTCTACAAGAGACTCATCTTGAACCTAAAGATACATCCAGACTGAAAGTGAAGGGATGGAAAACCATTTTTCATGCCAATGGACATCAGAAGAAAGCTGGAGGAGCAATTCTCATATCAGACAGATTAGATTTTAAGCTAAAGACTATAGTTAGAGATACAGAAGGACACTCTATTATTCTTACAGGATGTATCCAACAAGAGGATCTAACAATTATAAATATCTATGCCCCCAACAGGCGAGCAGCTAGATACACAAGCCAACTCTTAACCAGAATAAAGAGACATACAGATAATAATACGTTAATAGTAGGGGACCTCAACACTCCGCTCTCAGCAATAGATGATCTAAGCAGAAAATCAACAAAGAAACAAGAGCTTTGAATGATCTACTGGACCAGATGGACCTCATAGATATATACAGAACACTACACTCTAGACGGAATACTCCTTCTTTTCGAATGCACATGCAACTTTCTCCAGAATAGACCATATACTGGGTCACGAAACAAGTCTCAACCGATACCAAAGGACTGTGATTATTCCCTGCATAGTCTCAGACCACAATGCTTTGAAACTGGAACTCAATCACAAGGAAAAATCTGGAAGAAACTCAAACACTTGGAAACTAAGAACGATCCTGCTTAAGAATGTTTGGGTAAACCAGGGAATTAAAGAAGAACTTAAGCAATTTATGGAAACCAATGAGAACGAAAGCACATCGGTCCAAAACCTATGGGACACTGCAAAGGCGGTCCTGAGGGGGAAATACATAGCCATCCAAGCCTCACTTAAAGGAATAGAAAAATCTAAAATGCAGTCTTTATATTCTCTCCAAGATGCTGGAGCTGGAACAGAAGGACAGGCCTAACCCACGCACGAGAAGGCAGTTGATCAAGATTAGAGCAGAGATCAATGAATTAGAAACCAGGAGCACAGTAGAGCAGATCAACAAAACTAGAAGCTGGTTCTCTGAAAGAATAGATAAGATTGATAAGCCACTGGCCAGACTTATTCAAAAGAATAGAGAAAGGACCCAAATTAATAAAATTATGAATGAAAGGAGAGAGATCATGGCCAACACCAAGGAAATAGAAACAATCATTAGAAATTATTAACAACTATATACAATAAATTAAATAACCTGGAAGAAATGGATGCCTTCCTGGAAACCTGTAAACTATCAAGACTGAAACAGGAAGAAATTGATTATCTAAACAGACTGATTAATCATGAAGAAATAATTGAAGCAGTGATCAAAAACCTTCCAAAAAACAAGAGTCCAGGGCCAGACGGATTCCCCGGGGAATTCTACCAAACAGTCAAAGAAGAAATAATACCTATACTCCTGAAGTGGTTTCAAAAAATAGAAACAGAAGGAAAACTACCAAACTCATTCTATGAGGCCAGTATTACCTTGATCCCCAAACCAAGCAAAGACCCCATCGAAAAGGAGAATTACAGACCGATATTCCTGATGAATATGGATGCCAAAATTCTCAACAAGATCCTAGCTAATAGGATCCAACAGTACATTAAAAGGATTATCCATCACGACCAAGTGGGATTCATCCCTGGGATGCGTGGTTCAACATTCGCAAATCGATCAGTGTGATAGATCACATTAATGAGAGAAGAGAAAGGAACCATATGATCCTTTCAATTGATGCAGAAAAAGCATTTGACAAAATATAGCATCCTTTCCTGATTAAAACCCTTCAGAGTGTAGGGATAGAGGGTACATTCCTCAATTTCATAAAAACTGTATACTTCGTTCCAGTTGCAATATTTGCATTTTAGATGCTTGATTATATATACGATGAAACACCCAGCTGGGTATTTGGTGGTAATGAATGGCTGATTTCCTGTGTAGAAATCTGGCAGGCCCATGAGATATGATAATACCACCAACGCGTTATTGTGTGTGCTATGTAAGTTGGGATGCTGGTTGCAAATAACAAAGGAAGAACCAACTCAATATTTGAACCATAAGGACATTTGTTAACTCACATAATAAATTTAACCTACCTTTCCAAAACAATTGTCCTTTTAAGAATAGATGCTTTATCAATGGAAATCTTCTAAGTTTGTGGACTATTGCCTATAAATGAAACCAAACCGAGAAGAGTCCAAAGATGGAGAGTAAGAGACTGAATTAAATGTAAGCCGTATCTTGGGAATTCTGCATTTGGAGGCCCAGGGTGTCTGGTCACACATCCACTAAACTTTTGGTCAAGTAAACCAAAGAATTCTGTGTTTTTGTTTTGTTTAAGCCCCTGTGTTGTGTTTCTGTTCTTTGTGATGGAAAGAAATCCCAGTAGTGGCTCTCTGATTTCTCAAGCCCTTGGCTGAAGCAGATACCTTCAGCCCAGGGGCTGACCTGAAGAACCGTTGGAGTTTCTGTCCTTGCGAGGAGCTGAATCACGGAAGTTCTCCGGAAGTCATCGTTTCAGACTGGGAGGCCAAGGGCTTTTGTTTGTGAGTGAAAAGGAGTCCCATTACTCTACTTCTGAGATTGTCCTCAAGAGCTGCAGGATACTGCTGGGGAAACGGTGGCGATTAAGGAGTCTGGGGCCAGTGAATCCTAGCTGTCTACCCACCGTCCGTTGTCCATCCCACCCACCCACGCCCATCCATAACCCGTCTGCTGTCCATCTGTCCACAGACATCCGTCCTGTCCATCCATCTCCATCCTTCAGCCTTCATTAAGTGCCATATCTGCTTGTCAGACTATTCTGGGTGCCTGAGTATACAGAATGAGAAAGACACTGTCCTTGGCCACTGGGACCTCTGAGTCCTCCAGTTCAGGCTAGAACACTTACAGACTGTGGACTCTAGCCTGGAAATCAGAACCAGCACTGGGCATTTAGTCCTCAGGAGAACAGAAGGGGTTGACCACCTGGGTACATCTCAGGATGAAGGGCGGCTCCGCCTGTCGCAGTGGCTGGAAGTCTATTAATGCCTTTCGAATGGAAGCTTCAAGGTCCGGTCATAAAGTAGTGACACCTATCCCACTTCAAATGTAAACGTGGTTTTATTTAATGCCTTTTATCCATCACGAAAGTACCGCCTCCTCCCAGGGTCCAGCTCCGATAATCTCTATTATTTATCCTAACATCAAATTTACAGATCTCCACTCACACTCCCTCTGTATCTATCAACTTAAATCGCCTCCCTCCTATTATTACTAAAATAATTATCAAGCACAACTTGGAGCAAGCGTGCTTCACTGAGAACTGCACCACCCCCATGCCAGTTTAGAAACCAAACCAACGACTAAGAAAACCAACAACACAGTGCGAGGCATAATACCAGGTAATGAGATTAGTCCATAAATTAAAAGGGAAAAAAACCCAACCCAAGCCTGTCCCTCCTCATCCCTCCCCCAAATCAACAATTCTCGCTTTTGTTCTGAGGTCTCGTGGAAAAGCCTGGACTCCGAGCCAGCCCTTTTCTCCAAAGTTAAATATTCACGGGGTGCTCTCTGCGTCTCGGACCAGCGTGGACTAAAGAACAGCTGCTGAGGTGGTCACGGGCGTCCTCTCGGCCGCAGGGACCGCGGCGTCGGGCATCTGGCGGGGAGGCGAAGGCGGGAGCCTGGGGCGGGATGCGCTGGGGTGGCGGTGGCGGACGTGGGCTCTGCTATCATCTCCAGCTCCAGGGCGTGCCTCGGCGCCTCAGGTCAGCGTGGCAGGATATCCGCCAGAAGGGCATGTTGTGCTGGAACACAGAACACCAGCCGCGGCGTTAAGGCCCCTGCCCGGGCCTCCCACGCCCAGCCAGGTCAGAGCCCGATGCCACGCCACCCGAGGTGGCAGGCCCGTGGGCGATTCCCAGCAGCCCGGGAACGCCCCCGACGCGGTGTGTGTTCCTAGCAGCCACGGCACCTGTCCGACCCTCTCCCCGACTTTGGGAAGATGCGGTCCTGGCGCGCGCTGACCCGGAATGAAGTCCGGCAGTGAGCTGTTCCTTCCTAGAAGGAGTTGTCCTCGATCTGCTACTTCGAGAAAGAATGTCAGCTAGGTGCGCGTCTGCACCGTCCCTAACACTGGCTCATCTCGGAAGGAGCAGACGGAGCTGGTCCCATGGGGTTGGGCAGGCCGGCCGCAGCCCGGACCGAGGCGGCGTCGATCTTCCGCCTGTGAAATGGGGGCCGGATCGCGGCTGCATGGCGGCTCCTCCTGCGGGCCGTCGGCTCAGGGCGCTGTTGGAACCCAGCCCTAGCGCCGCCGAGCGCCAGGGCGTGGTGGTCGCGCGGTGCGCGTGCAGGGGTGGGCGGAGGACTGGCTAGTGGTGGTCAGGAGTCAGGATGCAGAGTTTGGATGGTCACCGTCAGCCTGTGACACCGCAGCGTCTACCCCTTGCTTCCGGTGCCCTCGCTGCTGCACTGCCCAGACAGAACGCTGCCAGAAACAAAACACGAGCACCGTTTTCAAGCGGGCGGGGGAGAGAGGGAAGCGGATTTCACCAAAGCGCAGCTGACGGCAAGCCAGCGCAACTGCCCTCACTGCGTCACGGTCATCACACGGTCATTAACAGCGGTGAGGCGGCCTGTGTTGTCAGCGCCGCTGACCTCGCTTTAACCCGAGTCCCCTGATCCTCCAGGAGGCACTCATCTTATTTCACAGATGGGGGCAGGCCACAGAGGGGTCTGTCAGCCCAGAGAAGAAGCTGACTGCATGTTCATTTACTGAGAAAATTTAATCATTGGCTGAAGTTGCTGTGCGCCCAGTACTGCTGTCTCTTCTTGCTTGCTTCCAGAACTGGAGAATTTGGCAGCACTGTGCCCAGACCTAAGGGATGTGCTCTGGATCGGCTAAGCGCTGGTGACAGCTTGCCAGACCCTGTTGCCAGGGTTTGTCCCTGTAGCCTTTTTTTTTTTTTTTAAATATTTATTTGGAGAGAAAAAGGGAGGGAATGAGTGGGGGCAGAGGGAGGGCAGACCACCAGAGCAGGGAGCCGGATGCAGGGCTCAGTCCCAGGCCCCGAGATCGAGACCCTGAGCTGAAGGCAGACACTTAACTGACTGAGCCACCCAGGTGTCCTGGTCCTGTATCCCTCTTGATTTGTGACGCCGAAGCCAAAGGGAAGATGGTGAGGGGAAGGGTCTTTCCAAGGAATAGAGGGAGGCACCTGAGAGAAATCCCTTCCTCCTTACTTTCCCTTCCTATTTGGATGCTGTCCTGTTAGCATGTGATGCCCAGAGCTGTGGTAGCCATTTTGAGGAGATCACGAGGCAAATCAAATCAGAACATAAAAAGCCAAAGATGGTTGGAAAGGTAAGAGCGAAATAATAGAAAGGGATGCTTGATGGTTAGTTGTGTGTGATATTTTGACCCACTGAGACAACCTAGGGCACAACTATTTTAATCTTATTAGGTAGCAAGTGTTTAACTCACCATTACATGGGCTTTGCTACCTGCTGCTAAAGGTACTAGAGCCCTCCCAAGACGGAGTCATTGGCCTGAAATTATTTAGTGAACAGACAGTGTGATGAACATTTGATGCCTGGAGTTCTGCCCTGTAAGGTCTCCGTCCATAGCTAGAAACTATACAGGGCGTCCTTTGGCTCCTGAACCCATCAGATCCTTTCCTTGCCTCTGGGAGACTCTTCACTTACTGTGCCCCTTTCTTTATATCACTGTTTATCTTTACCTTTCTGGTCTGTGGTAGGCAGACTAACAGCCCCAAAGATGTCCATCCGATCCTGAACCTCTTGAATGAAGGGGTTTTGTGGATGTGATTAAGTGAAGGATCTTGAGATGGGGAGGTGACCCCAGAGGGCAGGACTGTGTCTGACAGTTACCGCCGTGGCGCTGTAGTGGGTCTGTGCATGCTGGGCGCAAACACGCATGGTCCCCCACTGAGTCACGGAGAAGGCATCCACAGCTACGAGAAATGCACAAATGGTTTTGTGTTGTGGTCAGCACTATGAAGGAAACAACAGGGAAGTGGAGGGGCAGAAGCAGCTGGGGAGGGCATCTGTTCTGATAGCTGGGGTCAGGGAAGGCCTCTGAGGGGGTGACAGTTAAGCAGGCCCAGAAGGCAAGAAGGAGGTGCATACTTATGGGGCGGTGGTCAAGGAGCAGAAGACAAAGCAAGTGCAAGGCCCTGAGCAGTTTGAGCTTGGAATGCATGCGTTCACTGCTGCCTAGCATGCTCCTGGCACACAGTAGGTGCTCAAGAAACACACAGAGAAGGCATGAAGGGGGAGAGGGAAGGCAGGTCTTTCACAGTTCTCAACGAACACAATCTTTTTCTCTTACCGCTCAAAGGAAGCATGCTATCCATCATGGGCCACAGATGCTGTTCCTTCAGTGTTTCAGCTCCCGCCCCCCTCCTTCCCCAGCCAAACCTTCCCTTTCTCTTGCAAAGATGGATTTTGGTTCCTGCCTGGCCAATCCTGTCCCCCCCTTTTAAAGAGTGTGAATTCATTTTCTGGGAGAGGAAATAGAGCAAGGTGGGAGAGAATGTCTCAGACCGCCTCCATCCCCAGGCCCTAGAGCACAGGTGGATTATCCACTTGTGGGAGAGGTGGAGACAAATGACCCACTAAAATGGAGATATAATAACAACTGTCAGTCCCAAACGGGTCCGAGCCCCTTGTCTGTCGCCGTATTTCACGCTGCTCAGGTGTGCAGCCTGGGCTAGCTGACTCCCATCCGTCAACGCAGGCCGGCTTGAGCTGCTGGTGCATGCGTTTCTCGCTACTGGGCTGGGGCTGCTGCGTGGACAGTCGCAGAGGTTTTTAGAGGAGCTCAGTGGATGGGTGTGTGTGCGCCTTGGTTTCCTTTGGTAGACTCCCACTCTTGTCTGACCAGCTCAGGGAGAGGACAGACTGTTTGAAACTCCTAGGTCTACCTCCTTCCTGCTTGACCTTTGGTGCAACATCAGTTCGCATGTACCAGCTGTGCGACCTGAGGTATGTTAATTAACCTCTCTGAGTCTCAAGTACATCCTCTGTAAAATGAAGCAGCTGATACCCACTCTGCAGGCGGGTTTGAGGATTCAATAAAGCGATAATGCCCATAATCAAGAGGAGGGGTATGGGCATGCAGTTGATCGAGCACCCCTAGGGGCCAGGGATAGGAGCTGCCACAGGCCAGCTGTGATGGAGACTGCCAGCTGCCCCTCCCCCACAGCAGCCCCCGTTTTGCTTAGCTGGGTATACACGGCAGCTGAGAATAAGCGACCTCTCCCAGCGCACACTGTGGCGAGGTGTGATCACCTGACCCAGATCCCGCGCTGGGATCTGAGCAGCGGGCAGCCGTCCACCTGTTTCCCCTGTGCCCTGGGATCCGGTGGCCTCCCTTCCCTGCCAGGGCGCCGCGCATGTACAGGGTGGTGGCGAGAGAGCAGCCCGGGACGGCAGAGCAACAAGACGGAAGGGCCGGGTCCCTGGTGCCGGTACCGCTGTGCCCAAGGCTCGAGGTGCTCTCATGGGGAGACGAGAGGCCTCTCTGCCCGCTGTTCGAACTGCTGTCGGGCGTCTCTGGCACACCCGAGCCACTCCGCAGAACCTGGACGGCTCCCTGAGACCCCCCTCCGCCCAGCCCGTGCTGGAGCCCGCCCTCTCCACCCTCCACCGGGCTGGGTAACGTGCTTCTCCCATGGGCTCTGAGCAACGAGAGATTTGGGTGAGTTTTCACGTTCTGTGCAAATTAGCATTCCTATTTTCTTTCTCCCTGGTTCCAGGAGAGAGCAGCTCCTTTGAACTTCTGCAGGTTGTTACCCTTCCCTCCTGCCCACCCCATCAGGAGTAGCCGTGAAGCTCGGCCAGTCGCTCTTCACGTGCCTCTCTCTCAGCCCTGGTGCTGTTCCCGGCGGCTTAGAGCTTGGGAGAGGCTGCTCAGAGAGGGCGTCCTGAAGGCCGCGCGGCCAAATGGCAGAGCTAGGATTTAGGGTAGAATGTGCGCCCCGGGCACATCTTTCTGTGTGGGAGCAGGGCTGGCAGGAGGGCGGGAGCCAGGGAGGTGCCTGGTCCGGTACGGGAAGGCCAGCCCTGACTAGCTGTTCTCAGAGGAGGAAAAGCCTGCCCCTAGGGGTCACTGTGGAAATTTCTAGAGGTGTGAATTTCAACTCCTAATGATTTGAGGGGGCAGTGCCAGTGGGGCAGGTGTCCTGCCTCATCTCACGCGCCTGGAACCTGACTGGTTTTCAGTGTCCTGTCAGTCAAGTAAGTACCAACCTGTGCGTAGTAACCTGAGCCTGGACTCTTAACACTGGACCATCACGTAGAAATCGGAGCATCTTTCCCATGCTTTTAATAAAACCTGCATTTCAGGAGTGCAGCTACTGTGTAAAACCAAGGGAAGTCTGTATTTTGCTTTATTCAGGATCTCTCCCATGAGCTGCTTAGCAGTTTGGAGCCGGGTTAGGGCACGGCCCCTCACCTGGCTCCTGAATGGCGAGCGAGCACACCTGTGTCACAGGCTGGCACGCTGAGTACAAGCCCAGTTTTGTGCCCGATATTTATGTCAAAGTGTGTGTTACTGTGAGTAAATAACTTTCCCTTTGTCTTTGATTATCGACATTAGATCGTGTTTGGCCATTATGGTTTATAGTGCCCATGACCGTTAGCATTTCATTTCAGGAGAGTAAAGGGTCATTTCAAAACATCTACTACAGCTGCCCTCACGAACTCTCTCCAGTGGTGAGAAGGTGGGAAAATGTCAGTGGCTGCTCCACGGAGGTCCCTGTTTCCCTGGGTGGGGCCAGAGGGGCAGGTGAGGGGGCCCGGGGCCACAGGCCTACACCGGTTCTCCAGTCCGGCCGTGCTGGAAGCAAAGCTTTATCTATCTTGATGGCTGTGCCACGCTGAGGGCAGGAGTTCCCGTTAGAGCTCAGCCTGGGGGGGTTCAAGAGCCCCTGGCAGCAGAGTCTGCTCCGCGGCCTGTGCTCTGCACCTAGCACTTGCTTCTGGAACACCGGTAATTTGTGATTCCCGGGATTCGAGTGATACTGCCTTGGCCATTCCTTGTGTATCACCTCTATTACAATTATTTACTCGATATTTTCTGCGCTAAATCCATTTTTGAAGTTAAAGAAATACACTTTAAAAATTGCTCACATTCTTCCTGGACCTGTCCTCCTGGCACTCCCCCACCTGCCTGGCCCACCACTGTGGCCATGCTGGCTCCCTGCAGGAAGCTCCAGCCTCAGACCTTGGAATCTCTTGGTTCCTCTCTGGGGCTGCCTTCCCTCTGATACCTCCTTGGCTCACCCTCCTCTCCTCCTCCTCCTCTTACTCAGATGTCACCTGGCCGCGAGGCCTGCCGCTCCACTGAGAGTGCGCTGGCTAACTGCCCCACCCCACAGTGCCATCTGTCCCCAGTCCCTGCTTTATTTTTCTCCAAACCTCTGGTCACCACCTCACATGTTACATCTCGTGTTTTTGCCTGCCCGGGCTGGAGCTGAGTGAGGGTGAGAGCCCGTCCCTTCTGCTCATGTGGCCCCGGCGCCTGCTACCCGAGGGCATGCGTGAGGTGCTCGGGGCTTATGTGCGCTAGTGACCCCAGTCCTAGAGGCCCTGAACAGAGTGTGTGGACAGCTGGGGAGGGAGTTCGGGAAGGTGTCACTGGAAGAGAGTGGCAGCAGCTCAGGGAAATCTTCCCTCTGAGGTGGTGCGAGCCGGAGGCTAGCGAGTCCGGGGGAGCTGGGAAGGGGAGGAACCTTGCAGGTGGCAGAGCCTACTAGCTCTGCCCCGGGCCCTCTCCTGGGACCCTTGGGGCCCTCCCTCCTTTCCAGGCTTTCTCTGCTGAGACTCTAAACATTTCTGCATTTCCCTGGAATTTGATGCTGGGGAGGGAAGGGGGAAACCAGGTCCTCCCAATTAAGCTCTGTGACATTAACAATCCACTTCCCAGGCCTCGGGGTGGGGGTGGCAGGCTCCCTGGGATGCTGTTGACAGGTCCAGACCCAGGACTTTGGCAGCTGTTTCTTTTCCAAGAGAGAGCTGTGGCCACCAGCGCCGCCCCTCTCCTCATGGGCCCAGAATCACAAATGCAGGGTTTTCTTTCTCATTAGCTTAATGCTGTTTTATTAACTGGGAAGGGTTCCTGGAACATATGATCAGTAAGTATGAAATAAAGTGTGCACACGTGCACCAGCCCCCACCAGCCTGCCTGACAGAGGGTCTCTGGGCTCCCGAGCACTTGTCCTAGAAAACCCAGGGCTACGGGCGGCAGCCAAAGGCACCGGGGGATTTGCAGAAGGAAATTACTCAGGATGCTTCTGCGATTGCAAATGGGAAGGGACGGGGCGGAGAGCCTGGGAAGGAGGGGACCCCCGAGGCCTCTCGGGGACGCAGTAACCTTTTCGCCCCCTGCTCCTCCTCACACGCCGTCACCGATCACCACGTGGGCCGCTTTCCTGCCGAACCGCTGCATGATCCTCCTGAAGCAGCTCTCCTTCCCTGCACGTGCAAGAAGGGAAAGAAACAGCGCTTGCTGAGCACCCAGGACTGTGGGGACTCCTAACCGTGACCCAGGTGCTTGCTGGGAGCAGCTGTCCTCCGAGGACGCCCCGGAGCGGTTGTCCTCCAAGCAGCGTGTGTGCGTTCGCCATCCGCACGTGAGGGGCGACAGCACAGAGAGGTCAGTGGCTTGCTCAGGGTGACACAGAAGAGGGAGCATAGGGGCTTGAAGTGGGTTCCAGTCTACACGGCGCTGGTGTGGGGCACCGGACCCACTTCATAGCGGAAGATGCCAGGCCGCGTGACTTAGGAGGCAGAGTCACACGTCTGCAGGCGGCATCCTGGGGACAGACTGGCCTCGTGGTAAGAACCCCTGCCCCTTGCTACGCGTTGATGACCATCTTTTGTGTTGGCCTTCTTCCGGGTGTGTGGGCAGCAGGAGTCCAGACACGCTGGATTCAGATCTTAGCTCCTCCTGATCGTGTCAGCAGGTGTGGTCACAGCAAGGAAAGCGGGCGTGCTAAAAACAGTGGTCACACCTGACTTTCCTGTTTGCTGAGCGCTTGGCCCACAGCAGAATTTCTCGGCCTCGGCGTTACTGGCACGTGGGGCGGGATGAGGCTTTGCAGAGGGGCTGCCCTGATGGTGGGGGATGTGTGGGGGCAGCCCCAGTCTCCACCCAGGAGATGCCTGGAGCAGTGTCTTCAGAGGTTGCCAGAGATCTCCCGGGAGGCAAGATGCTTCCAGCTCTGTTCAGGAAACACACGACCATACTCATTTACTTGTGTCGAGGCAATCCTCATGAAATTGCGATGAACAGAGGCTGGTGGAGGGCCCCGAAGAGGAGCGGGGACTATCAATAGTTATAATAATAATAATAACCCAGGTTTATTTTTGAGTGCTCGTGCTCTGCGAGACCTGCACGCTGCCCTGTGTCCAGACGCTTCGGGGCGTTAGGACCACCTGTGTTGACAGACTGAGAAGCTGAGGCACAGAGAGGTCACTTACCCGGGGCAGCTGGTGAGCGAGCGCTGAGTTGGGATTCGACTAGGCTGCCCTGGTGGCTGGAGCTCCTGAGCTACTCTGTTCTGCTCTAGGTCGGACTTGGCCCTGCTGGGACCATTCCTCCCTCTGGGCCGGCTTTTCTCCTCTGGGAGCAGCGGCCGGGTCAGAGCTGCCAATCATACCCGTCTTCTGAGGCAGCAGAATGCGTGACCCCTGTGCAGAGCCGATCGCCACAGAGGGAGCCTGCTGCCCGCCCACGGACAGGGGTTGACCATGCGACTGGCTTTGACCAATACTGGAGTGCTGGGGACCTGCCCCGGAAGTTGTGGGTGGTGTGGCTCGGCTCCCTTCACTTCTGCCACCTGTCGGAAAGGGAAGGTGCCGCTGCTGGCACAGTGAGCGCCGGCCCCACGGTGAGAGAGGCAGAGCCCCGCGGACTCGCACCGGATGAGTGAAAATAAACACCCGAAGCTCCGTGTGTTTGTTACTTAAAGAAACCTGACTGTTGAAAAAATGATGCTTTTAAATTTAAAACAGGGAGCTGGAGGCCAATTTCTGTGCTCTCACTCTGATTGCCTCCGTGTGTTGACCTTCGGCCTCCCAGTGGGAAAAGCGTTGCTCTGACATGTCCCTGATGGCATTTGATTTCTGACATAGAATCAAGGGCTGAATGGAAATTTTAGATGTGCCTGGGTTCTGGATGCCTTTCTTGCAAAATCTACTGAAAAGCGGTGCTGATAAGAAAACTTTGCTTCCGAGAGAGGAAAAAAATGGAGGTGGGGGACCTTTTTCAGCGGGTCCCCTGAGTCGAGCTGGATAGGTACCAGACCAGCCTGAACATCCACGGAATCAGCCTGAGCGCGGAAGATGCATCTGGATCTCTAAATGAACATCTCCAGCGCTGAGTATTGAGGGACCAAGCAGGGAGTCATGAATCTGCGCACAGATATCGGAAGATAAGCGAAGGGGAGGGAGCACGCCGCGTTGGCGCCGGGAAGTCATGCCACCTGCGCCGGGAGCTGCACGCCCGCCGGAAACGCCAGCACAAGAGGGCTCGGGAGCGCGTAGCGACCAGACTGGAACCAGCGCTCCGGGCGCGCGCAAAACCACTGAAACAGAGCTCGGGAGCGCGGGAGCCAGGCTGGCAGTGTAAGAAGCACAAAGGACAGAGACGTTCAGGCCCTGGAGCAGCGGCTGGGATGGCGCTGTGGGCGCAATCCCCTGATGCTGCGGGTTTTTAGCAGGCACCGGCAGAAAAGAGTTAGAGTGGCCAAGAGAGCTCAGTGGAGAGCGGACTGCGATCTCTCTGTTCTGAGACAGAGGCTGGATTCAGCCACTGCTGTTCTCTCAGAAGAGCCACAGAAAACTGCCAGAGAGAAAAAGCCGGAAATACCGGTTCACATTGTGCCCATCCCCATCCCCTCGCAGGGGACGGGTGACTACTGCAAACAGGGTTGCCTGAATATCAGCGCAACAGGCCCCTCCCCAGAAGGCAGGCTGAATAAACAAGAAACCCACATCCCTAAGGTCCCTATAAAACAAGTGCACACTGCCTGGGTCCTGGTCAATAATTTGGGCTCTGGGCATCCCGCGACCTCTCATCAGAATGACAATGAGGAGGAACCCCCAACAAGGAAAGAAACAGACTGTGGTCTCGGCCACAGAACTAATGGATATGGATTTAACCAAATTGTCAGAAATGGAATTCAGAGTAACAATGGTCAAGATGAGATGTAGGCTTGAAAAATATTAACGCAATTTAACTTGAGGAATATAGAATCTCTAAGGGCGAAAATGAGAACGAATCTGGCAGAAATTAAAAATGCTATGAATCAAATGCAGTCTAAACTGAGAGCTCTGACGGCCAGGGTAAACTAGGCAGAAGAATATAGTGAGCTGGAAGATGAGATAATAGAAAAGAAGGAAAAAGAGGGAACATGGCTTAAAAACTACAATTTCAAGAATTTAGAATACGGAGATTACTGACTCAATGAAATGTTCCAATGTCAAAATTATCGGCATCCCGAGGTGGAGAAGGTCTAGAAGAGATATTTGACCAAATTGTAGCTGAGAACTTCCCTAATCTGGCGAAGGAAACCAGCACTCATGTCCAAGAGGCAGAGAGGACCCCTCCAAGATCAATGAGAACAGACCAACACCACGTCACATGATAGTACAATTCACAAATCTTAGATCCAAGGATAAAATCTTGAAAGCGTCCAGGGGAAGAGAATCCTCACGTACAGAGGGAGGAACATCAGAATAATGTCAGACCTGTCTACAGAGACCTGGAAAGCCAGAAAAAGCTGCAAGACATACTCAGAGCACTAAGTGAGAAGACCATGCAGCCAAGGATCCTTTATCCAGCAAGGCTGTCATTCAGAATGGATGGAGAGACAAGGACCTTCCAAGACCGGCAGAACAAAGAATGTGACCACCAAGCCAGACCTACAAGAGATATGAAGGGGTTCTCTAAAAGTAAAAAGACCCCAAGAGTGATACAGAACAGAAATTTACAATCTATAGAAACAAAGACTCACAGGCAACATGACATCATTAAAATCATATCTCTCAATAATCACTCTCATTGTGAATGGCCTAAATGCTCCCATAAAGCACCACCAGGTTACAGATTGGATAAAAAGACATGACCCATCCATTTGCTGTCTACAAGAGACTCATCTTGAACCTAAAGATACATCCAGACTGAAAGTGAAGGGATGGAAAACCATTTTTCATGCCAATGGACATCAGAAGAAAGCTGGAGGAGCAATTCTCATATCAGACAGATTAGATTTTAAGCTAAAGACTATAGTTAGAGATACAGAAGGACACTCTATTATTCTTACAGGATGTATCCAACAAGAGGATCTAACAATTATAAATATCTATGCCCCCAACAGGCGAGCAGCTAGATACACAAGCCAACTCTTAACCAGAATAAAGAGACATACAGATAATAATACGTTAATAGTAGGGGACCTCAACACTCCGCTCTCAGCAATAGATGATCTAAGCAGAAAATCAACAAAGAAACAAGAGCTTTGAATGATCTACTGGACCAGATGGACCTCATAGATATATACAGAACATACACTCTAGACGGAATACTCCTTCTTTTCGAATGCACATGCAACTTTCTCCAAGAATAGACCATATACTGGGTCACAGAAACAAGTCTCAACCGATCAAAGACTGTGATTATTCCCTGCATAGTCTCAGACCACAATGCTTTGAAACTGGAACTCAATCACAAGGAAAAATCTGGAAGAAACTCAAACACTTGGAAACTAAGACGATCCTGCTTAAGAATGTTTGGGTAAACCAGGGAATTAAAGAAGACTTAAGCAATTTATGGAAACCAATGAGAACGAAAGCACATCGGTCCAAAACCTATGGGACACTGCAAAGGCAGTCCTGAGGGGGAAATACATAGCCATCCAAGCCTCACTTAAAGGAATAGAAAAATCTAAAATGCAGTCTTTATATTCTCTCCAAGATGCTGGAGCTGGAACAGAAGGACAGGCCTAACCCACGCACGAGAAGGCAGTTGATCAAGATTAGAGCAGAGATCAATGAATTAGAAACCAGGAGCACAGTAGAGCAGATCAACAAAACTAGAAGCTGGTTCTCTGAAAGAATAGATAAGATTGATAAGCCACTCCAGACTTATTCAAAAGAATAGAGAAAGGACCCAAATTAATAAAAATTATGAATGAAAGGAGAGAGATCATGGCCAACACCAAGGAAATAGAAACAATCATTAGAAATTATTAACTATATACAATAAATTAAATAACCTGGAAGAAATGGATGCTTTCCTGGAAACCTGTAAACTATCAAGACTGAAACAGGAAGAAATTGATTATCTAAACAGACTGATTAATCATGAAGAAATTGAAGCAGTGATCAAAAACCTTCCAAAAAACAAGAGTCCCGGGCCTGACAGATTCCCCGGGGAATTCTACCAAACAGTCAAAGAAGAAATAATACCTATACTCCTGAAGCGGTTTCAAAAAATAGAAACAGAAGGAAAACTACCAAACTCATTCTATGAGGCCAGTATTACCTTGATCCCCAAACCAAGCAAAGACCCCATCGAAAAGGAGAATTACAGACCGATATTCCTGATGAATATGGATGCCAAAATTCTCAACAAGATCCTAGCTAATAGGATCCAACAGTACATTAAAAGGATTATCCATCACGACCAAGTGGGATTCATCCCTGGGATGCAAGGGTGGTTCAACATTCGCAAATCGATCAGTGTGATAGATCACATTAATGAGAGAAGAGAAAGGAACCATATGATCCTTTCAATTGATGCAGAAAAAGCATTTGACAAAATATAGCATCCTTTCCTGATTAAAACCCTTCAGAGTGTAGGGATAGAGGGTACATTCCTCAATTTCATAAAAACCATCTATGAAAAGCCTACAGCAGGGGCGCCTGGGTAGCGCAGTCGTTAAGCGTCTGCCTTCGGCTCAGGGCGTGATCCCGGCGTTCCAGGATCAAGTCCCACATCGGGCTCCTCCGCTGGGAGCCTGCTTCTTCCTCTCCCACTCCCCTGCTGTGTTCCCTCTCTCGCTGGCTGTCTCTCTGTCACATAAATAAATAAAAAAGAAAAGCCTACAGCGAATATCATTCTCAATGGGGAAAAGCTGAAAGCCTTTCCTTTAAGATCAGGAACACGACAAGGATGCCCACTCTCGCCACTATTATTCAACATAGTACTAGAAGTCCTAGCAACAGCAATCAGACAACAAAAAAGAATAAAAGGTATTCAAATTGGCAAAGAAGTCAAAGTGTCTCTCTTCGCAGATGACATGATACTCTATATGGAAAACCCAGAAGACTCCACTCCCAAATTACTAGAACTCATAGAACAATTCAGTAATGTGGTAGGATACAAAAATCAATGTTCAGAAATCAGTTGTATTTCTATACACGAACAATGAGACTGGAGAAAGAGAAATTAGGGAATCGATTCCATTTACAATAGCACCAAAAACCATAAGATATCTCGGAATAAATTTAATCAGAGAGGTAAAGGATCTGTACTCTAGAAACTACAGAACAGTGATGAAAGACATTGAAGAAGACACAAAAAGATGGAAAAACATTCCATGCTCATGGATAGGAAGAATAAACATAGTTAAAATGTCTATGCTACCCAGAGCAATCTACACTTGCAGGGCCATCCTGATCAAAATACCAATGACATTTTTCAAAGAGCTGGAACAAACAATCTTAAAATTTGTGTGGAACCAGAAAAGACCCCGAATCGCCAAGGAAATGTTGAAAAAGTAAAACAAAGCTGGGGGCATCACGTTGCCTGATTTCAAGCTATACTACAAAGCTTTGATCACCAAGACATCATGGTACTGGCACAAAAACAGACACATAGAGCGACGGAACAGAATAGACACTCCAGAAATGGACCCTCGGCTCTGTGGTCAGCTAATCTTTGACAAAGCAGGAAAAACCATCCAGTGGAAAAAAGACAGACAGTCTCTTCAATAAATGGTGCTGGGTAAATTGGACAGCTGTATACAAAAGAATGAAACTTGACCACTCTCTCACACCATACACAAAGATAAACTCCAAATGAATGAAAGGCCTCGATGTGAGACAGGAATCCATCAAAATCCTAGAGGAGAACATAGGCAGCAACCTCTTTGACATCGGCCACAGCAACTTCTTTCATGACACGTCTCCAGAGGCAAGAGAAACAAAAGAAAAAATGAACTTTTGGGACTTCATCAAGATAAAAAGTTTCTGCACAG